>NW_024096794.1:1072786-1720573 GCF_016545835.1 Crotalus tigris
TACGAGACTGGAATTACCCTCTGTAACTCCTGGGCTTTCTTCAGGGGGGAGGGAGACCACTGTGGGCAAAGGGAAGGGTGTTGGCAGCAGCCAGGGCCAAACGGAGAGGTTGAAGAAGGCCTGTTCCAAGGTTCTGCAAGTGTCCCTAACAGGAATTCAGGGGAACAAGAAATAATACAGGCACCAGTGCCTATTCAAGCCAGGAAGTCACCCAGGGGGCATACTCATCATTCACAACCACAATTCAGCACTCCAAGCAGGGAGAATAACCAGGAGCATCCAAACAACCCAAACAATGCAAGAGAACTGGCACACAAACAATTAAGCTGGCCCAGTACTGCTACTGCTTCCAAAAGGAAGTCTACACACAGGGAGGTAGTCAGAGAGGCAAATCCTGATTCTGGCACTTCCGGCATAGAATGGGGGGCAACAGAGTATTGGGGCACTGCAGAAATCCCAGACAATCCTATTACGGGGCTTGGGAGTGAAGGGATGCGTTCCCTTGATAGGTCCATTGTGGACTTGGAGAGTTCTACAAAAATGCCAAATACTGGCGGGCATGTAGAGGGGCCCGAGAGCCTACAGTTAGGCAGATCAACCAGGTTCAGTGGGGAGCAAAGTCCTGGTCTGATGAGCCCGGTGGGCAAGCAAGCAGACCAGGCAACAGGACACAGTTCACGGGGACCACCAGGGTTTAAAAGAGGGGGCAGCTCTGCTCCAACCTCTGCACAAGAGGAATTAGGGGGTTCTCAGAATCTGAGGAGGTCACAGAGAGTAAAAAGATCTCCCAAATATCTTGAAGATTTTGTAAACTTGCTGTCAAAGCAAGGGAGGTGAGAGGGTGCCTGCTGTTGTTGGGGGAACTTGAAAGTGCAGGTGTTGGGCACTTAATTCCAAAACAATAGCCTGGTACCATACTGTAGTGTGGCTAGTGAGTAGCTGCAACAGATGTGCAGGTTCCCTGGGTTGGCACACCACGCTCGTGTTGAGGTCACGTATAACTACCTATATAGTTAATAAGTCTCATCGGGGGGGGGGAAGGGGTGTTGTTTCCTGAGCCTGTAAAGGCAGGCTTGGGTCGTTGCAATGGTCCCGGGCTGTTGCAAGCTGCCCGGGACCAGATTGAGTGGTGCCAGCTTCGTGGAAGCATGCCAGATTGTTACCTTTTTGCCCGGGGATTCTATTAAAGGAGACAGAGAGGCCTGTGAGCCTCAGAGTTGTGTCGGAGGAAGAACTACTGAGAATAAAGGCTGTTGGAATTACAGAATGTGCGCTCTTCATTCGACGTTGACTCAAGGACTCAACAGAAAGCACAAATGAAAGCCATCCTTTCCTTAAAATGGGGCAGCTATATACTTCTACATACCCATAGGGTGGGAAAATGCAGCAACCATTTTTTAATAATCCATGGTAAATAGATGTATCTCATTTCCCTCTTTTTGGCATGAAAACAACAGCTTTATGCTCACTGGGCAATTACTAATTTTCTATTTTTGCTTTGAAATAGAGGCTTCACCACAGAAGCTTGCAGCTATAAGAACTTATATGCTTTCTCCCTCCCCCCTTTTTTCATAGACACAGAAATGGCTTTTGTTTTACAATGAAAGCAGTCCAAGAGCTGACCTAATGGCTAATGAAGTATGTTAGCAATTGGGGATGGCAATAGTTGTTCAGAGTCAATATGCAGCACTTGTAGGATGCCATGGGAACACCCTATTAAAAGGGATGCCTAAATTGTCTGCCTCAGTGGTGCAAATATCCTGAAAATGAGAGACAGAGAGATGGCTTGGTTCAATGCTCGTTCAATGAAATAAATCTGTGAGGGAATGTTATAAAATAGAATGTAATATTATCTTTTAATACCATTTCTAAGTATATTTAATAAGGAGGACTGAAGAGGTCTCACTGCATAGTACACAGGCTTAAAGGCATATTTTATAATCCATTTCTAAAAATGCATTTAGAGCAAAAAAGAACTTGGGTATGAGAGAGCTTTTACATTTGGAAAATTCTGATCTAAATATCAGACCCTTTCTATTTCTGCTTAGATTAGCTTTGTTCTCAGACTGCTGTATCTGGTTTGCACAAATCTGAGTGACCACTAGGTGACCGCATTAGCTATATCAAATGTAGATTCTAATCCATGTTTAAGTTTCATAACCATTCATCTACTATATTGCTTTTTGCTTTTCAGAAGCAGTCCTATGTAATTTGGAATATTAAAAAATATTACTGAAATTACTTTAAGAAGCATTAAAATAATTCCTAAAGGCTGTTAGAAAATCAGAAGCTGGAAAGAATAGGAAGTGGAATTTAATAGGAATGTGAAATACATAGGGTACGTAGATACCAAATTAAATCTCATATGTGAAAAACCCTTAAAGAATGTTAGTGTTTTTGGCATGACATTTTTTTTAACCATTTAGCTTTAAATATACATTATATAATGTTCCACTGAAAGACAGAAACAACATTTTGAACATTAAAGCTGTATCAGATTTTGTTTTATTGGTATCTGCTAATACAAGACTTTAATTCTCTGAACATTTTTTATTTAAGAAGAGGATGAAAAAGAAAATATATAAAATTACTGTGGTTGACTTTCACACAGTGCCAAGTTTCTTATATTGATCATTCCATCTGTTGTAGACAGCTTTCTAATTATCTATGTACTCTGTAGTATTGAGCTGAATGATTCCATTGATTATCAACAGCACATTTCTTTTTCACATCTTCTCTATTCCCTGTGGAATTCTTTGCCACAGGAAAATTTGCAGCAAGAATAGCTTTAGAAAGAATTATATTAATTCACATGATGTGTCAAACTTTAGTTAACTCAATGCAGCTTCCATATTCAGGTAAAGTATATCTCTGAGTACTAGAATAAGATTTTTTTTAAACAACACTCTTCTAGCAAATTCTTCAAGAGTCTTTAGCTCATGGTTGTATTTGACTCTCATCCTAAGTCCAGAAGTCTTCTACAGATTATTTTCAGATTATTATGAGCACAGGGTTGGATTACATAACCTCTAAAATTCCTTTCAATTCCAGGATACTATGACTTAATAGCCATATTGGACCTGAAGGGAAATCGGTACAAGTAAGGTTGAGGACAGAAAGGCCGTAAGTGTGTAGAGGTATACCATTTCTATCCAATCTAAATCAATATCGGATGCATCCAATCATTATTCTGTTTTATCAGCTTCTGTGTTTTCTGAAATTAAAAAAATAATCTACACAAACTTTTTGTTTTTGAAATTAATATTGTTGAAGATAACACAGTTGTTGTCTGATTCTTTCTCTAACATGTATACTTATGTGCACTTGGTCCAAATATAAACTTTCTGTGCGTGATGTTTTCTAGTGCACCTTAAATTCCATGCTTGCCCATGTTTGGGTAGGTTCAATTTTGGCAGGCCACATAGTTTTTGTGACAGATTTCTCTAACTTTCAGAAGGGATGAGAAAATGGACAGAACAAATCATCCACTTCTTGAATGAGAAGCGAGATGTCTTCAAGGAAAAACAAAGAAAGTCCAGTTGCCTCTTGAAAAAGCACCTTTGAAAGCTTAGCCAATCACTCTCTCTGAGCCCAACCCACCTCACATTGTTGTTTTTGTGGGGAAAATAGATGGAAGAAGGTGTGTTGGATATGTTCAGAACCTTGACTTATTTATCAAAATAATAAAGGGAAGATAATGAAATAAAAAATATACCAAACTGTATCAGTGTCTGAAACTTTCAATGCAAACTTGAAGGTCCAGGAAATATTACCATTCTAGAACAAGTAATACTATACTTACTGACAAAAGCTTTAATTAGATTTTAGTCAACCAAATCCCATCAGTGTCTCTTATGACACTGCAATACTAGGCACAAGGGATGAGTAGGTCATGATCTCAGGCAGCTTGATTACAAGGACACAAAATGATCCATTATGTTATTTATTATGATTGTATTTGTATTACTTAGTGAAATTTGTTGCTTCAATTGTCCAAATAACTTGATTAGCCTTGGATATGATGCACTTTACTTTGGAAGTGAAAGATGCATTTGCTGCTCCATTTCAGATCAATGATGTTTCAGTAATTAGAAAGATCCCACGAGGCAACTAGTTGCTAGATGAAAGCGGCCTTCGTTCTACTTCCTCTGTGCAGCTCCCTTACGGATCTTTGCTTTCCTAATGCTCCAAATTGTGTTGTCCTGTTTTGAAAGCTGCAAGGGTACTGGCAGAGAGGGCTGGGCAATAGCTGCCTGTCTGTAACCCTTGATAAACACCATAGTGCAGCCAGCGTGAAATGAAGAAATATTGCTCCTGGTAAATATTTATTTTATATCAGAAATTAGCATACCAAATGTAATTAAAAACAACTTTATGCGTATATTCCCCCTTCCTCCAGTCTGTCAAATGATAACTTGGAATAACTAGTCATAAAGAAATGCAGCCTTAATTAGCAAGCACCAGAGCCTACTATTGCCATCTGATAATTACATTGCAATGAGCTTCTGAAATTAGATCTTTTCCTTCTGCTTCTCCTTTTCCTCCTCCTCCTCCTCCTCCTCCTCTTCCTTCATCTTCATCCTCATCCTTTTGAACTTGTCTCCCAGAAAAAGCTTCATAAATGCTTTGCTGATTATGTCACCTGAGTGACACCTGCTTCTTTTGTTGTTGAGGTGACATGATGAAAATGGAGGAAAACATTTTCCCATTGTTGCAGTCTGTTTAATCCATGCAAGGAGCATCCTCATCTTCCTATCTGTTACACCATGTAGTCATTGAGCAGGTGTCTCAGATGTTTCTTCTTTGTTGATGTTTAGATGTTTTTGCAGCAGGAATTGGCCCTTTTGTACTTTTTAACATGCCATAGACAATGATGAATATATAGGAATAAATTCTGAAGTCTAGAAGAAAAAGTAAAAGAAAATGCCCCAAAGTCTTTTAAAAAACATCCAGTGGTAAAGATGAAAGAACATTATACACATCTCCAACAGAAAATCTTTTATTAAGCAGAAAGAAAGCTGTTGATTTCAGTCTCTTGCATATCAAGACATTTTCTGCTTTTCCATAACAAGGGGTAGGATGGGGGGAACAATAAAAAAGAGCAAAAAGATTAGGAAAGATGCCTATTAGTCATTTCTAAAGTAGAAATAAAAAATGGTTTATAATTAAGTTCAAGTTTCATTTTCCTAAAATGTCTTTAGATGCCATTTGTAAAAGATAGCATGATACAGTGAAAACTATTGTTTTAAATCAGAAGAATCATGGCAAAAGTGCAAACTCAACTATTAAGGTTGTTAAATAATTCTGGGCAGTCACCACTAAACAATAAACTCTGAGTTTGTTCAAGGTACATACATCTGAAGGGAAGGAATTCACTTGGGGCTTTGAAAACATTCAAAGCCTTTTAGACTTGATGTTCACCATAATTAGGTTAAGGATTTAAAGAATAGTGGTGCACAGATGAACATAGAGGGTGACCCTTTCTCTCTCCTTTGGTTGATTTGAGTTCCCTCATTTGATGGGATAATTGGTTTGACTAAGTTCCTTTACCTTATTACAGTATTATGGTTGAACTAACATTAGGTTAAGGACTGCAGATGAGGGACAGGATAGCTGGCTTGACTGATTACCATATTGAAAAACATCTAAGACTTGTGCCATTTTAACAGAGTGGAAAGGATGTCCTCATTGTGTTCCATAAAAACGAAAAAGAAGCATCTTATGGGATTGCAGCCCAGACGCTGATGTATCCAGATATTAGTTGAATATGAGAAATAGATTCACTAAAAAAAAAAAAACATGAAGCCTTGTGTGGAAACAAAATACCATTCATAAATGAAATTTGAACCTGAAAATTCTTACCTTTTCTTGAAAAACAAGAAATATTGAGAGAGGGAAAATAATGTGAGATAAAGAGGTATAGAGGTATAGATAGCAGATCAGGGTCATCCATTCTTTTAATCATATTCAAACAGGTATATTAAACAGATAGTGCCCCCTCTGATAGATGAAATTCTCTGTTTTTTAAGTCTAACTCTCGCTTTCTTTCTTTGCCAAGCAACTTTCCAGGGCAAAGCAATTAAATCACCCTAGGTGTCACCAGTCTCAGTAAGAGTGGAACAAAATTTCCTCTGTTTTTCTGGTCTTTATATATAGCCTTTATAATCCAGACCTAATAGTAATATTTTATAGTAATCCTTTGTCTCAGGTATCCTGAAAATTATCAGTCAGGCAAGGTTGTAATCCACAATGTTCCCAGTGTTCAGAATGTTCAACTTCCCTGTAGCCAGATGTATTCAAAAGTCAATTTTTTCTTTCTCTCTCACTAGCTCTTGAGATTAAAAGCCCAAGCTCAGTAGGTATTTATAGTCCATGAAGGTCAGGGTGATAAATATGCCAAAATATTTTCCTATTGCCAGCTGTTCTCCCTTAAGCTGAAAGTCACCAAGCAGCCAAGGAGCTAGTTATAGTGCTGTACTCAAATCCACCACTAGATGTCATTCAAAGTCCATTTTCCACTCTTAAAACAAAAGGTTGATTTCTTATTTTCTTATATTTCACCTCAATAGGTTTTTTTTCCCAAAGAGAAAATCTTAACAATTATCTCAGTTCTCAGCTTTATCAAAACTGTAGCTTTGTGTTACTTTCGCTTCAGTGTTGTTTATTTCTGTCCCCCATAAAATTTTTAAACGCCACTTCCATTCACATTCGGGGGTTTTAAGCTTCTTTGGAGCCTTTCCCAAGAAATTCAGATGTAAAATAGTAAATAACGGATCAATATTCTCACCCAGTCCAAACATGCTGTTTAAAATGTGCTTTTGTTCTTCAGTTGTCAGCAGCTAATGGCCGGCCGCAGAGGTGTGGCCAGTCTTTCTCCTGCCAGTTTAGAGGGCTTTCCTTGGATTGAACAGAGAGACCGCCATCTCTCTGTGATCAACAAGGCATCCCTCCTTCTCTATCACCTCTTTGGGGCGACTTTAGATCCTTTTCAGGGCCCCCAGCAGGGCAAAATCGGGCAGAGCTCTGCCTTCCTGTATCTCGTCTTGCTGCGATGCAAAACTGGAAGCCCAGTCCAATATTTTGTTAAAAGATAATCCTAATGATAACTGGTTATACTTTTATCTGTTAATTTATCTTAAAGTGAGGACATTTCAAATGAAACCAAAATTGTAGACTGAGAAATTTATTTATTTATGTATGTATATATGTATGTATGTATGTATTTATGTATTTATTTATACATACATACATACATACATACATATTTTTACTTATATTTTTAAATACATACATACTGTATATATTTAACATTACTTTTAACCCAACCTAGTGGGCAAGGTTCAACAGAATAAAAACTGACTGGGTGACTTTGAGCCAGTTACTCTCTCTCAGCGCAACTCACAGGTTTGTTATTACAGGGAAAACAGGATGCAGGTAGTATTATGCATGTTGTACATACAAAAAAAATTAAAGCAGCAACAATCATAATCCAACAACACACATATTTAGATAGAATTCACAATCAGATGAGGCCACAGAGATGGTTATTTTTACTGTTTTCATTTGCTTCCCAAAAACAGTGGGTGGGATTAGAATTTTTGTGGGGAGAGAGTTCCATAAAAGGGGGGGAGGGCTATTATCCTGGAGGGCTGTCTTCTTTTTCATACCCCAAGGTATGCAAGGAGGGTGGACTGTCAACAGGCCTTCTCTTGACAATGAGATTCAGAGGGGGCAGATTGTATCCTGGCAAGTTGTTGTACTGTAAGTTTTAAAGGTAATGACCAGCAGTTTGAATTGCCCCTGGATATCTCAGTGTAGCAACCTTAAAACAGATATTATTCTGCACTGATGGGCCTATCCCACCAAGAGTCTAACTGCTGAATTTTGTGCCAGCTGCAGTTTTCAGTCATTCCCAAAACAACCATGCTTAGAGCACATTGCCAAAATCCAGTCTCATGCTAATCAAGGCATGATTTACTGCCACTGAGACTCCAAAGTTGATGGAGCCTGAAGAACCCCTAAGGCTTTTGCAACCATCACTTCAAGTCAAGCAGACATTAGCTTCTAGGTTTTACTTGTCATCTGAGCTTCTTCTTTTTCTGCTCAGCTGCATTGCAGTGTTGGCTGCTGATGAATGTGCAGGGCACCTTTATTTATTTAAACTATAGATCATTGCAATTTTCAAGTATAAAGTACAGAATAAAACAGCTTATAAATTGAGAGTGTATTGTAGCTGAAGTTATCTACCATTTATGCTGATCTAACACGTTGGTATATATTTGCCACCATAAATGCAAAATAAGATATCATTTCCATAATGTTCCTGTCAGTATTAGCTAACAATAGGTTCCTTTGTTGGTTCAACCAGTAAGGAATTCTTGACAGCTGATATTTTAGAAATTAGTGTCCTACCTCCTTATAAATAGAGCAGCTCAGTGGGAAATGTTTTCAGCTTCACATGCCTGACAAGTACGGTACTGTATTTCACATCATACAGAAACCCTCATTTAGCAACTGTCTTGTTTAGTGACTGTTTGTAATTACAATGGTGTAAATGTATGTTTACAATATTTACAATGATGTAAAAGTAACTTTATGACAAATCTTCACATTTATGACCTTTGCAGTCATACTGTAAAGCTGAAATGGTCTATAACAGACATGTCAACCTCACGACGTCACGTGACATCATGCAATGTATCAGGACGGTTTTGCCATTGCCAGAAATGGGGTGGGCTTGGCTTCTGGATGACGTGTCTGGCCCGCGGGCCGGCAGTTTGACACCCCTGCTCTAAAAGCACAGTTGTGGTTCCACTTAGTGACTGCTTTGCTTTATAATAAAGGTGCTGGTCCCTCTATGGCTGCTAAATAAGGAATATCTATAAATCTAAAAATAGTCAAGAATACCTAGGAAACTCTCCTAAAAGGGAATCCCTATCTCAGATCTATGAATACTTACTTGAAAAAAAAAAGTTTACTCCTCAGAATTATCTCCAGTTAAATAAGCATTGGAGCACAGTCTTCACAACACCCAAAAAATCACCCACAGTTGTAGGTTAATTCTAAGATTGAAAGACAGGCTGGATTACATCAAGGCCTTTTATTAAATGCACTCCATACTTAATTACTTGGAAATAATTCCAGTTGAGACTTGCTCTGAATTCTTGGGATTTTTTTTATTTTATTTTAGATAATATATGTAATAGAGTTCCTTTCCCATTAGCAATAAAATGTGAAGTTCTTCCTTGAGGCTTTTTTGAGATTTTTCAGAATGTTCACCTTTAATGTCAGATGTTTTTCAGAACTTGGCTATTATTTGCTATGCCATTTCATGAATGTATACTTACAAGTATATAAAACACTTGGATAACAAGGTGGCTTTGCGTGGAAGGTATTTTCAGTTCAACCTCCAATGCAACGCCAGAGAGAATGGAGTGAATTTTTCCACTCCCAGTACTAGGGTTACCAGATGTCTCCCAGTGCATGAATTAGTGTTATTAGTGTTATTTGCAAATCAAGTTGCAATGGTTTTAAGTTGCAATGGTTAAAATTTGGTTGGCTGAAATGTTAGAATATCGGCTTTCTAAACTTACCTTTTTCTTAATTCAATTTAGTTTGTTCTAATGGAGCATCCCCACAATTCCAGATATATTCATTTCAACGGAAGACTTAGCTACAGTAATTACATGTCTTTCGTACAAGAACTTTTAGCTTTTTCTGTATTGATCCAATGGTTTTTTTTTTTGCACTTCCACGGAGTGCATAGCTCCATTTAAGCTTTGAACCAAATCATTTTCTTGTCCAGAATTATATGGCTATTGGGATTTTCTCACAAGTGCCTGATTTCGGCTATTACTTTTGATGTTTTAAAACAGATTTTGGGTTGAGTTCAGAAGCAATGAATGTAACCTGTGTCTCATCCTGCCACTGAAAGGAAGAAGCTGAAAATTAGAATATGTGCTGCAAATTAGAATATGTGCTGCCTATTTCTTGTTTATGCATTATTTTATTGTCACTTGGAGATGAGGGCTTGCTTATCCCTGTTATTTCTTTCATTACAGGCACTGGAGGGTGCTATGGAGATTTAGTAAAATCCTTCCAGTGAGTTGGGAGCAAAGGGTACCGTATGGCTGGAACTCTGAAAGATTGTTACAGTTCTGTAGTGTGAACTTCAATAAGTGAGGGACAGATTCAGCTTAATTGCTCTCCCAAGGCAAATTCATTTCTTAATTAGAAGATATTTTAAAGTCCTTCTCCTTCTGATAAAAATGTAGCATGAAATTAAGAAAATGGTACTATTGCTCTGTAGTCTTTGTTAAGACAATCAAATTGTGAATTGTGCTGCAATAGAATGGCAAGCTGCACACTGACTTTCCACCTTTTGTTTCTGAAAGCAACAGTAGTTCTGTACTGCTAACTAGAATACACTGATGTTGCAGCTAGGGATTTTCCTGGGTTATCCCTTCACAAACACAAACAGTTTCTCCTCCATTAGACTGCAATCTGAAGAAATAAAAAGCTTACGGGGATAGAGAGGAGTTGGACCCAAAAGACGGCTTTTGGCTATTATTTCTGCCCAATCGCTTTATAGAACAAAGAGCTTGAACTGAAAGGTTGTACTATCCTAATTGTTATTTTCTTATTACCAATTTGTTCTTTGAAATGAAGCAAAATCCAACAAACTTTGGTAGATGCAGGATCTTTTTGTCTTGTGACACATTAAATTCTTTCGGGTTCACAATTTTTTTTTCTTTTTCCCCCTTTATTTTCTGAGATGATATAGGACAGCAGAGTCATTGGTTAACTTTTAAACAAAGAAACAAGGTGATGTTTATAAAATAACGTATCGGTAGTTTCACTTGTTTTTACATTGCATCTACAGTATCAGTACTTACCTACATTGGCACTACAGATATTTGTAAGAGCAATTCCAAGAGCAATTGCAATTGAGCAAAACTTCATTACCTTCCTGGAAATCCCAAAGGAGACATCAGCAAGCAAAGAACAAACAATTTTATTAGTTTGGAACCAGCGTGCAAAATAAGTCAGAAATGGGGGCATGAGCTTTGCACACCGGCTGTGATAGAGAGGGACATGATTCTGGGTTTCTTCTGTAAAGGAACTTAGAGCTAACCTTGAAGAAGGTCTGAATAATTAGGATGGGACTTGGTCAAGAGATTATTCAGTCCAGAGACAGAAAACAATCAAAATAAATCCACGTTAGTTTTGTTCTGTGCATTCAAGATTCTGTTATTATACCCTAGAAGTAGTAGTATTCCTGCAATCCCTGTGCTACACTATCTATTTCTTTCTTATGCTTCTTTCAGGATCTGGACCGGGTAATCTCTTGTCCAAGTTTTTCTCAATTTTTATATAGTGCTGTTAGGATATTATCATGACTCTGTAACCTGATTTTTCCTGTGCACTGTTGTTTGATCTCTTGACATAAATTAAAGCGATATTCCTAACCTTGTTTCCTAGACATATACAAGTTTTCCTAGGATTTCTCTCAGATATGGATATTCACTTATACCTCTCTTCTGTAACATGGTGGCACAGTGGTTAGAATGCAGTATTGCAGGAAAATTCTGCCCACTGCCAGGAGTTCGATCCTGACTGGCTCAGTTGACTCAGCCTTCCATCCTTCTAAAGTCGGTAAAATGAGGACTCAGATTGTTGGGGAAATAAACTCTGTAAACCACTTAGAGCTGTAAAGCACCATGAAGTGGTATATAAGTCTAAGTGCTATTGCTATTGCTATAATATAAACTGAGAAGAGAGAGACCCTTTGTCTTTGATTGGCAGGTCTACCACCCATTCATCAAACCCACTGATTCTCATTAAAGATAGCTTGGTTACATTTATAGGTCCTTGTTTGATGTGAGTTGTGGTTCTTTGCCTAGTCAAGATAGTCTTAGAGAGCACAGTTCTATTTGTTTCTGCCAGACAAAATTTTTTATTGCAGCATTGCCAAAAGGTGGCAGAAACCTGTCATAAAGTCACATAAAAGGTCAAATCTCAATTGGCAAAATTCTTCCTTCTCTGATACATATTAAATACATAGCAACCTGACACTGTGTACCTATCAAGCACTTTTGTAATGGCTAGACTTGTTGGGACATCTCTCTAACTCACCTTTGCTAGTAGCCCACTTTCCTTTTCTTTTCTCCCGCCCACTTTTTTTTCCCTTCCCCATAGTTTATTCTCTTGCTGAATGTCTTAATAATGATCTCACCTTCTGTGAAGCTGACTGAACCACAAGGTCATCCTAAGTGGTCTGCTTTGTGTCTGTGATGCTAAATCATGGCCATTCTTTTTCCTGGCATAAAAATATCTGAAACTACTTCTCCATAGCCTCTGCATTTGCTAGCCTTTTTTTTTTTTTTTTTTTTTTGCAAGTGGTGAAAAAGATTAAGTCTGGAGGGTAATTTAGTGTATTTTACTGAAATACACAGTTTAATGAGAAAAGAGGTACTTCATTTATTTAGAGATTGTGATCAAATATTTATGTTATAGGATTTATCGTATGTGCAGTCTACCATTATATATGACATATCAAAATTGCCTGTTGTATAAACTATAGCAAATATAGCAAACTTTATAAGAGATGTATTCTTCCAAGTGCTTAGTAAACTATTACTTAAATTTCATTTTTAATTTTTTGAAAGGAGGATTATGTTTAGGGCAATTTAAGTTGTCATATTAGAAAAATATAAAATGCTAAACCAATTTGGAAAGAAAAGGAGCATTGTAGTTTTAAATAATATATAGAACAGAACAGAATAGAATAGATCTGGAAGGGACCTTGGAGATCTTCTAGTCCAGCCTTCTGCTCAAGCAAGAGAACCTATACCATTTCAGACAAGTGACTGTCTAGTCTCTTCTTAAAAACCTCCAGTGATGGAGCACCCACGATTTCTGAAGCTGTCCCACTGGTTAATTGTCCTCACTGTTAGGAACTTTCTAGGTTGCTTCTGTGTTTGGTCAGTTTCCAACTATTGTTTCTTGTCGTGCCCTCTGGTACTTTGGAGAATAGTTTGATGGCCTCTTCTTTGTGGCAGCCCCTCAAATACTGGAATACTGCTATCATGTCCCCCTTGTTTCTTCTTTTCTTTAGACTAGTCAAACCCAAGTCCTACAGCCATTCTTCATATGTTTTAGTCTCCAGGCCTTTGATCATCTTAGTTGCTCTTATCTGAACTTTTTCCAAAGTCTCAATATCTTTTTTGTAATATGGTGACCAAAATTGGTTGCAGTATTCCAGGTGTGGTCTTATTTACTAGGGTTTTTTAAAACGGTACTAATATTTCGGATGATCTTGATTCTATGCCTCTGTTTATACAACCCAGGATTGTATTAGCTTTTTTGGCTGCTACTGCACACTGCTGGCTCATAGTCAAGTGATTGTCTACTAGGACTCCAAGATATCTCTCACAGTTACAGTTTTTGAGCCAGGTCTCACCTAATCTATAACTGTCATGATTTTTAAAGCCAGATTTGGAAAAGAGCACTTTTTCTTTTTCTTGATTCTTTTTCAATTGTCTCATGTATTCCTATGTTAGCTGAAGTCCAAGAACTAGATACAAAAAAATCACCTCACAAACATGTACATAAACTTATGTATTTTGCCTCACTACACAATGATGTCAAAACTATAATTGTGTAATCACATACATACCTAAATCAAGGAAAAGAAATATTATTAGTTTCTAGCTATAGATATTGTTCTCTTAAAATGCAAATGCTGACGTTTCTCCCTCTGGTTTGTGATAAAATGGGTTCTAGCTCATGAATGTTTATGCAGTAATATATGGGGCCCTTGTTTTGTTTTTTGCTCCTGCAGCAGATTAACACGATTGCTCCTCTGGGATTCAGCATTTTAAACCAAAAGGTTTCTTTCTTTTTTTAATGGAAGCTGGACCATAAGCTTTATCTTCCCTCACTTTTATCTATTAACACTTGGAATGTCCATAAATATTCCATCAGTTTAGCCAATTGTTATGAGAAGATTTCTTGCCATGACTGCAATGCAATGTATATAATATATATGACAGATAGTGGCAGACGTTGATAATATGTGCTTAAGGTAAACTAGTGAATTCATACACAACTGATATATTTAAATTTGGACTCTATTCTTTGAAATGCTTTTTATTTTGGCTGACATGATAGTTAATAATTCTGCAGTTACTCTAAAGACTGCATTTATATATAAATTTTATGTTATATTTATATTTTCATATAAATGGAGAATATATGAAAGTGGATAGGTCAGGAACTTTCAGTGTCTTAGCCTTTACAATAGACCTGGATTGCCTTGATAGTTTTTTTTAATTACTACCCTTATTAATTTTCAATAGCAAAATGCTTTATTAAGATAGAACTTTTCAAGTCTGCCTCTGTTTTTTCCCTCCTTCCACCTAAGTCCAGTGAGTTGGTGGTGAGGATCCAGACTGAGTATTTTTCTAATACTTTTCCACCTCTATAGACTTAAGGCAATGCTTCAACACTTGATATTATCCTAATCACTTCTGGATATCTTCTCCAAGATCTCCATCACTCACAACATTTGTATTTGTATTTTGCTTGTTAATAAATCATCCTAATTCTCAGGAAGTAGGTAATTCCAAGTGACTATATAAATACAAAGAAAAATTTATACTTAGTCCTCAGGGGATGGGATCTATAGGAGACCATGGAGTAGGGCAAAAGTATTAACAACTGACTGGAATTAATTACAGAGGATAAAGAAAGTTACAACTGCATGTTATAATATTGAAGAACTTGGTGATAGTCTATTGGACCTTTATTCATTATCTTTGAAAAGTGCCGGATGACTCTAGGAAGGCAAGTGTTATTCATACCTTCAAAAACTAGAGAAAGGAAGATTCATTAAATTACAGACCAAATTGTTCTGATAGCAAAACATGGAAAGATTTTGGAATAAATGATAAACTAACGCATAATCACATTAAAAAAAGATGCAGTAATTATCAAAAGTCAACATGATTTTGTCCCAAACAAATTTGGCCACATTAATGTTAGCTCATTTTTTTAACCAGATGACTTTTTTGATAGTTTGGGGGAATGCTGTACAAGTGATATATCTTGATTTTAGTAAAACATTTGCAAGGTAATTTTTGACACTCTGATTAAAATATATAAGTGTGTATCAACCTAGATTGACAAATAGGCAAAACAACAACAATAAAATCTATAATTTTATAATCAGTTAAATAGAGAACATCTCCTTACAAAAACTAAGTAATGTAAAATCCTTTTTATAAGATCCTTTCCTTGGCAGGACTACAGGCAGAGAAGTGGAGATGAAGGGTCCTCAGCTGTTTAGTTCTTTTTTTTCTCCCAACAACACCTGCCATTCCTCTACCCAGCCATTTTCCACCCAGCAAACTCTGCAAACATTTTAATTCTGTGCCCAGCTCTTGTTTGCTGGTTTGTAAAATATCTGAATTATATTTTAAAATGTGACAGGCTGAGGAATTTCCACTGTTTATGACTGCTTATTCCAGATGATTAAATGAGAAATCTCATTTCTGATGTCTTAACTAGAGAAGAAAGGGGATTAAAGGAAACTTTCAAATAAATAGCATGCAGGTGCCTGCTGGGTCAAGCTGCGTTTGTAATTGGGGAGCATAAATAGGTGGATTAGAATGCACAGAGGACTCCTTAATCACTGTAGCCCGTGATGTCTACAAAAGCTTTCTCAGGAGCAAGTAGAAGGTCCTGATCTGTTGATCTCTAGAATTGCAAAGATATCCTTTATCTATGAGATGTGCTAAAAATGATGGCTTTGCCATGACAGCCACGAACAGTATGCAGCATTTATACTGATCAATGATATGTTGTATAATTTGGATGGAAAATGGTTAATTAAATAATTTTGGATTCTTTTTTATAGTAATTTTATTAACGATTATAATTATAATGTAAACTAAAAAAAGAAAATTAAAAAGTACAGTAAAAAGGGGAAAAGAAGGGGTGAAGCAAATAATGAAGAAAAATAAAATAAATACTGTATATAAAGAAGTGACTTCCCCATTCATCATAAGTACAAACAGTTTTAGTAACGTGCCTTCTCCAAAATACAACAAATTATCTCTTCCCATATCTCACATCTTACATAAACAAATCCTTAAAGCCTCATCAATTCAGTCCTGATGTTAGCAAAAGTCTAGTAAGGGGAACCTGAGATAATAACATGTCCATTTTAACCTTAATTAAATAAACTCTCTATATTCCTTCTGTTTACCTCTAACAATCTTGATCTTTAGTCCCTTCAAATTATGTTGTTGAACTTGATATCTTTTCATTTTTTCCTTTGTCCCTTCTCACAAAATTCTTCAAAACTTTAAAAAGCCTTTTTGTAAATCTAATATAGGAAAATTATCCAGGTCACTCTGTTGGTTTGTTATTTTTATATCCCTTTTAATTACTAAAACATCACCTGGCTTCTTTTGTATGTCCAGTGTGATATCTTTTTCCATCTCATTCTTGTAGACTATCATTTTTAAATCCACTTTCAACTCACTCTCAATCTTATCAGGTAGAACTTGTTCATCTTCCATTAATTTTTTAAACATAGTCTATAGAGGTAGACTCTCTTAAAATGAACTTCTGGGTTCTTTATTCATAAATATCCTTCAATATCTCCAATGTTAAATATTTTGCCTCATTCTGCAATGGTAAGTTGAGTTTAAGTGTTCTTCTTTCATTATATCCTTTAGTTTTTTCTAGTGTCCAATTTTTAAAGTGTTTTTTTTTTTAAAAAAATCAAAACAAAAGCATTTTCCCATGGGAAATTGGATTATAATTCCAAAATCTTATTTCAAATTTATCTGGATCCCCAGTCTATTTGTAACTTTCCAAAATCAAAATTTTAACCCCCTTTTTGATGTTTATTTTAAAGAAAATATTTTTTAAGTTCTTAAATGGTAGTTAAAACCTTTTTGCTAAGGATTGAAGGAAACTCACCTGTAAAACATCTGGATCCAAATGTTCTCCAATAGCTGAAAACCAATCAACAAGCATTTTGCTAAACCAATTAAAAAAGGAAGTATGTAGACTATGCTAATTTGGAGTAGGGATTTGGGTTTCAGTATCGATCTGCATATTTGGCAAGAACTGTGGGAAAGAAATAGGAAACTCACTCTAGGTACCTTGTACAAGAAAAATCTTTATAAGATGTTTTATAGATGGCACTTCCCACCCGTAAGGTTAGCCAAAATGGTTCCAAATATCTCACCCTTATGCTGGAAATATAAAACAGTAATAGGTTCATATTATCATATGTGGTGGGAATGCTCAAAGGCTTGTGAGTATTGGAATAGGATACGAAGATGGCTGAAAGATATATTAATGTTGGACTTAGAGTTAAAACCTGAACTTTTCCTGTTGGGAATAACTACAGAGAAATACAATAAAGGAACAATCTATTTGCTGTTACATATCTTGACTGCAGCTAGGCTAGCATTCGCACAAAAATGGAAGAGCAAAGAAATTCCCACAGAGGAAGAGACACTATATAAAATTTTATCATGTGCAGAAATGGACAGGCTCACAATGGTATTGAAAGACAAATGTAGATCAGTTTATTTTGAAATCTGGGATAAATTTTACTGCTGGAGGGATTCGAGGAGGACAGTTGGGATTATAGGCTAGTGTTAAGATAAAAATATATGTAATTTTAAGTTAGCAAATAGAGAAATAGATTAAGTATTGTATATAAAATTTAGATGTATATTCAGAGATGAAGAACCGATTGTAAAATGTGAAATAATTTGATAAGAATGTATATACTGGAATGTCACATTATATCCAATGTTTCTTTTAATTGTATTATAAATAAAATTGAATTAAAAAAAAGAAAAGAAAAAAAAAGAAAAGGAAGTATGTAAACTCAGTGTCCTTTCAAATGCACCAACCACAGCTTGAGCAAGAAAGTTATTCCCCCATCTCCCAGAGCTCTAAACCCACTGGATATCATTAATTTGCAGTCGCCTCATGAGGAGCAATTGTCTGAAGCAATTTGTGGGCAATCTCAAGTCCTCTCCTTGTCCGGTCAATAAAGAACCAATATACAGTACTTACCGGCTCTTCATTCCACCATTGTTGTCAGCTCCAGCTTCAGCACATCTTTTCTTTCTAAAGTTAAGTCCATAACTTTGGATTATTTTGTGTTATTGGGAGCTTTTTAGATGGTAAGAAGCATTTCTAATTTGTAGTGTCATTGTTCATTGGTTATTTAGGTCCATTACTTCTGACTCATAATTCTGGCAGCATCAGTGGTGCCCAAAATGTTCACAGTGATCCCTCATCCCATAGAAAGTTGCCTATTAATAGTGCAATGTGGAACCAATCACTATAGTGAAACATGAGACTTCCAAACAAGGTGTGAGTACTCTGGTTCAGGGTCCCTGAAAGCAAGTTTCTTGGCTGAAGCCACAATTATGGGAATAGAAAGCACTGCCCCTGTTGAATTATGAGTAATAGACAGTATGATGTCTTTGGATTATCCGGGCTCTACTTGAAGGTCAGATTGTTCTTGTCCTGTCTAGAGGCTTATTATTTTATTAATTACATAGACTACTGCTGCACATCACTTACACAAGAATTCCCATAGGACCAGCTAGCTCCCTGGTACATATTGCCCTCAGATTTTAAAGTTCTCAATTAAACTAGAGATTCTTGATAGAATCATAGCAGTTCCTTGCAAGATATATGCAAGTACAACTATGGGAATATTGATTCACTCATTCAGTTATATTTTCCAGCAAAGCCATGGGATTTGTGAACATGTATGGCATTCAAAACTGATCCTATATGCATATATCTTGTACTGCAGAATCGATTCAAATGTAATAATGTAGGAAGCCTCTTTAAAAAAAAGAGTTTATTTTTTGATTCTCTTTTTTTCCTCCACTAATTGCCTGCCCATTTATAGCTTCTAGAGAAGAAGCTCTGCGATGCAAAGAGCTGTTATATATTTAAAGTTCTGTTTTCTTTAAAAAAAATAATGCTAAAATGAAAAATTAGGCCAGTTGGATTATATAAAGTTTTGTAATAAAATACCTTTGTGCTTCAGAAATGTCAGTGTTTAATTAGTTTAGAGAAATGATGGTCCCAGAAGGAAGAGTGAGGATCAGGTTTATAAGGAGAAGAATCTAAGATTAGCTCTGTTGTTTTATCTTTTTTATTATTATTATTTAAAAGAAATCTACATGCCTAATAATTCAAAGCCTGAATGGATGATTGTATAGCAAGATCCATAGCAGGGAGGACCAAAAATCCAAAGAAATGGATTTATTGTTGGACCTCTGGGAGATTCGCAGTAGATTAGAAAGAATTTCTATTTAACAATAGTAGGAACAAAATCTGTTTTTGTTATAAACAAATTTGCTCTAAAACAGCAAGAAAACTATCCTCTAGCATTAACTTTGGAGTCTACACATGCATAGTCTTCAGATTACAGATATCCTCACCTAGGGAAATTGTTACTCAAAATTTTGAGATCCTGAGATCTGCTTACTGGAGCTTTAAAGATAGTAAAGAATCTTAGAAATAGATAATTCAAAGCTTATGAATTGATCCCAGTGTCGATTAATATGTTTCCCTAATCCATTTTTTCTTCATTTCTTTAATGGTCATTGTTGCCTGTTGTGTAAAATAGGTTAGAAATATTGCCACACTATTGAAAACTATTTTGAGATCTACTGTAGAATCTGAATTAGCTTCTTTAATTCCTGTTCTAGGCCATCACACCCTTATACTATAATATATCTGTTAAGTTTTCAAGGTGCCCTACTGCTCTCACTTGATTCTGCTGAAATAAAGATAGCTATCTTTTTTAAATAAGGTTATTTATGGTCTAATCACTATAGATACATATTTATTTGGAAGTTACTTTTTAAAAAATAACATAGAAGTACAGCTTAAAAATTCTTTTGTAAACATTCTTGTTCTGTAAGAGAAAAATAAAAGTGTTTTCTTCCGGGGGTCTACAGCAAAAAGTTTGTGCACACTTTCTAATAGAAATTGATTTGAATAATGATGCTACTGTTGTTAATCTCTCTCTTAAGTTTCAATTATGTAAGCAAAATTAATTATTTCTCTGTAGCTTTTCCTGAACTCCAACTTCCTCTTATCCTTATAAGATTTATTACTAAACTGTTCACTGCAAAGCTGCTTGGAAATCAGCAAAGTCATGGTTCCAGTCCCAATCTCCAAATATTAAGTCATTAGCATAATTGAGAGATTAAATATCATGAACTTAGCACTGCTTACCAGGGCTTATTGGTATTATTTATGGTTTCCTTTGGGCCCAAAAGTTCTGACAGCAAGGGGGCTGACCAACAAGAATGTTCTACTTGTAGGAAGCTCTTTAAATTTTTGCATGCTTGAGTTTGATAGGAATCAAATTAGAAATTGTTTTGAGGCACATGTACTGGAGTGCCAAGTATTATGAAAGACGGAAAATCAATGGGGGGATTTCATATTATGTTGTCACATGCCTAGATTCAATTGCTGCTCCTTAAGTCTTCAGACATGGGGGAATTGGTCCATAAAAGCCAAAAGGGAAAAGCAAATAAAGAGATCTCATCCTCAATCACTGCTAAGATTTCATGCAATTAAGATCTGGGAGTTCATAAAAAGCAGTAGAGTAGAAGAACACACTGAAGCCTTTTATTTCTTCTAATGGAGGTGAAGTCTCTGATACAGCTGTAAGTGAAGAAGAATTTGTCACCCAAGGACTTCAATGTGAGCTTTTTCAATCCAATAAGAAAACTTTAGAATATGCTTTCAGAACGAAAAATTTAACAGTGGAACTCCTTTCCACTGAGAGAGCAGCTTCTGTGGCTGCCACATTCCAAGGCCAGGAAATCATGATCTCAGCCTCAGAAGTGGGCCTTCTTAGCATTTAGTAAGGAGAAAAGTAGGAGGAAGAGAATCACCAATCTTCCATAAAGGAGGACAACACTAAAATAAATGAGAGAGAGAGAGAGAGAGAGAGACAGAGACAGAGAGAGAGGGGGGGGGGATCTTGGTTATATGACAGTACACTTTATGTACATTTGAGCTGGTAGGATGCAGGATTGTATGGGAGCCTATAGATTAGAAACTCTGCTTTATGTACACAACTTTGCAGTGCAACTTGGCTTTACTTTGTCATTATTGCTTGGAGAGAATCCTGCATATGGCACAGGAGTGATTGAAATTAATAACCTAGTCTATATCTTCTGTATTTAGCAAACACAACTAGAACTGACAACTCAGTTGCTAAAAGAAGTGGTCACTAGGTGCTTATGATTTTATTTCAGCTCTCCTTTGCTTTACAGACCTGCAAAGATCATAAATGCAAGAATTGATTGTGACGTTAGTTTTTCATCACCACTGTAACTGCAAACCCTTGATGTATGAGGCTGTCATTAAACAAGGACTACCTGTATTAGTGACAACTTTACGAGAACGTTTTGATTGAACAAGCAGCAGTTAATTTTTTTGGCCTATCTGGCAAGAGCAAATTTAAAATTAAGACATAGAATGGAAGATGGGTAAATAATAATAAGCATGAATTAATGAATAAAATTGAAAACAAAATAAAAATATGATACATCCATTTGCTCTGTGCCTGTGAAACTCAAGTAAAGGAGAAGGCGCAAATAATTAGAATGAAATAGAAGCAATGAATATATTCAGGAAGTTGAAGGTATAGGTTTAATCATGAGAAAAAAGAGCTGAAGTATAACTCAGAAAGCAAGAACTGCTGTCATATAACTGCTGTTATATTTCTAGTCTGTGTGGATAATAGCAAATGAATTAAGCGTTAAAAAAAACAAGAAAAGTAAAAGCAACAAAAATTCAAGAAAGAATCCAAGGAAACTAAATTCAAAACAGTGAAAGAGCTCTGAACAAGCCCCAATGGCTCCAAAGCACCAGAGTGTTGGTGCCACATCTTCTTAAAGGCTTGGCTTAGTCACTTTGAGAGCCTCCCAACATCGCTGGATGATCACATAGACAACATGTCCATCAAAGCAAAATAGCCATGACAAGCCCTTGAGAAGATAAGACATTTCAACAACTCAAACAGTGATTTTGGAGAACACTTTGCTCACTTTATTTAGTTTATTAAATGTATTATGACTGCCCAC
This sequence comes from Crotalus tigris, assembly GCF_016545835.1. NCBI lineage: Eukaryota > Metazoa > Chordata > Lepidosauria > Squamata > Viperidae > Crotalus > Crotalus tigris. The sequence goes on from NW_024096794.1 coordinate 1,094,953, forward strand.
TCCAAAGGATTCTGGGTGGCAATTTTTCAATGCCCCTTTGAATGATTTTTGCACAGAGTAATAAATATATGAAAGGTTTTTTTTATAAACAGTATCTCTTCTTGGAAAGAAATTGGCAAACACAATGCATGTCTATCATACATACAGATAGGCCATAGCTGAGACAAGTGAAAGCAAATAGAATATTAATGGGCTCATTCGTAAGCCATAAGTGGTATGAAAAGCAAAATAATGATGACATTTGTAGACTAGGGCAGTAGCATTTCCCTCTATTAAGCAGGGGGATTGTGGAAATGAAAGAATGCCTATCGATTGATTTCAATATGGCCCATTACATATATCATCTGGATATTGACATATTAATAGTGCTATTCCATTAAAGAGAGAAGCCAATGAATTCTTTGGAGACGTCTCTAATTAGAAGCTGCATGCTACAGGTGGCATTTAGCAGCATAATGAGGAAAAAAATAACATCACGTCTCGGACTTCTTCTTTGCTGACTGGAAAAATGTTGCACTGAAATAGACAGCTAGATGGCCCTGTCTGAGAATAAAACATGTATAAAGATGTTTTTGATGGTGCTTTACCCATAGACCTTTTCCATTGCTCAGGAAGCTCTACCCATCCTGGAGGCAAATGATTGCTGTTCCCATTGCCAGACCTGTCCCTACCTCTATCGGCTTGGTTTCAAGGCATTGCAATCACCTGTCATCCCTTCAAGGTAATACCTGTCAAATCCCAGCAGATTTTATGCACTTTGAGGCAGCCTTCAGACAGTCTTGCAATAAGGGAAGAAATTCAATTGTAATAATGACATACCTGTGGACAACTTAGGGCTTTTGTTGCTCCTGAGCTGGGAAATGAGATGAATGCAATGTTATGGTTATACAGCAGAGAAAAGATGTTGCCAGTGCACCATCATCCTCTGGTTAAATTCAAATAGGGGAGAGATACCTACCAATGTTAAACAATGCGGTATCTTCTGCAATTCCATCTGTGAAAGACTATACTGATTAGGTTTTCACAAGCTTGTTTTCTTTAGTGCTTGTTCCTGGGTCTGCAAACATGTAAACATGTAAACATGATAACAGAACATATTTTCTTTTGATTTATTAATTTGGAGTAAGAAATAAGGCAATCCATGCTACAAGAGGATGTAACTTGTTCCCTCCAATGCCAATTCAGTGGTTCTGGTGTTGGTGCTTCTGAAGACAACCACACCTAAAGCAAAGGTATTGGCAGAGCTCAAGAGAACACTAATATTTTTACAAGATTAAAAAAAATCTTCAAGAGAAAAAAGAAAGGAAGGATGGAGCTGTAAATATCTCCACAATAATTAAATGGCATAAAAAATTGAGAGACACTGAGAAGAGAATAATCCAGCCAATTGGAAGGGAGGGGGAAGGAAATGGACTGGCTGTGAACTGTCACTGTGGTTGGGTCAAGGCAGCAGTGTGTCAATGGACAGAAAAACAGGTCATGAGGACATAACTGCTTAATGGGCAACATGGACTGACTTGTTGCAGAGAGGGGAATAGAAGACTGTGGAGCAACTGGAATTTGAATACATGAACTTGCCATTGCATTAGTTTTGCTGCATGACCGTATTGGTAAATGTTCAATCAATGCTGTCGGATGTGATATCTCATTATCCCTTCAAGTCTCTATGTGCTAGTACAGCAATCAAGTTCAGTAAGTCCATGTGTGAAATTAGCCACTCTTGTCTGTAATTATAAAAAGGGTGTTGAAAATAAATTAATTTACATTGAATGATTTTAAGTATCTATCCAGCCAAGTGGCCATTTTACTAGATTTTGGCACGTGATATTTGGCAAGAATAGATTTGACAGAACCATTTGTTTATTAATATGACCTGTCTTTCCTGTTGGGGAATATATGGTTAACTACATTTTCTATAGAATAGGCATAATTACAGGTTTTATCTGTAACAACGTGGTATGGAAGTTTTAGAGATGTACATTATTATTTTTTGGCTTTATGCTAAAAGTATTTTTTTTTAAAAAATGAACATTGTTGAATCATGTTGTTGTTAGATATTCATTCCAGATTTGGTTCCGGCGTCTCTCAGTTTTCTTGTGTGGTCTATTAAGAGCTTGATTTTATAATGCTGCAGAGATATCCTAATTAGCTAGTGCTGTAGAAATCACCTCTGAAGATTCAGCAGACCTGAAATATTTTCTGGAAATGCTATTTTGGACCTGAAGTTAAAGGTTAAAATGTAATTGATTTTAATTTCTTTTTCTTTTTTTAAATTTAGGTATGCTTAATGTCATTTATTATGCTTTATTAAACTAGACACACCCAATTCCAGCAACCATTCCTTATGTTTTAGCCTCCAGTTCCCTAATCATCTTTGTTGCTCTTCTCTGTACTCTTTCTAGAGTCTCAACATCTTTTTTACATCGTGGTGACCAAAACTGGATGCAGTATTCCAAGTGTGGCCTTACCAAGGCATTGTAAAGTAGTATTAACACTTCACATGATCTTGATTCTATCCCTCTGTTAATGCAGCCTAGCACTGTATTGGCCTTTTTGGCAACTGCAGCACGCTGCTGGCTCATATTTAAGTGATTGTCCACTAGGACTCTGAGATCCCTCTCACAGTTACTACTATTGAACAAGGTACCACCTATACTATACCTGTACATTTGGTTTTTCTTGCCTAAATGTAGAATAGATAGTCCTGGGTGCCCTTACAGATGCACATATAATATCTCTGCTGTGTGAACTTCACTGAGTGCTTGTTCTCTTCCAAGTCCAATTCAAGGTGTTAGTTAAGATCTTTAAAGCCCTTTGCGCTTCAGGCCAGATTACCTGAGAGACTGTCTTGTCTTAGATACATTGACCCATCCCATCTAGTCAGGTGGGAAGGCAAGTTATGCATCCTGTTGTTAAAGAATTCTGACTGATGGGGTTTAAGAGAAGAGCCTTCCTATTGTTGTCCCCACCCTATGGAACATTTGGGTCTTTGAGGTGAGGTTGGCTCCCACTGTTATGGCCTTCTGGAAGACTGTTAAGACCTGGCTCTGTCAACTGGCACAGGGATCCAAGAATGTTACACAACCCTAGTAGTACTTGGTGGCTTGAGGGCGCTCTCTCTCTCTTTTTTCACCTTGGTTATATTTTGTAAGGATTTAATTGTGGGGTTTTTTAAATTCCAAACTGCTCTGAGCCACTTACGCAGTGAAGTGGATGTTGTATAAATTTGATTAAAACAAACAAGCTAACAAACAAGCAAACTGATCCTACTGGGAAGGAGCGCATATGAGAATAAGTAACCTTGAGTACCATGCTCCACAGCAGGAATCACAATATTGTAGATTGCAGGCTAGCAGAGACTACAGCTATTTGGTAGTTCGTCAGGAATAAAATTGTATCAAAGAGGATGTGCAAGGAGAATCATTCATATTCCTCAAGGTTAAAGGCAGAGTTTCAGTTGAAAATCACTTCTCCCCTTCTTGTAATAAGCTGGAAAGAAACAACTATCTTGATTTAAATCCTGTCCTCCTTTCCAAATTCATGCTGCTTTGGGGACTGAAAATTTCACCACCTTTATTTTCAAAGTCATTTCTGAATCATAGCGGCTTACATGAGCTCTACAATTGTTGGAGACTGCTGTGCTAATGTCCATTTTTTTATTTTTACAAAATATTATGTGTAGGCCTGCTTTTGTATCTAAGGTACATAAAGCATATTTTCAATCTTTAAGCAGCTACAAAATCATCTAATTTGTTTCTGAGTTCAGCTCAGAGACCTTCTTAAACTATTACCATGAAATGTGTGTGTGTGTGTGTGTGTGTGTGTGTGTGTGTGTGTGTGTGTCCCCTGCTCAGTCATGTCCAACTCTAGGTGGTGGTGGTCATTTCCGTTTCCTAGATGAGGGAGCCAACATTGTCTGAAGATGCTTACATGGTTATGTGGCCAGCATGACTATATGCCAAGTTGCACAGAATGCTGTTACTTTCCCACCAAAGTGGTACCTATTTATCTACTTGCAATTGCATGCTTTTGAACCCATAGCTTGGCAGGAGCTGGGGCAGTAACGGATGCTCACCCCATTGGTCAGTACTTGGGTCTCAAACTGCCAACCTTCTGGTCAACAAGCCCATTGCCTTAACAACTTCAGCACATATATAAATATAATAATCTTTTTCTCATAAATATAGCAGAGTAATAAAAATTACTTTGTCTTTGCACAGTTATCTCTTTGGAAATAAGTCAGGTGTTGATTAGGGAGAAGACCTTCTTAGTTATGGGCCTTGACTTTGGAAGGACTATCCAATGTATTTTTAACCTTGGATAAGGGCCTACTGATCTATATGAGCTTTAAAAGTTCTGGGAGTTCTTCTGGACTGAGAAGTGAGATATTCAATTTCACGTATAAATAAATATTTCCTTTACAAATCAGTGTCACTCACTATTGTCTTTTATTCATACATATTCTGTGTTAATTATTGCCCTGTGGCTTTTAACTACTGGAAATTAATAGAATTTTCTCAGTTGGTGTCAGACTGGCCTGCTGAAATAGAAATGTTGTGCTCCTCCTTAAATCATTACATTAATAAGAGACTTTAAGACAAACACATTCCTGTAGTTTTTGTCACTGATTTCCATAACTTGGCTAATAGTTACCTCTAAAGAGATTTCCTCAGCTTGGACTACAATTCTCATATGCCAATGATTCCTTAGAATTATGGGAATTATAGTTCAACACATGTAAACTGTAACTTGCCACCGCTGGAGAGTTATAGTTGCTATAATGAGATTATTCTCCTTCACATTGTAATTACTGTATATGAATTATATGAAATGATCCACACAGGTGTGATCTTCCATTGGCCCCATTCTAAGGATGCACAATCTTTCTGATAGTCACATATTGCTTGGACATCTGAAGCAGTGATTAGCAGTGGTTAGCAGTGAAACATAAGGCAATGGAATTATGGAGCATTGGCTACATAAGGCAGTGGAAAAGAGTAGGAGAAATTAGGGGCAATGGGAAGAGTGTAAGTTAGTCTTGAATTCAAAGTTGGGCTGTAAGCTTTTTCAGCATGAACTGCTGGATCCTTTCATCATCTTTTACTGTAGCACTTAAGAGGAAGCAATACTTTTTCCATTGTGAAATTAACAGAAGCTGTTTTAGAATTCATAGAAAGTAGTTTACATAATCTACCATGGTCCTGGCAAGACTTCTGGTCATATCAATTACTTATTTTTAATTTGGCATTTCCCTAATTAGATGTGTAGCTTATGTGATTCATAGAGATGCTAAATATTATACAATGTTCATGCTTGGTCTCAGATCAAGAAGTCTCTATTGTGCAAAATTTTTAGGCATAAGGAACAGTCAAGTATAAGGAACATATCATTTTGCCCCTCATCACTGAAAAAAAGAAAAGGTTTTATGTTTGGTAGTTAAGGATTTTTTATTTATCTAAAACATTTATATGGCCACACAATTTGAGCAAGGAGATCTGGGTGCTCTACAATAACCTGAAGAACAAAACCCCTATGGCTATTTTTTTAATGTGTAACAATCGTGGAACACATATAAAAAATAGGTAGAGTTCTGATTTTACCATTGCAGCCATTATCTTATCTTGACCACACCCCATGTATGCACCTCCTGTTTATTGTGTTTCTTTTGCAAATCCCCTCTTTGTTGACATTATATTCCAATTCACCTTATTTTAATGAACTAGTTAAATAGTCCATTCAAATCTCTTCTTGATATTCCTTTCAGCAAAGAAATAAATATGAAGGGCAAACATACATTTCCATTCTGTACTAAATTTTCTAGAGTGTCTCGATTTAGTTGGATGATGACTTGGTGACATTTTAGAAGCTTGCTAGCTTAGGGTCATAAAGATCGAAGAGTGTAGTGCTAGTGGGGACCTGGCACGCATAGCAGATCTGCGGTTCTGGCAATCTCACAGCATTTGTACAACTGTATTGTATGTTAAGGGCCTTTGGAATGACAAGGGATCAGTCTGCAGATTACAGGTTGATAGCTGTTCTCCTTCTCCTTAGGTTACAACTAGATCTCACCATCCAGGTTCTGTGTTGCTGCACATCAATGATTCTGGGGAAAAGCAAACAAATTGAACTGCTTTGTAGGCAGCCACAGAACACATTACAAAGCCTTTGTAAGCATTCACCCTGCTCACTGACACTTTCAGTTACAAGCAGATATTGAATAAAAAAACCTCCTAATAATCTGCAAAGCTCCTTCAGTTGTGGGAGAGTGTAATAGCTTGCGTATTGCCCTTGCCTCCCCCAGGATAGCAGGGAGCAATGATGTGACTCTCTTATGACGCTGAGGGAGAACAGGGCAAATAAGAAAGAAGGCAAAAGATTTTTGAAACAAAACCTTTCTAATATCATGTAGTCACCAGGAACAGCTTGGCTTGTGGGAAAGCTGATTTGGAGTAGAAGCAAAAAAGGGAATAGAGAGGTCAATTCAGAAAAAGGCATAGAGCAATGCCCCAAGAGACATGGCCTTGATTTTGACAATGAAAATTGGCTTGACAGTGATTTACAGCATAATCCTATACAAATTTATTCACTTAGTCCCTAATAATTATAATTTGAGAGTCAGTTTGGTATTATGCTCAAGGCCTTGGGCTAGTAAACAAGAGACTATGCATTCTGGTCCCACCTTAGGTAAAAAGTCAGGCTAGGTGACCTTGGGCCAGTTACCCCCTCTCAACTCTAGGAAGAAGATAAGGGAAAACCATATTACTAAGAAAACTGGATGGACACCAGCAGTGTCATTATTGCCACTGCTGTTGTAGATAGGAGATCATTATACCAGGACCAAGGAAACATGTCAGTTATTCACATGAAATACCACTGAAGAATTAGTATCTTTGGTTATAATGGATGAATTATAAATATGGCTTTACCATCCATTGATGGACAGTCTCAGTTACTTATCTATTCCTAGAAGGTAATTGTTATAGGATGAATATGACTGCAAAAATTATAAGACATTATCAAAGAGATTATTATGTGAATCAATATAGGTTAAGAGCAGATGGCAATAGTTATGGCAATAAATCAAAGTTTAAATGCTGGGTATGACTGAATTTCCTCTTCCTCACAGAAATGAAACAAGCAGTATGTTATAGGGCACATGTCTTTTTTCCTTTGCTCTGATGAAGTGTCTATAGATTTATAAATGGGAAAATGCAGATAAGTTATACACAGGGGAGGTAATACTATTCTGATTTCCCTTAGTAATAATTCTATGCCTTGAAGCATGAGCATCAATTATCTATTGTAGTATTTGTCTAAAATATTACCTTCTTGTCTTCCAATTTATGTTAATCAAAAATCAATTAGATGATCTGTAGGACAGAGAGGCAGAAGATTAGCAGACTGCATCCATGAACACAAGCTAGCAGTCAAAAGACACAATGAAAACATTTTAAACTCATAACATAGAGAGGCTCAATATAGTTTCAACTGGGAAACTGTGAGCATTCTGGGCCAAACTAAATTAAAAAATGGTAGGGAATTCCTTGAAGTCTAGCATTCAGACAAATCAGCCATCGATAGGCACATAGAGATAAACCCCATCGACACACCATTCCGAAAACAAAACCAATAAAAAAAGCTAAGAAGGAAACAATAAGACCAAAGCACATCATCTCCAGCAATCAAGTCATATAAGCAAGGATTTCCACCAGACAAATAATCAAATAAGCAGAAAACAACACCCCAATCAAGAAACTACCAAGGACAAAATACCAAGGAGAAAATCACACACCCCACTAACACAGGAAATGTAAACTTCTGTATATAAACAGGGAGCGAACCTCACACTCACTAGCACTTTCATTACTTAGGTAATGAAAGGTATACAAGTAAACAACCAAGATCAGAGAGCAACAAGGATTCCACAAAATCCTTTTTTAATCTTTAAGGCTGTAAATATTTAAGTATCTGTTCCATGTCTTGCTAAATGCATGCCTTGTTTGCTTTGTTTGCAGTCCCATCAAATCTGACATAACTTTGACATTTCAAGGAATACCATTGTTTTTGACTGACAACCCTTGAAATCCCTGATCTGGGACAGGTTATACATTTGTGGCCTAAAGCTGCATTCTGGACAAACCATTCTTCCACACTCCTCCTCTGTAAAATAGGAAGGTTTTAGGCCTGTTGTGAAGGGAAAATACAGGAAGGAAACTGCATATTTAACAAAATGAATGGGCACCTTGTAAAATAGCTCCATGTGAAATGTATTGATCTGAGTATCTAGTTAGTTACACGTTCAGCATGGGGCTGTTCACAATGCCTTTAAAGTGAATGGATTTCAGTGGTACTGAGTGACTTAACCTGAACTGTCCCTGGCTCTTTAATTTTTTTTTTTTCTGCTCATGTCTTGTCTGGAGGAAAGAAATGGCAGGCATGAAATGCAGAGATCTGATGGGAACCAGAGGAAAGAGCATTAACATAAACCTGAAAGAAGTAAATGAAATGCTTGGCAGAGTTCCCAAGACAAGGCAGGGGGAATCTGACCAGGGAAGCTCCTTAAGGGCTTCATCTTAACATTGTCAACAACTGACTGGCAACAAATCAAAGTTGCTGTATTTGTCAAAGGTTTTGCTATGTTTTCGTCTAACAAAGAGGCAGGGAGGGAAAGAGAGAGAGAGAGAATTTGAAAGATCAAGCCAAGCAGTGCCAACTGGAAAAGGGCAAAGAGCCACTGGAGAGACAGGACAGACTGCTCTGAGTGCTGGATAATAGAAGCTTAATCCTCTTAATGAAGATCTTGGCGCAGATCATTAAACTGCTTATTGATGCCCACTCTTGATTGTTGACCTTTCTGATTCTGAGGATTATGCTCATTCCAAGTTCATATTTTGTGGGAGGCATTAACAAAAATCCTACTTGGGGCCTTCAGTACTGGTACAATCAGCAGATGAACTTGTTGAAATTAGGCAACTCGTTGAAAGGTCTTCATAATAGAAGGACTTTAGCTTGAAAGAGAGAATTTTATATAGGCCACAGGCCTCTCCTTCCCCAATTTTATTTTAGTAGTAAACTTTGTGAACTAACCATTGACTGGGCCCTGGAATCAGTATATTTAGGCTTTTGGACAGAACATTAGCTCTCCTTTTGAAACACTTTTCTGATGTAATGTTACACGTAGTAAACTGTTGTTGTAGAAGCATCTTTGCCTATGCAAGATTTCTTCTGAAGGACGGCAGCCGTCAACTTTGGCTACAGCAGAATCCTTATCTTGGCCCAGCAATTGCCATCTACTGATTATTTGAAATACAGAATGCTTCACATATACAAGGCTTAAATTGCTTTTCAGCCTCTCTTGTGCTATTTATGTTAATGGCTGATAATTTTTCATGCGGAAGAGAAACTGAAGGAGAGGCATTTGTAATGCAAATGAGCATTCTGCCCAGTGTAGGCTTTACACTTGAATTACAAACACAATTGAATATTTTATCCTCATGTGTGAAAGAGTGAAAGAGAGTTTCAGACAGACACTCCAATCTTCCCACTATTGCTTAAATCCCCTGATATTATGCCTCATTGTTCCACCTCATTTTTCATGATAAATACCAGACTTTTCAGGATCCAGAGTTTCCCACTGAAAAATGGCATGGACTAATTCTAATTACATTGCTTCCTGTATCCCTATAATACACTGTACTTAGATTAATATGGATGTAAACCTGAATTAGGCTATCTAATAGTATAAGTTCTCAGCAAAACACAACCACTTGCTTGCAGCATTTAGTGATGACCCCAAGCTGAATATGATCCAGACGAAATGAGGCATGGCAAGAGGGAGAGTGAATGAAAGCCCACCTGAGTCTTTATACATGGGACTCTGCTCTTAGTAATTGACTACTGCCTTATTATACCCAGGCATTCCAATCAAAGAAATGCATACTTAGGCAATATTCCTCTTCTCAGGAAAGATGTCATTACTATACAAATGCCACATTTCTATATTGTATTTGAAAATACTAAAATCAAAACAACATCAGAATACAACGATCAAAAGCATAATTTTTTGATCCTTCAAAGTATTGTACTTGCTGCCAGAGTTGGAACAAGTGTAGAATTGGAATCATTACTTCTGTGAAGGTTTGGCCAAGCCCAGTCCTCAAACACAACATTAATCGTAAATCATTGAATTGAAAGCATTCCAAACATGGTGGATAGTCAGTTTAATCTGAAGCAGCAGAAACAGCGAAGACGTCTGCAGCACTTTTATGACTAGCATCATGTTCACAATGCCATAATTCATCTTAATCTTTAAGAGGTTTGTAGCTTTGCTTCTCCTGGTTCTGCCTTTCTTCTTTTGTTCTTTCTGTTCTTAGATTTCAGGCTCTTTAAGTGCTCAGGAAAGAAAGTTGTCCTGTTTTAGACCCTTAACTGTCATGGACATTGAAGGCTCCAAATAAATATATAACATATTGAGATTTATATCCTCCTTCAGATTCATGGTGATAGTTTCATGGACTTAAACAATGTTCATAGCTCACAGAGAAGGTGCAGAGCTGTTCTTTCTTGCTAGGCAAAATATGTCTCAATGCTAACGTGTGGGAAGTTTGCCTCACTATAGGAAAACACAAGTTTTCATTCTTCTTTAGAACTGCCAGTCTAAGGCTTTTCATCTGCAATCTCCAGGCAATAAAGAAAGTAAAGTTAAATTATTTTTAAATTGGAACAAATTCTTTCAAAGCTATGGCTAAAATAAGTACTGCTTAGAAATTGCAGCGTTTCCCCCCCCCACACACACACACCTCGGAATAATAGGTAGAAATACTACCTCAAGTAAGCCAGCCTAATTAACTGTACTTTCTCTTCAAATACTTAACTCAAATGTTCTCATCTTGTAGCAATTAAAAAAGCATTTGCCACACACTGGAACTTTTAATTAGATCTAATGTCTAATAAAATTACAGTAAACCAAACAAATATTTTTCTCTTTGGTGAAGAGTTTATAATAAACTTGCATTTGAAGGTGTTAAAATTCAAATAATAATCATCCAGTGATTTCAATGGCCTGATGGGAGATTTCATCATGAATAACTGTGGTGGGACCAAACTGGTTAGAGAAGGAAAACCTCCATACCCAATTAATGAGTGCAGGGTTCGGAAATAATCACATGAAACTATTGGATATAAGAATAAAAGGGTTTTTTTTTAGTAGCCAGATAGTTATTTCTTCCCCTTTTATGGCATGTTCAGAGAAGGCAGACTCTATACACCATTCTGATTGCTTTTAAGTTATTCCTTCCTGCAACAAGTCTAAGTGCCAGGACCTTGAACTGCTCTTAAAGCAGGTGTACTGTATAAAGGTAAAGATCCATGAGACTGATTTCCTGTAGAGGGTCTGAAATCTATAGAATAACATCTGGCTACCCACGTCTGAAAAGTCCCCAATAAGAATTAAACCGCTAATCTGTGCCTCTTTTGGGTTAGTGTGAGTGTTTTAGGGATCTGAACCTGGATTTCTCAGTTCTCTAATTATTTCCACACTGCTACAATGGCCTCTGCACAGACCTTCAAAAGCAATTTAAAGATGAACCATGACTAACTTTATTTTTGACTGACTGAAAATGCTAACAAAGAGCAAAAGATATATTTTAATCCAGACATGTCAAACACAAGGCCTGGGGGCTGGATGTGGCCTGAAAAGTGGTTTCATGTGGCTCGCGAAGCCATCCTGGAAACAGTGAGAGAACGGCCCCCGCTGCCTTGGCCCTGGCCCAGGCCAGCCGGGAGCCAATGTACAATTTTGTGGTGCCATATTGGCACTTGCCCCGGTGGACCATGCCTTGGCACTTGCCCCGGTCCCACCCCCTTCTGCCAGAGACTCTCAGATCTGTCCCACTTCTGCCCAGGCTCCCACAGGCATCCTTGATGCGAATGATGTAGAACTGGCCATGCCCACCCAGTAGGCCACACTTACTCCATCCATGCCAACCAGTAGGCTACACCCACTCTGGCCACACCCACCCAGCCCCCCAAGGGCAACCACAATGCTGGTGCGGCCCTCAGTAGAAATTGAGTTTGACACTCGTGTTTTAATCACTTCTCTATCCTGAAACAATCATAGGTCCCAAAGTGCCAAAAAGTCCCATCACTCTCCTCATGCAAATGGAAAACAAAAGAAAATGCTTGTATTGTTCTCCCAGAGACCTTTACCTTGTATTGTGCACATTTATCTGGTTGTTTGCAACCAAGTAAGTAAATAATAGATGATAACACCTGAATGGCTATTTTGTGGAGAAGCTGGAACCTAGAGGCCAAGGAATCTGGTGAACAAGAGTTCCCACAAGAGGGGAGATGGGCTCTTCATGAACTCCACTGAGCCATAGCATTGTGAAGAAAAAAAATGTTTTACTGTACTTTTGAATGTGCCTCAGCTGAGCTGGAAATAAATGGGTTCAGCTGTCAAATCCAGAGAATGGTGGCCAATCTATCTAGATGCAGAGGCGACTGCACAACACTCTATTAGCCTTGTGTGGTGCCCCCCCCCAGCCCACTCCATTGAAATAAGCATGTTTGATCTGACTTTCACATTCGTATTTGCTATTCCACAAAGTGGAATGTAGAAAGGATCAAATGAAAGCTGAGCCAGTTGTCAAATGTTTTATTTAAAAATGCATTTTAGGGATGGAGTAGATGAAGCTGACTTGAAAAATAAATTGGAATAAAGATATGGAGCCTATATAGTAAGCAAATTGCTATTTCCTTGCCTGAATCTGTGACATGAGAATAGTAATTTATCTCAGAGGATGCAATGAGCTGGATGTATTTGTGCTTATTTGTACACTGCTTCTCTGTGACAGTATTTGGGGCAAAGATGGACAACTTCCCCTGGGATGAGGCTGCAGGACCCTCACCCCCCCCCTGAGCAGCTGGAAGGCTAGAATGACATCAGTGGGAGAGGTGACATCATATTAAGAGGAGGGGCTCACTTTAACCCCCCAAGTGTTTAAAGATCAAGATGGGTGTAGCCAGTTGCTCCCATTTCCATTCTTGAAAAGTTTTTTTTCAAATATCTTAAACTATATTGCTGAAATCTGGTAGCAAAATGGCTGAAACTGAGCTGTTTAGGAGGAGATTTTGAGGAGTGGAAACTAGAGATTCCTTCTGCTTTATCATCATTCTTATTTCTGATGGAAAAATGTCTCAGAATTGTGCCATTGAAAATTGTGGTGTGATCTGATATTGATTTGTTTTCAGGCCATTAAATGCTCTACCTGGCTGTTTTGCGTACAGGAATATTTGAATAGACATAATTAGTATGTGTTTTTTTTTCTAGGAGCTGGATTTGTAGATGTAGATCATCATCTGACAAAACCTAACATCTTGCCTAGCTTCGTAACATAAAACTTTGGGAAAGCTTCAGAGTCACACTCAAGAAATTTAGCTACAGACAGTATGATCAGTTTTCCCATTGTGCTTGTTGCTATACATACTACCATTTCTGTAATGGATTCTAAACTGAGCTCTTTTCTTTCAGCACAGATATAGAAGATATATTTGAAAACAGAAGATGTCTATCACTGACAAAGATTTAGAGGACACCAAGGTTTCCACTGTCTCCTTGATAAGTCAATATCCCTCCTAAAGTTCATGGAGTAAGTCAGACATGCAGCAGATTGACTATTTAAGCTGTGAAAGTGTCAAGAAAAAAATCAGCAACTGAACTGGGAGTTATTGCTCTGGTATTCATTGGGTATATTGCTGAGAATCAATTATCTTTTCATCATTATCTCATTTGGTTGCACTTTGAATTGGATACAAAGTTCAGTCCCTACTTTTCTATCATCTATACCTTCCCAGTCCTTTGCAGGGACATGATAAATTTTTATTTCTGGAATGGAACAGAAGAAAAAGAATTGCACAATGAAATTCAGCAGCATCACCACCATCTTTCTATATGTTTATGCGAGGCAGATACCAATAAAGGAGAATATTAGTAGCTCGGTGTTGAAATGAGGGGTCCTTGGTGCTCTCTGAGCTTGCTTGTTTTCTTGCAGACATTTCATTGCCCAAACTAGGTAACAAATAAAACTGGCCTTGTGGCTCACCAAGAAATATATAAGCACCCAATGAAGAACAGAAGGAGGAGTTTCCAAAATAGCTGGTAACATTTTAACTAAGCTAATCTCATTCATTGTAAAATGTAATTTATGAGTTAAGCTGTGAGCTGCTTAAAGATGTCTATTTGCTGTGGCTGATACCAGAGGGATGCATTTGGAGGACCATATGCATCATTTGTCTATTTGTTTATTTAAGAAAACAACAGGCTTTAAATGCATTTTAAAATGCATCTTTATTATGAGAGACTGAGTCACACATGCATGTGCTTTACTTTCCCCATTAGATAGTTCTGCACTTGAATCATAGATGGATGCACAATGACTTTCCCAAAGTATCATGATTGTGACAATTGGAGATGATGTAAAAATCTTGCCTATAATGAGTTGAATCCTATATCATATATGCTGCCTAGAGTCACCTTGTAGGGACATGGGCAGCATAAACAATAAATAAATAAATAAAATAAAATTATGAACATCACTCTATTCCTGTAAATGAGTAGGCAGGACTTTTTCTAAACAGACATTAAATAGCCAGTACAATGTATGTATCAGGCAATTGAAAACTGCAAAATAATATAAAAAGAAATCTCTTGATCAGACATCCAAAGATCCACATTCTCTTCCTAAGAGTGACTTAGCAGAGTTTTGGGAATATCAGAAGGCTAATATATACATGCCATAGTACTATCCCAGTTGGATTTCTCAGGAACTAGTCCTGAGGGAGCACACTGACTTTAGTGTTGCTGGACATAATATAAAACTCTCATGAGGAAGGCCACTGATGGCCTTATCTTCCTCCATGAATTTATCTAATCAATATTTCCTGCAGTAGTAACTATGCACATAGTGGTGAGCCTAAATCTAGTCATTTACAGAAATTGTTGTGGACCATGACTTTCACCTAAGGAAAATTAGCTGCGCTTAACTCCGATAAAAACAAACTCACCACATTTTAAACGGTCATAAAACAGAACCCCCAAATGCATTGTGCTCAGTTTAAAAAACTGCTCCAGTGATTTTTTTCCCCCAGAAGACTATTTTGAAATCCAGTCTTAGAGGGAGGACTGTTCTAATTATCAACCTGGACTAATGGATACTTTACATGGCTTGTTCCTGTTCTAATTTTTCTTTTAAATAATGTTTATCTATTTTGCTGTGTTAAGATTGTTTTGTAAAGTGCAATTATCTATCAGCCTAAATACTAATATAATTTCCCATTTTGCATCTGTAAGAGTCAGTACAGCAACATCAATGATATTTTCCATTATGTTATATACAGAACCAATCATTCTCCAACTGCAGACTTCAAAATTCAGGAACATCATGATTACCATAATTCAGCTTTTATGGAATTAAGGTGCCCGTATACAACTGCAGTCTAATAATATTAGTCATAGAAAACATACCATTCAGAAAGCTGGTTCGAATAGCATTGCCTTTATCCCTCTCAAATAAAAAGAGAAGAGAGGTAAGAATCGTCAGATTTGAAACAGATACAACTAAGATCAAGGCCCTGTAGGGCTTAAATTGTTTATTGGCGTTTTCTCTCATCTTCAATATGTGTTTAAAAAAACAGATAAATGAACATTATTTAAAATGTACTTCAAGAATTAATTTCTGAATTGCAAAGACTTCTGAATGATTCAACCACCTTGAGTGATTATTAGCGTAATAACAGAGCCATTTGTCTTCAAGGCTCAAGTAATTTCCACATCAAACTATTTGAGTTTACAGGTGCTGCTGTTGCTCTTGGCAATTGTGCTATCTAAAAAGAGAACATTTTTGTAACTGGAGGCCATAAATATCATTTACCGTTATTTGGGGGTTCTGACTTCCTACTGTTATTTGGGGGTGCTGACCTACTCAGGAACAGCTGGTAACCTTTCGAAAGATCATTTGAATAATAATGTAGAAATTACATTATATTTGCAACAATAACATATTTAAGGTCTTTAAGAAGATCAGCTTTCCTCCCCATCCCTCATTTACTTAGGATATATATAGTTGCACTTACCTATGGATTCTATATAGGAATTGTTTCTGACCCTACAGGAAAAGCAGCCACTTGTATATTTCTAGAGAGAGCTTGGTTACAAAGATTTGCAAGAAAAAATGTGGGCTGATCACACATCACCTGTTGGATTCCCATTTTATTTTAGGTTTTTTTTTATTATTTCTGATTGGGAGCTCCATTACCTTACATCTCTCCCAAAACTGACTTGAATAACTCTGGACTTATTTGTGGCAATCTACATCTAGCATTTCACAATGGAGCATAATTTTACGAAGAATACAGTAGTACAATGGTACTAATTCTACCACATCTTACCATTCCTGCTCTTGGTCTTCAGAATAGATTTTCTAGGTGGTGTATTTAGCTCCTCTTAGGCTGTTTTGTGAATTGGGCTGGGTGGAAGAGTCAGAAGGGAGAAAAGGAAAAGCTGGAGGAAGGTAGGCTATGGATCACAGGATGAATATAAACAAAAGTATAATTCAACTGCCAAAAAAGCAAATACAATTTCAGGCATAAGCAGAAACCTAGGGTCAAGATCAAGAGAGTCATTACCCCTTTGTATTTTGCATAGTCCTAGAACATTTCACCCAGTGCTTGCACTACATTTTAGGAAGGACATTGACAAACTTGAGAATGTCCACAGGAGAGCAGCCAAACTGATAATGATCCTAGAAGTAAAATTTATTAGAAGTGGAAACATTGGGGTATGTTGAGTCTGGAGAAAGGGTGTGTTGAAATGGGATAGTTGTCTGCAGGTATCTAAAGGGCTATCTGAAGATGGGATGGAATGGTTTAATGTTGCTCTAGGACAATTTCTTGGTCTCTGTGAATCAGTGTTGTCTCCTGGAGGCTGTCTGGACTAGTCCCTGCAATTTTCTTGGCAAAAGTTTTTGGAAGTTACTGTCTTCTTCCTAAGAGAGAGAGACCGGCTGAAGGTCACCTAGCTGGCTTTGAAACTAATGTGGGACTAGAACTTGGGGTCTCCAGGTTTCTAGCCTGATGCCCTAACAAGTATACCAAGTTTACTCCCTAGGAAAAGAAATAGTGAGTTATTATTACAAGGAAATGGTTTCAACAGGCCATCAAGAAAAAAATCCGAATAGAGTTGTTCAACAATGGAATAGGCTGCCTTGGGACTCTTCTTCGCTGGAGGAGTTTAAACAGAAGACGGATGGTCATCTGCTAGAGATGCAATAATAGTGGATATCAGCACAAGGCAGAGGGCTGATCTGGATGAACTCCAAGGTCACTTTCAATACTTACTTTCTACAGCTCTACGAAACAAATCTTATAGAACTGAAAACCATAGCTTGCTTGTCTGTACTAGTAGGCTTTCCTGTCTTTCAGATGCCAAAAGCAATTGTCTCCTTTTTATCTTTATGGACCCTTGACATTCAGAAATGGCACATAACTACAACGTATTGCTTTTCTACTATGGCCCCTATCCTATGGAATGACCTCACTGTAATACTGCGGACTTTAGTGCTAATATATTAAAATAACCCACAATCACCTTTTTAGATTTGGCTTCTCCAGCTATTAATTCTCTCCTAACATTTGTTTTTAAAGGATTATTTTGAGTTATGCTTTTTACTGATTTGGGATTTTTTTGCAATGAGAAGTGGCATTAAGTATTTTAATTCATTGCAACCATAAGAAAGTAGTGTTAAATAAAGTTTGAAAGAAAGAAATGGGGGGAGGGTGGACACAGTTCTACCTGGAGGGCAATGATTATCTACAAGAGTCGTAGATGCAGAAATTACTTAAATAGCTTGGCACAGCTATTCTCAAAATTCCGACACTTCATAATTGGGGGAGCTGAGATACCTTTTCAGTTTGCCCAGCGAAGTTTAAAATAATCTTGCAAGAACTGGTAAGTTCCTTTATATACCTTGGCAGAACCTGTTGTGCCAATTTGCTAGGGTAAACTTTCTCAAAGTTAGTAAAATTAGACTGCAACATTTCAGCTTCTCCCATACCTCAGGTTCACAGCTTGGTAAAATGGGAACGTTAATCCTATTCATTTTCAGTTTCCGCTAACTAATTCCTGCCTGCACTTTATAGTGATTCAGATACAGAATCAGAATACAGCTGGAAGGGACCTTGGAGGTCTTCTAGTTCAACCCCCTGCTCATGCAGGAGATCCTGTGCAATTTCAGATAGTTGTCCAGTCTTTTCTTAAAATTGAATTGATATTTTCTTGTAGCTTTGGTGTCTTGAAGGGAAATGCAATGGAGAGCACCGATGCTATCCAACTTCCAGTTTAGATGGATTTGCATCCTAGAAGTGAATGGAGCTCTCATCATTCATTCACATGCCATAAAATCAAACATCTCCCCAAATGTCTTTGGAGATAGTCTCTGTGACGGGAAGTGGGTTGGACTGGAGACTTGAAGCTGAGCTTCACTGGAATGCAATACAGATGCTTATGAGCCCCAAAGGGTTGGCTAGATTTAAGACTGGGTTATTAACACCATAAATCATGGAGACAGTCCCGAGGAAGGCTGACGAGGCTGGTCTGGCTGCAAGAAGCATTGCAAGGGATGGGTGATGGCCAATGAAGTTGCACAATCTCTCAGTAGTGCTGCATGTTATTTTAAGAATCTTTCATTTTTATGGCTCTGCTGTCAGCAAAGAAAAAAAAAGAGAGATTTCAAACTCTTGAATTTGGCATCCAAGCAAAGTTGCTTGACAGTCTGGGACATCAGTGGGATGGAAACAACAGCAAGCGACTACAGCAAGGAGTGGAAAGGAGTGTTGGTGGGATAGTCTTAACATTTTAGGAGTCTGTGGGTTGTGCTGTGCAAAGCATGATGCAACCATAATTGGGGTGATTTTTTTTTCCTTTATGAAGGAAAAACCTCTTGGGTTCTTTGCTTTTTAAGCCTATTGTAGGATTTATGCTACAGTTTTTGTATATTACTTACCTGAAAATGAGAAAAAAATTGCTATCTATTTTCAGGAAGAAGCAAAAAATAAAAATAAATTGGACCATCAGGCAATCGTATTTGCCCCAGAAGAAAGTTTTTTAAAGTGCAATCAAAGGTGATGCATTTGTTTGTAATTTTTGTAGGGAATATTCATTGGAAAAGTGCTGGGTGGGCTTGGAAAGGACATTGATGAAACAGATGTAGGAAAAGATGGCCTTACTTGAAGGGGGCTTCTAGCAGAGATGAGTTTAACAAGTTAATTTGCATTGTAATGAGATTGGGAATACAGCTAAAAACCTCATAGGATCTCTTGCAACTCAGCCATTTGTGATCTCAAAGCGTTTATGAATGGATTTACTGTCAGCTTGAGGCAAAGCTAATGTATTAAATTTTGGGCAAAATTACCCAGTTCCTGTATCATGCTGACTGTCTTCTGGTTTTCTGTAACTGGCTTTAAAAATGACAAAATAAATAAAGACAATTCTTTTTCTATCTCCATTTCTTTTTGCTAGAGAAGATGTTATCAAGCTTGATGTGTAGGTGAAGATGCAGCCAGGAAAGAGAGGGAGGGAGGTAGGGAGGGAGGGAGGGAGGGAGGGATGGAGGGAGAGAGAGAGAGAGAGAGAGAGAGAGAGAGAGAGAGAGAGAGAGAGAGAGAGAGAGACAGAGAGAGGTGTGTTTATAAGCCTTTATCTAGGCTCAGCCTGAATATTGGTTAAAAAAAATGCAGTTACTACAAACACTATAGTATTTGTGATATCATCCTGGATAAAGTTTAACACCCTTGAAACTTTTAACTTCCTGGCAAAATGGGGAGTTTATAAATATTTGTTTAAGAACTGGCTCATTCATTTCTTTATACTGTGTATAAATGAATCTTGTGTGGTTAAAGAATATTTAAAGAGCATTTATTATGCTTTTGAGTGAACTGAAAATATCCTCTTTTTAAATTTTTAAGGCAATCAGGATGTATTGCAGTATTTTTATGGACAAATATGCAGCACGTTACACCTTGTGATTGCATTATTTGGCAGCTGATAATTTAGACTTAATATTCTTTTTTTTATTAAAAGTTTTAAAAATTTTATACAATATATATCCCAAATCCCTCCCACCCCTCCCCCCCATTTCCCAAAGCTGATTACAGGGTTAAAAATAAACAATCATAATCTAACTAACATTATCGAACTATATTAGCAATCAAATCCATAACATACTTTAACTCCTTTTCAAGATAAATATTAACAAATTAAAAACATAAATAATAATATAATTAAACCATAATACTAAAAATAATATAAATTCAACCATCTTAAACTATTAATAATAATCTAAAATTTACTCATAAGCTAAATAATACTTTTCCATCTCATATTTCTTCTGAATATAATCAATCCATCTTCTCCAAACCGAAATATATTTTTCTTGTGAATAATCCTTCAGATATGGGGAGATTTTTGCCATTTCTACTAAATTAGACACCTTAAGTATCCATTCTTCCATAGCAGGCAAAGAATTTTTCTTCCAATATTGCCCCACCAATAATCCTGCAGCTGTTATCAGATTCAGCATCAAATTAATTTCTTTAACATCAAGATCTACAATAACACTTAACAAAAATAATTGCGGCATAAACTTTATCTTTCTCTTAAAAATCTTTTGAATATTCCACCAAATCTTAATCCAAAAAGGTTTTATATCTTTACAAGTCCACCAAATATGATAATAAGTTGCATCTAAGCTTCCACATCTCCAACATTTGGGCTGTAAATTAGGATACATACAGGACAGCTTTTGAGGATCCAAATGCCACCTATAAAACATTTTATAAAAATTTTCTCTTAAATTTTGAGCTTGAGTAAATTTTACATTTCTAACCCAAATTGTCTCCCATGTGTCCAATAGAATTGGCTCTTGAATATTTTGAGCCCAAGACTTAACATTCTTAATAGGGCCCCTTACATGTTAACGTTTGTAACTCCACTACTCCAAAATTTAGTGAGTCAACTTTGATGTATTTTGGAAGCCCTCTCAGCTTACTGCTCTACAAAACCTGATGATGCTTCAGCAGATTTGCCATCATCACCCGTGGGTGGATGGCTGAACCTTCATGGGCAGTTTTTTCTTTTACCTTGTCCAACTGAAAAATTCTCCAAAAAAACACCAGGAAGATGACCCTGACTTCATGAGACTTCATATGTTTATTTCATTTATTGTAAGGGCTTAGAATATTTTATATGCATTATGTTTGTAATTTTCCCATAAATCTGTTTATCATATGCATATCTGCTTAGAAGCAAAGCCCATTGGAAGGTATAGGATTGTGAGTTGTAATTTGAAGGTCACTCTCTCTTATCAATGCTCTGCCCATATTTCAAGCTTGAAACAGTGATACCAGGGTAACATCTCTACAGCAGACATCAGAACGATATCTAAGTATGTGTGATGTTTCAAACAATATTGAGTTATACAGGTGCATATTTATCACCAGAATCTCTTTCCTTTTCTTCCCTCGCTATCTCATTTGCCAAGGTCATGCACTGAGCCACAGATGTAGCATAAATATTAATAGTTCCTGTGTGAAAAATGCCAGGTGTCTTCTTTGGGAAATGTCAGTGATTGCTTGAGTTATGCAGAATTCTTGCTGTGATGGCAATTGGCATCTGTCTAAGAAATGGAGAAACACTTGGAGGCTGTTGTGAACTATTGTAGCCTAATCGATCATTGTAAGGATAGCAAAACAAGTCTGTTCTGGCAGAGACCTTTTTTTTGGAGCTGCTGATGGGAGCAACAGGCTGCATCTACCTGCCAAACTTTATTGGAAACAAGGGACTTCTAACACTGGGCTTCAGAAGAAACAGCTCACTGTAATTGTAGAATGACCAGTGCAAAAAGAAACTTTTTGTTAAGATTCTCTGGTGAAGGTGCTGGCCTATCTTGTTATACTGCATGCAGAAAAGATATGCTTACAGTGGAGATCAAATACTGCTGAAAATTAATGCATTGATGAGAAAATAGCCATACCAAACTGCATTCCTTGACCAGAAAGCAGTTTTTATTTTTCCTTTACTAAGAATAGTTTTTTCCAACAAGCAAAGCATATTTTGTACATTCATAAGAGGAATCCATTTGGATCAAACCAAAGGCATATTTTGTCCAGCATCTTCTTTTCCACAATGGCCAACCATCTGCTTATGGGAAGCCAAGAAGCAAGACACAAGGCGATTTTTCTTAAGATGTTGCTGCCCAGTAGCTTCTTCTAAAACAACATTTATTATTTAAACATCTACATGTTGCCTCTTGCCTACTTTCTTATCATCTCAGCAGTGTAAATCTTCATGTTAAATTCTACTTTTGATTTAGATTTCATTCTGGCCTCTTGCAGTGTAAGAGCTTAGCCCCTCAGGAAGTTATTTTTATAAAGATAGAAAATGTCTTGAACTATTCTGTAACTTTGTGGTTTTGTACATCAAAAGTATCATGTAACCATCTGGAAGAAAGTTGGCTTTGATCCTTCCACCGGGAAATAATATTTTGGGTTTGTGCTTATATTGGTCATAGAGACATTCTTCTATATTCTTCTATATCTCTATGTAAGCAGGTTTAGACATCAAAGTACTGCACATCTATGTTTCTGTTTTATTCTGCTGTACTGTATGTTTTATTTATGTACATCTAATGATGATGATGATGATGATGATTTAGTCGTGTCTGATTCTTGGTGATTCTCTGAGCCAGGTCTTACCACATCTTTTCATCTTGTACTACTTCTTTGAGTTGTTCTATGTTCTGGCTGTTGTCAACTTTGAAGGTGTCCAACCACCATGCTCTCTGATGGATTGCCTTCCTTTTACCATTAACTCTTGCAAATCCAATTGCTTTCTCCAGTGCTATGTACATCCACTTGGTTTAATATTCCAGAATTATCTAATCCAGAGATGGCTAACCTTGCCTTTCTTTTAGATCCATTCTGCTTTTCAGACACTCTTCTGGGGTATCTGGAATTATTGCCTGTTCCCTGCACAGATTTATGATACTATGCAAAAGCCATTGTACAGAAAGAACATCACCGAAAGCAGAGTAGTATGAGTAATAGATAGTACCATCTCCTGATACTTGGCTAATCTAGATATCAACTCATGGGATTGTGTCTGATTTTATCTATTGTTTTTTTCCAATTTAATAATAGGGTTTTGGGTAAATGCCATGTCAGGGGTTTTTCTTTTATTGAGCTTCACAAGGCAGTTAGTTGAAGTTTATTGTTGTCTCTCTAGTCCGTTGGGTGCCCATTTTGTTGGCTCCCCCCCAGTTTTAGACATTTTCATTTCTCTGTGGTTTTATACTTCCTTTTTCCCTCTTAAGTTATTATATTATGTGCCATATTTGCCCTTTTCATTCCAGGCCTCTTCTGGACACAAGATTGGAAGTGGGGGACGGTGGAGGATGCATATTAAAATGGACATCTATATCCAGGTAAATCCTCAGAGGATCAGAACATACTTACAAATCATTGTGGTTTAGTACCATAGTTTTGCATCTACAAAAACTCAGGAGTGGCATTTGGCTACATCCCACTTTAGATTAAGAAGTCAGGGGGCAGGTTTTTCTCCACACTTTTGTTTTTTTTTTCTATATATTTTATTGATTTTTTAAAACATAAATCACTTAATAGTTGGTAAACAGTGTGTTTGCTGGGTTTACATTTGTAAAGAAAAATAAGTTTCTATAATCCATAATCCACATAGTACATTTAGTTGATTTCCCCTTTTCCCCAAAATGTCTCCTTTGCAAACCTTGAAATAATATAGTTCTTATTATTTTGATAAATAACAGTTACATATATGATTTTCCCCCAATATTCCTAAAAATAGTAATCAGATCAATACAGGGCTTTTTTTCTCATAGAACGCCCAGAACGGAGTTCCGGCACCTTTTTTTGAATGGAACCTTGTAGGGTAGGCAAGGCGGGTTGTATGATGTGTGTGAGTTCCGGCACCTTTTTTTATATAGAAAAAAAGCACTGGATCAATATAATATTTCTTTTCTATCTAATCATTCTGGTTGCCTCATCTTATATCCTGTTACAGTCGTTATTTAGATTTGTTTCTCCCATAAAGTTCAAAGTATTCTTGCTGGTTAAGATTTTTTCAACAGTTAATTACATTTAAAGATTTAAATCCATTTTTTCCCATATAAACCATCTCAACACTTTTACATTTCTTAAAGAATAGATAAAAACAGTAAAGGAAAGGAAAAGAGAGCAAGAGTAAAGAAACATAAAAAGAAAAATACTACTTAAAATATATATTCTTCCTAAGCTAATATATTTTATTCCCAAAATTTCTTATTCTTTTTAACCATGATTAAAAATATATTTAATCTTTAAATATTCCATTTAATGTGCCTAGTCATCTAATCCTTTAACTTTTATTCAAAACATTTTTTCTTTTTTATACATTATAATTTCTCTAAATTCAGACACATTTAATTATTTAAAACATTTCCTTCATCTAGGCCATTTCAGCAGTATTATATTACTTATATGAAGAAATAAAATAAAAAAGGGGGGGAAAGCATAAAGTATTATTTAAGGAATTAATCTCTCTTAGAATGACATATGTGTTCAGAATCTTTTCTATTTCTTTAACCATATTCAAACAAATGTTTCTTTTTTAAATATTCTTTCTGGTAGATCCCATCATCTATTTTCTTAATTTTCACTTTGATCTTTTTCCTTTGACCAGTATCTTTCTTGATCAATGTGTTTTGCTAAATCAAAAAGCTTTTCCATATATTCATGACTGTTGCTTTAAGTATAAGAAGTAAATCAAATAAAGTGTCTTTATGTGAGGCTTTTGCCTTTCCATGTTTCTTGAAAAGGTTTTTCTCTTTCTCCTCTTTGCTTCTCTTATCACTTCCTTTCTCTCTGATGTTTTCAACATCTATACGTTCCATTTTATCCAATCTGGTTTTTTTTCTTCTCAGATTTATTTTGTAGTCTTAAGGGATGAGTTGTTTTTTCCATTTCTTGTAAAAAAATTTCCCACTAGGATTAAATCATGTTTTCTTGTTTTGTTAAGTTCTGTCTTTGAGTCTCTATTTTCAATTTTATGTCCACTTATTTGTTTTGTCTGCTCCTTCTCTATTGTTGTTTCCTGGAAGTTTTTGTTGTTATAAAGTTAACTTAGAGATAGATTGATTTGTATTTTCAAAGTTATTTTGGATTTCTTTGTGATTTGAACTCAGTGTTATTTGAATTAATTGCAGTATACTATATATCTCCTCCTGAGAGGTATTTATGTTTTCTTGGTATGTTCGGTCTACATGGCTCTGATCCATGATGGCCAAAAGTTGGAGTTTCCTTCTTATCTGCAAATAGCTTTAGAGTCCCAGTTAAATAGATATTTGTAATCCAAAGAGTTCAAAAAAGATTTTTCCCCCTAAAGTTTATAATTCTCTTTGTCTGCAGCCCAGATGTTATCTTTTTTGTCACAGCTGTTCAGATTAGCTTTTCCCAGGTTTTGGCAAGTTCTCTATGGAAATCATAGCTGTCATAATCTTCATCCACCACTAGGTGTCGGCATCTATTTAGTTTTCAATATGAACAATGGTCTTTAAAATGAGAGTCTTAACCATTCAACAATCTTGTCCAAAGTTAAATTTTAGCTTTCAAGTTTATAAATTTATTTCACTACCATATATTTTTATTACCATATATTGAGCCTCCATAGAAATTTTAATTCACCGCTTCCATTAGTATAAGGATGTGGCGGAAGTCCACCTCCTTCACTGTCAGAGGTATTTTGCTTCTTGGGGATCTTTTCCAGGAAATTAAGTGTAGAATAGAAAAGGGAAAATCAGATTCCTCACCCAGTTTCAAGCATGCTGTTTACTGTAGTGCTGGTTAGTTCTTTTGGACTCCGGTTGCAATTAGCTTGGGCTGATTGATGAAATACAGCCTTTCTCCTGTCAGGTTAGAAGGCTTTCCCCAAGGCAAATGGAACAACTGCCATCATTCCAGAGTCGCTGGGGCACCCTTCTTTCTTCACCAACTCTCCGGGGTGGCTTGGACCCATTAGTGTCTCCAGGCAAGACAAAAGTTGGCGATGGTCCACAAACCCACAACCAGTCGCTACTATGCAGGACCGGAACTCCTTTTCTCCACACTTTTCTCTAAGCCTTCTCTTAGAAAAAATAAATTGGTTCTATGGGGAGAAAAGATGCTTGCTCCAAGATGGAATGAAGACTTTCAAGATTCCAGAAAGAAATAATTAATCACAATCAGACTTAAGTAAATATATTACTTATTTTTCTTTTTTTAAAAAAAATATTGGATATGTTCAAACCAGTGTCTGAAGTCGATTCCTTTCACAACCGTTTTTCCATTAGGCTCAGTCTCCATTTGGAATGAGCTTGCCTATTGATTTTTGGTTTATATTTACTCTTTGAATCCAATTCTTTTTCTCTGAGCTCTGTGGTCCATCTGTGTTTCTCTTGATGGTTGTGTATTTTCTAATAAAGCAAATACTTTACTGTTTGAAATAGAAATTTTGGTACCAATTTATACTTTGAAGAATTGTAATCTAGAAACACATCTCTGATGGCTAAAGGCATTGCAAGCTAATTATCGACTGCTGGGCTCAAACTGCAATTTTATTTTTTCCCCTTCTTTTAATTAATGGAAAGGAAAATTTCAAATGGACAGGAGTGTGTGTGTGTGTATGGGGGGGGGAGGTGATAGCAGACATACTAGAGAAGTCATTCTGTTCTGTATTCACATTTATTAGACCCAGTTGGGTGGGGAAGGGCCTGGTGGGTGGGTAGGTAAGGTGAGTCAGTGGGAGACACCTCCCTTTGTAGGTTCATCTTTATCAGCATCACATCAAAGCTATCTTATCTTACTGATTCTGAGAGATTCACTTCTCCAAATGTGTTTCCATGCACTGTTTTTTTTCTCTTATGAATCTACCTACTGAAACACTAATGGAATTCAAGGCTTGTTTTCGCATGTCCTAATTTTCAATTATTGAGCTGAGGGTTGCTGAAATGAGGAATGAGGTTTTTTTGTTTGTATATTCCCCCTTTATGCACTCCAGAGCCATGGCTGCTTCCTGCCATCCCTGTGGAGAGTCAGGATTCTTGATCAAAATTTGTCAGACAAACTCTAAAGCAGCATTTCCCATTTCATGCCTCATTAGGCTTATGGTCACCTTTCACCATGTATATAAACTATACCACTTAGTTCTCCTCCTTTATGGGATGATAGATGACTCTCTGAAGTGCCCTATCAACATCTGATGCTCACTGATGGCTACCTTAACTAAGTAACATTTTGTCAGAAGTAGCTTTATTAAAAGAAATTTGGCTAGGTACGCTGGAAAAATGAACACGGGACACTCCTGGAGAGCTGAGAGAGATTCTTGGATGATACCAGTTCTAGCATCAGAAATCGTTCTCATTCAGCAAAGTGACCTGTAGTGAGTCTTAATTAGTAGCCCTTAGACAGATTTAATTCATTTTCACTGGTTCTGTTTATAGTCAGACTGTCATTTTATTACCCACCAAGACTTAACATCATGCAATATTGTGGCCATTGTTGAAAATTATAGTGGCAAGGGCACAAGGGAGTGAGTCAGGTTGTTGCTCCAGGAAAGGACAGCGTCAAGATGTGACAAATGTAGGGATTACATACATTTGTGGTTGATAAGGTTATCATTAGCTACCAGTCTGAATGGCTGTATTATCACCAATGTCAATGGCAGGGTGGCTCCTAGCATCAACTGCTGGGGAACACAAATGGGAGGGTGCTGTTCTCCTTGTAAGCTTTTCAGATGCTTCTGGCTATCCCCTGAGAGGACAGGGTGCTGGCCAAACCACTTTTTTGTTTTATGTTTTTATGACCTTGAAAAATAAATGTGGAATGATGGTGGCAAAGACAAGCCCTAGTTCGTATCTTTTTCCTCCTATAAAAGGCTGAAAGCACAAATTATTTTTTTTTCCTGTCCTTTTTTGTTAGTTTATTCTGATTCTTCAAAACTTGATGCTATCTCACAGCTCATAAATCTTCTCCCTGTATCCCAGTCACTTGGGTTTCGTCTCTTGAGCTTATAAAGCAAAAGGGGAAGACTATTTGAAATATAGGGTGATTTCATGTTCAGAAATTGATGCGTGTGTGTGTCTCTCTCTGTGTGTGTTGGCATTGTAGTACCTTCTTTTTAATTGACTTTAGATCTTGAAGAATGCTTGGAGATATGGGAATCCAGAAGGATTCCTTGACATGGGCATTTGCAATCATGAATTGACCCACTAACAGCATTGTGCAGCCCTGCCATTTTACAAACCATTGCTTAAATTTAGCAATTGTTTCCATCCATATGGATCTTAAAACTGTTTTCTTCCCTTGTTTGTGTTTCTCTGTTATCAAGAAAAATGCGAAGCCTTTTCTATAATGGCACTGTATGAGACAATTAGATATTTCACCAAGGAAAACTTTCTTGGTCCAAACTTTGCCTGCTTTTGGTGGATGGTTTGGTCTGACCCCATTTCAGTTGTTATCAGAAGATACTTTTTAAAGTACAGGGCTGTTTGCTGCTCTTTTAAATGTCCAATTGTAAATGGGGCCTCAAACAAAATGTTGCAGTGCAATATGCTCCTACTCAGCATTCCAGTCAGCCAGGCTTTTGTCCAGCATGCTGTAAACATTCCCTCATCTGGGCTCTAGGTTTTACCTGTCAATATTTTGTGGTCTGCTGAACATGTCCTGTCTTCATTCACAAGTTCAGCAAGCTCTAGATTTCCCCAAAGCCTGCCAAATGTTATAACTAGTAAGATTCCATCCTCGGGAAAATGAGCTTGCTATTATTATTTAGAATATTTTTCATTGTATTTTAGGATTATTGAAATATGGTAACTTGGGAACATATTGTTTTATTTTTGCTGTTACCTCTTGCTTCTTGAAATATATTTTCCATTAGAAAGGCCAGAAATAAGTAAGCTGCCTGATAGAAGAAAATATGGATAAGAGATCACTGTGTTTATTAAAAATGAATAAATTAGAGCGGCTTTCCCTAACCATGTGCTCTTCAGATATATTACTCCCATAATCTTCAGGCAATATGCTAGCAAAGATAGTATTTATTTAAATTTGTTACAGCTGCCCACTCCAGTAGACTCTGGACAATTTTAGAAAACAACAGTATGGGGGTGGCTAAATTATAGTGACATTATGGTAAAAAAAAAAATTGGTGTGTTTACTCAAATTTGATAAAACAACCTGGTTACTATCTGAATATGTCTTATTGAACTTTATACATATTGTTCATTAAGGGCTGACACAATAATGAGACAGCTGTTCCTTGCAATCTGTACATATGGAGATGGTGTTGCTTTAATTTTGCCTGAATTCTAGAAGAACATGATGCATACCTGGACAGGTGAAAGCAAAGAACAGTGTAATGCGAGTTCTTGAACTGGTTATTATTCATAGAAACGGATTTCAGGCCAATAAAAAAGAAGGAAGATATTACCAATTTTTAGAACACAGTGCTGGACAATTCCACAGGGTTATGAACAAAGCATTGCATGTGTTATTTGGAGGTTTGGGGTGGGGGAGAGGAGAAACAACTGATACAAGATTCTAGTGACTATCCTTAAAAGTTCCTTATACCGTTGGTTATACATTTAGGTCTCCTTTGTCATTCTGCTCCTCATAATTGGTTCTTGTAGTTTGCTATATTAATTTTTAACGTGTTGAGAGAACTAGCAGAAACACACACATGAACTTGTATTTTTCAAATACTGCAGCTTTATTGGAATAAAATAGTCCATGTTGATATTTTCAGGGAACACAACAATGGTCAGAGAATGTATGATGGGGAAGCTTATAAAACATTGCACCTTGTTTCAAACATTCTTTTAGTCCCTTCATATTCTGTGCTTTTATTATTTTAATTATTAGATACTTTCTACCTCTGCATGATGATGATAACGATGACGACAATGATGATGATAAGCTTCATGAAAAGCAAAGAAGGTGCATAAAATGAAGATGAAACCACAGGGAGATAATGGGGCCAGAATTGTCCATTTTCTTCTCATGATCCTAATGAGAAGGACATCAGACACCATCTTGCTCTCTCTGTTCACCCACAGTCTTTTTTGTAGCAATTCATGGGCTCTGGCTTTCAGGTCCCTGAACCAAAGCAGCAAATCAGTTCTAGGAACCTGCTAATTATATGATCTTAATTATTTATCGCTGAAGACCAGAATGTATAACAATTCTGCTTTTCACATTGTAGTAACCAACTGTTTCCTCTTACATTAGGAACTAACAATTATAAACTGTAAATAGAAGCATATGAAATCTGGGCTGAAGGCAGGTTCCGTCACCCTCTTCTTAACTGTACAACAGGTTTTTAATGATATAATTACAGTCTTGTGCAATTTTGTAACATAAATTTCGTTCAAAGAAGGCAATTTTAGATGTTATTAACATTTTTGCACATGGATTATTTAGCTCAACTATGAACAGCTTGTGGCAAGGTAAAAATCTAAACACAGCACGTTACAGAACAATGATTCTATTATTATCCCTCCTCAGTGTTATTCGTTTTAAATTATAAGCTATATTAAGAAAGTTTGAAGAATATGGAAGTGATTCATTTTGTTTTTCATTTTCTGCTCTGCCCCAGACAATTAATTTGTGGAAAACAGGAAAGACATAATATTAGTTGTATCCCACTTGCCTCTTGAAAGGTTAGTTAGCATGTTCATGTTATTCCATCCTAACCTGTTTGGCCAGAGGTTTGGAAATGCAATGATATAAGTACCAATACCTTGCTTGCTTGCTTGCTTGCTTACTTGATTTATTTATTTAAAAAAAGATTCCAACTGGGTGATAGAAAACAGAAAATGCAAGGTGCATTATGACATTTTTGCTAATAAAAATAGTGCAGGTACTAATATTTCTTTATTGGTACATAAACATTTAATTTCACATGAGTTTGGCTTTCCAATTCCAACTATGGACTTTAGAAAGATATATCTTAATTTTATAAGTTACATAAAAGGTCACATATGTTTCAACTTTATCAGATTTCTAATACTCATATTAGTAATTAGTAATTTTTTTCATACTTCAAAAATCAGCTCCCATACAGCTTATATGGTACCTAGACAGACTGTGTATACCAAAACTGAAAATTAGTTTGAGAATGTGATTGTTAAAGAATGGCAAAAATGAATTTCAAGTGCTTCTTGAAATACTGTATATATGTAGGCTGTCACTGGTTCGAATAATAATTTAGCACAAAACCTCCCAATATATTTTCATCTGAAGGCATTTAGTGGGAGCTATTCTATAATTCTGTAGTGTATACCTATAATGTTAATATTAAACTATTGGCATTTTATAGAGGCAGTCACAAATAGGATTCCCTTCCTGTCCAATCACTAGTTTACATTATCTCACAAATAAGTTGTCAAATTTGAAACAATTTTAGTATCGTTTTTGGAACTTTTGTTGCACTGATTGCTTTTTGATTGAAAAAAGAAAATAAGGGAATGGTGGAAGTTGAATAATTTGGGTATATACACACATATGTGCAAAGGTTTGTTCTCCAAAGCTGATCAGGTTACAGCTGTTGCCTGCACTTGCTATCTGGTAAGTCTTCTCAGGGTTTCCCACTGATGAAAAGACTCCACAATTATTATTTAGGGCCTTCTGTCCTATAATGGCAGTTTTGCCTCATCATTATAAATAACACTTGTCATCTAGAGTAAGGGAGATTGAAATTACCTGAAAGAACACATCAAAGGCCCATTTATTTTTTAATTAAAGGGAATTAAGAGGGGACTGTTTTTGAGCTGTTGTTGACTTGCTGGTTTTCCACTGTAGCTCTTTCTCAAATGGTTTTAGACAAGCTGCCCCCAGCATTTGACTCTGTTAGGACCCCTACTTTCTGAATTTGTACCTAAAAGAGTTATTTCTCTAAAAAAAATTTCCTTGTGAAGTTTCTTTTCAGTAAAGAAATAAACCACAACATTTTTTTCTTACATATGTTTAGATGTAATAATGTAGTTTTACTGTGAGGTGAACTCCTAGGTTATATCTGTTTTACCAGTTCTGTATCCAGTCAGCAGGGGGCAATGGAGCCTTTTATTTACATGCCTTCTCTAGTTGCTCAGTTATGAACAGCCATATTAAATCTTTAAAAGCATGTGTTTTAAAACATGGAGCTTAAGGAATCATACCCAATATCATATGACTTATCTAATTTATAGCAGGTTCCATTGACTGGGTTTCCCCAAACAGCAAAATTGCTAAATGTCTCCACAAACAACATTTGCACACGTTAAAACACAAGGCTTAAATGTGATTTGAGCCATCTGGGCACCTGAATGAGATAAATAATGAATTAAAAAAGCAGCAATCCGATTCACCAAAATGAAACATCCATGTTATAACTTTGAGGACAATTTTGAACACACAGGGCTTATACAAAATGAACATAAGGCAATTGGCTTATACTAAATAAGCCCCCATACATAAAATGCACAAAAACAAGTACTCTGAACAACTATAAATTCAAAAAGTGAAATTAAAAAAAAAATGGAAAGCAGTTAGCTATATATGAACTTCTGCATAATTTTACACTGGGAAATTGGAGAGAAAGAAAGACAACAGGGAAAGAGAAGCGGGCAGAGAAAGAGAGACAGAGCAGCGCACAGCCTGGGTGTGAGGAGTCAGCTGGAGCTGCACCAAAGAGAAAAAGAGAAGAGGGGAAGAGAGGAGAAGATGTAAAAGGAGGAGGTTTTAGTGGAAAAGGGAGAGAAAAAAGAGGACAGAGAAAGAGAGAGAGAGGAGAGGCTTTTTTGAGAAAAGCAGAGGGAGAGAAGTGGATAGAACAATGCCAAGATTAATGTCAGAGAAACAAGCACAAGTTTCCAATTAAAAGTGTGGTAAGTAGGTGTACAGGAACTAAAGAGCCTCTTGATGAGGGTGAAGAAGGAGAGTGCAAAAGTTGGCTTGAAACTCAACATTAAGAAAAGCAAAATCATGGCATCCGGCCCTCTTAATTCCTGGCAAATAGATGGGGAAGAAATGGAGGTAGTGACAGATTTTATTTTTCTGGGCTCAAAGATCACCTCAGATGGGGACTACAGCCAAGAAATTAAAAGACGCTTGCTCCTGGGGAGGAAAGCTATGGCAAATCTAGACAGCATACTAAAAAGCAGAGACATCACCCTGCCAACAAAAGTGCGTATAGTCCAGGCCATGGTTTTCCCAGTTGCAATGTATGGCTGTGAAAGTTGGACCATAAGAAAGGCTGAGCGCAAAAGAATTGAGGCCTTTGAACTATGGTGCTGGAGAAGACTCCTGCGAGTCCCTTGGACTGCAAGGCGTTCAAACCGGTCAGTCCTAGAAGAGATCAACCCCGACTGCTCTTTAGAAGGCCAGATCCTGAAGTTGAAACTCAAATACTTTGGCCACCTAATGAGAAGGAAGGACTCACTGGAGAAGGCCTAATGCTGGGAAAGATTGAGGGCAATAGAAGAAGGGGACGACAGAGAATGAGATGGCTGGATGGAGTCACTGAAGCAGTAGGTGTGAACTTAAATGGACTCCAGAAGATGGTAGAGGACAGGAAGACCTGGAGGAATGTTGTCCATGGGATCGCAATGGGTCGGATATGACTTCGCAATTAACAACAACAACAAAGTAGGTGTACAGATAGTCCTTAACCTATGACCACAATTGAGCCCAAAATTTATGTTGCTAAGTGAGAAATTAGTTTAATGAGTTTTGTCCCATTTTATGACTTTTCTTGTTGCATTTGTTAACTGAATCACTGCAGTTATTAAATTAGTAACATGCTTGTTAAGTTAATCTGGTTTCCCCATTGACTTTGCTTGTCAGAAGGATGCAAAAGGGGATCACATGACCCTGGAACACTGCAACCATCATAAATATGAATCAGTTGCCAAGCATCCAAATGTAAATCATGTGACCTGGGGATGCTGCAACGTCATAAGTATGAAAAATGGTCATAAGTCCTTTTTTCAGTGTCATTGCAACTTCAAACAGTCACTAAGCGAACAGTTGTATGTCAAGGATTACCTGTATTTTATTATTTTTTTCCTTTTTTTGTGGTCATCAAGTTTTTGACACCTTGCTAGGTGATACCCGGATATTGCCATATCTTAAAAGTGGTACAATCTGTGAAAAGGTTGAAAAGCCCTGCTCTAATTGATAGGACTTCAGTGCTATCTAGGAATATTGATGGCTATCTAAGGAAAAACTGACAAACAATCCCTGTAGTTGATTTCAATGAATCTACCAACTCCCACTAGAATCCTACACATTTTTATGGTGGCTGAACATAGCCATCAGTCAATTGCTGCTTTGGCTTTGGAGTCTGAAAAAGACAGAATAAAGTTGTATAACAGTTTTGCTTCCAGAAACATACATGGGCGTTCTTTGTTGGCTTCATTGTTCATCAAAGCAACACTGTAGAAGAAAATTAAAGAGTGGTGGGGAGGAACATCTTTGTTGAAAATGTAGGTTCTGAATCATTCTGTCATTAACTAATGATGGTCTAATAATAATAATTGCTTGGCTCAATATATGAAATTATCTACTTCCTAACTTTTGGTTATATTAATGGATGGAGTGTTATGTCCATCAGATGTTCTTCTCCAACTTAGAATAATAAATGAGAGTCTCTGCTCTCCTGATAAACATTCAACAGATCAAATACTTGAAACCAGCTATTCTGTAGGCATGTGCATAAAAATATTAACAATTTATTGATTTTTGAGAATTTCTCATTATATTTTGTGGTATTGCCTAGACTTATGAGACAGCATCCATGTTTGCTACAACTTCCATAACACCCCATTCAACTAAAGTTCTCAGTAAATGTAAGCATGCACATGTAACATCATCTACGTTTTATGAACCAAATGTATAAGCAACAAGAAAATGTTTCAAAAACAGTGGGGATTCTTCTGGTAGACAAGTTCAGCTTCTAGCTATAACTACAGCCTTTTCAACTGTGTTATTAAAAGTTGTGTGATAAACTAAAGTAACTGAATTCAGTGAATAGGGAGAAACATTTCCTGGGAAAAGTGAAATCGTTCATGTATTCTCAAGTTTTATTGGGTCACTTTGCTTGTAAGAAATAAACCCTGCATGATTTACTAGATATATAGAAATTCTAGACTAATTCTAATTCTAAGGGAATCAATGGCTAATTTTCCAAACATAGGATAAAGAATGGATAGCATTACTCCCAACTCTCTTCCTAAAGCAAGTCACCTCACTCTGCCTAATTTCAGTGACTAAACTCACAAATGATAAGTCTCTTGAAAAACATTTATTTCTCTTGCATTGTTGTTTTAGAGAATGACATTAAGACTCAAAGGTCATTCCTTCTAATGCTCTGCTTGATAAAAGGTCAGTCCATAAGACAATACTTAAGACAGTTTTCCTAAACTGTATGAGCCTATGCATATTTGTGTTTATTTAATTCATTGGCATATAAAACAGGATTGAGGGACAGAACTCCGTTCATAAATCACCAGTATTCGGTTGGCTGAAATGTAGAAAGAGGTTATCTAATAAACAGGAAAAGAAATGATTGAACTAATAAATGTCACTAACAGATATGGAAAGGGGACAACAAGATGTTCTACTACATCTTATTTGCATTTCTTATTTTAATATGGATCCTGGGGAGAATAACATAGTGGCTTTGTAAAAAATTAAACTGGAATGCTTTTGCCTGAATGTTCTACAGATCTACACATTTAGCAGGTTATAGGTATAAATAAGCTTCAGTCAGAGCTTCCAAAGAACAGGATGAAACAACTGGTTTCACTTGAACGTGGCATCTGAACAGTGCAGTATGAGACTGTTAACTTTTGGACCTAATCAGAAAGCAAAGAGATGATGGTTGATTAAAATGAAGGTGACTTCTAGTTGGGCACATAGCAACAATCTCTTTTCAATACAGTAGGCTCATCAAATCATCTAGCAAACATTTGGAATCTTCTCTTGCCTTATTGTTTATCTGATTGTTCTTCTGCCTTTCTGCCCAGGGGAAAGCCATTCTTCTTTTGTAAGACATTCAAAAGATGCTGAGATCAAGTATCTTTCAGCCCCTTCCTTAGTAGGATTTTACCACTTAATTTCTATTTCATTTTGCTGTCGTTGTAACCCATATTACGGTGAATCAGGAGAAGGGCTACTATCTAGTTACATAGCCTGATCACCCAGCTGTGATCATTTGAAAATTCTTGATTTGATGCAGTTCTCTCCTTACTGTAAAGCTGAGGACTACTCAAACATCTCGCCTTCCTCTAAGGATGCTGAGCAGCCTGATGTTGACAGCCCAGTGATAACCATTGTCTCTAGACTGCAGTTTATTACTACGGAGTATAAATTGGTCCTCATTAAAATGCAATTTTTCAAGGCACTATGGGCAATCTTTTTCAGTAAATGTCTTGCTCATTTATTAAGCATCATCCAAGGTCAATCAGGGCAAATGAAAAACACAGAAAATTAAGATAGCACTTCAAAGATTGGCAGCTCCTGCATGGAGAATGCGAGCCCTGACCTTGGCTGGAGCCTCTGCTGTGCATGTGGGAGCTGAGAAGCAGTCTGTGCAGAAGGCTTCAAAGATAAGAAGGATGGAGCTGCTTAAAACCAGAGCTTAGTAGAGAAGAGAAATGCTGGCAGAAGCAAAAGCCAATTCCATAAGAATATTTTAATATTTTCTTTCTTTTAGGGTCATCATCATCATCATCATCTCAATAGGTTAAATATTCCATAGGGAAGCTTAAGCAATGGTAGACTAGTTTTTAAAAATTCTCTTACAAAGGTCAGCTTCTCTAACCTATTATCATCCAGATGTATTAGGACTACAGCTCCCAGAAGTCACTGACAGAAGAGTTAGCAGGGGTGTCAAACTGCTGGCCTGTGGGCCAGTTACATCATGCAGAGGCCGTGCCTACCCCAGCTCCAGCAATGTGAAAAAAGTCACAATACATTGCAACATGTCACATGACACGGCGAGTTTGACACCCGTGAGTTAAAGGAACCAGATTAGAAAAGGCTGAAGGATATTTCTCAGATATTGGTCAATACCAATGCAGTAATTCCACTCTTGCATCAAAACTCTTTTTGCTTGTGTAAGGTGCATTGTCACTCCAGCTCCTTTACAGCATGATCGGATTGCATTGTGTACACTAGAAGTATCTGTTCAATTACAGTGTTATATAGCTGGAAAGTAGTCCTCTTACATGGACTATTTCAGGAATAATGGCATCTGTGTATTTAAGATATTCCCTTTCCTTGTTATTTGTGCACCATATTTTAAAGTTGCAATTCTACATCATTGACCTAGAATAAAACCCACTGAATTTAAAGTAACTTATTTCTGAGTAAAAATGCACAGGATTACAATAATAATCTACATTTTGCTTTATATTTGATTCAGTCCTACCTTCAGAAATGTTTCCAGGATTTATGACTTTTCCAGTATATATTTATTTATTTAAAGGATTTGTAGAGCTGCCCATCTGATGTAGCATAATCCTGGACAACTCACAAATAATATTTAGACAAATCACATTTGTTCTTTTGATTAGTTTTGTATTTGTATTAGTTTTCCATGTGTATTAGGGAGCTTGATTCTGGTTAGAATACATCCCCTAACCTGAACAATTTAATGGGATGAGTAATAAATGGTACACAATGCTGAAAAGCTAAATAATTTTTTTTTCTATACATGAATCCTTATGTTCAATCCACCTCCCTTCAACATGTCCTTGACAAGTTTGCAAGAGAAAAAAAAATATGTATAGTGATATCTTGTAATTATTCTCTGGATAGATTTAACTGTCTGGATTAAAGGGAACTAATGGATCTTCATGAACTGACTTTTTGGAGCATGTGTTGTGGATTACTGTCATAAGACAGTAATCCACAACAGTAAGAACAGTAAGAACAGTAAGAAGATTGTGTTCACACAACACATTTAATTGGGTTAGGCAAGCAACATGCCAAGTTGAGTTTTTGTATGTGTGTGCATGTGTCATAACACGGCATGTAAACTTGGGTTCTTTGATTGGATTGTTGCACAAATCCATAAAATAGATTAATTAATTTAGCATATTGTGTGAATGCCACTATAATGCAATGTTTGTGTATATACCTTAACCTTTATCACATATACTCTATTTAATTGGGTTATACTCTTGTCTCCTCCAATATATGTCCTCACTGAAAACAACAGCACAGTAGGTTTTTATATTTTTGTGATATATATATACTTTTATTTACAATTATTTTCTTCCGTCATTGCTGAGAAGCAGTGATGCATCTTACTTTGAGGAAGTAAAGATTGTCTCATGGAATAACTATATCACAATAGTGAAGGGTTATTAAATAATACTACATTCAACTGCAGACTTTAGATAGATATCTACACATTGCCTAGATATATATCAGTTATACGTCTAGACAATTTGTACCACTTCAATAGATCAATATGTATGTATGTGTGTTTAAGTATGTATATAAGCATATATGTGTTTATATATTTATTCACACACACACACAAAATAACAGAATATCTGACACTATTGAGCTATAATCAATAAACAAATTATTTACAAATAATTTGATTCCTAAGCTTTTTTTGAGGTCTACACTGAAATATTCAATTAGATCTGAGATGGTATCTCCCATGCTTTCTTGAGATCGCTTTTTCCTTTGCAAACCTGAAGAAGGGTGTCACTAGTTTTCAGGTAAAGAAGATTTCTCATTTTGATGGGATTACCTTTAAGGAGGAGGTATTCAAGGTGTTTTGGTCAATGGGACCACCATCTTTCCTTCCTTTCCAAATCTTTGCACAATAATGCTATGCCACGACAAAGCTCTGTTCTCATGCAACATTCTATTCTAAATTAGGGCTGCAAAAATCCAGGAGACCCTGAGATGACATGAAGGATAGGCAGAAAGATAGGCAGAAAATGCCAGCCCTTTGTTGCAATCTAGTGGCTGTCTGGATTTCACCAGAAAAGGGTTAGCATTTTCTGCCAATCTTTCCTACCATCTCAGTGTTCCCTCTGCATTTTTGCAACCCAGTTCCTAATTAGAAAAGGAATGTGTCAGACAGTTACTAGCTGCTACTTCAAGCAGCTCTGAAAGGTTTTCCCCACCTTTCTGTGAAAACACTAGCAAATACAAGCACAACAACAAACAATATCTCTGCTTGGAGAATATTTTCACTTTGCTCGCTTGAAATGCTGAGAAGTTTCCTGGGCTGAATTAGCCAGCATGACTCAATATGAGCTCTTCTGATCCTAACATCGGGTTTTATGCACAGTTGGCATTTTCCTGCATAAATGAAGCAGCTTCACCACTATGCCAGTTCATTCTATGCCTTGTCTTGGCAATCTGGACAATGACTTGAAATGTTCCATTTTTAACCTTCATGCTTCTGACAAGGCACCAGAAACATCAACTCTCACTAAGGAAACCTGTTCCTTCCATGCCAGAGAAAGAAAAGAGCAATAAAAACAAGAAGGGTATTGGGAAATGAGGCTCCCTGAGACTTCTTGATGATTAAAAGGCTGGTATTTCATTGATAGATACCTGAGCCAGTGCTAGCTCACCCCGTCCAAGAGAGAACTTTGTGTATCTCCTTTGCAAAAATAGGCACTTCATTAATCCATTACAATTCTCACACAGATGGACACTTAAATCAGGAAGCTGCTGCAGAAACAGGACAGAAAGAAGGAAGACAACAGCTCAGGATCTGTGTTTTGTTCTTTATTTCCCTCCCCAATCTCTCACTCCTAATCTTCCAAACACCAGCTGTCACCTTTTGCAGTAAACTTCTCTAAATTCTCAAAGTAACTCAGAACTTGGTATTATATTTAGCTTGCTTCGACTAAAAGACAATATGGCCTTTAATTGTGCAGCCCTATGTAGCTGCATTCCTGGGAGTAAGCAGACTTACTTCCAGGAAAATGAGTAAAGGGTTGTACCGAGCTGTTTCACTGCAGAGAGTGCACAAGTGGCCCAGAATAAGAATCAGCACCCAATTATGTTGCATTTTCCCTTTTAGAAGCTCATTCTCTTTTTGAGACCAAACAGAATGACTTTTGCAGCACAGTTAATGCTCAGATACAGAGAATATCCCATTATATAGAGAATCCATCTTTGTCAATCACAGACTCAAATGGAACTTTTCCATTAAAAATGACCTATTGTTCTAAGCCTGGGTTCATAAACCTGCAGGAAACTTGGGGAGACAGTGGGATTGGTAGGCTAGGCTAATTTTCGAAGTTGGAGGCTGATGAGATCCCTGTATCATGTTACTTGTGATGAGTTTCTCAGTGGCCAGATTGTGTCTCCTGGTTCCCTACTTCTGCTGTCAGTCAGTGGAAGTTAATGTTTAAGTGTTTGATAAAGAGAGCATCCTCAGCACTTGACCCCAATGGCTTCAACAAGCTGAAAACAGAAGGAAGGCTGAGGCCATTTCTACCTTTTAGAGGGAAACATCAATACCAATCATGGAAAGGATTTTGGAAGTTATTATTAAGGGAGGCCACTTTTGCAATCCACTCTCCACTATTTTAAGTAGAACACAATTCTTTCACAGATGGCTTTTTGCAATGAATAATCAAAACTTTCTATCTCTGGGCTGGTGGAAATGATAAACTCACCTGTGCGTTCTATGAGAAAGAAAGTATGTAATTAGGTCAAAATTAAATAAGAGAACTTTATACAAAGCAGAATCTGGGTTAGCATTAATTATCCTTCACCCTATTAGTACATTTGTAAACCCAGAGAATACAGAACTACACAAAACATCACCAGACATCATTCCCCCACCACATTGCTTGCTCTCTTCTACGTTTTGAGTTTTAAAGCAGCTGGAAGTAGCATTTAGCAAGTATTTGAATTGCTAGATCAGTGGTTCTCAACCTTTCTAATGCCGCGACCCCATAATACAGTTCCCCATGTTGTGGTGACCCCCCAACCACTTATACATCACCGGGTGCCAGGGGCGTGGCCAAAGAAAAGGGGGAAAAATGGTGGACAGCCTTGTTTGGCGACCCCCGTGAAATGGTCGTTCGACCCCAAATGGGGTCCCAACCTACAGGTTGAGAACCACTGTGCTAGATCAACTTCTCCAACCTAATGCTCTCAAAGCAAGTTGGACTGCAAATAATAGAATTCTCAGCCAGCTGAAGATTATGAGGGCTGTAGTCCAATGTCTCCAGTAGCTACTTGATGTGGAAGACTGTGGATGGAGGAAAAGCTTATGTTGCCTGAAGTCTTAGGGACCAATTAAAATGTATGCAGAGTATGTCATGGCTGTAGTAATGTATGCCTATTAGGTAGACCAGTTCTGCTTCATATATTGATTTAGAGTTGGCTTTAATGGTCTTGCAGGCTCAGGACTACCAAGTGCAAGTTGGGCTTTCCTGAGAAAACATTCCTCTCACAGTGGTAATGTGGTGTCCCTGAAAACAGTGTTTTTTCCTCTGTCTTTCTGCACTGTACAGATATCTATGTATAGGTAGTCTTCATTTACTGACTGCCTCATGAAGCAACTGTCTGCAGTTACAACAGTATCTTTGTGACCTATCCTCACATTTTTGACCTCCGCAGGTCTGTAAAGCAAAGCAAAGATGGTGTCAGTTTATAAGCACAGTTGCAATTTTACTTAGTGATCACTTTGCTTAACAACCAAGTTGCTGATCCCAATTGTGATCACTAAATGAGGACTACCTGTATATTCTTCTTCAAAACTATAACAGCCTGCCTATCCTGATTCCTTTATGTAGGGACAGTTTAATTTTCTACTTCCATTTGTCTATCACTTCATTGTGCAGCTGTAATACAGCTGCCAAATCCTTTAGTACCAAATCAAGCACCATGATATCAGCATCCTTGATTAATAATATGCCAAGAATAGGTACTATAACCGACAAGGAAATATTGCAATTTTAGATGTCATAAGGGTGCATCTGTATGACTTCCCTTGTAGTTAAAAAAGGAAGTGGAGCTGTAAGGACTCAATTACTAACAGGAAATAGGAAATAGATAAATTAGCAGCAGCAGTAATGACAACAACAAAGCTGGAGGAAATCCTTGCCTTAAGGCTTCTGGAGCTCATGCTTTGATAGTAACTGACTGCAGTGTCACTACTCAGCTTCTTTACTTTGGTCCTCAAACAAGAAGCCTTTTCTTTTAGTCTCTGTGTTGTATTGACAATCTGTCTCTGGGATGGTAGTAAAAATAAGTACTAAAGGGGAGAAGTGAGCAGCTTGAAAAAGGAGAAAAGATGGGTAGGTGAAGATGTCAATAGCTGAACCTGCAGCTTATGTTTGTCCTAAATTTCTCCATTCATCTCCATAATTCACAAGAGGTCTGACTCTTTACTTTGCTGAGCTGAAGTTGGGGATGGATGGGTCAAGGCAAATTATAGATGGACGAGTAAATACATGAGAGTCTTAAAAACGCATATGAAGACTCAGAGGTACATGCAAATGAAGACAAGGTTCTGTGGTCACCAGAGATGAGTGGGAGAAGTATGAGGTGGTGCTGCAGTAGACAGGTTGTAGGCAAAACCGGTACGGGAGAAGTCTTAACACAGAGATACCAAAGGATGGCACTGTGTATGCTAGAATATCTTCTAAACTGTGGTTCTGCAGCCAAGAAGGTAACAGTTCTGGTAGAAATTTGTGCTTTAATATATTTTGTTTTAAACAAAAGTTCCTACTTCCCTGAGGAAGTCTTGTCCACTGTTCTTAAAGGAACATGCCTTCCCCCATTCCAACGATCCTTTTAAACATCATTTTCATCCTCAACATTGCCTTTCATTCTTTGCTTCCATATCTTCTTTCCATTGCTTCCTCCCTCTTTCTTTCATTTGTTTGTTTTTGTCTCTTCTTTAGTTATATATATTTTGTTTTTAGACAGTATGACTTCCTCCAGGAATCCCTTAGGTTCTTAGCTGGATCCCTTTTGTGTAGTCATGCATGTTAGTCTTTGGTAACATATAGACACTTTGGTGTGCCAGTGAGGAGAGGGAGACAGAGGAGCAGAGGGTGACCAAGTAGGAAAGGAGGAGGAATGTCTCAGACAATGGGAGCATTCACTGCTATCATCTCAGCAGCACATAAAGAAAGAAAATTAGAGGCCCGCAAAGAGAAGATGTGTGTTGGGTGACAGCAGAATTTCCTGGAAGGGCAACTGCTGTAGGGAAAAAAAGAGAAAAGTTACCTCATGAAAATTATCAACTGTTTGCAAAGCAAATTACTGTAGAAAGCACTAATAATCTAAGAATATAGATTACTGTGGAATGAAAGAATAATCTCAAGAATTCCAAGAATATACCCACCAAAACAAAAAAATTGGATGTACAGCTAATCCTCAACATACAACTACAACTGAGCCCAAAATTTTTGTTGTTAAGAGATATTTGTTAAATGAGTTTTGCCCCATTTTACCGCAGTTGTTAAGTGAATCACCACAGTTGATAAGTTTGTAAGACAGTTGTTAACTGAGTCTGGCTTCCCCATTGACTTTGCTTGTCAGATGATCATAAAAAATGATCATATGACCTTGGGACACAGCAATGAGTCAGTCGCCAAGCATCTAAATTTTGATCACATGATTATGGGGATGCTACAAAGGTCATAAGTGTGAAAAACGGTCCTAAGTCACTTTTTTCAGTGCCATTGTAACTTTGAACAGTCACTAAATGAACTGTTGTAAGTCGAGGACTGTCTGTATTGAAAACTGAAATCACATGAAAACAAAAGGACAATTAGAATCCTAAATGTCTAGTTTTAGCTGAATGTTTCAGAAACTAATGTGTTTTAGAGGCTATTGTACTACACTACCTTAACCAATTTCTTGCCATATTAAGCATGCACAATAAAACAGATATTTTTAGATTTTGTCTCTCTTTCAGATTCAGATTGTATAAAGACAAACCCATACCTCAAAGAGTAGAAGAAATATAAAAAATAATGTCTTAGGACAATGGCCAATTAACTAATGTAGGAAGCTTCTTCATAACAGGTTAGATAATAATTGTATTCTTTTTTGGTCATACTATATCCACACTTTAAGAGGGATTCAGAAACAGTGGAATGGGAACAAAGATGATCAGAGGACTAGAAACTAAGCCCTATAAAGAAAGATGGATGGCATGTTTGCCTTGAGAAAAGATATTTGAGGGGGGATGTGGCTGTACTCTTCAAATGCCTGAAAAGATGTCATGTAGAGAAGCATCAGGATCTGTCCTCTCTCATTCCAGAGTGCGGTATGCAAAATAAACGATGAGACCTGACAGGAAGTCAGATTCAGTAAATCATTAGAAAAAGAGTTCTTAACATTTAGTTCAGTCTGACAGTGGAAGCAATTATCCAGAAAGGGAGATAGCTGCCCCTTTTTGGATGTGTTCAAACAGAAACTAGACAGCCGCTTTTCTGAGATGATTTAATTTGAAATTCCTGCACTGAGCAGAGATTGGATATGAT
The DNA here is from genome assembly GCF_016545835.1 of Crotalus tigris. NCBI lineage: Eukaryota > Metazoa > Chordata > Lepidosauria > Squamata > Viperidae > Crotalus > Crotalus tigris. Next base: position 1,139,586 of record NW_024096794.1, read on the forward strand.
GGCCTCTTCCAAATTAATGACTCTTATGATTTGTTCAATCACTCAACAGTGACTACTTCAACTAACAAAGACTTTCTGGGATCTAATGCAGAAAGATCACTTTCCTATCATTTGGAATCTGATCCTATTTTTTGTTTGTTTGCTTGTTGGTTTTATTAAACTAGAAATACCAAGGATTAATTCTGGACATCCTACACACATATTATTATTGATGGCTCATAGTTCTGCTTAAAATAATCCTAAAAATATTGACTAAGGATAATTCTCAAACAGTGAGAAGAATACAGTAGTCTCTTCTCTAACATTGATTTTGTTGCCCTTAGCATAGGATAGGTGGGAAACTTTGAGACAAATATGCCCAGGGAAAAATATAGATTTATAATTTTGGAAGACATCTCTCTCAGACTATATAATAAAAATCAACAGATCCATCAGCCATCCACCATCACAGTTTTTAATGCTTATTATTACTGAATAATATTATCTTGTTTTGTATGCTATGGTTATTGCTGCACTCACCATTTTCCTAGGTCTGTAGATTCTAAAATTCCAACTTGTTTGGTAACAAATTTATCAAAAGGGCTGAGGAATAATGTACATTTCTGTGGCTAGATGAGCTTGATGCACTAATAATTATTTTTTTCTCTTTCTATAGATATGAACAAGTATATGCTAATTATGAATAAGTATATTCTGATTATGGATACATATATTATTATTGTTGTTGTTATTATTGTTGTTATTATTATTTGTAAACATAAATGTTGGTTAACATACAGAGCTTTCCCAATTTTTTCCTTGGATTTGAGATGTAGTGATGCATACAGTTCACCAAGGATAATTACTCACCTTTATTTGGGACAATTGGCTTTCTTGGACAATCACCTTTTTTCAGAGTAACATCATCAATGGCAATATCTCCCTCAGAACCTGTCCCACGGACACCTTCAAATATGATCTGAGGAAAGAAAACATCAGACTTAGAAAGGTTTTTAAATGTCTAAAATTCAACTCAGTAAAAAGAATGCCTTCCTGTGACACTCAAGCCATCAGTCCCAAAGGCCAGTAGTTCCCCATCTAACACATTTCTTGGATGTTTCAATCTTGAAATGGGGCATGATGGGTTGTGATAACTGTCTCTCATACTCCCAGATGAGATAGAAATTTAGATAAGCTTAAAACAAGAGAGAGAGAGAGAGAGAGAGAGAGAGAGAGAGAGAGAGAGAGAGAGAGAGAGAGAGAAGAGGAGAGGAGAGGAGGGAAGGGAAGGGGGAGAGGGAAGGAGGGAGGGGAGAGGGAGGGAGGGGGAGAGAGAGAGAGAGAGAGAGAGAGAGAGAGAGAGAGAGAATGAATGTGAATTTCTGCTCCAAATGATCTCTTTTATATTACTATTGCTCTGCAATACTGTTTGTTGTTATTGTTAAACAAAATACAAAAATAATTGGTACAATTAATAAATCTTGGTGAAATCTTGATGAGAAAAGAAAATTCAATTCTTCTTTGCTACCCTTCACATATCTACTTTTTTTGGAGAATTCTTTTTGACAATTGCACCCTTTGGGACTGTGTATAAGGTCTTGTTTTTTGTTTTGTTTTGTTTAAATGCTTTAGTTTATCAGTGAATTGTCTGCAAGGTGTTGCTGAGCTGATAAGGTAGAAGGCTGGAGGCTTTAAACAACCTCCTAGAAACTCTCTCAAACTTCACATCCTGGCCCTGTCTCTGCACTGGAGCAGAAGCTTGATAGTTCCCTGCGTCACTGACTAATCCCAGGACAATTTCCCCTGATATCCACCCCATGAACTATCTCACAATGTTCTGCCAATTAAAAGGTGAAAAAACAAAAAGCAAAAGAATTTCAATATTGCAATCTCCTGATTGTGTAACATGGAGGTATATGATTGTGGTCTTTCTCCCCTCCTTGGGAGATAGACAAATAAATAAAACTTTATTTAAAAAGTAATAATAAAATGCAGACTCCCTTTTAACTTGATATGTTAAAACATAGTCAATGTTTTACCTTTATTATTGATAAAGGTAAATTATAGAACTATTCTGATACAGTTGCCAACTAAACAAGAACATTTCCAAAGAAATTGGAAGATGGCACTAGTCTGCTACAAACAGCAGATTCTCCCTGTCCGATGGGAGATGCTGCAACTGAATCTTACGAACTGCACAAACATTATATAGAAAATGAATATCTTCATGCCCAACCTGAAGAATGATAAAAAAGATAAGATTAAAAAAATGAAATCACACAGAATTCACTACCTTGCACAGAGAAAGACAAGGTAATTAGTGCAATACAAAGAACCAGAAATTAAATGCCATACAATTCCCTGGCCTGTTTCTAGAAGGCTATTGAAGCAGATGTTTCCTTTTCCTCAAATTATCTGGATTTAAACAAAGACTGTGTGGAGTGATCTTAAATCCTACATCTTTCCAGAGTTGCGCCAATAACTTCTGTCTTTTTTCAAAAAGACCAATCCCTTCTTTCTATCTACAGGAGTGTCCATGACAGACACCATCTCCCCTATGTGGAAGTGCATTCTGTTTGCCTGAGGTGTGGGAAGGTAAACTGGGTGTCAGAGTAGATGGCTTGTTCAATCTGCAGTCACAGCAAAGGCATGGTAATACCCAACCTTCCATTCTGCAGGGCTAGATTGCCTCGTTCACACATTTTGGCTTCATTTCTGTAACATACATTAGATCATATATCTACAGCTTGACACAGAACCTCTATTTTGCCATGAAATCCAGCTCTGTGTGTCTTTCATGGCCAATGTAAATGGGTTTTAAGATTTGGGAGAATAGGATAAAGCCACAGGGCAGCAGTGACTTCTCTTATTAGAACGGGTCACTGCTCTTTTGCCTTTTGTCCCTACTTTAATATGAGGGAGGCCATCCCAAGAGCGGATTAAGGGACAAAATGAACTGCATTATCAGCTTGGGTGCCAAAATCGCCATAACTCGCTGCTATGAAGGCCAGAGCTATCCTTCTCCCCCTGTACTCCTGACTTTGGAATCACAGGGGGCTCCTTCATTCTCTGAGCTTGACAGTTACAGCTTCATTAGCCCGTGCCACCCGTGCTGTTCCCATGGTTACAACACTTTACAGGCAGCAAGGGCAGAGGCCCATTCACCTCCCATTCCCTCAGGAGTAGAGCCAACCTCTGCATTCATGTCCCATTATGCAAGCGAAGACTACAAGCCTGCCATTACCTGTCTTCCGATGATATAAATCCTCCTCACACTGTTCGCATACTCAGTGGATATTCAGTGTTGCTGCCTTCCTATTTGCTGAATACTGTGATAGGAGATTTACAGAATAAAGACCAGATGGAGATTTGTGTACACAGGCTGTGAAATTTCATTTGCCCCCAACCAACCTCTCTTTTATTTTACCTAAGGCAAGTGTGGTGGGGGTGGGCATTTGCAAATGTTAATCGGTAATTCCATTCTATTCCTTGCCCATTCTGCAAGGCTGAGTTTCTAAAAATCTATGCAACCTTGGTGCTTACAACTATTTCAGTACGTATCTTTTGAACATGTTAGAAAACAAGTGTGATGCATTCACTTTATCCTCAAATGCATAGTTTAAATACTTTCTGATTTTTTTTTCCTGAGCCACAAAACTCCCATGTAATGTTAAGGGAAGTGAAAAATCCATCTGACTGCTAAGTTCTAGAAGAAGCAGATCAGTTCAGGTAGAAAAGAGATTGCTCCAGCATTTCTAGTGGCAATGATATCACATGTGTATATTTATGTGTGGAGAGCAAAGGGCAGATTTTTCATGCTCAGCTGCTCTGTTTTCCATAGAAAAAGGACTTTATCTGCGTATGCATACTCTAAATGCATATTTGTTTCCAATTTTCTGTCCTGTTTTGTTTTTCTGTAAGGCAGCATTTCTGTTGTAAGAATATTCCATTCCCTGAGATCAATATATTGTTCTTGGGAAAATGCAATATTTTCCCCTAGCTAACACACTGATTGCTATTAGATTGGCTACATGGAACCTGGCTGGCAACATACTGGCCACATATTGTATGTGATTATAATATAATACTATTTCCTCTCTGTTTTACTCTTTTATGAATTTTCCAGTTCATTGTCTGGAATTTCTCTGAGGCAGTGTGTTATCTCTATATATTAATTCTGCAAAGGAATATTCATGTATGAAAAAATCCGTACATAGCTTTCAGTTATTACCAGTTATTTTTACAGTGCAATCCTACGTGTAGCTATTTAGAGGAAAGTCTTACTGAATTAAATGGTACTTAAGGCCAGGTAAGCGTGTATATGGCCTTAACCATAATTCTTCCCAGCAAAACGGCTTCTCCTTGTATATATTAGTTATATAGAGCCTGGTGTTACATTTTAGTCACTAAGTACTTGGAAAAGTTCCAGTTTTTCTTCAGTTCTCATAGTCTGATGAAGAAGAAACGAACTGGATAGAAGGGAGGAAAATGTTGATTATATAAGCCTCATGACACCTCCTTTAATGGAAATGAATCTATCTCTCTCTCTCTCTCTCTCTCTCTCTCTCTCTCTCTCTCTCTCTCACACACACACACACACACACACACACACACACACACAGAGAGAGAGAGTAGTATTGCTTTTTATGCTCCTCTGCGGTCCAACCTATTCAGAGACACTTCTGCAAAAGGAATGACCATCCCCAGGCTGTGAGTCAACAAGCTGGAATAAGCTCATACCAACTGAATGGTAACAAATTAGTTGTCCATCCCAGTTGTCATTAAGCACACAGCAATAGTTGAACTACAAGCAATAAGCAACAGGCTTACAAGTAACTAGATCATTGTTTTATGGCACCCCAAAGTATACTGCACACTTTAGTGCTAAGAAAAAAAATGCCAACCCAAATGCTCACAACCTCGCCCAGTACAAGCAGCTTAAGGAATCATTCACCAAAGACAATAAGATGCCAGGAATAAAATTTGCAATAAAACTCTCAGGGAATAAATACCTGTGGATTTTAACACACACACACACACACACACACACACACACACACACGCACAAGCTCAGAATAATAAATGGATATGTATGACTCTCTTCATTCCCCAATATAGTTCTATTTATTTTGCAGATGCATATCAGTTTTATACTTGTCCAATATTTACAGACCTGAAAAAGATCCCTGAGAACTGGTTTGCTAAGATTTTGGGGTTTTTTTGTTGAAAAGCAGCACTGTTGATATAACAAAAAATGGTAGAATTTGCTTTATATTCTGGGAGTTTAGAGTCTGAATTTCAAGGTACCAATATTAAATCAAACAGTTCACACAAAATCTGAACATAAACAGAGTTCATTTACCCAATAATGCTAAGTAAATATGTTTTTGTGCAACTTTATATGAACAAAAATTCTATTTCTTTGCCAATTTGCAACCATAACTCTGCTTTTAAAAGACCATATCTGGGTTTTCATCTATATAATGAAAGAACAATCATAAACATGTCTAGTTCTTAATAGTAAACATAAACTTTTATGCAATTTATACATGCCTCATATGCTTCCAAAATAAAATAAACATTTGAAATTCCTAGAGGTGGAATAGCACTTATAAATCATCTTTGTAGAATCACAGTGTGCAACTGTTTCACTGCTCACAAACAGCACAGAAAATCAATGCATAGTGGTTAAATTTTGCATAGATTCAACACACCATCACAGAATCTTTCATGAAATTATACAAGATTTCCACAATAACCTTTAATACACACCTACGTACAGGAGGTAAGATTTATCTAGCTGTACAGCTTTACCTCTTACCCAGTCCCCCCCCCCCCCATGTACAGGTTTTTTTCCCCCTTCTCAGATCAACAGAGAGTTGATCTATTGATTGTCACAGGAGTTGACTAACTGGCTTGTCACTCAAGCATGATGTTGTAGGCTGAGAGTGAGTGCTGGTTCCAAAGTCACCCAGCCAGCTTTCACGTCTACAGTGGGACTAGAACTCAAGAGTCTCCTGGTTTCTAGCTGGACCACTAGACCAATCTGGCTCTCAAAGTTTTACTCCAAAATAGTTATGGGTCAAGATGCTATTGAACATGCAAAAGCAAGCATGGAGCCCATACAAATAAATGGCACATAGGACATCACATTTTTCAAGACTGTTTATACAGTAGCATTGACAGAAACACAGTATGGATCTGAACATTTCTATTTAACAGATAACACTGCGTACATTAGAAGAGATTTGCTACCCTGGATGATTCCACAGCTGACACATGACATTGCAATGAATCAGAAGTAATAGTTCTGAGTTTCCTTCACATTTTTCATTTCTGAAAATGTCTAGTAATATGGTTATAAAACATGGCATCACTGTGTTGCAAGTTTCCTCATGTAACCAGCTGCTGTTTATTAGAGCAGAGACACTTGCAGCTGAGTGGTGGTCATCTTAACAATAAGCACCGCATCATCCTTGCATACATTCCCACCAGCTGAGCCTCAAGTCAAGAACATTCTTATAGAAATACTCTGGTACCAGGATCACTTGTATGTTTTTCATTACCATAAGAGGTCATGGTAGGAAGCTGCTTTATCCTTATGAAATCTAGCTCTGCACAGCCAATGGCTCACTAGAGTTCCAGATATGAACTCTATTTCTATATCTATGTATCTAGTTAAGAATTGCACTCATGACTTCTTCATGCATAACAACTGTACCACTTCGATACAGCCTTTCCCATATCTTTTTTCTCACATGAAAGCAGAAATACTGTAGTGCTCTCCTATTGAGCAGGTGGGAGATTATAATGTGAACTTTCTGACTGGGCCATGATTTGCACCAGGAACTCCTAGCCACATAGCCCATACTACCACAAGGAAGTAGCAGCTACACCCAGTTTCCCATATTAGAACTCATGCAACGATGACAAAGTCCAAGTAGCTGTTCAAGCCACATGTTGTTGTTGTTGTTAATTGCGAAGTCGTGTCCGACCCATCGCGACCCCATGGACAACATTCCTTCAGGTCTTCCTGTCCTCTACCATCTTCTGGAGTCCATTTAAATTCACACCTACTGCTTCAGTGACTCCATCCAGCCATCTCATTCTCTGTCGTCCCCTTCTTCTATTGCCCTCAATCTTTCCCAGCATTAGGCTCTTCTCCAGTGAATCCTTCCTTCTCATTAGGTGGCCAAAGTACTTGAGTTTCAACTTCAGGATCTGGCCTTCTAAAGAGCAGTCGGGGTTGATCTCTTCTAGGACTGACCGGTTTGAATGCCTTGCAGTCCAAGGGACTCGCAGGAGTCTTCTCCAGCACCATAGTTCAAAGGCCTCAATTCTTTTGTGCTCAGCCTTTATGGATTACTGCCCCCTTTATGGATTACTGCCTTGTCGTGGCGAAGGGGCTTGCGTAACTCAATGAAGCTATAAGCTATGCCGTGCAGGGCCACCCAAGATGGACAGGTTATAGCAGAGAGTTCTGACAAAATGTGATCCACTGGAGAAGGAAATGGCAAACCACTCCAGTATCTTTGCCATGAAAACCCCATGGACAGTACTAAAAGCCACATGTTAATGCTGATGTATTAAGTCTTGTTCAGCATTAATATGTGGCTTGAACAGCTACTTGGACTTTGTCATCGTTGCGTGAGTTCTAATATGGGAAACTGGGTGTAGCCTTAATGCTGATGTATTAAGTCTTGTCCCCTTTATGGATTACTGCCTTGTCATGGCGAAGGGGCTTGTGTAACTCAATGAAGCTATAAGCTATGCCGTGTAGGGCCACCCAAGACGGACAGGTCATAGTAGAGAGTTCTGACAAAATGTGATCCACTGGAGAAGGAAATGGCAAACCACTCCAGTATCTTTGCCATGAAAACCCCATGGACAGTACTAAAAGGCAAAAAGATATGACGCTGGAAGATGAGCCCCTCAGGTCGGAAGGTGTCCAATATGCTACTGGGGAAGAGCAGAGGGCTAGTACTAGTAGCGCCAGAAAGAATGAAGCGACTGGGCCAAAGCCGAAAGGACGCTCAGCTGTGGATATATCTGGTGGTGAAAGGAAAGTCCGATGCTGTAAAGATTTTTTCTCCATAGGAACCTGGAATGTAAGATCCATGAATCAAGGCAAGCTAGACGTAGTCAAAAAAGAGATGACAAGACTGAACATCGACATCTTAGGAATCAGCGAACTAAAATGGACAGGAATGGGTGAATTTAACTCAGATGACCATCAGGTATACTACTGTGGGCAAGAATCCCTCAGAAGAAATGGAGTAGCCTTCATAGTCAATAAAAGAATAGGAAAAGCAATACTGGGATACAATCCCCAAAATGACAGAATGATCTCAATTCGAATCCAAGGCAAACCATTCAATATCACAATAATCCAAATCTATGCCCCAACCACTGGTGCTGAAGAGGATGAAATTGACCGGTTCTATGAAGCCCTACAGCACCTTATAGAATTAACACCAAAAAATGATGTCCTTATCATCATAGGGGATTGGAATGCTAAGGTAGGAAGCCAAAAGATAACCGAATAACAGGCAAGTTTGGCCTTGGAGTACAAAATGAAGCAGGGCACAGGCTAATAGAATTTTGTCAAGAGAATACGATGGTCATAACAAACACTCTTTTCCAACAACCCAAGAGACGGCTCTACACATGGACATCACCAGACGGTCAACATAGAAATCAGATTGACTATGTGCTCTGCAGCCAAAGATGGAGAAGCTCTATACAGTCAGTAAAAACAAGACCAGGAGCTGACTGTGGCTCAGATCATGAGCTTCTCGTTGCAAAATTTAGGCTTAAATTGAAAAAAGTAGGGAAAAGCACTAGGCCACTCAGGTATGAACTAAATCATATTCCTGATGAATATACAGTAGAGGTGACAAATAGATTTAAGGAATTAGATCTGATAGACAGAGTGCCTGAAGAACTATGGATGGAAGTTCGCAACATTGTACAAGAGGTAGCAACTAAAACCATCCAAAGAAAAAGAAATGCAAGAAAGCAAAATGGCTGTCTGAGGAAGCTTTGCAAATAGCTGAGGAAAGAAGGGAAGCAAAAGGCAAAGGAGAAAGAGAAAGATACACCCAATTGAATGCAGAATTCCAGAGAATAGCTAGAAGAGATAAGAATGCCTTCTTAAATGAACAGTGCAAAGAAATAGAAGAAAACAACAGAATAGGGAGGACCAGAGATCTCTTCAAGAAAATTGGAGATATGAAGGGAACGTTTCATGCAAAGATGGGCATGATAAAGGACCAAAATGGCAGGGACCTAACAGAGGCAGAAGAGATTAAGAAGAGATGGCAAAACTACACAGAAGAACTATACAAGAATGAGCTTAACCCCAGATAACCACAATGAGATGGTCACTGACCTCGAACCAGACATCCTAGAATGTGAAGTGAAATGGGCCTTAGAAAATCTGAGCAACAACAAAGCTAGTGGAGGTGACAGTATTCCAGCTGAGCTATTCAAAATCTTAAAAGACGATGCAGTAAAAGTGCTACACTCAATTTGCCAGCAAATTTGGAAAACTCAACAGTGGCCACAGGATTGGAAAAGGTCAGTTTACATTCCAATTCCAAAGAAAGGCAATGTCAAAGAATGTTCAAACTATCGCACCATTGCACTCATTTCACATGCTAGTAAAGTTATGCTTAAAATCCTACAAGCTAGACTCCAGCAGTATGTAGATCGAGAACTACCAGAAGTACAGGCAGGATTTCGAAGAGGCAGAGGAACTAGAGATCAAATTGCCAACATACGCTGGATCATGGAGAAAGCTAGGGAGTTCCAGAAAAACATCTACTTCTGCTTCATTGACTATGCAAAAGCCTTTGATTGTGTGGATCACAACAAATTGTGGCAAGTTCTTAAAGAGATGGGAGTACCAGACCATCTCATTTGTCTCTTGAGAAACCTATATGCGGGTCAAGAAGCAACAGTGAGAACTGGACACGGAACCACTGATTGGTTCAAAATTGGAAAAGGAGTCCGGCAAGGCTGTATACTGTCGCCCTGCCTATTTAACTTATATGCAGAGAACATCATGAGAAAGGCAGGGCTAGATGAATCAAAAGTTGGAATTAAGATTGCCGGGAGAAATATCAACAACCTAAGATATGCAGATGATACCACTCTAATGGCAGAAAGTGAAGAGGAACTAAAGAGCCTCTTGATGCGGGTGAAGAAGGAGAGTGCAAAAGTTGGCTTGAAACTCAACATTAAGAAAACCAAAATCATGGCATCCGGCCCTCTCAATTCCTGGCAAATAGATGGGGAAGAAATGGAGGTAGTGACAGATTTTATTTTTCTGGGCTCCAAGATCACCTCAGATGGGGACTGCAGCCAAGAAATTAAAAGACGCTTGCTCCTGGGGAGGAAAGCTATGGCAAATCTAGACAGCATACTAAAAAGCAGAGACATCACCCTGCCAACAAAAGTGCGTATAGTCCAGGCCATGGTTTTCCCAGTTGCAATGTATGGCTGTGAAAGTTGGACCATAAGAAAGGCTGAGCGCCAAAGAATGAGGCCTTTGAACTATGGTGCTGGAGAAGACTCCTGCGAGTCCCTTGGACTGCAAGGCGTTCAAACCGGTCAGTCCTAGAAGAGATCAACCCCGACTGCTCTTTAGAAGGCCAGATCCTGAAGTTGAAACTCAAATACTTTGGCCACCTAATGAGAAGGAAGGACTCACTGGAGAAGGGCCTAATGCTGGGAAAGATTGAGGGCAATAGAAGAAGGGGACGACAGAGAATGAGATGGCTGGATGGAGTCACTGAAGCAGTAGGTGTGAACTTAAATGGACTCCAGAAGATGGTAGAGGACAGGAAGACCTGGAGGAACATTGTCCATGGGGTCGCGATGGGTCAGACACGACTTCGCAATTAACAACAACAACAACATTAAGTCTTGTTATGAAGCATGGAGTTTGGGGGGGGGGGAGAGGCATGCCTCCTAAGCTTCTTTATGATCGGAGGCCAGAAAGAGGTATTCGGTTTTTGTTGAAGTTGTGTTGTTGCACATTTCACCATTCAACATCTTTGCCTTAAGGTTTGGTATAAATAAATCAAAGACATAATAGCAGGTATTATAGGATCTGCTTACCTGGAAAGGTCCTGCAGGATTGATGGGTACATGTACTTGCTGCCACATATTTCCTTTGTCGCCTTTGAGTGACAAGGCTTGAGTGGGTTGCTTATTCTTCACATGAACCAGGAGATTTAAGGATCCTGTAAGGGAATGGCATGAAAGACTGCAGTCATACTGCTTCTTTGCAGCAATCCTTTTGTCACAGGGATCAATTGACATTTGCATCTATATTAGATCTTGCACATTGGTTCTTTCACTGAATGCACAAGATGTGAGTATGGGCTATTAACAATCTATATATCTTTCATTATTGCAATCTTGGAGTAGAGATATAATTTAAATGTCTTGTGCATTATTTCCCTGAAGAATTCTAGTTAATTCCTGGTTAATCTTATCCCAACAAGGATGCTCTTTAGACATTCAGTAAGTAATATCCCAGTTAATCTATGTCTCCATTCTTTCCTCCTCATTTTTCTTATGCTGATAAGGAAGATCTAAAGAAATGAACATGTTGCTGTCCTTTATTACTATCAGGACCCCTGATCTGGTATGGTTCGAGTGTCTTAGACTACAATATCTACATCCAGACAACCTTGGTTATAATTATTCTTGAGACTTTTGCCACCATGGGAAACAAATTGTGACATAGATTGAAGAAATGCAGCATTGAAGATTGACACTGAACTATTTGCAAACCAAACTGCAAACTAAACTCAACTGCAGCCATGTAACAACAACAACAACAATAATAGTAATAATAATAAAGTTGGAAGGGATCTTGAAGGTCATCTAGTCCAACCCCTTGCTCAGGCCAGAAACCCTATACCATTTCAGACAAATGGCTGTCCAGTCTCTTCTTAAAAACCTCCAGTGTTGGAGCATTCACATCTTCTGGAGGCAGGTTGTTCCATTGATTAATTGTTCTATGTCAGAAAATTTCTCCTTAGTTCTAGGTTGCTTCTCTCTTTGGTTAGTTTCCATCCATTGCTTCTTGTCCTGCCTTCAGGTGCTTTGGAGAATAGTTTGACTCCCTCTTCTTTGTGGCAGCCCCTGAGGTATTGAAACACTGCTATCATGTCACCCCTCATCCTTCTCTTCATTAGACTAGACATTCCCAATTCCACCAACTGTTCCTTATATGTTTTAGCCTCCAGTCCCCTGATCATCTTTGTTGCTCTTCTTTATACTCTGTCTTAATATCTTTTTTTACATTGTGGTGACCAAAACTGGATGCAGTATTCCAAATGTGGTCTTACCAAGATGTTGTAAAGTAGTATTAACACTTCACGTGATCTTGATTCTATCCCTCTGTTAATGCAGCCTAGCATTGTGTTGACTTTTTTGGCAGCTGCAGCACACTGCTAGCTCATATTTAAGTGATTGTCCAGTAGGACTCCAAGATCTCTCTCACAGTTGCTACTATTGAGCAAGGTACCACCTATACTATCTCTGTCACTTACTAAACACAAATAGGGTAAATAGAAATCTATTCACTGAGCAGAGGGTTAGATTCAATGGTCTACATTACCATTTCCAACTCAATGAATATGAATTCAAGTTCAGTTAACACTCCCTGTAGAAATTCTCTCCCAGAATCATCTTGCAGCATACACCTCTATAATAGGCATCTAAGGAGCATTAAAGCTAATAAAATATGTGTTTAATAGGCTTCTGGTCTGGCAGACCTTATCAAAGAGCTAGCTCCAATGAGCAAGCTCTTGTCTACACATATTGTTTTCTGAAATGAATGTTTATTTAATTGATTTCCAAACGATCACCATGGGAAATGTGCTAGGATGGGCCAAAGCTATACAAATTTTGCATAGAAGACAACTTCCAATTGTAAGGTTGTGAATATACTGCTTGAGAGATTCACAGCCTGGCTTTTGAAGGAAACAGATACTATTAAGTTACTGAGCTCATAATTATATATATACATATACATATACAGCTGGCAAAGAGGGAGGAGAGCCTGTGGCTTGGTGGTTAAATCACTGCCTAGTATGTAAACTGCCCAGGTTTGAATCCCATAAAGGGTGTGGCTAATTGAAGAGACCAGAATGAGCTCGAAATGGCCATCTTAGTCTCCCAATTTAATTCTTTAATTCTTTGTCAGAAAAAGAAATTTGGATTTGTAATGTTTCACAGTTGCGACTTGAGCCTGCTTAATGCCCCTAGTTGGGAGCTGCAAGGCAAAAGAGATTGTAAAAAGTAAAACTGCAGTATAGCAGTTAAAAAATATCAAGGTGTAATCAATTAGACATCTGTCTGAAAAACTTCCTGTATATATATATATATATATATATATATATATATATATATATATATATATATATATATGTAGGTCTTTGGTTGTTCGGGTTTTCTCCCGCGTAAAATTGGAAGTGTCTTGGCGACGTTTCGACGAAGTCCCATTCGTCATCTTCAGGCTGGTGCTTTCAGCTTCGTGCTTTGAGCAGCAATGTGTGGTCTTAGCTGTTTATTCCTTTTAACTGCCAGTGGGGTATGAACTGATTGGGTGGGAGCTTGGCTGTGTTCTGATTGGGTGGAGGTGTGTTCTGAATGGTTAGGGGCTTGGCTGTGCTCTGATTGGCTGGGGGAGTGTTCTGTTTGGTTGTGCTCAGGTTAGTCTGAGTTGCAGAGGGGTTTAAGATTTTGGGCTGCCTTGCTATTTTCTGGCTTCGCGTTCGTGGTCGTGTCTCCTCTTCATGGAGGGTGTCAGTTTGCTTCATGTATGGATTGGAGGGGTTTAAAGTGGCTAATGATGCAGCTGTGGTCTGGCTTCTGGTTTGTGGTCGTGCCTCGTCATCGGTGTGGCTTTGGGTTTGTTTTTTGCGTGGATGTGTGGTGGTGACATCCTGTGTGGTTTTTGTGAGTGTGGGTCTGGTATCATTTTTTGTGTTAGGGAGTCGTTTGTCAATAAGGGCGGGTTTCCAAATGGCTGGTAGGCGGGAGGTATCATCTCGCTTGTTCATGCTGTGTGGGCGTTTTTCTATCTCGATGGCTTCTCTGATTATTCTGTTATTAAAATGTTCACTTTTGGCAATGGTTCTGGTATTTTTAAAGTCAATTTCATGTCCTGTGGCTTTAAGGTGTTGGACCAGGGAAGATGTTGGTTCCTCTTTTTTGACTGAGTTCTTATGTTCTTCAATGCGTGCACTTATTCTTCTGTTGGTTTGTCCAATGTATGTGGTGGGACAAGTGGTGCATGGGATTTCGTATACTCCTTGATTTTCTAATTCAATTTTATCTTTGGGATTTCTAAGGATGGTGGATATTTTTCTGTTTGTGCAGAATGCTGTTTTGATGTTGTGTTTATGGAGGATCTTACTGATTCTGTCTGTGGTGCCTTTTATGTATGGGAGGAGGCTTTGCCGTTTTCTTGTTCTTTGTCTTGGATTTTAGTGGGGGTTTCTTTTTGGATTAGGTTTGTAATCTTATTTCTATGGAATCCATTGGATGTTAGTACATTGGTGAGAGTGTGTAGTTCGGGTTTTAGGTGTTGTTCGTCAGCTAAGCGTTTTGTTCTGGAGATGAGTGTCTTGGCTACAGAGTTGATCTGTGCTGGGTGGTGGTGTGAGAGAGCGTGCAGATAGCGGTTTGTGTGTGTTTTCTTCTGGTAGATGGTGTGTCCTAGGGAGCCATTGGATTTCTTGTAGACTGAGACATCCAGGAAGGGAAGTTGGTTGTTAGTTTCTGTTTCCATGGTGAACTGTATTTTGGGGTGTAGGCTGTTGAGGTGTGTGAGGAAGTTGTCCAGTTTTTCTTTCCCATGTGGCCAGATTATGAAGGTGTCGTCTACGTATCTGAGCCAGAGTTTGGGTTTGTGATCCGATTTTTCTAGAGCTTGGGTTTCAAAGTGTTCCATGTAGAGGTTGGCAATGACAGGTGAGAGGGGTGATCCCATGGGTGCTCCTTCTGTTTGTTTGTATTTTTGTCCATTATAGATGAAGTATGTGTTGGATAGGCAGTGGTTGGTCAGATCTAAGATGTGTTTGGGGGGGTTATATACATTGAGGAAGAGAACATCAATAGGAATGGTTGATGAAAGGCAGGAGCAATATGTTAATCAACAGGTGGGAGGGTTGAAGGAAGGGGGGGAAGGATGACAGGAATGGACAACAAAGGGTGTATGAATCGGCAGGTTAGGGAGTTGGAGGAGGAGATGAGATAAGAACTGGCAATGGAATGCAAAAACGGCAGGCGGACCAGCAGCCCAACAGGACTCGTGTATTGCCGAATCGGAGGAGGCATATTGCATTGGGCAGAGAGGAGGGATTGAGGAGTGTGTTAATGATAACTGCGCAGGGAGGAGGAGACAGCACAAGGATGACGGAGCAGAAAAATACAATGTTAGAGTGCAAAAAAGAGAGGGCGGAACAGTTAAGGCAGTCACAGGCAATCAGGAAGGGTGGCCCTGTCACGAGGGCAATGAGTAGGCAATTGGATCAGCAAGGGGATAAAAAGAACTTCCCACCCCCTAAGCCCCACTCTGAGGACGCTGGCAGAGGACCAGCAAAAGCTGTTTTAATCTTGTATATAACTGTTTTTATTGTTTTAAATGTTGTTTTAACAATAAATAACTGGAGTATACTCTTCCCGGAGATCGAAGATTGCATCATTGAACAAATATGCCCGGGATTCATATTTTTATAACCATTAAGGATATATATATATATATATATATATATATATATATATATATATATATATATATATATATATATGAAATCAGGAAGAACTAGTCTAATGGGAAGACAACTAGAATGGCATTCGCAACAGAACTTTTTAGAAAATGGCTGTGCAATTGCTGTTTGCTAATGGTAAGTGCTATATAGTAGCATAATGGTTGGCCTGTGGTTGGACACATCCAGTTTGAAACTTCAAACTCCACTTAGGCCATGAGATTATTAGATGTTGTAGTGGAGCCCCTCTCACAGAATTACTTATGAAGGTAAAGTAGAGGAAGACATGCCACTTTGAGCAGCACTTTTAATTACAAGACAATGCTTCCCCTAGAAATCAGTTTGTCCTTTCTCCCTTAAATCTCTAAATTCCATATACTTTTTGATCTATTGTAAATTACTAGTCATTCAAGACATGCTAAAAACACATAAAATCCAGATATTTCATTGGTCTCTTTAGGATGACTGCCATCAAAACTTGTCTCTGTAATATCCAAAATTAATGATTAAAGAAAGAAGTCTAAACAAAATTAAAAAACTCTGCTTAAACCCATACTATTCTTAGACTATGTGTCTTAGGTTGTTTAAAAAATGTTTTTTACATAGGAAGAATGTTATGGGTGTTTGTTGGTGTGTGAATGGATGCTGATAAGTATAATTTAACTTCATTGTGGTAATAGAAGCATATATCTGCAGAATGAACTATTAGTGTTAAACCAAAGAACATAGTCAATTTTGGCCATCTGAGGAGTGTAACTTGAAGGAAGGAGAAACAGGTTAGCCTGGCTCTGTGACACTGGACACATGGCCAATTATGATTTCACTTGCTTTGCATTATGGATAGGCTGATTTTTCCTTAAATGGAAAATCTGAGTAATATGCTTTAAACCAGAAGTTTTAAGTTTGGTGATTTACATCCCTAATTTAAACCATTCCACTCTAGAATCAACTACTGTCCCTAACAGCTAAGAAGTAAAAGATTCACTTCACATTATTCACCAGACTACTGTTCTGAAGAGGCAGGCAGCAATATTACACAGCAAGCAGGTTCTGTTTTACCACAAAAATGTGACTACACACTGCATTTTCATGGCTACACATTCTAATAGAACCCAAATAAAATAAATTGGAATTGCCATATTTAACTCTGTAAATCAAAAAACATATTAATCAGCTCCAAAAGGGTATTGTAGGAGGGGTGGGCTAACACCCAAATATTTGAGTTCTGGTGTGCTGTGAATATTTTCTTCTGCCGATATCTGAGTTTATACATATTCCATATTGGGACCAGGCTAGCAACAGAGCTAGCCTGGCCTGTTCCAACATTGCCTTAATTAAATGTGCATGCATGCATTATACACATATAATAAGCACAACAGTTATCTCATGAACCATAGGAATGGGCATTTTCAGGCTCCATTTGAAATAAACTGCTTTTCTGAACCATGGAGCCTTTTCTACCTGAACTACTAGATTTCAGTTTCCTGTTCTTAGGGAGGGGAACAAACACACAAAAACTATCTGTTAAATTCCCTACTTTTCCCTGCTACCTCCCCCCCCATATTTCTCCTGACACAATTTCATTCATGTACAACATGGGCCCTACTTTATGCGTTGCCTTGGGCACTGTGGCTCTCACATCTCTCCAAACCATTAAGCCTGATTCACAGCCAATGAAAGTTTGCTCATCCTTTATGTTCAGTAATGCACTATCTGGATGAAATCTGTTCTCCCACCACTAGAAGAAGTTGGTCTTTGGCAAAATGGGTAAAAGGTTATTCTCTTCATTTTCAGTCTTCTTTAACATCTGATACCTATATGAAAATGGACATCAGATAGAGATCTAGCTAAACTGGTAAGGCAACCAGAGCTGTTAACAAACTGGAGGAGGTTTAGAAGTGTGCAATGCTGATGAAGATCCATATGGCTATTATCCTGTAGCTGTTCCACAAATCAGTGAAAACCTGGCTTTGTTCCCAGGCTGGGCATAGGGTGGTTGTTGAGGCAATGTTAGGTTTTTTTTTTTTTAAATGTATTAGCTAATTTGTTCTGGACATGCATGGTTTTTTTTTTCCTTTTCTCTTTCTTTACTTTTTAGATATAAGCCACCTAGAATCATTGGTCAAATAAATCCAAACGAAAAAAAAACAAACCAACAAATAAACAAAGTCATAATTTGGCTTTTATAATGAGACTGCTGGTGTAGCTCTGATGAGTTTTAACAAGAACAATTTTATGTTAGCAATGCTTCTTGCAGGACCATTTCCATCAGTTTGAATGGGAAGCACTAGGTCAGTTCAATAAAATAATCCTATCCACATCTCAAGCTTTAAGAAATAATCCTGAAAACTATTTTGGAACAAATCTTTGGAACACAGGAATTGAATTTTAATGGACATCTCTCTCTCTCTCCCTCTCCCTCCCTCCCTCCCTCCCTCCCTCCCTCCCTCCCTCCCTCCCTCCCTCTCTGTCTTTCCCTCTCTCCCTCCCTCCCTCCTTCAAGCTGGATAAATGCCAGACATTGCACTCTTTAAATGACGGAGACTTACATTTTCTTCATTATCCACCCAAGAATCCCTAGCATTTCTGGCTCACATCATGGATAATAATCAATTTAGCAAAGAAATGCCAGGAAATCAGGGATCATTCGATGTTCTGATCTTATCTAATCATCCTAATTACAACCTTCTAGGCAAAAAATATGGCAGCACAGCCAGTAATGGAGCAAATTATCCAGAAAATGAATTCTAATGCCTGTATGAAGAAGGCAAAGAACAAAAGGAAGTGAAGCAGCATCTGGAAAACAAAAAATATGCATGCTTTAAAATTCTCACCACCAAGCAAACTGAAACAATGCAAATCCTTTGCAGAAAGTTTCATGTCTACAACAATCAAGGAAGGAACAGGAATCAAGAAAATGCCATTTTCTCGACTGGAGGCTCGGGAAGCCTTTTGAAGGAATTATGGTTTATTGGTTAATCACATTCCTCTTTTTCATTTAAAGTGGAAGAATATAAATGGGACAACAGGACAAATAAACTGGGGACATACAACTCGGCTGTCTGTTGCTTAGGATGAGGAAATTATGTTTTCTGAATGTTGTACAATCACATTAATCTGAATAGCAAGAGGAGATGGTATGCCTAAAGTTGAACAATATATTTTAAATACTGTAGTCTAACGTTTAAAAGGCTGGACACTAAGTCCCTAATGATGAGATCATACAGGGCTATTGGGCTGTGATGATAAGATATTATGATTATTAGTGAACCACTCATCAAAAGGTGAGAATATTTGAAACTCAGAACCTGCATTTTAGAGAGAGCTTGAAATGTTCAAATATTAAAAGGGGAGAAGTCAAAGCCCTAAGTAAGATTGTAAGAGTTATGCCAGGCAGAGAGATCTGCCTGCATCCCCAACTGGTTCTTATTCAGTTTGATGAAAGAAAATGTTCTTTGAAGATGACAATTTTGGAGAAATTTACATCTTTAGCTCTGATATAGCTGAGGGTGTGTGTGGATGTTCTGCTTTGTGGAAAGCAGTCTTCAGCTTCCCTGGCAATGTAAATCCCTCTGGGTTTTTTTCAGTAGTGATGCTACTGATTGGGGAATCTCCCCTGGACACATTAAGTTAAAATGTCCCGATTCACCTAAGTTTTCTTCCTTTGGATAATTTTCTTTTTGTTGAGGGGACATTGGTGGTGGTGGTGGTGAGGGACTCTATCACAAGCATATCTCTTTTTCCCAAAAGAACCAATGTACCATAGCTCAGCAGGTACATTATACACATGCAAAAACAGAGTTGGAAACAGCCATGCAAGTTTGGAAAAAGAAGTGTATAATGATATATGGAAAATAATAATACAATTCTTCTTAATTCTAGGTTGCTTCTCTCTTTGATTAGTTTCTATCCATTGCTTCTTGTCATGCCTTCAGGTCCTTAGGAGAATAGCTTGACTCCCTCCTCTTATGGCAACCCCTGAGATATTGGACCATTGATATCACGTCACCCCTAGTCCTTCTCTTCATTAAACTAGATATATCCAATTCCAGAAACCGTTCTTCATATGTTTTAGCCTCCAGTCTCCTAATCATCTTTGTTGCTCTTCTCTATACTCTGTCTCAATATCTTTTTTTACATTGTGGTGACCAAAACTGGATGCAGTATTCCAAGTGTGGCCTTACCAAGGCATTATAAAGTGGTATTAACACTTCACGTGATCTTGATTCTATCCGTCTGTTAATGCAGCCTAGCACTGTGTTGGCTTTTTTGGTAGCTGCAGCATACTGCTGGCTCATATTTAAGTGATTGTTCACTAGGACTCTGAGATCCCTCTCACAGTTACTAGTATTGAGCAGGGTACTACCTATACTGTACCTGTGCATTTGGTTTTTCTTGTCTAAATGAAGAATCTTATTTTTTTCACCATTGAATTTTATTTTGTTACGTAGGCCCAATGTTCAAGTCTGTCAAGATCCTTCTGTATCTTAAGCCTATCTTCTGGAGTGTTAGCTATTCCTACCAGCTTGGTGTCATCTGCAAATTTGATGAGTTCCCCCATCTATAGAATCTCATATCTATACCTGCTTCTCTGAAATACTGTTTTTGAAGGATTTGCACTTCCATTTTTTTTGTTTTTTGTGATGACTTTCAATAAAGATCTCAAGAAGTGAACAATGTCTTTATTAGCTCATAGTCATCTCATCATCTTTTCATTTTCTTCTCTTATTTTTCTTCTCCTGTTTGGCCATTTCTTCCCAGACTAAAATGCATTTGGCTTTTCCTTGAAACATCTGCACTGAAAAGTACTGGCTAGGGATCAATGCCAACGACTTGCAAAGGATCAAAGTTCCCCATGGCAAGGAGACAGAAGAAATCCCTGGACTCCAATTGTTTTCTTGGCGTTTTTCACATATGGGGATGAACGTGGTATTTATCTTTTTATATAAATATTTAATATGCTTATTGATGTTATTATTATAACTATATTAACCAGAAGACAAATAAAGGCCGATAATAAATGGTGAGGAATTGATCAATGTGCGGGAGAGCTGTGCCTGCTGCTGCTCCTGCTGCTGCCTCTTTATAAGACCCGAGCTGGCATTTTAGAAGAGCGTCTGGTATACAAAAGAGCACCAGCTGTGATACCAGATACAGTAGCCCAGGGGGATGCATTTAAATGCTACAGATTTCTGGATGAAAAGGTCTGATTTCAGTTTCCACTCAACAAAAAATTTACTTAGTTAGATGGGAAGATGTACCTAAAACCTGTTGCGGATAGCCCAGTGATGTTAAAGGAAGCATGACAAATAGAAACATTAGTAAGTCTCTATTTTTCACAATCATGAATTGTGGCACATTGTTCTATTCTGCAGGCATGGAGAGAGAGAGAAAGAAAGTAGATGGCTAAATATAGAAGTTATGAGAACTTATATAAGAATGCCAGCTCCAGAAGTCATCCCAAAGTTGATCTCAAATCAACAATTGGATTGTTTAGTAATATATTTAGGAGAGTTAGAGGTAGATGTGTAGTTGTAGTTTAGATGAGAGATGAGGTAGATGGTTCATGGTTCATGGTCAAAAACCCTGGACAGTAGAGCACAAAATAGACTGAAACTAACATTTACCAACAACCATCTCAGTCTCTGATGATGTCTTATAGGAATAGCTCTTAGACTTATATACTGCTTCATAGTGCTTTATAGCCCTCTCTAAGCAGTTTACAGTCAGCCTAGTGCCCCCAACAATCTGGGTCCTCATTTTACTGACCTCGAAAGGATGGAGAAGGCTGGGTCAACTTTGATAAAGCTCAACTAGTATTCATTGCAATGTTAATGTCTGTCTGTCTGTCTGTCTGTCTGTCTCTCTCTCTCTCTCTCTCTCTCTCTCTCTCTGATGAATTTTGGAGTTTGTCACTTACTGACTATACAGTTGGGAAGAGGAAACTAGGATACAGGATGACAGAAGACTGAAGGAGAACACTATATTTTTATTTCCACAGACTCAGCATCAAGGTAGTGAGGTTTGCAGGCAAATGTCGGACAAGTCAAGGTGGCACTCATGGCTGTTTTTAAAGTCCCACCCTTTACTATGTATGCATGACATGATGCAAGTATATCAAGAACAGAGGCCTTCAATATGCAGACGTGACCACCGTCTTGATCTTTTTGACCCTACCCCCCATACATTCCTGTATCATGGAATGAGGAAATTTGGCTCCAAAATATATAGTCTAAGAATTATCATTTAGTTCAAATAGTTCCTGAGAAAAAGAAAACCAAGTTACCAACAATAAACTTACATGACAGGAAAAAGGGGCTTTTCTGTTTATTGCATAGAGAACCAAATACATGACTCTACTTTCCTGCCTGGAATAAGTTCTCCTGTGTTTTACTTCCTTTCCCTTAAATTGCTCAAGATGTACTTGGGTTGAAATCTCTGAAGCTTTTCTGCTGCACCTAGGTCTAACCTTGTATCTTCATTAGGCACTATGTTAATATCGCCATCATCATCTGCTTTTGGCAAGAGAAGCAACTGATTATAGTAAAGAGGTGGTCAAGTGGAAAGAAGCACAGTGAAAAATTAAAGATCACTTGATCCCAGTCACATTTTTATGCTTAACAGCAAAGAGGTTATTGAAAAAATACACTATAGGTTTACTTATTCACACTTCACTTTCATCTTCTTTTTAGTGAAAATATGACATTAATATTAAGATGATATAGAAGACCCAGAGAATCCCAAAGTAGATGGAAATCCATGCCTTGGAAACTCTGACTCAACTATAAACTTTTACTTTTTTTAAAAAAAGAAACTTTTCATCAGTTACTTACTTATGTACAGATAATAAACTTAAAGAGAAGTACACACTGTCTTTCAATATACAAATATATTAGCTATCTATCTATCTATCTATCTATCTATCTATCTATCTATCTATCTATCTATCTATCTATCTATCTATCTATCATCTATTTCTGTCTGTCTGTCTGTCTGTCTGTCTAATCTATTTGCTACTCATCTCACAGTTCAAGGCTTAATTTTAACCATTAAGGTCTATATTTGATATATAGACCTTATATTAAATTAAAGTGACTTGTGACCACAGCATCTCTTAATTTAATCTCTTCTGGCTTTTACCAGCTGTCTAGCATGATTTTCTCTAATCTGATATGCATCAAATATGTTGAAACTACACCTCCCAGAATTCCTGGCCAGAAAGAATTGGTCATATGGAAGAAAAAATATTTTGACTTGACATCTGGAGAACTTCACAACTCCAACCTTGAACAATCTTCCTTAATTTGGTTTGTAATGACATTTTTGGCAGAATTTTCTACATTTGTAACATTTGCTTTTTTTTTTTTAATTTCCTGCTTTTAAGCATTACCTGACCCGGGAATGTGACATCAAATTACTTTATGGATCATGATGTCACAATTGAAAGCAACTTTTACTAAATTTATTGCTATTATTATGCATGGTTGTTTAGAAATGATAGCTCTAAAGGGATTAGAAAATGGCCTTATATCCAATAAAACCAGCACTTCCATTTATCTTATTAAAGTCTGCGCTGGTAGATAGCATCTCTCCAAAGTTTCAATTAGCAAGTCCTTGAAAATTATGGCAACCAAACATAGGGCTTTCTACTACACGTAAAACAGAGTACTACCAAACAGTAATTTGTGATCTAACATTTAATAAAGGAGATACTTAGTTACATAATCATAACCATACAGTTAAACTCAAAAAGAATTTACATTCATTTCAACTACATCTGCCAAACGTTGGGTTAGAAATGTCCCCTTGTTTCCAATCCCCTGAAATAAACAGACTGTAAAAAACAACTCCATTCCTTGTGATGATGGCGCCACCCATCACTGGATTGTCTCTTGCAACCCTTCAGAAAATTGGGAGACTGAGTTGCAGTTCTGATTTGCTGATTTGTCAACAGTTGCTCAGCCTTATAAAGGATATCGCTATTTCCCCAGAATATTCATTTAACTTATTTCCTTGTTTGAACCATAGACTTGCATTGAGATGAGTCCCTAAAAGAGTCAACTGCTATAAGCCAACATAGCAAGTACTTGTTAATTGGTTAAAAACTCAGTTTATTAATTATATAGTCAAGAATGTTTTTTAAAGGTCTTGAGGAGAAGACTGTCATTTAAACAGGAAGCACTTCCAAAAATAGGGCTTTGGACATCACAACTGTTTTAGAATATTTTATAAGGAGAAGTTATGATGAATGGGAAGAAATTCCATTTCAGAGAATTCAAGCACTTAAGATGGATAAATGAGCTGACCTCTTGGTCCAGGTAATAGGCAGGGACAATTGAAGTCTGGGGAAATCAAACAGAGAAACCAAGCAGGTGAGTTTCCACCTGACTAGAATTGGTAAGTGTGAATATTCATTTTGATTTTCTTTCTCTAAAGAAAAATGGGAATATCTCTCATCCATGGCTCTTGGAAAGCCAGATAAGAAAAGCAGCCTCATGGAGATCTGAGTTGGAGATCAAGGGCATTTTACTTTATTTTTTCCCAGGTTTTAGCACACTATAATGCACTGTATGGGAAAGCATAGGAACAGTACAAGGGAGATAGCAGCAGTGATTGTACCACCAAAGAGTTGCTCCTTGGTGTTCCAGAAAGGAGTAGATCCTACTGGAAGTCCAAGCCTGAAACAGCACAGAGAAGGGCAGGAAGTGATCTTGAATGGGCAGAGGCATGGAAGTGGTTTGTATGTAATCAAGAAAGGCAACACTAGTTGTGGGTAGAATAACATAGCACTTTTTTCTTTTAAAAAAAATGGAACCGTCAGTGGCCCTTTATATATTTCCAGGGTAAACCTCTTAAAATAAATTCCAAGTGGGAAGGTGATAGGTATTCCATTTACAAAGCAGAACTTTTAATTGCATTTATTAGCGATTTTAATTTGCTTTTATTTTTGATGTTGTGTGTTCTGTTGTGATTTTTATTCTGGGAATTACCTTGGGATTTTAAAAATGGATTAAAATGCAAATTAGGCTAATTTGCATAAGACGTGAATTAGGCTGTTGCTGCTTGGATGTTTAGATTATTGCGATCCTAGGTATAACTTTAAAAGATCCCTGAATTTGTTTTTTTCTTTTCTTTTCTTTTCTCTCCCCTCTCCTTGATCTTTGTGTGTTTTGTCATCTAAAATGTAAACTTGAAAGCTGGGAAGTGTCACAGTACCTGTTTGTACTATATTACTCCTATGTTGGGCCTGAAGTGGGGCTATAATACTTTGCAGTGACCTAAATAATAATAATTTCAGCAGACTCACAAGCTGGAGATGGAGAAATGTTTTCCTGACAACTACAGAAATGTGACTTTTTGGCAAACTGCTGGACTCAGGAGTACCAAAACCTTGAGAGGTCAAATACCAGCTGCTTAATTTCTGCTTTCCCATTTATTGTCCCTGTTTCCCTGACTGTATTTCCAGGAAAGATGGCTCTAATGCAACATGTGATAAAATACTGGTCTCACAAAAATCCCCCTTCAGGAAAGTCCCAGGAGTGAGGTACATCCCTCAGTAAGAATCTATTACCTTTCATAATTTTGCAAACAAATATGAGGTCCTTTTTCTCACTTAAATCAATGATAATGAAAAACAATAAGGAACAAAGGCTATGCAGTTCTGGTGGCAAGTTGCAGGTCTGCAGAGAAGTGAGGGGGGGGGAGGAGGGCGAGAGATGGGAAAAGCCAATTCTCTTGATAGCAGAGGAAGAAAAATATCATGCAGTTCCAAGCTGAGATTTTTAATAATGCAATTTGTCTCTACGCCACGATAAGATGTATTTACTCTTCTCTTGGCTCTAATGATTCTTCATAAAGCAACATGTGTCTAATAGGCACTACTGCAGAATCTCAGCCGCTTCATGATTCCATCCACTCAGCGCATTGTTTTAATCATGCTAGTTGGTATTCTGCCTAAATTGTCCAGCTACTAGCCCAGTCAGTTGGCTCCTTCACAACATATAAAACAGTTTCTATTACACAGAAGCATTTTAT
This sequence comes from Crotalus tigris, assembly GCF_016545835.1. Lineage (NCBI taxonomy): Eukaryota > Metazoa > Chordata > Lepidosauria > Squamata > Viperidae > Crotalus > Crotalus tigris. The sequence continues at coordinate 1,165,394 of NW_024096794.1, forward strand.
CCGGGTCACTTTTGCTATATAGTCTCATTCGGTGGCCTAATGAACACAAATAAGTCATCCTGATGGCTAAATGCAGCGGTAAAGCAACACTATGAGAACACGGTATAAAATAGTGCATCCCTCTAAAATAAAACTCTGGTCTCTTGAGGGTGACATTTGCTTAAAACAGGACTTCAAAGCTCTTTTTTTTTGTTTTTAATGCAAGAAAAGTGCTACAATGTCCTAGCTAGCTTTTTCCAGCATATGCTTCTCCAGGGAATACTACTTCTTATTACTCTTGAGTTGCTAGAAATTACTGGCAGTAACTTTCCTTTTATTTATAAAAAAGCAGCTCTATCACCTTTTGTGTATTTTTTTTTTTAAAGGAAAAGACCTGGAGGCTTGCTTTTCGCATTTCATGAGGTGGGCCAGTCTCAGGAGATTTTTTTCTAGAAATAACATTTTTAATCTAGGGTCTCATTAGTGACTCAAGGGATTATAGAAAAGAAAAGCCCTAGCAACAACTGTTGAATAAAAGAAAGATGATCAAACTCTCACACTATATAAAGAGGTGGAGACTCGTGGCCCACATCTAACATCTGGGGACCCTTTTGGCATTGTCTGGAGCCCAAATTATACTATCAAAACTCAGTGGCAAAGGACAGACAGTGTTAGTGAGGAACCCAGCTGCAAATTCAACCTTCTCCCTTTCTGGAGAAGGGAGTCATGTTGGGCCCTGGTCCATAACAAAGCTCAGATTAAAAAAAGTGGTTCTCCCTACAAAAAGGCTACCCGCCCCTCCTCTAAGTCTTTTCAACTTGTCTTTTGAAACCAATTAATTTGGTTTCAACAATACTTTCTTGCAAAGTGCATAACTGAGTTAATGCTACGGAATCTTGTTCTTTGAAGACATACATGGGAATCCCAAAGGGTGCTTTTTTCATGAGGCAACAGGACTTTCTTTTTTCTCTGTAAAGACGTTTCGCTTCTCATCCAAGAGAAGCTTCTTCACCTTCTAAAGAAGCTACTTGAATGAGAAGTGAAATGTCTTCAAAGAAAAACAAGAAAGTCCAGTTGTCTTATGAAAAAGCACCTTTGGGACAACCATGACCTGGATGGTTGAGAATCTCCACAGACACATGTGAGGATGTGTCTACAGAATACCTGGAGTGGAATGTCTATGGATATTCTCCACAATCCAGGTCATGGTTGTCGCAAAGGTGCTTTTTCAAGAGGCAGCTGGACTTTGTTTTTCTTTGAAGACGTTTTGCTTCTCATCCAAGAGCTGAACAAGCTTCTTGGATGAGAAGCAAAACGTCTTCAAGGAAAAATAAAGGAAGTCTAGCTGCCTCTTGAACAAGCACCTTTGCGACATTTGGAGTGGAACATATTTTGTGTGACTATTCCAGATTCAACACGTTACTGGCTGGTTGTAATTAAGACAAAGAGTTCTACCACTGGCTAATATCTCCCTGGGAAAATTCTGTCTTTCTCCTTGTGAGATTTTTTTTTTTTTGCCTATCCATATTTGAATAATTATGGCAATCTCTCTTCAGAAAATCTTGCTTCAAATGTCTACAGTGTAAAAAGAGTGGTTTTAGGAAGATTGATTCACATTACCTCCAAACAGGTAATGCAGAAAGTGGTCGCTGCTTGTTTATTGTGATTAAAATGTTTTTCAGTGGAAATGTGATTCCCCCCCCCCCCGCCACTCATCTTACTGTGCAAAGCAAATTGATCTGGATGTGAAGTGAAGCGATTATATGATTGCTTGGTTTAACAGCCAACTCTGGATTCACTGTGTATTTTGGATTGATTTGAAATCATATAAATCAATGTTTGACAGTCTAAAATCTTAATAAGACATTTATAAAAGGAGTAATAGGGCACTTCTGGCATTTTGCCTCTAGATGTTTACTGGCAGCAGGAGTAGCACTATATTTAATCTGATTCATTAATTTTGATTGTGTAAAAAGTGAATTTTAGGATGTGGTGTGACCTTTGACACTCTTTTTCTCTTTGGTTCCCCATATACAGTATATTACTGACATGATGACTATTGGGTTGGAGTTGACCTATAAGTAATAGAATAATTTTCAAATTAAGTGTGTGTGTTCAGAAGAACACATTTGATATAGAATGTCTAATTATTATTTCATGTATATTCCATATGACCATTCAAGTACTTCTTAGTGACAACACTCTGATATAATGTTTGCCAAACCCTCATACAGTCTTCTTTCAGAAAACAATAGAACAACTGAAGGCATGCCTTTTTATCCAACTATAACAACAGCTTCTGGATTAGATTATTTTAAATTGCTTAAGGTTTTGCTTTATTATTTTTATTGTTTTTTAAGGTCATATCTAGTTTAATTGTTGTATATTTTTGTTTTTAAATATGATTGGTTATATTGTGGTAGGTTTATTTAGATTGTTTTTTATTGCTCTTTTTCTACATTATTCTGGGCTGCTGCAAGGAATGCGAGTAGCATAGATACGAATACATACGAATACATTCATATAAAGAGATGCTCAAGATGATTATTCTTATAGCTCCATCCAACCATTTTAACATATGAGAATCATTCACTATATGGATCAACCACACTTTGGGAACCATCTTCTTGCTTTTCTGCATTATTTCAGAGATTGAATGCGATTGAAGACCATCTGTCTTAGGACAAGGATTTTCAGAAAGTAGCTCTAGAGACCTAGAAAATCACTGGGCAAACAACAGCAAAGAATATTAATTATTCCCATCTAGACATAGGAAACCATAATTCTTTGCTGCCATGCAGAGTTGTCCAGATTTTTTACAGCCTCATTATGGTAAGCTAGGAAGAAATATCCCCTTCCCTAAAGAATTAATCAGCTCTAATATTTGGTCTCAAGATACACTTGGATTTCTGGTAAACTATAATATAGATTTTTATAAACCTGAAAGGTCTCCATTCCTGTCCTAGAATCTCAGTATGAGAAGCAACACCTAATTTACAGAATTCCAGGACTGCTCCATGAGATTTCTGGATGAGTACAATGAAAATGCTTACAAGTTTTTTTTTAAAAAAGGCTTTGGTACTGTGGAAAGTCAGTCTCCCCCTGAGGAAAAAATATTTTTGGGAATATTAAAAGGAAGAATATTATATTTCTCCAAAAGATATTAAAGGCAGAAACCAACCCGCCTCCCCGGTCTCTCTGCCCCAAACAGAAACCAGGTCTGCAGAAATGCAGATGTGATAATTTTGTCAGAAAGAATGGAGCCAGGAAGCTGGGATTAGAAAGACAAAGATCCCTAGAATCAACAATCCCTCACACCCAAAAAATCCAACACTCATCAGCCACAGCCCTAGGGAAGCAGGATATGACCTTTGGGACATAATAGGATTAACCCACCACCATCAGAATACCAGAAAGGCACACTCAGACTCAGGTCAAAGTTCATGCCACAAGAACAACTCTAAACCAAAGCCCAAGAAGGTATAAAAACCCACCACTCCCTACTATATGTGATCAGCTTTCTCAGAGCCATCTTTCTGTCTGGGTCTCTTCTTCAATAAACTACAATCTTCTTTCTAAAGCAGTCTCCATTTTGATTATTCCCAGCTTGGACTGGACCCTGATGAAGATTTTTCTTTTAACAGTACCCAGGAAATATTAATGGGCCTCTACAAAACTCTTCATTGTCTACATGAGATAGAAAGCATTTTCCGATAGGTGTAAAGAAATTGCAACATCAACCCTATGTGTGAGGGAGAAAGAGACATTGTTGTGTGAGCTGAATTTTTTGAGGGAAAGGAGGAAAGCAGAAAAACCCTGAATCTGTAACTTAGTCTGAAAAAAAATCCCTTAGTATGGTAAGTAGACGGTGAGAATGGCTACCTTCTTCATATTTCTCAGCTGGACCTGCTTTTATTGAGAATCCAGCAGAGAGGAAAACTAACAGTGGTTTGGATTAAGTCAATTTGCAAACTGCTGCAAGCCACTGAGCTTTTCCTTCCCTGCAATGAGAGGTTGGAAAATAATGTATCACAGCTTTACTTACCTTTGTAGAAACAGTACTTATACTTTCAAGGCCAGATAGTACAACACAAATTACTTGCCAGCAACCAAAGATATGCTGCCCTGATTGAAGAAAAGCCTTAGGATTCCTCTGTGGTATATCACATAGACTGATGTCATGTCAGACATTCTATCCCATTTTCGAGCCCACTGTGTAAGCTGACCAAACAATCAAAATCTTTCCTTGCTACCTACATTCAACAGCTTATAGCTCTGAACACAATGTTAGTCTTCCCTGCTATTGTCTCATCATTACCATAATCTAATGTAGGCATGCATTTCTCATGGAACAGTGTATTTGGCCTTTAAATACCATGCTGGAGGTTGCATTCCAAAAAGGAATAGGCATCCTAATTTTATTTAGTTCAAATTTGATTAAAATTAAATGTAGTTAATACAATTACTCACCATTCATACATCTCATAAAATCTATCATCTTAGAATTATAATTTGGTTAACAACTTTCGACATTTTTGACAGTCATGATTAAGACCTTGGGGACTATTTGTAATCCTGAGATCATAGATTGTGTGCTTCTACTGTGACTAAACCATATTGCAATGACCAAAAGCAAAGATATGTAGAAAAATACAACACAGTATTTAAAAAGCAAACTAAGGGTCCAAGTAAAATCCAAATAACAGTAATTTATTTCTGCAGTAGTTACACATAAGACTTCAGCAATCTTAGCTATCTCTCCTCCAGCCATTTAGTTGGATGTATCTTGATCTAAAGGTTGCATACAGTCATCATGACTGGTGGCCCCTGAGTGTTGCATGAATGTTGCATTAATTTCCCCTGAAAATTAAGCCAAATAGTGGCTATCTTTCTGGCAGCAACCGCTGTTAAAATAAGCTAATTATATATTGCATTGCTTTTTGGCCACAACTTTATCAATTATTAATTTGGTTATGGACTATGCACTGTGTTATTAGTTCTTGTTTATAAACTGGGCTATCGCAACTGAGCCAACCCAAGGCACTTCTGTTCATACTGTACAAGCTTCCCACCCCCTTTCCCCACATGCATGCACATACAAATCTTGCAACTTTGTTCTAAGGCAGGGATGTCAAACTCGCAACATCGCATGACATATTGCGACGTAGCGTGACTTTTTTTCCTATTGCCAGCAATGGAGTGGGAGCGGTTTTGGCATGATGAATCTGGCCTGTGGGCCGGCAGTTTGACACCCCTGTTCTAGGGGAAACTCCTCAAATCCTCTGAAACAAGCATGGGGCATAGGAAGCTCCTGGAAGTATGGGGAATTTGTCCCCATACTTGGTGGAAATAATGTCGGTGTAATTTTCCATATATGTTATAATGTACACATTACTGTGTATATTACTTGCACAGATAAGTCAATTAATTCAATGGAGAAGGTATATGTGTTTTTCTTTTAACTGCTCATTGAGTACAGAACATTAAGGAGATGACCTTGAGGGAAATAGGCAAGAACATCTATAGATTATGCAAAAGAGACAATCAACCAGCCCAAAACAGAAAAAGACTCCAGCAGTTCTCCACCAGTAATCAGCACTCCGATCAGCATAGATTAACTTCAAGGTCAACTTCAGGCCAACAATCAAGTAAGCAATAGCCCAATCAGGAAGCTGCCACAGAGCCATTACCAGTAGTAAACAGCCCAACCAAAGAATCCCTAAGACCACCCCCATCTACCCAGATAGGCAAGACACCAGAATATAAACAGACAGCAAACAGCACTTTTTACTACCACTATTGATGTTACCTAGTTAGGGTAATGAAACATTTGCAAGAAAACAAGCAAGGACCCCTCATTTCAAACCTGAGCTACAAATATTCTCCTTCATTGGTGACTGGGATATAAAAGAGGGGAGGTAAAGCATCATCAGACTTGCAAGAGCTTGTCATTATAGTTTATTTCAATAAAGTATAATTTTAATCTTCCTGAAGAGTCTGTTTCCTGATCACAAAGAGCTTACAATGAGATAGCCCCAATTACATAGATTGTTATCTAATTAGTAAACCAATTATTCTTGTGTCAAAGCAAAACAATGTCAGCATGTAATACACTGATTTGTTTGAGTTTTTGATAATTTTCTTGGGTCAGGATTGTGGTCTAAACACTCTTTTTCTGCAAATTGGAGATCAAATATGTAATGATACTTTCCTTCAAGCTTTGTGAAAGTGTGCTGGTTTATTATGCAAATCTGTACTTCTTAAGATGTCTTTTCATGATTACTCCAGGAAGGCTGAGTTACTCTTTTTCAAACAGCACAAACATTTGGACAACACTACTCATCTCAAAGAATCTCCACATCCTTTTATTACCATAATTGTATCTTCACTGCTGGATAATCATATTAGGTTTGATGCAGATCAGCAGCTCCATAAATGGAAGGACTCCTCCATTTATGTGAAAGTGAATCAGATTCAGCATAAGCGTCTACCTTGAGGATTGGTCACTCTCACAGAACAAAGGGATATAACTCACTTTCTACCTGTTCCACTTGACCTTCTGATGCTGTAAACTTTAAGGACATGTATGTGAATGGGAAAAAATAAAATAAAAACACCTCTGCTATAAAGAAGTGCTATTTGAACAATTTAGTTTATACATTTACATGTTTTTTACCATGAAATTCTTTGTGTTTTGACTTGGAAATAGCAATGTTTAGCCTTCAAGAACTAAAGTAAATGATCTTTGAAAGTTGTGACCTTTAGAATTATATGCCATTAACTAGAAGGGGAGAATCTAGAACAGGCATATTGCAACTTCTCCACCATTGCGGGCAATGGGGTGGGCGCGGTTTCGGCACGATGCATCCGACCCACGGGCTGGCAGTTTGACATGTCTGATTTAGAATGTGAATAAGCATTTCTTATAAACTGATTTATTTGTTTAAACTATTTCCACTTTTTCCTAGAATCAACCAATTAAATATGACTCAAACCTCTGACTACAGCACTAAAACTCTTTTGACAGTAGCAAAAATGTGTTGTTTTTTTAAACATTTTTTCTCTGCCATTCAGTTGAATCTCCCCAGAACCAAATGAAACAGCAAACATCAATAGAGGGACAATAGAAACAAAGAGAAGGAAAGGAGCTCAGCAGAGATAAAATTAAAATTAGTACAGTAAAAGTAAAAGTCTCTTGCTCAGAGAAGAGAAACATAAACTTCCATTCAGACAAAGTTTAAATAAAGTTTTAAAAGGGAAAATAAAAAGCTTTTGATTTCTGCCTAGAGCTAAAAAAGACAATAAAATACCTTACCCTTGATAAAACATTCCAAAGACACCACAGAAAAGTCCCTCTCCTTAGCTTTACTTTAGGTGACAAAGCTGTTTCCAGTGAAAACTCCAATAAACCATGGGTGAAAAATTGCCTCTTCAGGCATCCAGGTCCCAAGACAATTAAGGTTTATTCAAAGAACCATCATTTTGAACTGTGGCCATAAACAGCAGGCAGCACCTACAGATGTTTCAGCATTGACAAAATATGTTTCCACAAACTGTTTCCAGTCTGCAGCCTAAATGCTGCCTCCTCAGCTAATTGCAGCTGCTGAATTCAAAGGGTGCCCTGTATGCAGTGAGATAATCCAATCTCCTGTTGAATTTACTGACAGAATAATCTTCAGAAGGGGACTTTGTATCCCCAGAGATATGTGTGTCATGAGATGAAAGGGGGAAGAGATATCTGGTCGGGAAATCTGACACATCCTGACACTGTAACTTACACAGTGTCAGTCCTTCAGCATGCATTGCTGTTGCCCAGATAGTCCAATTCTGCAGGGATGTCACTCAGCACGAGGACCTTATTTTGCTCTGTTATTCTCCTCTACAGCTTTCACCTCTTCTGTAGGCCTTCTTCTATCCATGTCCCTATCTCCTTAAATAGTCCTCAGCTAAGTTGCTGTCAGACAAAGCTAGAAACCTGCTTCATAGGGACATAACAAGGTTCAAAGCAGCACAACGACACACTGAGAAAAAGGGAGGGAGGGAAAGAGCAGGAAAGAAAACTCACTTGTTCAGTTTGCTTTCATGGTGGTCTTAGGAATTCTAAGTCAGATGGGAAAAGGTCTCCCAGAGTCAGTTACAGACAGAAAGATGGGCTTGTTTTCTTATCAGGGTATGGCTTCCACCCAGTGCAACCATGACCAGATTACATGATGTTGCAAATATGATGTACACTTTCCCCTGTTTTGTAAGGATATCAGGAAACTTGTCATGATAAAACATCCTTGACTGTCATTTTGATTAGACAGACTTTTTTGCTGGTCCCTGACTTGAAGGGTGTTAGCCTGAGCACCAAATAGGACTGTTACAGCTAAATGAGTTTTCACAAGAGGAAAAACAGTTATTAGAATTTAACTGACAATATCCTGTGAGTTAATTGATATTCATATCAATTAATATAGTTGATCTGCTATAGATTTACAAATCTTCCCTCTCTTTTTTCAGATATATTAGGCAGAATGTTTATTTCTGGTAATACTAATGAAGTATTAATTTGCCCTACGTAGGCAGGAAGCTTGAAAATATTAACTAGGAAGCACTGTCCCACACAGACTGAGTATATGCATTATGAATTCTCTAATCTCTTTTTATGTTGTATTTGTTCTTACAAATCAGCCATATGCATTGTGTGATATTTTACTCAGTGTTAGCACTGCTTTGTTCAAATAAGTATGCACTTATTTAACAGAATAATTCACTATATGTCTTTTTAGAAAAGGTCCAAAGTGTGTTTGGGACTACTTCTTTTCAGGCCAAAAATATCTTGAAAATATGAATCAAGTGATAAACTTAATAAAAATATAAATTAAAATATCTAACAATGAAAAAGAATAGTCTCTCAAGGATAAACTTTAATTTAAAATGTATTAATAAATAAAAAGGTTTTAACAGCTTGATTAAACTTCTCCAACAGTTGCCCCTTTTGTATTATATATGGCAAATATATGAATTGAATGAGAGTAGACAGAATTGGCCATTAAAAGGAAGCAGCCTGCTGGTATGAAAGGAAGATTAAAGGAATGGTTTGATAGAGTGAACATGACATGCAGACAGCCCCAGTTAAATTCTGTTTCCAGATATGCTCATGTTTTTTTAGTTTTTTATATTGCTTGCTTCTTATGTTTGCTGAACTGACCTTTTTTTTTTTTTGTATCTGGCTTCCTAGAGCAAATCCAAACTTATTGAAGCTAGAAAGTTCCTGCATAAATTCTTGGCCAAGACTATAAGGCATATTAGAGGTTTCAAATAGGTTTCTGGACACTGAATACAAACAGATACTTAGGAAGATGCAGTAGAACTGGAAAGAATTCATAGCATAGCCATATGCATATTCTCTCACAAATAAGGCCCATTATAATCTTTCCATGACCTCCTTCCCAGAAAAGAGTGAATTGGCTTGCTTGGCTACAACCCTTTATGCATTATCCTAAGGGGAAACCTCAATAAACTCAATAAGATTGATTCTAAATAATTTGGATTGTTGTATTAGTTCTCTTAATTTCTATGATAGGAATAGCTTTCAGTTAAATACTGAATTAACAAATACACTTCTAAATATATAGTTCATAGGGATTTACTATTAAGAAGCAGTTTGAAGGCTGCGGCCTAAAATTATTATAGTTAATAGTATGATTCCTATGACTTATAATGCCATTTATTTCTTTACCTTAAAACTAAAACTCAGTAGTCAAGAGTAAAATATGACATCAGAAATCTGTTGCGAGCCTATCAGAATTTGCAAGGAATGAGGTAACAGCAGTGGTGGGATTCAAATATGTGAACAACCGTTTCTTGTGTGGATGCTGCTTCTGGAAGTCCATTCTGGGCCTGGTCAACAAAAAACTAGCTACCGGTTCTGCCAAAGTGATGCGAACTGGCTGAATCCCACCACTGGGTAACAGGACTTCTTATTTTTTTTTTTTTTTTATTAAAAGTTTTATAAATTTTACAAAAAAAACAAGAACAATACAGAACAAAAAACAACATATACAAAAGAGAAAAAAAAAATTTAAACAATACATATAAAAAAAAAAAAAACCCCACCCCACACCCCTCCCAAAAACCCTCCCTTCCCCCCCCCTGAGCTTCCCAGAGCAGAATATAGGCTTAAGAAATAATAAAAAAAAAAAAAAATAAAAATTAAATTAAAAACTCTATATTTATATATATAAAAAAGATATCTATAATATATATAAAAATAAAACTTATGAAAAGGCTATATAATATTTTTGTATACCCAATCTAAATTGTATAAATTTTATCCATTTGTCCCAGATAGCAAAAAACTTCTCTTGCGTTTGTTGCTTTAAGAAAGCCGAAATCTTTGCCATTTCCGCCAAATAAGCTACTTTAAAAAACCATTCCTGCAATGTAGGCAAAGATTCCTTCTTCCAATATTGTCCAACTAACAGCCTCGCGGCTGTGATCAAGTTTAACATCAATACAACCTCCTTTGTATCACAATCTGTAACAATACCTAACAAAAATAATTGCGGAGTGAATTTTACCCTCCTTCTAAAAATTCTCTGGATATTCCACCATATTTTGATCCAAAATGCTTTTATCTCTCTGCATGACCACCAAATATGATAATAAGAAGCCTCCTTGTAACCACATCTCCAGCATTTAGGTTGCACGTCAGGGTACATATAAGACATTTTTTGTGGATCAAGGTGCCATCTATAAAACATTTTATAAAAATTCTCCCTTAAATTCTGTGCTTGAGTAAATTTGACATTTCTCACCCAAATAGTTTCCCAGGTGTCCAATGAAACTGGCTCACCAAAGTTCTGCGCCCATCTAATCATACAATCTTTAATTAGTTCCGTTTCTGAGTCCAATTCAACTAAAACCCCATAAATTCTCTTAATGTGGGTTTGTCTTTGATCCTTCAGTTGCTTAATAAGATTTTCATCTTCTCTAAGAAAACCCACCTTGCAATCCATCTTCCATCTATCTAGTAGTTGCCTATATTGGAACCAAGAATAAGTAAGATTTTCTTGTGCTAATTCTTCCCGTGATTTTAATTGCCAGTTTTGTCCATCCCATTTAAGTAACTGTCTATAAGACACCATATCCATTTTAACCCCTCTTTTTATTCCTTCTATCGCATGCCAAGGTATAGCCCATAATGGTACTTTAAAATCACTTTTATAATATTTTCTCCAAATCCTAAGTAAAGAAATTCTTAAAATATGAGATTTAAAAGCCCAATCTATTTTTTTATTAAATATTAAATAGGCATGCCACCCATAAAGTAAATCCCATCCCTCTAGATGAAGTATCTCAGAATTTGTCAAATTTACCCAGTCACTAATTAATGTTAAAACCACCGCATCATAATATAATTTCAAATTTGGTACCTTGAGTCCACCCCTCTCACGGAAGTCTTGCATAATTTTGAACTTAACCCTTGGTTTTTTGCCTGCCCAAATAAATTTATTGAGACCCTTCTGCCACTCATTTAAATTAATCTCATTTTTCAAAATTGAACAGGACTTCTTATTGTGCAGACAATGAAACAATGGTTTGTGAATTTGGTCCTCTGAGAAGCTGACAGTAGGGACAGAGATGTCATGTACATTATGATATTTTCACAATTGTGATATAGATTGCTTAATTCACTTCATTTGCACATTTGTACCACATATATGGTATGTACATACACACACACACACATACAAACACAAATATATATGTATATATATATACATATCATTATATAAGTATCATATATAATTGTACCATATATATGTACCAGATGCCAATTGGACATATGGCATTTGGCAACTGCAAACAAACCAAGTGGCTCCCACTGTCGCCACCCCCAAACCTGACAGTGATTTCCAACAGCAAAATATAGACACCATCCCAAAAACAAGAAGAAAGTTTCCTTTTTACAGGGAATGCTATGTATGTTGACTAAACTACCCATAATCTCAGACTTCTTCCAATTTCATAAATAAAAATAAAAATACAGTAAAATAAGAAATAATGCCTCCATTATGGCTGATATACACCTATTTTTCTTTGATGTATTTGTGGTGTCTGGAAGAATGGGTACCCTGAAGAGCCAGAAGGACAGACTGAGGGAGGCAGCTGAAGGGAAGGAAAACATTTTCCATAATGTAAACCCCTTATTTCAGTTCTGAAAAATTGTATTTTTTTTTTGAAGTCCTGATTTTACTGCATATTGTCCAGCAACAAGCATTTCCAATATTAAAAATTCATATCTCTTCTATATTAAAAAAAACCCCTCTGAATCTTATAGCAGAAAATCCAATATGCTTGAATGCTATGAAATCTAACATCACAGAAAATCCGGCACTGGGTGCTAAGAAATAAAGCAAATAGCATGCCAGGGGCTTATGGTAATATGTGAGCAATAATGCCTCCCAAGAGACTGATCATGAGAAGTGTACTAAAAACAAATGCCAAGGACTAGAAACAATAAACAATAAGCCAGTACCCAAACCATAATGGAAGGTTCTGCTTAAAGGCATTGAAGGAGACCCAAAGGATGGAATTCTTGGAGGAAGGCAGTTGGTAGTTTCTGGTCCTAATATATCCTGCCACCTATGTGGACAATACCATGTCTGCTGCTGGAGACACAACCTTGTGCCCTTGCATTGATGGTTGTGGTACAGCAATGTTGATAGATTATGTGCCATTATGTGATGTTGACCCTCAGCAACCACATAGAAAGATTTTCTCCATGACAATGACCCTAACCTGCCCCTTAAAGTCACCCAATGCTGCAACTGCTGGAAACAAGTGTCTATGGAGATTCTCAATCATCCAGGTCTTGGTTGTCCAAGAGATGCTTTTCCAAAAGGCAGCTGGACTTTTCTTGTTTTTTTTACCCTTGACAATGAAGAACGTAAGAAGCCTCTCAGATGAGAAATGAAAAGTCTTCAAAGGAAAAAAAAAACACAAGAAAAGTCCAGTTGCCTTTTGGAAAAGCATCTTTGCTGGAAATAAGGTTCTTTTCTTCCTTAAGCACTTTGGAGTGGAAAGGAGCACTTATACAAACACGTCCCTCCTGTCCTATAGCCAGGGTTGTAGAGGCTGACTCTGTCTCCTGGCAAACTCCAGAAACAGGTTTGCCAACAGTATATGGTACAACCGATGTAGAGAACAAACAGGTTGAATTTATCCTCAGTTGGGAATTGCTTGCAACCGTTTGCTGAACTCCATTGATTTGGGATGTGGCAGGGATCATTACTCTGCAAGGGCTAAGCAATTCATAAGTGCTGCCCTTGTAACTTTTGGTGTACTTGATTCACCTGTTACAATTCATCATATCGCCTCCTTGCCTCCTCAGAAAAGGAGAAGGAGAAGGTGGGAAATGGAAAAAGCACAGCTGAGAGGAAAAAGTTGCAGAAGAAAGAACATCCATGCCCGGGTTTACAATAGCGGCTGTGTAACAAAGAATAAGGATAACTATATAGGATAAGTGAATTTATGGTGAGGGTTCCTATAGGGCGAGTATTCCAGGTTGTGCTTCTGAGTGTGTTTCATGGGGTTGTGGTTTGTGTGTGTGTATGTATGCATATGTGTGCAAAAATTATATGTGGTGGAAAGGATGAAAATCCACTGCAATTTCTGCAAAGTTCGCATTTATGGCTTTATTATGATTAAAAATGTTACATGGGTACCTTAGAGAAGGAAGGGGGACATTCAGTTGTAAGGAGACACAATTACTTGGTTAGATTATAGGCGTTTCTTACCCTGTTTATGGTAGTGTCAGAATGAGTGTCTGGATGTTCCCTGAAACCACTTTCTATAGATTCCTATCCTCCTCCTTTTTAGTCTTTTCGTAATTAATCTTTGAGAGTGTTTACTCAATTAGGTTTTCTGGAACAGCAATAATAACAATAATGTGTATTATTTATAAGTACCCCTTGGACCTGGCACTGTACTATAATTAAACCAAAAAGATTATACCCTTTCTGCAGGCTTAAACTCAAAGAACATAGAAATACCTCAGGGAAGCTGTATCTTTGGATTTAAGCATTTACTTGACAAAAAGTAGCTTTATAGGCATATAATTTTAAGAAATTGCTGCTATATGTTATTTGTAGAAATGTTATTTGTATTATTTATTATTTGTTTAATAAATTATCTGTGATTTCATTATATAGTCACTGAACCAGCTCAATAGATCAAGTATACAGATCAATGTTGCATGAAAAAGTAGGGATTGATGCAGTGGTGGGATTCAGCCAGTTTGCAGCAGTTTGGCAGAACCAGTAGCTAATTTTCTGTTGCCCAGGCTTAGAAAGGACTTCTAAAAGCGGCATTCACACAGAGAACCACTTGTTCACATATCTGAATCCCACCACTGGATAGATAGGAGAAAATGGTCCCCTGTCCCTCCCCTCCAGGATCTGTTACTGTTTTCATGTAATTACTGTTTTTGTCTAATAGAAAGATGAGGTTTTCCTCCCCAAATAACTACCTGTGAATATTGTGTGTACATATGCATACATCTTCTTAGATTTACTGGAAAGAACAGATGCCACTGTGAAAACAAAAGAATGGGTGGGATGTGAAAACTTTGTTGCTGTGAAGCACGGGAAATGTTCAAAATTAGAGCTAGAGCTGCTTGCCTGCTGGATTTTAAACATGTAATGTCTATTCTGCATTGCTTCATTTCACTCTTTTCTTTCCATCCCTGTCCAGTTGCCTTGTCTTCTCCTCACCTCCTCTCCTTCCCTTATAGTTTCCTCCTTCACTTCTTCCCCATCCTATTCCTGATTTGAGTGGAAGGCAAGAGGCAGAGTATATGCATATGGGTCTTTATTCATTTAGGTGGATGACAGTGGTTTCTGTGTAAGAGTGAACATTGTTGGTAAGAGCAGACAGGGGGTCAATTAGTTTTATTAATTTTACAGGAAATTAATTTGAAGCCATAGTTCTTACACCAATTAATATTTATTTTTTGTTCCAATACCGGCCTTTTAGGAGGTGTGATTTCAAGGCATATGGGTACGGATTTCTGAAGTTTATATACACCAGAGATTAGTCACATGAACATATTTATTGAGGAACTGGAAATTTCTAGGATTGATTTTGGTAACTGATGAACTGGAGAAGTTGTCTGGATTCACTCTCCGTCCCCATCCCATCTTCTCTTTCTTTTGGTGATTTGTCCTATACTCAGAGTCATATTCCTTTTCGGTTAATAACATTATTTTATAAACTAGCCTAGTTAAGATGAAAGTCACGGACCTTAGACATTCCATCTATACTTATTTATAAGGCTCAGGTCAATAAAAATTGAATCATACAATTGGCAGTCTTCTTTGCAATAAGATATAGCTCTGTGTTTTACAAATAACTACATACCAAAATAACAGAACAACAGAGTTGGAAGGGACCTTGAAGATCTTCTAGTCCACGGGTGGGCAACCCGTGGCTCCGGAGCCACATGTGGCACTTTCAGCCATCTCCTGCAACTCCATGTCCTCAACCACCATGTGCAGTCTGAAAAAAAAAGTGGGACTAAAAAAGTTCAACCAATCAATTCAAATGTCTCATGAAGTTTGAATTGATTGGTTGAACTTCTTAGGTTTGTGGGACTGCCCACAAACCTCTTTCCTTCTTCGTACTGCACATGGTGGCCGGGAGGATCGCTAGAAAAATGTCCCTGGTAAGGAGCCACGGGTGGCCAGTCACGGGGTGCCTCTTCCCTGCCCAGCAGGTCTCCCCTCGCCATGCTCCGCCGCCGGCAGTCAGGGGGATTGCTGGGGGTCTTCCGGAGCTTCCCCTCTCCTCCTGCGCCTTTTGGCTGTCTCATGGACAGCGGATTCCCCCGTGGCACCTGCCTGGCCCTTTCCCCACCTGCTGCACAGTCCTCTTGGCTGTTCTCCCACTGCCACTGCTGCAGGTCACGCTGAGCGAGGTGGAGGCGAGTGGGCAGCCGCACCACTTTGCTGTCCTCCCGCTGCCACTGCTGCCACTGCAAGAGAAGGAGACCTTGGGCTGCAAGGGTGGCAGGGCTGGCGGCGGGCCGGAAGTCCCTGTGGTGGCATTCCCCATTGCTGACGCGGCCGCCCATGGTGCACCCGGCCTTGGCGCCCTCCTCTTATGATGGCAAAGTGGCTGAGGACGTGGCGGGGGTGGCAGCTGGGCCACACCACCACCACCAGAGCCGCTGCCTCCCATCTTTCTCCCCGTCCCCGCCCGTTCGGCTGAGGATGTGGTGGCCAGGCCGGGCTGCTGCCACCGGAGCCACTGCCTCCCATCCTGTCCCCCTCCCCACCCATTCGGCTTAGAACACAGCGGCTGGGCCGCACCACCACCAATCGCAGCCGCTGCCTCCCGTCCTGCTCCCCCTCCCCACCCGTTTGGCTAAGAACACAGTGGCTGGGCTGCACCACTGCCAACCGGAGCTGCTGCCTCCCGTCCTGTTCCCCCTCCCCGCCCATTCAGCTAAGAACGCGGCGGCCAGGCCACGCCACCGCCAACCGGAGCCGCTGCCTCCCATCCTGCTCCCCCTCCCTGCCTGTTCAGCTAAGAATGCAGCGGCCGTGCCGTGCTGCCACCACCGGAACTGCTGCCTCCCGTCCTGCTCCTCCTCCCCGCCCATTCAGCTGAGGACGCGGCGGCTGGGCCGCGCCGCCACCACCAGAGCCACTGCCTCCCGTCCTGCTCCCCCCACCCATTCAGCTTAGAATACAGCGGCTGGGCTGCGCCACTGCCAACTGGAACGCTGCCTCTCGTTTTCTCTAAACATCCTATATATCTGGGAAGGAAATCTTTGATCCTCCAAATAGGATTGAACTACAACTCCTAGAGTCCTATCAGCAGGTGTTATAGTTCAGCAAAACCCAAGTCAGTTCCTCAGTTTACTTTTCAGTGCAGGATTATATTGCTTAGAAACATCACACTGTCCTCTAAGATTACCAGAAGATGCATCTAGTTTGTGCCCCTTCTTTTCATGTTACTGTGTCAGCCATATAAGACAACATCATATAGATCAGGATTACTTTTACAGAGAGAGAGAGAAAGAGAGAGGAAAGAGAAAGAGAGAGAAGAGAGAGAGATGAAAGAGAGGAAAGAGAGAGAGGAGAGAGAGGAAAGAAAGAAAGAGGAAAGAGAAAGAGAGAGAGAAAGGAAAGAGAGAAAGAGAGGGAGAGAAAGAGAAAGAGGAAAGAGAGAGAGGAGAGAGAGGAAAGAAAGAGGAAAGAGAAAGAGAGAAAGAGAGGGAGAGAAAGAGAAAGAGGAAAGAGAGAGAGAAAAAAGAGGGAGAGGAAAGAGAAAGAGGGGGAGAGGAAAGAGAAAAAGGAAAGAAAAAAGAGAGGAAAGAGAGAGAAAGAGAGAAAGGAAAGAGGAGGAAAGATAAAGAGGAGAAAGAGAAAGAGAAGAGAAAGAGGAAAGAGGGAAAGAGAAAGGAAAGAGAAAGAGAGTGAGAAAGAGGGAGAGGAAAGAGAGAGAAAGAGAAAGAGGAAGGAAAAAGAGGGGGAGAGGAAAGAGAAAAAGAGGAAAGAGGGAAAGAGGAAAGAGAGAGAGAAAGGGGGAGAGGAAAGAGAGAAAGGGGGAGAGGAAAGAGAAAAAGAGCGGAAAGACAGAAGAGAGGAAAGAGAGGAAAGAGAACTGAAAGAGAGACAGAGAGACCCTTTTGACATCTAAAATGAAGATAACACTGCATATATCCTTTTTTACCTTTATTTTATATATACACACACAAACACACACAGAGAGACACACACATCAAATAGCTAAAAAAGCACGAGCACCAGGAAAATCACAAAACTATAAAAGTTTTAATTCGATAAAACACCAAGCTTTCGTTGGCAGCTGCCAACATCGTCAGGGTACATTCTAGTCAATGGGGGAGTTCATTTATAGGTGAGACGCCGTTTGCGCCCGACTCTTAGATCTCGTCACTGGTCCTAGCCAACCAATCCGCGTTTTGGTTGTAGCCTCCGTGTCACTAACTGCTTTTTCCTTACCTTTCTTGCCTGTGTGTGTGTTACTACCCATTCCCCCCTCCTCGTATGTCTGTAGACCAGGGGGATTCTTCACCTTCCTTTGATCGAACGTACATTCCGCATCCCTAAACTGTTTTCTCTTCTCGCCCTCCTCCCTGGGTACTCCATCTCAGTAAACTTTCTCCCACCTTCCCCCCCTCCATGTCCGTCATTCATATTCCTGTTGTCATTCTCCTCACCGTGGAGCTTCGTTCTAAGTGTCTCGCCTTGACCCCCGCTCTCCAGTGCCTCTCCCTCATCAGCACATTTGTCGAACTCACGATTTCTATCCCTTCCAACACTTACTTTCCCCTTTTTCCCACTCTTAATGGCAACACTTCCTGAGATGTCATGGAAATCAACCCATAATTCCCGCTGCCTCAACCGGGCCGCCGGTACAGAATGTACTCTTGGGCATGTCTGCTTTGTCATCCCCTCAAGTTGGCTCCTCCCATCCTCCCCACACAAGGGGTTCGGCGGAGTCCTCGATCCGCTGGTCGTCTCTTCTTTACTATCCGTCCGTTTCCCTACTCCTTGGGACGACCGCGGCGAGGAGGATGACAATGGGAATATGAATGATGGACATGGAGGGGGGGAAGGTGGGAGAAAGTTTACTGAGATGGAGTACCCCAGGGAGGAGGGCGAGAAAACAGTTTAGGGATGCGGAACATACGTTCGATCAAAGGAAGGTAAAGAATCCCCCTGGTCTACAGACATACGAGGAGGGGGGAATGGGTAGTAACACACACACAAGCAAGAAAGGTAAGGAAAAAGCAGTTAGTGACATGGAGGCTACGACCAAAACGCGGATTGGTTGGCTAGGATCCGTGATGAGATCTAAAAGTTGGACGTGCTTTTTATACTAATAGAATGGGATAAAGTATGCTTATATTAAATAAATTCCTACTACAGAATTATATGCAATGCCAGAAGGTGGCTGACATCAGAGTTGAGCTCCAGACAAAGCTGAATTTACTCCATCTTCTGTGCTCAACTGCATTCCTCATTCATTCCAGTTACTTAGTGTTTACTATCCTGCCTTCTCTAGCTGCTTCCTTTATCTGCCTCACGTATTAATTGCTTAATTAATTGATTAAAACATTTCTATCTCAACCTCAATTGTTTGAAGACAATGGGAACCTCCACTAGCTAAAACAAAAATAAAGAAAACATTAAGGGCAATCAATAGCCAATAGAACAAAAGCAATAAAGCTACAGTAAACAGTAAAATGCCCCTATAAGATGCATACCCGTCAATAAACATTAGAATCATGAGCATATGGATCAATTTTAGCCTGCTTGAAATGTTATGAACTCTGTGCTGGTGAACGCTTTTCAGAGTTGAGTTGCCATGGCATAAATATCCCTTTCCTAATCAGCATCACAAATAATTTATCTTAGGAAACCATGAGGGTGTGTCAGGACCAACCCAAGATTGTCCACTGTTTACCATGAAGAAAAACAGAGAACTCCTTCTCCTGTGATCATGTTTGAGTGGATACAATGGAATATTACTTTACTATCCACACTCTTCAGAGTAGGAAGCAATTGTAGAGAGCTCTGTGCTCACCACTGTTTTCCAATACTAACCCATTGCTCCACCTCAGCAGCCACCACTTCTACTTAATGACTAGGCCAATTCTGGCACCATTGTTCTAACCCTTTTCAGACTCAAAAAGAGAAAACCAAACCTTCGAATTGTGCCCCAAACCAGAGGGGCAGTAGGGACTGATCGTTCTTCAGATGGTACCATTTCAGCATACAGAATTATTGCCATGAAAGTCATATGGAATAGCAGCACTTAAAATGCCCTTCTGAGGTTGGTTTACTCAGGTTTATGATCAATTTCCTTTCGGTTCAATAAACAACTGGTTCTTATTCATTACAAAGGCACAGTATGGGTTCTAAGAGGCTGAGAGGGGCCCCTCTTTGGTTTTTGGGACATTTCAAGTCCTCTGTGAAATACAAATCAAGAGGAAGCACACTATAATTCAGACAAGACAAAACAAACATGGTAAAGAGAAAGAAAGGAAGAAAAGAAAAAAAGCAAGGAAGGAAGGAAGGAAGGAAGGAAGGAAGAAAGAAAGAAAGAAAGAAAGAAAGAAAGAAAGAAAGAAAGAAAGAAAAAAAAAGAAAGAAAGAAAGAAAGAGGAAGGAAGGAAGGAAGGAAGGAAGGAAGGAAGGAAGGAAGGAAGGAAGGAAGGAAGGAAGGAAGGATGGTGTGCATTTTGGTGTGCATGCACATACATGAGAGAGTCAGAAAGCCCAGCAGCCAAATAAATCAGAAGAAATGTGAATGGCCTCCGGAGAGCTCTCCCTGCACCCGCAGCCTACTCAGCTGAGAGATATTCAACATCACCCTACTCTATTAGTTACTGAATATTTTATATCTGGCTACATTCGCTCCATTTGTATTCTGCATCTCTCTTTCATCATATGCATTATAAACGAGCAGTGTCTGGAAACTCTCTCTGGGAAGATTTGCCTGGATGGCTATGGATATTTTATAGTCAAATTGTGGAGAGCAAACTAGCTTTCTGAGTTGTGCTGTGAAAATCAGGAAAGAAAAAAAGGTCATAAACTGGTTATTAAAAAAATAAATACATGTCAGACTGTACAGCGTTCTCCTTCCATTGTGCAATGAGATTCAGCCGCCCAATGATGGGGAATGGTGATATGCACATGATAAATCTGAGAAAAGGACAGTATGATTTGCCAGGCTGGGTTTGTTCAAAAGAGTTGAACAAATCAGTCCCCTGTCATTTTATCTTTGTTACAAGCCTGCAGCCAAATTCACATTTCATGAATGACAAAGATGTGTTGTTAGACTGGAGTAAGCAACTGTTACCTCCAGATGTTTTGGATTACATCAGTGTAGTTCAACAAAATCCAGTAAGCACTGGGGTGTCCAGCCCGTTTTCAGAACTGGTATCTTTTTCTCTTAAAACATAATTTACACATACTAGTTCAAAGAGTTATAGGATAATAAGAAGCATGATTTTTATAGTCAGAATTGGTAGGAATTATGTTTATCTCATGCTAATTGAAGCCATTACTTGAACAGTGAAACTGCTGTAACAACTTTTTGGCACTTATCACCTCAAGCAATTGCTGAACAAGAGGCAAGTGATCATGGCAAACTATCACTTGTTTGGGCACTCTCACTCAGTTTACTGAAGCATTCTGTCTTGTTAAGAAATATACGTTAGATTTAGTCCAGATGTGCTCAGACGTTAAAGAAAAATCATTAGAAAGTGATGTCAGAACTAACAGAATAGAGGGAAGGCAGGCTTAAATACTGGGATTCTTAATCATTTATTTACTCTTCCTTTGGTATATGCCACAGCCAGTTGCAAAAATCTAACCAATCTTGATTGATCCCCAACAGTTAACCACTTGGATGGAAGGCCACCAGAAAACCCTGGACTGTGGGCTAGATTAGGAAGCCGAAAAACAATCATCTAAGAAAAGGCAATGGCAAAAAAGCTTCTCTGTGGCTGCCAAGAAAACCACACTGAAATCTCCAAGCAACCAGAATATCAACTTTGATTCAAGAAAGATTTTTCTTTAACCTTAAGAACCCTCAGGGATTTCTCAAAACATCATAACAAAACAATGCAGTACCTTGTGCAAATTTAAGATATCCTTGGAGTTGCTTGTGGGAAATGTAGAAATGTCTAAAGCTTCAGTGGAGGAACTAGCAGTGTTCTAAAGAGGTTTGGAAGATGATGAAAACTCCAGAGTACAAGTGGATTTGGGTGGGTGAAAAGATACATAAATATTTTTCTGGTTTTCTTAGTTATCATATTCAAAACTAAATATGTTATTACACTGAAATGGTCCAAAGTAATGCTGTATCATTGCACCAACATCAGTACATCTATGTAATGCTTGAACCAGGGAAGTGGTGATGGTAGTTAAGATATTTTCCTAATCCAGAGGTCATCAATCCTTATTTTTGGACTAATAGCCATGACCCTTGTGCCTGATTGGCCTTACAGGAGACGAAAAGTGAAGGGCTGCTTTTTGGATAATTTGGAGAGTTTGTAGTACAGGGTAGAAATGGGAGTGGTTCACTTCCCAAAAGCCCTGTGCTCCCTTCCTAGCCTACTTTTCTGGTCTTAAAAGTTAAAAATGGCCATTTCACCACCAAATTATAGTGGCTGTACCCCAGAGTGCTTTCCAAGATCGCCAAAAGTGTGGGGTAAAAAAAAATGCACAACCTCCAGATTACCCAGCATTGTCATATTTTTAAGAAATTATATTCCCATATATAAGACATCCTAAATTTATTTAAAGAAAATGCAAAAGAGCTGTTCTTGGTATCTTTCTATAGTTCCAGTACTTGAAGTAAAAATTCTTTCTCAGATTAACGTCAGACACTTAATGGTAAAATTTATCAGTTAACCAACAAATGCCCCAAATTTACCAGACAGTAGTAAAATAAAACAGTTCTGCCTCAGGCCTGTGTCAGACATCTTAAAGGCATTCTTGAACTAATGTGGAACAAGACTTCTGCCTGCCACGCCTGGCTAGCTTTCAATGAGGCAGACATGGGTATTCATATTTCAAAGAATCATAGTCTAACACAGAGATTCTCTTTTTTCTGTTTGTTAAGAACAAAAGCGCAGAAAACTAACTTCTGCTTGTGATATCTCATGTGCTTAGATAGAGGAAGAGTACATTAACTCTGTTTACCAAACTTATTTATGAATAGGTAGACATACTACTTACTGGGCCCTGATTTCTCAGTCCAGCAGGTGATTAATAACCTAGTGGCTTTTTAAAGAGTGCATTTATTATTCAAATTAATGAAATTATAATCAAGATATGACAAATTAGCAATTGCTCCTTGACTGACTATGAAAACTCATTAGGCACATTTGTGGCATTTACCCATGTACAGTTTCATCTTAACAATCATATACAGGAGGTGAAGAGGGAGGGAGCGAGGTAGCCTTTGAAATGATTTTGCCTCATAAAACAAATCCTTATTTGCACATGATTTTTGCCATTTTTGGATTTTGTTTACTCTCTTTAAAGCACAGTGATTACCAGAAAATCACTAGTGCTATCTGGATTGTCCCACCCAAGGAGTTTATTTACACTCTTTCCAAACTAGACCCCAATAATAAACAATTACTGTCCCCAACCCAATCCAATCCAATCCAATGTAATCTTTCAATTAATATAAGAAAATATCTTCTTAAGAGGATTCTTATAGAAGTTGGAATCAGAAATGCAAAAATGAGGAAGCTGTATCACAGCTATGGGAAGCAGAGGATAAAGCAAATTAAGTTGGCTATAACCAGTGGTGGGATGCAAATATGTGAACAACCGGTTCTCTGTGTGGATGCCGCTTCCGGAAGTCCATTCTGGGCCTGGGCAACAAAAAATAGCTACCGTTCTGCTGAATTGGTGTGAACCGGCTGAATCTCACCACTGGCCATAACCATGCCTCTAAAAACGTACACATGTAAAAGTCTCCCAATCTTTGTAAATCTGAAAACACCAATATCAAGTTTCTATCTCTTATGGTACAGAAATAAATCTACGGTATCTGAAAAATAGTGTGGATGTTCTTCTAAAGCTGCCTTCCAAATCTCATATGTTGTATCACAACCTCCAGAATTTTCAGCACAATGGCCGCTGGTGGAGTTTTAGTTCAACATCTGCCCAGTATCAGATAGATGAAGTCTATTCTAAAGACTTAGAAAATGGATGCAATTTATACAAGTGCTGGTGTTCTGTGACACAGCTATCTGTAATTTGTCTTTCCATACAACATATTCCATCATTTCAGCTCTGCACTAGAGCTTGAAATGATGAAAAACAGAGATGAAAGAAACATATACACAGATCATGAGAGAGATGGAGATGTTGTCTTCAGGATTCAACTTTGATGTTGCTTTCCACATAGAAAAACAAAAAGTATTATTTGCCTGAACACAACTCCAGTGCCAAGAAATAAAACAACAATCCAAATTGACAATCACCCCTGTAAAACAAACCTGGCATATTGTACACTCGAGAGCATTATTTCCCTGTAATTTGCAATGAAAAGGCAATCCTTTTAAATCTCAGAGTGATTTTTCTCCATCCCAATGAGCAGCAGTCCTTCAAGGTTACTTACCAATGTGCTTTCCATACATGTGATAATAGAAGGAGACACAGAATCTGGCAGTCATGTTGTACATAGGGCTGATTAATCTAGCTTTGTCATCCTTCACTCGGGGTGCAGAAGCTTCAATGAACATGTAGTACCCTAGGGAGTGAGAAACCAAGATTAGGAAAGGTAACACATTGCCACAGTCCTTTTCATGTCAACAGTACGAAAAGTACCGGTAGTATGAAGAAAAGCAAGGATTTGACTCAGACCCTTTTGGGGGCACTAAAGTTTCATCTTTTCTCTGAAAGTGACAGAATTTGGACTTAGGTCACCTAATTTACTTGTTTATATCTACCTTTTCTCCAGGATGTCTAGCTGGTCTATGTGGAATGTAAGTGGGACTTACTGATCCAAATCATCTAGTGAGCTTTCATGGAAGGAGATGGGCTTGAAACTGGGCCTCCACGTATTAGTTTCTTTCTTCTACACTATTGCTCTTTGTTCTAATCCTACTGTCTTCTATTATTTCAATATTTTTTCAGGCTGTTCTGAGATGTTTGATGTTTCTTGGGAGCATAGCTTTGTGGCCAGTACTGTATGCTAATTTGTACTAGCCAAGCTTCCATAGAAAGACTGTCTCTCTACCATAAATCTTATATATGCTTATATGTATTGTAACCACCATGAAACATAGACAGAAAAGGGCTCTGGATATGAGGTACAGGGATAAGTTGACTAGCCTGAGCTTCCAAAATCAACTTAGCATCATGATTTATATTGTAACCTTTTCTGAGAAGTTGCATGGAAAAGCACAAGGTTCTGGAGGCTTCATTGGACTCCTGCTCCAGAAGTCAGACAGACGTTTTAGAATGTTTAAACTTTTCCCAATCCCGACTTGCTTCTTTCCTCTGTGCATGCATCAGTGCATGGAACAAGGACATTTGGCGGCAGTAATTAGCCAGTAACAAGGACTAATGTTCTCCTGATTCCTCTAAACAAAGCTGTGGGAGTTTTAATTGGTTATTTATGTGAATAAGAACATGCAAATTAGCTGCCTGCTCCTCATGTCCAATACAGATCAAGAGAGTCTGTGTGCATGTGCATGCACCTGAGTGTGTACATGAAGCTATGTTTTATATATTTTATTATATTTATATATTTTGTTATCATATCTTAAGATGAAGCATAATGTAGTAAATAATATAACATAGTATAGTAAACAATTTGTTCTTAGAAAAGATCTGGAAAAATCTAGGGGCAGAAGTTCTGTCTATCTTCTGCAAATTCTCAATATTGCAAACTATGCAAATTAAAGATTGAAGCTTTCAGATAGGAAAAAGGAAGGGGCAAACTGGTGGGTGATGGGAAAAACTAAGAACTGAACCGAAAGGTTTCATTCCCAACAAAAATTGCTAAATGTATTCCAGCTTTCAGCAAGGATACAAGAGACAGAAGTTTGTTGTGTGCTAGACAGACATTTTGGGGGTGTAGATTCAAAATACGTAGAAAGATAGCAGATGGACATTTGCATGAAACTAATGACAAATACCATTTTTTAAAGTACTTAAGAAGTGGGAACTTCCTCTTTCCTTTGTTAGAAGTGTTATTGGAGAGAAGGCAGGAATAGGAAAAAGCAAGGGGCGTAACTTTGAATTAGGAAGCTGGTGGCTTGCTCACCTTCGGGGGTCCCACTGAAATCCATGGTGGGGCCTGTGTTGGCAGTGCGCTTTGGATCATGGGTTAGACTGCTTTGACGAATCCAATCAAAGTTGTCTGTTGTGTCCTGAATATAACCACAGATCTTCTCATCTTCAAAGTGGCAGGTGTTACCTGTAGGCAGGTAAGGTGCCTAATAAGTAGATCATTCCAACATGATCTTGTCTGGTGGAGTATACAGGAGACAAAAAAATAACTTCCTTGTAATAATGATACTTCTACACTGAGAGAATAACACTAATTCATGGAACAAGTTGCATCTCCCATCCACTAACTGAAGCTAGTAAGAAGTTGCAAAAACTAATTAACAGCCCTGCCTTTTTCTTCAGCTTTTAAATAAATATGGGAGAGCGTAAAAATCTATACACTGAAAAATGTTGTGCCTGTTTATAGATGAGTTAACAAAGCACACTGTGATCATATTTTTGTGATGGATGGATCTAGACAACATGTGGAGTTGTTATATTTTTTAACATTTCCCCAATGACTTTCCAAGTACTTTAAAATGCTGCTGCTGGCCATGCACAAAAATATTCTATTCAATCTTCACCCACAACGAATAAAAAAGCAATGATCAGCATACACGCCTTGTTGCCAGCATTCTCACGTTTGGCTCCTCTGTAAATCTTCCATAATGAATCTATAAATGAACTTAGCAAACTAATTACAGATGTAAGGATGATCATACAGGCATGTTTATTCATTAATTTGTTTTCAATAACTTGTAATATTCTTCCTAAAGCCAAGAATATTACACACACTCCAGCTTTTTAACAGCTCAGATTATGGGGAAGCACACATACCTATGTTGGAGTCCAGCTCCACAATGTTTGGTGTTATCTAATCCAGTTTTGAATATTCATTGACCACTCACTGTTTATGAATTATGATCATAGAAGGGACTCAAAAGGGCTGGATCACCTTACACAAAACCGGGGGAAAGTCGACATGCTGAGCAAAATCAAAAGGAAAAAAAACCTGATGAAACTGTGATCAGCTTTGGGATAATGTTGAACTCCACTGATATGAAGGAGAAAGTCAGGATATGAAGTATAGCTGGAAGGAGCAAATGAAGTTGCTCTTTATATCTTTTGCTGTAGTTCCAAGCTACTATTTTAAGTTCCTTGTTTAGCTATTTTATAGACTATTAATTTGTGAATTAATCATATTATTTTACTGACAATTTCTGAACTTGGTTGGGATGATGATTTACAGGTATTTGCATAACCACACTTAGTAGAATAGAATAGAATAGAATAGAATAGAATAGAATAGAATAGAATAGAATAGAATAGAATAGAAGCTGATGGTCTTCTAGTCCAGCCTTTTGGGCACCAGGACCGGTTCCGTGGAGAAAAGTTTTTCCGTGGACCCGAGAGTGTGTGCGCTTGTGTGCTGCTTGTATCCCACGGATGGGGCTTTGCTTGTTTGTGCGGACTGGTTGCTGGCATGCTGTGGCCTGGTACCAGTCAATGGACCAAGGATTGGGGACCCCTGCTTTGGTGAATAACGTGACCCCCTCTTCTTTATGGCAGCCTCTCAAATACTGGAATACTGCTATCACGTCTCCCCTATTTCTTCTTTTCTTTAGACTAGCCAAACCCAAGTCCTGCAGCTGTTCTTCATATGTCTCCAGGCCTTGGATCATCTTAGTTGCTCTTCTCTGAATTTTTTCCAAACTCTCAACATCTTTTTTGTGATATGGTGACCAAAATTGGCTGCAGTATTCCAGGTGTGGTCTTCCTAGGGTTTTATAAAGTGGTTCTAATACCTCGTGTGATCTTGATTCTATGCCTCTGTTTATACAACCCAGGATTGTATTAGCTTTTTTGGCTGCTGCTGCACACTGCTGGCTCATGGTTAAGTGATAGTCCACTAGGACTATAACGTACCTCTCACAGTTACTGTTTTTAAGCCAGGTCTTGCCCAGTCTGTACTTGTACCTTTGATTTTTCCTGCCTAAGTGTAAAACTTTGCTTTTCTCCACAATGAAACTCAATTTTGTTGGCTACGGCCCATTGTTCAAGTTTGTCAAGATCTTTTTGGATCCTTAGTTGGTCTTCTGGGGTGTTGGCAACTCCTGCCAGTGTCATCTGCAAATTTGATGAGTTCCCCTTCAATTCCCTCATCTAAGTCATTGATGAAGATATTGAAGAGTAATGGGCCTAGGACGGAACCTTGTGGTATCCCACTGCTTACTTCTCTCCATGTGGATGTAGTGCCATTGAGGACTACTTGTTGAGTTCGGTTTGACAACCAGCTACAGATCCATCTGGTGATGATGTTGTCTATTCCACCTTCTTTTAGCTTACCAAGGAGTGGGTTGTGGTCTACAAGCTACAGTCAATATAATTTCGCAATGATTACCCATGTTCCTTTTATATATCACAGCTATGCTATTGCAACATATTTTATGGACTGTTATTCTTGAAGGCAATCCAGAATTTTAAATGTTACAAATGTTACAAATGTAATAATGCCAATCTAATTTAAAAACCCTATGTTGCTAGCCAATTGGTATTCAAGATTTTATCTGTCTAAAGGGCTTCCTATTTTGTATGAACCTATCATTCTGTTCTGTTCTGTTCTGAACTTGCCACATTATTAAAAACTGCAGGAGAAAGGGAATACCTTTTTACAGACTTACTTTTCTGTTAAATCAGAAATAGCTTTCTCTGATAACCACAAAAATGCACTTTTGAAGCTGTGATTGGTTCCACTGACTCCAGAAAGTGTCTTTTAAAAGTATTGTTTCAGCATTTTCCTTAAAAAAAGCTTTAATATAGATATTATTTTTTCTGAATTCTCAGATAACAACTCCATAATTCTCAGGAAGTTGGCACAAAAATACTTGAAGAAATAAACCCAATAGCCTAAGGTGTCATAATCTGAAAGGGGAAATAATGGCCGGCAAATGTCTTTACATTCGCTATACCCCATCAATCCAGGACTGGATGAAAAATCTAACTTGATACTCAAAAATAAGACAGTGGAAAGAAATGGAAATTGATCTTATATGGAACACATAAAGAAAGATAACCCAATAACAGAACAGCCCTGAATAAAAGGATCAGAACTTTAAAAAAGAAATGTCAAGACTGAAGGTGAGGTTAGTATTTTTTTTTCCTGGTCTCAAGCTTCTATGCATATCACATTTCCCTGCATTAGATTGTGTGTCAAGATCTTTTTAGGCTGTTGTGCAGATGTGTACACCTTTCCTCTTTCTTTGGCCTGCTTTTGGCCTCCTTCATTTTATTCCACTTCCACTTCTCTCAAGATAGAACAGGGCTTAGTTTTAAACTCAATAAAATGGGCATGCAGTGCATGCTCATTCAGCTCTGCTCTGGGCTGGATGTGAACAATCAGCTTAAAGTAATTTATTGGTTAGAACTGAAGGGCAACCACTGGTGAAAGTCTGCTGAGCACTTGCCCTGGAAGACCTCATGAAAACTCAGCTGGCTGGTGAAACTCCTGCCAGTGAAGTAAACACAGCAGCCAAAGGGAGCTTGGCTGGCCACTTAACCACTAATTAACCCTGACTAAGTGCTCTCTATGCGGTCCATTCAGTTCTAATTAGCATCCTAATCCAAATTAGTCACAGTTTTAATGCTGAGTGCTGGGGACTGCCCAGCTTCTGTAACTGAAGAAGAAGCAGAACATGCACACAGGAGATGTGAGACTAGGAAATCACAACAACAATCTGTTTAAGGTCCTGAGAGGCTGGGACAGAAGTGAGCTTTTAAACAGATCTTCCAATGCATTATTGGTATGAAAATGATTGAATCCCAATTGCAGCTATATGGATTAAGGTTGTGAGGAAGGCTTGGTCATTTCACCCAATCCCACCACATAACCTCAGCTACAGATGATTGCATTAATTTTGAATTTCTAAGAGGATAAACTATAATCCCAGTTCCTACAGTAACCCTGCCATTATAGGTTGATTTTTGTGAGCATTGTCAGATAAAAGCACTCTTCCTCATTCCCATTGCCTTCAGCAAAGCAGAATTTGTCACTACTTCTTTTGTGTTCATGTGTGGCACTAGAAAACGTCTTGGAGAAGCTAAGTAGGGTAAAGTCTAGTTAATATTTCCATAAGGTTTCCACAGGGTTGTAGGCTAGACTGCAGGCAAATGGCTTTGCTACTTCTCTCAAGAAAAATCTCCCCAGAAGCTTTGTTCAACTAGAAGACTTTAATTTGCATCTTCCACTTTAATTTCACTGATTTCAATTCTAAACTCAATTTATTGCCAATGCTAAACAAAACTAATATAAAAATTTGACTTTGCACAGAAGGAAAGGTAAAGACACTGCAGTGAAATGGAACCAAATTTGGGCATACTTGTTAAGTAATAAACTGTGTTATCAACAGAAAGTCTTAGATTCTTCCTAATCAGCATCCGGCCATGCAAGCACTAGGCTGCCATGAACAGAACAAATAGTCCTCTCTGTGAGGCCAGAAATAGAGGACACCCCACTGGGGGCCCTTTCTATCTTTTTTGAAACCCAACAATTTCTGCGATTTAATTTTTGCTTTTTTATTATAAGGGAGAAGAAGACATGAAAGCTCCCATTCATACCCACAACAGATCTGCTAAATAATTTATTTATCAATGCCAAAGCTGACAGCTTCTATTGTCTGTTGGCTATTTAGGTAAGCACAGACACTTTTCAATATACCTGTGTCTTTTAACTGATTATTTATACACTTTCCCTTTACTTCAAGCTGGTTTCCATCTTAAGGCTGGATCCTTAAGGCAGATTTTGTGGAATCTGTGCTTTATAGCAAGTGGTCTGGAATTAATTCATCTGCAAGCTCATCAATGGAGAAGATTAAAAAACATAGCACATAAAAGAATGTAAAAGGTTCAAACCACAAATCTATCTACATTCTGATTTTTTTTTCCTATGTGGGTCCACCAGATATGCAACAGCATTTTTTTTGTCATTTTCTACAATTATTTATATTTAAGACCATAAGGCAGCCAGCTCAGTCAAAGCATTCCTTTCACCATTTTCTTAGGACTTCTAGGCTACTACACAATATCTATTTAAAAACTCACAAGTAGAGCTAATTAAAAATTTAAGGAGTCAATAGAAAAAGGGTGTAATAAATATTAATTCTGGGATTCTCTTTTTTTTAAAAAAAAAGAGGGCAGGAAGGAAAGATTCTCAGAACTTTTATGATCAAAAACTAGTAAGAAGCCAGTCAAATCAAGAAGCAAACATTCAAAATTAAATTTAGTTCTGATATAATTCCTGTAACAACACAAA
Organism: Crotalus tigris; assembly: GCF_016545835.1. Lineage (NCBI taxonomy): Eukaryota > Metazoa > Chordata > Lepidosauria > Squamata > Viperidae > Crotalus > Crotalus tigris. The sequence continues at coordinate 1,196,507 of NW_024096794.1, forward strand.
TGTCTGGAAAATAACACTCCATTAACTAGCTTCCATAACTTATGTGGTCAGATGATGTAAAATTCTATGTCTAGCTCTGTATAACATGCAAGCCTTAATAATGCAGAGAAATCTTACTAACTAAAGAGAAAGCAGATGATGAAATAATTATATTATTTCCTAATCCAGGGATGTCAAACTGCTGGCCTGTTGGCTGGATGCGTCAGGCCGAAACCGCACCCATCCCATTGCCAACAATGGGAAAAAAGTCACGATACATCGCAACAGGGCACGTGATGTTGTGAGTTTGACACCCCTGTGGACCTAATATATAGATTAATCAGCATTATGTGTCCCTAACAACATAGGAATTAATCTTACCATAGGCAAATTAATCTTTGCCTTTCACTCTGATCCATGGAAAATCCCATTGGAGGTTTATTGGAGAGCCATGTGTGATGGTCTTTCCATCCTTATAAACCAACTACTCAGTGTCTTTCCTACAACTTCTTACAAGTATCAGTTGGATAATTTAGTACAGGAGTAAACTGAGAAAATTTGCAAAAAAATTTCTCTCCAGTTGAGAGCATCAAGAATTGGATTTAGACCAGTGGTTCTCAACCTGTGGGTCGGGACCCCATTTGGGGTCGAACGACCATTTCACGGGGGTCGCCAAACAAGGCTGTCTGCCATTTTTTCCCCCTTTTCTTTGGCCACGCCTCTGGCACCCGGTGATGTATAAGTGGTTGGGGGTCACCACAACATAGAGAACTGTATTATGGGGTCGCGGCATTTCAAAGGTTGAGAACCACTGATTTAGACCAACCATTTGGGCTTGACTGCAAAATTACTTTCTATTCATCATGGATCTTATATATATTGTTTTAAACAAATGTGGTACCAATAAAGGAGAATATTTGCAGCTAAGGGTTGAAATGAGGGGTCCTTTGTGCTCTCTGAGCTTGGTTGTTTTCTTGCAGATGTTTCATTACCCAAACTAGTTAACTTCATCAGTGCTAGTCTAACACTGGTGATGTTACCTAGGACACCTCAAACAAACATAGTAGGAACAGATCTCTTCACAATACCAGGGAGACTAGTAATAAATGAAAAGATGGTTCCTTTAACATAAATACTTTCTTCTTTCAAGCAATTGTCAATGGATATTTCTCACATACTATATCTCCAAAGGGACAGGACTAAATTCCCATTATGTAGACCTGACTAAGAATCAACTCCAGAGGAACGGCAAAACTACTTGTATTAAGATTAGCTATAGTAACATAATCTTGCAACACTGATTGTACTTTACCTCTTACCCTCTTATATTCATATTCACTAGGGAGGTACCTGTCATTTTCACATTCCTTCTGCTTGTTCTGAACTTAAGACATATTTTTCCTCTCGTTGTTCTGGTAATGTATATTACCTATCTTTGTCAAAACCAGCTTCTTTACTTTTTCTAGGTCCTAATGTCTGTGGAAGCAATCCCCATGCACTGAAAAGAGAAGCAGCTATAGGTCCATGTGGGGAATTCTTGAGCTAAGGAATGATCAAAGGGATTCCTATCTCTTATCCACCCTTCCCCCTCCAGTTTATTCCTTCAGATCTGCAATCTCTTGAGGCTGGTCTTCAAATCTGCAGTAGCAGTTTGGGATGATAGATATGAAGCTGCTTTCTGACAAATCAGAATGATAAGAAGAGTTATGTAGTTTGACTGCAGGGCATAAATTGCTGGAGAGCTGGAATTATGTTTACATATTTATTGTACCTTGGGATGGGCTAGAGGTTGAATATCTGTCTTCTTCTTGAGATGTGTGCTTTGGTAAGAAGTTATTTTAAGCACTGTCAACACCCGAAAATGAAAATGAACCAAAAGTCACTAAATTTTGAATACTGCTTATTTGCATCTTTATCGCTGTTATCATCTCTTAATAGTATTATTATTAGCACTCCATTTAATGGGCAAATATATCTTGGGGCCCTTAAGAACAGCAGTGTCTGTAGCAAACTATGATGATGCCAAAATAACAACACACTCACAGTGAGGACATAATGTATTTGGATCTTGATCTCTGATTACAGTATTTGCTTGATGAGATCGTCTAATATTTTGTCATTTTGTTGCTGTGTACTAAACTATGATGCAGAAGGAATAGCTTTATAATCAGTACTAGCAAGTCCTTCAAAAACCTTTAGTATCCATCAGGATCACCTCAGAATACAAATGTAACTAATGGTCCTTTAGGAGAAATACTACTTCACTTGGGGATGGGAACAAGAACCAACCAACCAAACAAAAAATCCTGAAAGCTTTATAAGCTTAGAGAGATTGAAAAGTGTGAATGGATGGGCTTTGCCAAATAAATTAAGGGGGGAAAAAGGTTTAAAAGAACAAGATAAAGGAACATGCTGAGAAAATGGTTGCCAAAATGGATTCGGTATACGTTTTTAATGAAGGTGGTTTTTACAAAGATATGATGGAAATGAACAGATGGAAAGAATCTTCCAAGATGGAATCATCTCTCTGTATTATGTCTTACAGAATCCAGGGACACAGTATGCTAACTTTTTTTTATTATTTCCCACAAGGGATTCAATGGAATGGTCAACCATATTAATGAAAAATGCAGCAGCATTTACATTGTGGGATCTGAGAAACTGAAGCACACTGAAAGGAAAAAGTTTTTCAGTTTGATGCACATTGAAAAGAAAAAGTTTTTCAGTTTGATGCAGGCCATTCTATAATAGCAGAATCCAAGACCCTGAATTCAAATCTTAACAGAATAACAGTTGGAAGGGACCTTGGAGGTTTCTAGTCTAACCCCCTGCTCAAGCAAGGAACCCTGTAAAATTTCAGATAAATGATTGTCTAATCACTTTTTAAAAACCTCCAGCAATGGAGCTAAACTATCTTGAAATGAATTACCCTCTTTTGCTTATTTAAGAGGCTTATTTAAAGAGGATCTTTTAGATGCTACTAAAGATTCTTGGATGGCCAAGAATATAATTGGTTTAGTTGGGTGTGTGGATAAAGATGATAGATGGATAGATAGATAGATATCAATTTTGATATTAAAAGTATTTTATAACTTTTAAAGGATTAAGGAATCCTCAGCAAAATAGAAGTATGTACTTTTTAAAATTATTCATACAAAAATAATTTTTATATATAAAATATTATCCAAAGTCAACATTCTATTCCAGGGGTGTCAAACTGCTGGCCCGTGGATCGGATGCATCATAGCGAAACCACACCCACCTCGTTGCTGGCAATGGCAAAAAAGTCACGATACGTCATGACACATCACGTGATGTTGCGAATTTGACATTCCTGTTCTATTCCATATTCCCCATTATTTTTCTAGTCTAGTTTCTACTTGTCTAAATAATAAAGAGTTAACTTTATTTGGAAAGCACATTTCTACAGCCAAGTTCCACAGAGTTTCCTGAACTGTCTCTAAATAATCATTTTCCTTTAGACTCACCCTGTCCATTCAAAATTCTGGGGACATGGCATGTTGAAGATAATGAGAGATTATAGTTCAAGGCAAATCAATACATACATTATGAATAGAGTGAGATTCTAGCATTAAGTACCAGAGCAAATGTAGCCTTTCCTGGATGATAAGTAAATCTATAAATAACTACACAACAATAACAACAATATACAACAATACTACCAACATCAACTTTCTTTCATTCCTGTGATTCAATTTTGGATTTTATTTTATTTTATTTTTGCAAGTGAACCATACAACTGAAACAAGAACCTGGAAGAAGCTAAGCCTAACTAGAATATTGTGACTCTTCTGTTCCTATTGGTCTTTAAGTAGCTGTACATTTATCCAGATAAATATACTAAAGGCTGAAGCCCTCATAGGTATGGTCTGTGTGGGTCAGAGCCCTGGATTAAGTTCAGATAATTCTGCATGCCATCTTCCTCTTAGATTAACTACATTCATATTCACTGGCACAACAGAGTTGGTACAAATAAATGATTTGTTTTAGATCTCTAGTTAAAAGGATTCAGTAGCAGGTGATGGAATTCTTGAGATGTGTTACTGATATCATTAGATAACAATGAGGCTTGAATGGGGCTTGATGAATGAAGAGTGTAACCTGAGAAAAATTAAAGCTGCCATAATCTGGCCTGTAATAGTCTCAACAACCATTAGATGGCAGTAAGAAAACTGACTCTTTACTGCCATCTACTGTCATCTGCCAGTTTCTTATGATCAAGTTGATGGAGAGATACTGTCACATTCAGGAGGAAGGATCAGTGGAATCATTATGTAGACACAAGAAGACAAAGTCCGACTCTCCTTGAATACTGTTGGACCTTCCTTAGTTTTTCTGGTGGCAAACTGCCAGTCTGTGAAGATTGTTGTGAAATATGCTTGAGCAATAAAGTAGCTATTTTATACTCTACATGTGTGAATCTAGTTATTTGCGCCTGACACAAATAGATTAAATTGTCTTTTCTGTTACTTTTTATTTAAAAATGCTAATCCTACCTCTAAGCTTAGGCACTGCATACATCATATGTTATGATGTATGCATACAGTATCTTCCTTTATGTCTGGCTGTATTCTTTGGCTCAGCTGATTCTTTGCTGGTAAACACTTCATTTATTAGATACATTTAAAATAATTCCTACTTGAATAAAATTCCTTGGAAATGTAAAGCATATAAAAGTGACATTGATCCAGAAAACAAATAGTGGCTGAGTATAAGTGAAAAATTATTCTAGGTGTTTTAAATTAATTTTACTACATGTGGTAAGCAAGGATTTTCAATACATTTTAGTTTCAAAGAATGTTTTTCACTATTAAGATTTCACTTCAATTCTAAGAAGCAGGATACATAAAAAGATAAAGAAAGCACGGGGGAATAATCACTTACCTACTGGGTTAGGGTAGCTGATTGCTGAGAAAGGAAACAGAAATAGATTTATAAAAATACCTTTATATTAACACAGTTAAAGATGCAAGAGAAAAAAAACAAGTACCTGGATTTGATCTGATTAAATACCTTTATCCTTTTGTTCCGGGGCAGATTCAAAGTTGAGATTGAATGCAGATAATTTATAATTTAAATCTTGAAAATTGCCCTAACAGAGACTGGCCACAAGAAATTGTGTTCTTTTTGAGAAATAAGAAATGTATTATATTTATTTATTTTTCATCCATCTATCCACTCATCAAGCAGCTCTGGGTTGTTTACACAGAATTGAAAACATTAAGAATCCCATTCTTTCGTTGAACTTGGTGGAAATTAAGATAACTTAAAATAATGGATGCCAATATTTGGGAAAGGATGTACCTTGTATCATGTCATTAGACTACATTTCATATGAAAAGAAGTTTGGGAGAGGATTAAATCCTGTAGGAGAAAGCTCCATATCTAAAGAATTTGATGCCCCTTGTTTTCCCATTAAATTGCTATATAGTATGCTTGCATAAAACCATGTCCAACTTTATATTCCATACTAATAAATCAGTAAAATGTGTGATATTCATTAGACGTTAAAATAAAGGCTCACATATTCCTCTGGATCTTGTACCTTTCAATGATCTATAATCATAATAAAGATTCGATTGTTTCTTTCTAAATTAAATACACTTACCTAGGATGCTATTTGATCATTGATCTATGTACTATTTATTTATTTCCCCCTAAAATGATTCATGGATAAAAATGACCATGTAACCTAATAGTTGGAAGCAAACTGATGACATATTTCATATTAACTGGTGATATATATATATATATATATATAAATCACCTTGATCTCTGAAAGTGTTGAGATATAACTTTTAAAATTCCCCACCAAGAAATTTTGAGATTTGTTGTTCAATATATATGGGAAAGATCAGTAGGAAAAGATTTCTCTGAATAATATCGGAACCACTGAACTATATTTTTCAAAGATCCTGGAACACAGGGGAACTACCAGAGGACTGGAAAAGAGATGATGTAGTTCCCATCCTCAAAAAAGGAAAAAAAATGGATCCAGGAAATTACAGACCTATCAGCATGACCTCAATACCTGGGAAGATAATGCAGGTCTATTAAGACTTTGTCAAAAGAAATACACTCCCCTCAGTTAATACCTGCCTTTGAGGGTTCAAAAACATTCAAATAATGGAGAGAAAGAGACACTCACGTTCTATATAGTGGATGATACGGGTTGCCATGTCCCCCATCCCAAACCGGGTTATGGGTGTCAAACGAAGTTCATAGCTTTGAGGCACCTTCAAGTCAGTCAGGAGGTATTCCTGTAACATGCCCTTTTCCATCTTCCTCACAGAAATGGGTTTAGGAGGCAAGTCCCTGTGATTCAGCTGTGATTCAGAGATATAAGGCGGGACTGAATTAGATAAGAGTAGATAGTTATGGAAACTGAACATTGAAGGAATTTTATGAGCTTTGTTTTCCAAGTATTTCTTCTCTTTGTCAATTATTAGTTGTTATTCAGAGTAAAAGTTGTTGGCATTTGGCACATTCCTGCATATGCTTGATTTAGTGGTAAATTCTAAAATATGGAAAAGGATCTTGAGTCCTCAGAATCTCAGAAGTTCATAAATTTAAAAAGTAGCAATTGTTTTAACTTCTGTAATAATAATAAAAACTCAACCTACTAATGGATTTGGACTTTAGTTTCTATTGAATAGATTATGAGAAGTTTTTAACTAGTATAGTAGGTACTTTCATAAAATTATGGAGCAGATGTTCTATTTCCCACTGTGTTACATGCAAACAAAAAGCTGACTCAATCGTGGTTTGCACAATATTAATGCTTTTTGTCACAAGGACACTTTGCATTGATAAATATACATTTCTCAAAATTGTAGTGTTTTAAGAAAGTCCATATTAATAGCAATAGCAATAGGATTTAGACTTATATAATGCCACATAATGCTTTATAGAACTCTCTGGGTGGTTTATAATGTCAACATATTGCCCTCAATAATCTGGCTCCTCCTTTTGTCACCCTCGGAAGGATGGAAGGCTGAGTCAACTTTGAGCCAGTCAGGACTGAACCTTTGGCTCTGCATTCCAACCACTGTGCCACCAGAGTTCCTCATATTAAGACAACATGGACAATCCCAGCTTTTCTTCTGTATGTAAATGTATATTTATAAGGACTCATCAGCTTTGGGACAAAAGTCTGTGATCTCATTCTTTCTTCCGTCAATTCTCTCCCCATTTTAATTAAATTTCTCTTGAGAGATTTGGACTGAACTGAAGTTGCCACACTGGCTTGGTTCACCTACAACTCTACATCATGCTTTCTTTTAGTTGTGTTTTGTTCTGGAACCCATGGTGCCTTGACATGGTGCTAAGCTAGGATTTACAAATACAATGGCTGAGTTTGCCCATTCAATTCTAAAATCACACGAAATCTTAGCACAGCTTGCCAATCAAGTTTCTGTCCTCAATATTTAGGAAGATAGTAAATGGGCATGCTTCCATTTATCCATTTTTATTTATTAAACTGTGGATAAGAAAAAATCAAAACCACACAATGGCGAGGAAGAGTTCCCTTTACTCTTGCTCCTAAATGCATGTATATCTGTCCTTATATCTGCCTGACTAATAAGGCGAGCCATTTCCTGCCTAGTCCAGATGTCTCTTCTTGGCTCTCCATCTTTGCTGAAAATAAAATGAAGTTGAGGCACTATTTTTTTTTTTTATTAAAGAGTTTTATAAATTTTACAAAAAATAAAAAACAATACAAAAACAAAAAACAACATATACAAATAAAAAACAAACATTACCCAACAAAACCCCCCTTCCCCCGCCCCTACCCAACCCCCCCTTCCCCCCCCAGGACCTCCCAGAGCAGAATATAGGCTTAATTAAAGAAAAAGTTAAAAAAATTTATAAAAAAAGAATATAAAATAGAATATATATATATATATATAAAGTTAAAAATTATGAAAAAACTATATAATATTTTTTATATCAAATTTAAATTGTATGAATTTTATCCATTTATCCCAAACAGCAAGAAATTTCTCTTGCGTTTGTCCCTTTAAGAAAGCCGAAATCTTTGCCATTTCCGCCAAATGAGACACTTTAAGAAACCATTCCTGCAATGTAGGCAAAGATTCCTTCTTCCAATATTGTCCTACTAACAGCCTCGCAGCTGTTATCAAGTTTAACATCAATATAACCTCCTTTGTGTCACAATCAGTAACTATACCTAACAAAAATAATTGTGGAGTAAATTTTACCCTCCTTTTAAAAATTCTCTGGATATTCCACCATATCTTAATCCAGAATGCTTTTATCTCTCTGCACGACCACCAAATATGATAATAAGTAGCATCCATACAACCACATCTCCAACATTTAGGTTGTAAGTCAGGGTACATAAAAGACATTTTTTGTGGATCAAGGTGCCATCTATAAAACATTTTATAAAAATTCTCCCTTAAGTTCTGTGCTTGTGTAAATTTGACATTTCTCACCCAAATAATTTCCCAGGTGTCCAATGGAACTGGCTCACCAAAATTCTGCGCCCATCTAATCATACAATCTTTAATTAGTTCCGTTTCTGAATCCAATTCAACTAAAACCCCATAGATCCTCTTAATGTGGGTTTGTCTTTGATCCTTCACTTGCTTAATAAGATTTTCATCTTCTCTGTAAAAACCCACCTTACAGTCCATCTTCCATCTATCTAATAATTGCCTATATTGGAACCAAGAATAAATAATATTTTCTTGTGGTAACTCTTCCCGTAATTTTAACTGCCAGTTTTGTCCATCCCATTTAAGTAACTGTCTATAGGACACCATATCCATTTTAACCCCTCTTTTTATTCCTTCTATTGCATGCCAAGGTACGGCCCATAATGGTACTTTAAAATCACTTTTGTAATATTTTCTCCAAACCCTAAGTAAAGAAATTCTTAAGATATGAGATTTAAAAGCCCAATCCATTTTTTTATTAAATATTAAATAGGCATGCCACCCAAAAAGTAAATTCCATCCCTCTAAGTGAAGTATATCAGAATTTGTCAAATTTACCCAGTCACTAACTAATGTTAAAACCACCGCATCATAATATAATTTCAAATTCGGCACCTTGAGTCCTCCCCTCTCACGGAAATCTTGCATAATTTTAAATTTAACCCTTGGCTTTTTCCCTGCCCAAATAAATTTATTAAGGCCTTTCTGCCACTCAGTTAAATTGATCTCATTCTTCAAAATCGGTATCATTTGGAACAAAAAGAGAAACTTGGGTAGAATATTCATTTTTATCACTGCAATTCTTCCCATGAGGGATAATTGCAACTTTTCCCAATTCTTCAAGTCTCTCTGTACCCTAACCCACAACCTTTCATAATTATTTTTAAATAATTTTGCATTAGAAACAGATAGCATCACCCCCAAATATTTTACCTTATTAACAATTTCAAAACCCGTCAAGTTAACCAAAGTCTGCTTCTCCCGACTAGTCATATTTTTAGGTAAAATTTTTGTCTTATTAACATTAATCTTAAAACCCGAAACCAAACCATAATTATGAATCAGCTGTAATAATTTTACTACAGAATAAGTAGGTTGCGACAAAGTGATAACCAAGTCATCCGCAAAAGCTCTTAACTTATACTCTTTTTTATTAACTTCTATTCCTTTAATTTCCTGCGACTCTCGAATTTTGATCAACAGTATTTCCAGTGTTAAGACAAACAGCAACGGTGATAATGGGCAGCCCTGTCTAGTACCTTTCTCTATTGTAAAAACCTCTGACAAACCTCCATTAACGATAAGTTATGCCGTTTGTTTTTGATATATTACCATAAGAGCTTGCAATATCTTTTCACCAAAATTCATCTCTTCCATTACTCTTAACATAAAATGCCAATTCAATTGATCAAAAGCTTTTTCAGCATCTAAAAATATCAGCCCTGCAGGAACTTGGTTGTTTTTGTCTAAATATTCTAATAAATTAATAATTTGTCTGACATTATTTTTCATATACCTTCCAGTTATGAACCCAGATCGATCTTTATGCACAAGGTGGTGCACAACCCTCATAAGCCTATTTACTAAGATTTTTACAAATATCTTGTAATCCACATTTAAAAGAGATATAGGCCTATAATTCTTAGGTAAAGTAAGATCTTGATCTTCCTTTGGAATCAATGATATAAAAGCAGTACGCCATGAGGGAGGAATCTCTTGACCCTGTAAAATGCCATTAAAAAGATCACCTAATGGTTGAGTCATCTCCTCCAGTAAGGCTTTATAATAAACAGCTGTTAACCCATCCGTACCCGGTGCTTTCCCTGGTTTCAATTGTTGAATTGCTAGCGAAATTTCCTCCTTAGTAATTAAACCATTAACTTCATGTTTCTGATCCTCTGTCAATTTAGGGAAACTAACCTCACTTAAGTATTTATTTATCTCTAAAATTTGCACATTAGTAGATTTATATAATTTTTGATAATAATCCAAAAAAGATTTCTTAATCAATTCCTTCTGAGAAACTAATTTACCCTTGTAATTTATTTTATCTATTGTTCTCTGTCTCTGTTTCTTTCTCAACTGATAAGCCAACCATCTCCCTGGCTTGTTAGCATTACAAAATGTGTTTTGTTTCATAAACAATAAATTGGTTGCAGCTTGATCTGCTAACAACATATTAAATTGTGTTCTTAACAACTTTAAAGATTCTTTAATACTTTCATCAGAAGGATTTAAAATCAAAGACTTTTCTTTTAATTTAATTTCATCTTCCAATTCTTTACGTTTCTGAATCTGTTTTTGCTTATGACAGTTATTCATTTTTATCAAAATCCCACGCATAAATGCTTTCCCTGCATCCCATACCATTGACATTGAAGTCCCCTTATACATATTCAAAACAAAGTAATCCTTTAAACACTCCTTTAGTTTCTGAACATTTTTTTCTTGTCTAAATAAATTCTCATTCACCCTCCAGGATCTTCTCTCCTCTTTTTCTTGAGTCAACTCCATCCAAACTGGACTATGATCCGTCAAAGACCTAGGGAAAATCTTGACATTCTTTACTCTATTATATAAGTCCGTTGTAATCAAAAAGAAGTCAATTCTTGAGAAGGATTGGTGTCTATCTGAAAAGAAGGTAAAGTCTTTCTCCTCTTGATTACATTCCCGCCAATAGTCCCGTAATTCCCAGTCCTCTTTCATATCAAAAAAGGCTTTAGGTAATTTTGCCTGCTTAAAAAGAAGAGAAGAGCCTTTTTTGTCCCTTTGTACGTCTAAAACACCATTCCAATCCCCCATTAATACCACGGATCTGTGGTCCAGCAGATTTATTTTTTCATGTAAGAGTCTATAAAATTGTTCTATCTTTGCTGAAAATAAAATGAAGTTGAGGCACTATTTGACCAACCTTAAAACAAATTGTCCTCTGGTACACCCATTATTCTGTTTCATTTTCATTGTCAAACAATCATCCTGGTCTTTGATACATTAAGTTTCAGATTCATACTTCTAAATTCATCAAGCAGTATTTCTAATATTTACAGCAAAACATTCAGATTGTATCCAGCAACATGTCATTGCCTGTATATAATGCACTTACACTCCTAATCAAGACCACAATCACAATATTTATTCATAAATATATTAAACAACCAAAGGGATATGAAACACCCTTGTGTTATTTCCAATCTTGAATCATTCACTAAACATTCATGATTTATATTATTTAGCAATTATCTCTCTAGAATTATGCAAAACATGTCCTAATTCAGGCCTATTCATGTTAGCCCATGTTTTCTCTATATCAACAAATAGGCAATAATTTTCCTCATATTCCCAGATTTTTTTTTAGTGACTTGCTGAAAAGCCAAAATCTGATCAGCATTTAGCATTTAGATACTAACTTGTATATGGCTATCAATGCTTTGATGAGTCAAGGCAGCAATCCCTTTCCTAATTATATTACAGGCATGCTTAAACTGGTCTACTCAGTCTAGGGTCTTTAAGCTAGAGACTGCCTTGCAGGTCAACTTATTGTTGTCCACAATCCACTAATTCAGAGATTCAGATGTACACTCAAGATGTGTGGTGTTTAAATTTTTTTGGGGGGGGGGGGCTACAAAAGATGAACATAGCTACCTCTACATATTATAGTTGTTTCAAATGGCCACTTTTAGACACCACATGGCCAAGATCCATCAAAACAAAAGCAAAAAACTCAAGTGGTCTTAGAAAAGGTACAAAGAGAGAGAGATTCCCTTGAAAACACAGTGCTTAAAATGAAAGGTAGCTTCTCCTTACCCCTATTTGCACCCTGAGAAAGCACCCTCACAAACACATATCTTGGGGGGGATCCCCCTCCAATGAGGTTTTGGGGCCCTCCGGTTGCAAGCTAGGCTGGTGCGCACTTGCCTTGGAAACTTGGAGACTTGCGCGAAGTGAGCACAAACCCAGCTGGGGTACCGGGAGTGGGAGAGGAGGAAAGTGAGGAAGAGGAGTAGGAGAAAGAAAAAATAGCAGGAGGAAGAGGAAGCAGGAAGAAGAGGAGGAGGAGGCAGAAGAAGAGAGCACAAGAAGGAGGAGGAGGAAGGATGCTGAGCTCAGATGTTGCAAGCCAGTTGCAAGCGCAGCGCTGGGGAACCTTTGCACAGAGCAAGTTGGATTATGTCCTGCCATTCTCCCACCCCTACCCAGACCCCTGCAAACTTGCTGCAGGCCTCCAGCTGTGCAGACCAGTTCTTAACTGGCCACAGACCGGTACTGGTCCATGGACTGAGGGTTGGGGACCCCTGCGATATAGGATCTTATGCATAATACATTTTGTATGCTCATTTAAGTTTTTAATAGAAATTAAGAGGTTTCTGACTTGGACTGGAAATAAAGAGGTAAGAGAAAGACAAGGCTTTTTTTCACTCATCCTGTGTCTCTAATAAACATTGTACCATCCCCAAATAATCTGTACACATTTCCTGTAGTTTAATAAGCAATTTGGAGCTGCATGATCTCAACTGAAGTAGTAGTTTGCATATATGAAGTGAAAGATCAGTGCTCTCTTGCTTCTGTGCAACAGTCTTATTCTACAATCCTTGGCACACTCTGCATTAATACTTAAAAGCTGCACAAGTAATGCTAACCTTTTGTATCAATTCTAGTTTGCAATGCAGCTGTGTAATTTACAGATGGTGCTATTTCTCAAGATGATCAAACTCCAAGCTCCTTGAGTGACTATGTTCTTCTTCGTGCATCTTCAAGCAGGTTTTACTCTTGTTTTTCTCTTTACTTGCTTCTGCTCTTTTAAACAGAGCTTAAGGGAGTCTCTCTTGATTGCATGACTGCTACTTAGAATAAAAAAGCTTCTCAGGGATTGAAACCAAACAAGGAAGAATTATTATGCTTCTGGAATCTTGCTAGAGTCCATTTTAATGCAAAGGGGATTCACATGGCAACCCTAGACTTCAGCTTTTCTATTGATCTCCTACCAAGCAAAACACACTCAGAAGCAAAAATTTGTAAGCACTCATATGTGTCATTTTACTATTTCCTGGAAACAACATAAGCTCTTACAATAAAACCGAGGTAAATTCCAGCATCAAAGAAGAAGGGCTATTTTACAATATTGAACTAAGCATTTCTGATTGGGAGACAGCTGTCCTAACTTTAAGGACAACTGATCCTTTATATTTGATATACTCAACTGTGTGAAGTTCAATTCCCATAGCATAATTTGCAGATATGGAATGACTTTGATAATACTAATGATTCCTCTGTGCTTGCTCTGTTTGCAAATGTGTAGAATAAAAGACTTGTAGAATTGCATTTTACTTTTCAGTAATCTTGTAATCTGCAAGTTTGATTTTGTAAAACTGTACTTCATGGTCTTGTAGAAACGTGAACTGCATGCATGATAAAGTCATATAATTCATTTATATCTAGGCATTTACCCATTAGAGGCCACCTGGCCTTTAGATATCAGGTTTTAAGATCAACCCTTACATTTTCCCATAGTTTGACAGCTTTCTTGCATAGTTTGCATGATCATATATGCATATGTGAAAACAAATGCAGATGCAAAAAGCAACAGCACCATTAGAATTAAAAACACATTAAATCACATCTATTTCATTAAAATGTTAGCTATTGTAATATAAGTGGGAAGCTGTTAATCCCAATTATTGCGGTAGGCTTGTTTTTCAGAAGTCCATCTTGCCTAGATTGTCTCAACCAGTCTGCTCCTATCATGTCTTCAGGGAAACTTAATTCAGACTGGATCAATACATAATTAAACATTAATTGTGAAAGAAAAAAAAAACCTTACATGGGTCTAATGTCCCATGAAAAATATGATGTGAACTATATCTTTTCTTTTTATCCCTACTTTCTATAATCTGTGAAAAAAGAACTATGTCACACAAACACATAAAAGTAACATAGAACAGACTTATAAGAGCAGATAAAGAAAAAGATACTTTCCATATAAATAAACTTCTGAACTGTGCAAGTAGCAAACTTACCAAGAAATCTTCTGGACTACAACCTGGGAAACTCTGATTAAAAACTTTTGAACAAGCCGTGGTGTTCTACCATTTTAAACCATTCTCAGATGTTTAGTCATAGTTCTTGGTCTGGGAATTATAATGCAAGATTTTCTCTTTGTTTGTTCACATGAAGACAAAAGGCAAGGGACTTCCTATATCTGAAGCCTCACTGTATATTGGTCTTAATGACAACTTTATTCATTGAATAGACCAGGATTTCTCAACCTTGACAATTTTAACAAGTTGTGGATTTTAATTCCCAGAATTCTCAAATTAGCGTTAACTTTCCAATTTATTTCTTTTAAGCACTAGGAACCTAAAGCTAAACAAAAGTTTAGGGTAACTATAGACTAGAGGGATCTTTTGCAAGACCCTTTTAATCCACAAGGGGCTTCTTATTCAACAGACCACTGCTAATGTATTATAGTCCTGCAAAATGTTTCTCCTGAATGATTGATGTTGGCATTTCTACACAGAAACAACAGCATCGAATCCCTCAATCTGGGAGATTTTTTTTCATATAAGGCTTCTGACATTATCTCTTACCCAGCTCTCTTATTATCTTTGTATTTTTCTTCTCCCCCCTAAAAAAATACTTTCTTTCATGAACACACTATCCTAGAGCTATGGTCCTATATTACTCTGGAACAGTTAATAAAATATACAGCCAAGCAAGAATGCTGGAGGAAATGGAAGCAGCTTTATTAGAGATTCTCAATCCTCAGTGGATGAACCAGTGTAGGACCCAGCAATGAGCTCAGTCATCACTGGGTGCAGTCAGCTGCCAATGGAGCTGAAGGAGAAGCAGAGAATAGTTCTCAGTCTTGATTCTTTGCCTTTACCTCCTCCCACTTCATCTGAGGAAAGTAAGACTGGGTGGGGAAACCACCTTATTTCCCATACCCATAAGCAGCATGCTGCAGACATCCCAAGTGAAACTCTAGGACAGTGGTGGTGAACCTATGGCATGCGTGCCAGAGGCAGCACTCGGAGCCCTCTCTGTGGGCACACATATCATTGCCCCAGCCTTGCTTCCCCCTGTGACCCCCTCCTCACCAGCAGTCCCCCTGGAGGAGAGTTGCCCCTGAGCGTGGCCCACGTGGAGCAGCACAGCCAAGGACATGGCAGCCAGGCAGCATAGACAAGACTCTGCCCCCATGCCCCATTACGCACAGTGGATGCTGCGGGGCACAGGTAGAGGGCGTGGCTGCCATGGAGCTGCTGGGCTGCCTGAGTGATCTGCGGCGGGCCCTGGAGGCGGTGAGTGGCCCTGCGGGCAGGCAGGGTGGGGGCGGGGCAGGGAGTGGAGCAGGGGCAGGGCTAGTTTTTATTATTTTCATTTGTCAATTTTTAATTTGCTTTTTTAATCCTATTGTATAAGCTATGAAGAGTGACTTTGTGATTAATTGGCGTATGAGTTGATAAATAGACCAAATGGTTAAATCTGATTTTTCATGAAAATTACTTTTTATAGTATGGATTGATGTGTAAATGAGGAAGCAATGAACATATAGGTAAAGAGATATAAAAGAGAGGGGTTGGGAACAGACCAATTCATGTCACTATAATCTACATGAGTGCTGTCATCCTATATACTATATGGGGCCAGAATTCTACCGAAGACGTATAATGGTTTCAGGGTTCAACTTTAGCTTCCTGAGAGCGATTCTTCCAAATAAGAGGATCAAACAAATAATAATTTTCAGCTGAATATGAGACATATCAGTATCATAAGCTCACCTGAAATGGCAAATGTACCCATGTTACATTTTCCCCCCACTAAATTGTGTCCTATTCTCTGAGACTGCCCGGACAAATCCCTGCAGTTTTCTTGCCAAAGTTTTTTCAGAAGTGATATGCAACTGCCTGCTTTCTAGGGCTGAGAGACTGACTGGCCCAGGTCACTCAGCTCGCTTTGACCTTAGGCAGGATTAGAACTCATGGCCTCCCAGTTTCTAGTCTGATACCTTAACCACTGCACCCAGCTGGCTCTCATCTACATTGCATACATCCTCCTAATATCTTTTCTTTGGCATTATGTCATAGAGATGTCACTGGGGAACACTTTTGCATATTGACATATTGCATATTAGATCATTTTGTTTACAAAATATATATGTCTCCTACTCACTAGATTCTAGTGGCTTATAATAACAGAAAAAGTATATATCATCATAATCTAATAAAGTCAAAATAAGATAAATGACAGCTATTCCCTGCTGTCCATTTCTGAAGCCCCTCCTTTCCGAAGGTCCTATGAAAAAGGATCAAAATTAAGTAAAAATGGATAGTTGATGGTCCCTTTTAGAAAGAGAAAAGGTGTGTGTGAATGGGGGCAGAAGAATCCAAAGTGAAGGTGCTCCTCTTGAAAAATCCCTCATTCCCTTGATCACTTGGAGGTAAGTCCTCTGGCATCCCCTTTGATGTTTAAAATGTTTTATTTTAAGCCTAACATACCACTCCCATTGCTGATCAGCTCTGAACAGCTTAAAATTCTATCATACTCAGGATTAAAAGAATGAAAAAAATATATAGATAAATGACATGTATTAAAAGCCTTGAATTTCACCCAATAACTCCCAATGTTCCTATGGTGAAGACCCATAAAACTCCATACAAAGAAGGAATCTCTCTCAATTCATCTTTTTCTGTTTTTGTATTGTCTTAGCATGTGTGGAGTTTTCACATGTGCTTGTTAAGACAATGAGGTCTTTGGGGGAACTGGAATGTCTGTTTAGTTTGGGGCAGACGGGGAGAGGAACAGTTTTCCTCTACAGAGCCATTCATTTTTCCCCAATTAAGCAGTGAGACACATAGATTTCCCAGTCAATGTGAAATGATGGAATGAAAGTTCAGAACAGCATTTTTTTCCTCTCTATCAATCATTCAAGAAATAATAGCCAATAGTATTGGAAGTTTGGAAGAAAGCAATTGTGAGACATAAATGGTAGTATCATGGGAACAAGATAGCATATTTCTATATTGCTCTATCTATCTATCAACAATTATATTTCCTGAAATAGTTCGTTTACATGTCATAATTCTTTGTTCGGCCTAAACGTTCTTCATGTTGCATTCCTAAATTATCTGCCTGAGATCCATTTAAAACTAATTGGCTATAAACAGGCAAGCATCAATAATCTGGACAGAAATCAGATTTATTGCCATTTATAACTTTAGACAGAGAAACTAGAGATACCATGTCTCAATGGGCTCATAACCATGATTGAGTCAACTTAAGAACCACACCAAGCTTGGTATAGCATGTTGAAGGTCCACTCCAAAAGTGTTGCTGATTTGGAGAGGGTTTGCAAACAATAGCACTAGGTTTAAGCAGTTTGGGGACCAACTAAAAGATTCTAAAAATCCATAAACTGTTCCTGCCCCTAATTCAAGTCTTGGGATCAGATTATTTGAAGGCTCACCTTCTTATATATCAGTCTTTTTAGAAAGATGACATTAGGAGGAAGACCTTTTGCTCAATTATGGTTAAGCTTTGGAATGTTTTTCCAGGAAAGCCCTTTTTTTATTCAATTAATGACTTCCCAGAAGCTAATAAAGATGTTACTTTTTTTCTAAAAGCATTCTGTAATATAATTTTTATTTTCTCTTTCAATTGGTCTCCATTCTTTAATAAATTTAGAATATTTATATTCCTGTATACTGGTTTTTGATTCTATTTTTGTGTTTCATATGATGTTACTGTTATGTCCTGAGCCTGTGGAAACAGGCTCGGGGCATTGCAACGGTCCTGGGCAGGTGCAAGCTGCCCGGGACCAGACTGGCTGTCGCCAGCACTTGCGTGCATGCGCGGGTGCTGGCGCGCCAAATGTTGCAGATTGGCCCAGGAATGGCCTATAAAAGAGGCCAGGAGATTTGGGCATTGTCGGCGTCTTGTAACCAGTATGCTGAACAGAAATAAAGAAGTTCCTGAGAACTACAACTGCTTCTCGTGTCATTGTCATTTCGCGAGGGACGCAACACTGGTGACGAGGATGGGATTGCCTTACATCGACCGAAGACAGGTGTAAGCTTACCCAAGAGAGTCCTGAGCGGTAGGAACGGCATTGACTCGGCAGCTACCCGCCAATCCAGCGAGCATCGGGGGTAGGCTGGCTGATAGACCCTTCCTTTTCTACAAAAATGGCAAAAGTTGGAAGACTTTCAGAATTTGACGTCTCGCATCCGGAAAGATGGGAGTCCTACGTAGCCAGGGTGGAAAACTATCTTAAAGTCAACCAAGTAAGAGAAGATAGTTTGAAGGCCGCCACCCTGCTGTGCGTTTGCGGTCAAGACGCATTCGAAATCGCTGAAAACATAGCAGCACCTGTACCTCTAGAATCTGTTAACTACACAGATCTCAAGAAACTACTCAAGGAACACTTCCAGCCCAAGCTGTCTGTCATCGCTTGGCGCCATACCTTCGAACAGAGGGATCAGCGACCCGGAGAATCAGCCAAAGAATACATTGCTGCGCTGAGAAAAGCCGCTAAACACTGCGAGTTCAAGGATCTAGAAGAACGGCTGAGAGACAGATTTGTATGCGGACTGAGGCATAGAGAATTACAGCAGAGACTTTTTGCCAAAGAAGACTTATCATTCCAAGATGCCTTGAGAGAGGTTACTGCAGAAGAGGCAGCAGGCGGCGCCATCAAGAACATGAGGCCGATCAGAAGCACTCCAGAGGCTGCGTCCGTGCACCAGGAAGGAGCCCAAAGGAACCCAGAGGAGGATCCTGACGATGAAGTAGACCGTCTCTACCCCACGAAAGAAGGGAAACAGAAAGGAAGCTCTTCAGCTCTCCCCAAGTGCCTCGGTTGTGGAGGTCGCCACAAGAGGACCGACTGTAGATTCCGCTCCGCTATCTGTAGGGCATGCAGAAAGCAGGGACACATTGCAGCTGTGTGTCTGGGCCGTCAGAAGGTACAACCTCAGGAAGAATTGCGCCTGAAAGGTACCAGGGTTCCCAGCCAAAACAAGGTGGGGTTCTGCGCTTCACGAAGAAGCATTTACAAGACAGGCACACACAAGCCCATCAAGAAAAAGCTGTCACTTAAAGTGAAGCTACAAGGGGTTCCATTGGCTATGGAACTGGATACGGGGTCTGCACTTTCGATCATTTCCATGCACACGTTTAGGAAGATTTGTTCTGGCAGCGGATTTCAGGCCAAGCTGAGGCCTTCCGACATTGTGTTAACAGACTTTCAAAACTCCAGGGTGTGTGTTAAGGGGGAAGCCACCCTTAACGTACAGTATAAGGATTTTGAAGGTCCACTAGATGTAGTAGTAGTAGAGGGGGAACAAACGAGTCTCATAGGACTCGATTGGTTTGAGGCCTTGGGAATACACGTCACAGGGCTCAATAGTCTGCAAACACTTGACCTACAAGAAGTCTGCAAAGAATTTGCAGATGTTTTCAGCCCCCAGCTGGGCACGTACAAAGGACCCCCTGTGTCACTGAAGTTAGACCCCACTGTCACCCCTATTAGAGTCAAAGCAAGAAGGGTCCCTTTTGCTTTAAAGGGTAAAATCGACACTGAATTAGACAAATTGATTCAGCAAGGAGTCTTAGAACCTGTCGACTCCAGTCCTTGGGAGACCCCCATTGTCACGCCTCTTAAGGCAAATGGGGACATTCACATCTGTGCAGATTACAAATGCACTCTAAATAAGGCATTGCAGCAACATGTTACTGGCAAAACAGAGTTAACAAAGAACATTCCTGTACACATAGGAAAATAGAACACTGGGAATGATAGCAGCAGAGGAAATACCTGGCACTAGGTAGTATGGGCACCACGCTCGCATTGGGTTGTATGTTGTTATTGTATGATCATAGTCTTAGCCGGGGGGGAAGGGGTGTTATGTCCTGAGCCTGTGGAAACAGGCTCGGGGCATTGCAATGGTCCTGGGCAGGTGCAAGCTGCCCAGGACCAGACTGGCTGTCGCCAGCACTTGCGCGCATGCACGGGTGCTGGCACGCCAAATGTTGCAGATTGGCCCGGGAATGGCCTATAAAAGAGGCCAGGAGATTTGGGCGTTGTCGGCATCTTGTAACCAGTATGCTGAACAGAAATAAAGAAGTTCTTGAGAACTACAACTGCTTCTCGTGTCATTGCCATTTCGCGAGGGACGCAACAGTTACAATTTAGAAATATGATTTTAATTGTAAATTTACCATTGGAAGCTTCCTAAAACACTTAAGATGTAAGGCAGGAAAGACATCTTTGTAAATAAAATATTTTTTTGCATAGGATGCTGAAGAAATATTTTAGTATTCATGAAATATTTTACTATTAAACATATTTTACTTCTAGATTTATCCTAGAGAAAGTTGCATAGATAGCCAATGTAACACAACTTTTCCAAGTGATTCCATGTGTCCTGAATATTTTAGTGGAATTGATTCATATTGTGAGTAGAGAGGAAACCAACAATGAATAAATAAGAATGAAAAATATTTGATCGCTAGAAATGTTCTTGTTGGCCTTAAAACAGGAATATGTAAGAAGAGGAAAGAAATGGAAAAAATATCAATGGAATTCATTCATACATAGAATGTAGCTAGAGACCCCATAGTTTATAGATAAGAAAACACTTCAATAAAACAGTGGGAGCATGATCTACTAAGGATGAAAAAGACATCAAAGTATTGTAGGGTGTTGGGCATCTATTAATTTTTAGTGAGTACTGTATGCTCTACGGAACAGGAATAGAATCTATTGAGAGCCAATTGAAATGTGGTAAAAAAATTCTAAATGAATTATTAAAAGCAATCACATAGAGAATTGGAGAAGGAGAATTAAAATGTTCTTCGCAGTGGTTCACCAATATATCTCCCCTCTTCTGAATTAATAACAGTATTGTGGTGTCTTTCCCTTCCCACACCTTTCTCCATTATTAGAAAATGTTTTGCAAAGAGGAATTAAAACAAGAAAATTGTATTGAATAGCAGAGCTAGCTTTCCCTTTGATAGAAACATGGACACATTACAAATAACCTCTAGTAGCATTTAACCATCAGAAAAGGCACAAAATGGATTACCCACATTACAATATACTGGCCTTGAGAATCAGTGAATGATAAACAATACTGGTGAACCAGAATGGGAAGATCTGAACTTATGAAGGACCGTTTAACATGTATCAACAGCACAAAGTATGTGTTAAAAGCTGACGCATATAAAATACAACATTTCGTAAAGCTTTCAAATAAAATAATTTGGAGAGGTTAAAGTTTTTCCCTGATTGGTAATTAGACTTGAATCATCATTATCATCAACCATCATCATCATCATCAATCAACTTTCTTTGTTTCCACGGCAGGCAACCCCCTCCTCCAAAAAGGAAGGAAAAAAACCACCCAAAAATGAAATTAAAATTGCAACTTTTGGGGGAAGCATGACGACTTAAGACATATCCACAAAAGTGGAGCCAAAGACTGTGGCAAAGACTAAAAAAGTAGTGAGTAAGCCAGTTCTTTGGAACATTTCTTGACAAGGAGGGGATGAGAGATGCCCCACAGGTGCATTGGACAGCTACATTGGACACAGAACAGCAGTGTCAGAAGATTAAGGGATTAGCTACCTTGTTCACAATCATGGCAAAGCCTTGTAAAGGACACTAAATCTGCAAGCCTCACTTTCCAATCATTTTAATACTTAAAAGTATTAGAGACCTTCTGAACAACAAAAAGTATAGTGGAATTCAGTGAATTCACTTCAACACTGAGCAAAAGAAAAAATAATTATAAACTTAAGAACTTGAAGAATTTGAAATAAACAGCAAAAAGCTAAATCAGATTTTGATCTAAATAGACAATTTTTAAGAAAAATATGATAATTGTACATATCGTACAATTTCATATGATAACCCAGTTCAGGTCTAAAAATGTTTATAATTTTTTTATTCATGAGATGATGGCTGACATTAAATTTCTTTATAACTTTTGTAGAATTCAAAAGTAAATGCACACAGAGTAGGACAATGACTTGTCTAAAGCAGGATAATTAATATCCTCCAAATGCCTTGGGCTTTAGCTATTAGTTCCAATAATAGGCTAAAGGTAGCAGATAATAATTCTATAATTCCAAATAGTTTGGAAATATAAAATATCTGAGGGGCATTTAGCTTTTTACCTTTGATCTACAAAGCAACTAGCAAAACCAAGAGTATTTTTTTTTTACTAAAATTGTCTTCTTGATTTGATGTATTACTGCAATCATGTCATAGCCATTGAAACACTAATTGAGATTTTTGGAAGATGTAAGTCCAATATATCTAGGAGGCATGAGATTGGGTAATTTGTAGGACAAGATGTTATTATCTGTGAAGTTTGAAAACATTGTTGTGAGATGTCTGCTATCAGTATCAAGCAATAAAAGACAGGGTACAGTGTTTCACTGATGCTAGAACAAATGAAGTCCTTGTTTACACTGAACTCGAGAATAGACTGCAAACACTAAAATGTCTGCATAGTGATGTTTACTGGGATCATCAACCCTCTTGATGCACATCAGGAGATTTGTGAAAGGCTTACTCTGACCTTTCATAAATCTCTTTTGTTTGGTTCCATGTGCTCTAAGGTCTCCAAGCCAAGGAGGTTTTTAATGAAGTCTGCTACCCCAAAGGCCTTTGGACATGGGATGAAACCTAAGATTCTCAGTCTTTAGTATTGCCCATATTGCCACAGAGAATCTTATCGATAAGTAATTTGGAAACCTGAATTGAATTATATCCATTTTCTTGTCCAATCTTCAGGATATGCAGCACTAGCAGAACAAGGGACAACAAGAGTCTGGAGGCAAGAATAGAGTCTAATTGGGATTTAGGTTTCTTACAGAGATGTCAAAAGCTTTGCGAGAGGGTTGTTGTTAAACATTTTTTTCATAACTTTAGCTGCTCATATGACAGGGTGGCTAAACAACAACCAATTAAGGAGAGTCAGAAATTGACAGGTTTTAACTAAGCAGCCTCTTTATATAAAAGTATAACTATGAGATGAAAAGAGAGAAGGTGACATACAATCAGTGATGGCTTTTTTTAGCCATGAAATTAAGACAAGGGGTAGTAGTTATATTCCAATCAGTGAAGAAATACAGTACATAACAAAGCTTGAAGTACACTAGCCGTACAAATGATTATTTTCCTAAATGTGAAGGGAGTGATTGCTGCAGAACATTTGCACAGTCTTTGTATCCTGCATAGCTATGAATCAGATCTGAAAAGCTTATTAAACCACAGACCTAAAGGAAATAGAAAATTAAATGTAATGTACTATAAGCAACATACACCTTTGTTGAGTTTCGCAACCCAGAAAATCTTTTTTGTCCAATACTGATGTAATCTTAATAAACTTGAGGGGTTTACCCTGAGGTTCTTTTTGATATCTTGAATTTTACCCAAGTTCAACCTTAACTATTATAACTTTTCTTTACCCCAACTCTTTATTATACAGATTGCTAATTCTAGTGTCAAAGGACGAAGACAACACTCTTTGTCTAAAATTGACACCGAGGTTTGTGAGATCAGATCTTTTAAAACAACTAGTCAGGAGAGAAAATTGGCTTGGTAGAATTCCAGAAGGACTTAAAACTGATAATGGAAGTGTAGATATTTGTAGCTTTAGTGCACTCTTCCACATTTTCACACTTTCTTTCCCCAGTATTTTTTGATTTTGTTTTTGCTGTCTTTACAGCCTTAGCAGTTGCAAACTTACATGCCTCAAAGAATTAAATACATTCAGAATTCATAAACTTCAGACAAAAGCTTGATTTAATACCTCCGATATTAGAGACCTGTGTATTTATGACAAGTATTTTTTTTCCTCATCCTGATTCTAATCCCTAAAAGCACTGAAGGAGCAAATGAAATGTTAGCTGCAGACTGCTTTGATAAAAGATGACACATGTAAAGTTGCACTGGAAGCAACACAAATTGCTGGCTAGTGTACAGGCCTGATGAATCTTGAGAAATTGCATATAAAGAATGGTTGCTGGAATTGGGTTTGTCTAGTTTAATGAAGAGAAAGACAAAGGGTGACATGATAGCAGTGTTCCAATATCTCAGGAGTTGCCACAAAAAAGAGGGAATCAAACTATTCTCCAAAGGACCAGAAGGCAGGACAAGAAGCAACAGATGGAAACTAACCAAAGAGAGAAGCAATCTAGAACTAAGGAGAAATTTCCTGACAGTTAGAACAATTAATCAGTGGAACAACCTGCATCCAGAAGTTGTGAATGCTCCAACACTGGAAGTCTTTAAGAAAAGACTGGACAGCCATTTGTCTGAAATGGTACAGAGTTTCCTGCCTAAGCAGGGGGTTGGACTAGATGACCTCCAGGGTCCGTTCCAACTTTTATTATTTTTATTATTTTTATTTTATTTTTATTATTGAAAGGTCTGCAAGAAAACAACCAAGCTCAGGGTTGAAATGACCTGTCAGTTCTCTCTGAGCTTACTATTATTGTTGTTGTTGTTGCTGTTGTTGTTGTTATTATTATTATTATTATTATTATATAAGATAAGATAACCTTTATTGTCATTTTTTACTGTGGGCACACTGGCACACATTAGAAATGAAATTCTGTTGCCTGCTCTCAAACGTGTACACATACATAACACACATACAACATGCTATACACCACATATGTATATACCTACACCCTTACATATAAATACATATAAATATTAATCACTATCCATCTTAAATACATAGTGGAAAGAGGAAGCTTAAGAGTTCACAAGGTTAATACTGTATGGAACAAAACTGTGACTGAATCTGGATGTTCTGCTTCGTATACCATGAAGCCTCATCCCAGAAAGTAACAAGGAAAACAGATCATGAAGAGGATGTATAGTGTCCCAGACAATCCTGTGGACCTTCATATACTTCATGATTTTGGCCCAGCTGCTATTTTTTTAGCTCAATCTGTCCCAATTAAGATTTTTTAGAAATACTGGGAGGTAATGCTACATAGGCTGCTCTGAATTTATGGAGGATGTGTGCTATAAAACAAATAATATCATCCTATTTACTTCTATTTAAATTCCCATCTATCCATTCTTCCACACTTCCATCAAGATCCTGTTAGTATCAAATGTTATGCTAGCGTCAAATTCTATATATCTTACCAGTTCCAGATATGCACTTTATGTTTCAACAAGGGTCTTATTTGTTAATTATACCCTTACTGCATAATGGTCTGCTAGCATCTATATGTGCATATTCTGAAAGTGAGCTCTGAATATCAAATTCCAGTCACATTTATTATATGAACATGCTCTCTAAGCAAGCTATTTAGATATATCTGTAATGCCTACTTTATAACTGTGAATGGGAAATTTATATTTTGGGGTTTTTTTTAAAAGCTATTGTCACATATAGACTTCATTCCCAGCAGAAGTAATTTTTCTCTACATTCTTTTTTTTGCATCAGCTACTTCACTTTTGTGAAGTACACTCCTACTTCAGTACACTTATTTTCATCTGACAAATGTTGCTGCACATTGACTTTTAAATACAACCTCCAAGCCTGGAGAAAGGGGCTGAATCAATACAACATTCTGGGAGAGAAAGGTTGATGATGAGTTTGTTTACTTGAATCAAGGATGTGAGGTAAACGCAAGGGCTATTTAAAGAAGTTTGGAGTCAGAGAGGACTGTTGCAACAACAAATATTATAGTGAAGTATCTTCTGTGGAGCTCAACTGAGGAGAATGTGAATGTCTGAAAACAGCAGTTAGCCACTGTATATTCAGCTATGATGTACTGCAACAACTTTCCCCAACCTGGTACTTTCCAGGTATGGGAAATGCTAAGAATGTTGACAGTTCTGGGGAGTTGTACCCCAGTACTGTAAATCTGCAGAGAACAATATCCTAGCCATAAAAATAATCCTTTGAAAGTTGATCCCTCTTTTAAAGTCAGACATCTCAGCCAGGATAGGATGGTTGCAGGGAGACCTTTAGTCCCTCTGCTTCCCTAACTCCTGCTGTAATGGCAAAGGCTTTCAATTCCTTCATGCAGAGAACACAACCGAAGCAAAACACCACCGACAATTAACTAGAGTTGAATGGCCGAATTTCTGCTCTTTGAAGCCTCATCAATAACGTATCCATGAGGGTGGGGCAACAGAAACAAGTTCATCTAAGAATGCTGCCTGTAAGAGTTTTTGATGCAAACAAACTTGCCCCTTCCAGCCTCTGATCGCAGTGCAGTTCTGAGAGAAGAAAAACATTCTTACAATGATGGAAACCTCCCTGGAGTTTACAAAGAAGCTTGGTTTTTTTTTTTTAGGCTGGAATTTTGCCACATCAACAGCTTCTCTGCAGCTTCTTGTCTCCTTGGGGCTTTTTTGTGAGGTTCAGACCTGGAGACAAAACAGAAACGTATTTCCAAACATAAACATGCATAATACTCATTTTTTCCTTGAGAGATTGATTTCCGTGATCTAACTAAAGAGATTTTATGAACCGAAAAAATATGCCTTTCTTCCCCATTCCCTTAGTAACAGTTGGATAGATTCATATAAGATCAAGTGTTTTTCTTTAAGTGAGGATGGGCAAAGTAAAGCCCTGATGCTACTGGACTGTAATTCACGTCAGCCAATAGCCAATGATAAGAGTTCATGGGAGCTGACTTTTGAAAGGTCACAGGCATCATAGGAGTCACCTGTCACTTCAACATGTTGCATAATGCATAGCCTTCCACATATTATATTGAGGGATACTTTTTCTGATTTTGAAATGTTGATCTGACAGCCACAGTTTCAGGGTTTCAAAGATTTTATATATATATATATCTTCTAGGGATGACCTGCAGAAAAGTGCTAATTCAAATCAAACAGTGCCAGGAGGGAAGTTCTCTTATTATTTAGCCTTGAGATGGAACAAGGTTCCATTGTTCTACGACCAGAGCTGTGTCATGTGTTACATTCTACAGCTATACTACTCAGTGCTTAGTGTAGCAAAATACATACAAGTAGTCCAGTTCTGTCTTCAGTGGTTGGTCCCTGTGTAATTAAAAGCACTATAATTTAGACAAGAACTAAAGTGCAAATTGCACTTAGGAACTGAGATAACTAAACACAAGCAATAATGACTGAAATGTTTCTAAGAGATAAGAGGCAATGCACTCCACATGAAAAGGTATGCATTTTCATTTATAATAGAGAAGATAAATAACACAGGATATTTTTATTACAGAATTCTATGATTCTGGAATCATTTAACTATTAGGAAGTGGAAACGAGATTGCCTGAAAGTGTGTGTATGTGTGTTAATATGTTCCCATGGAAGAAGGGGAAACAGATTGAAAAGCAAAATTTATATCTCTATTAATAAGACTTTTACTGTTGTTTATGCCTGTTTATTGCAAGCTGCTTTTAAATCTCTTCACCTTAGAACTGTAAACAGCCCAGACTCACTTAGCTGAATTGGGAGGCATTAGAAATAGGATAAATAAATAAAATAGCAAATCAAAATTTTCAAAAAATGAAATGAACTAAAAGATTGGGTGTCTATGGAGATTCTCAGTCATCCAGGTCATAGTGATCCCAAAGATGCTTTTTCACGAGGCAACTGGACTTTCTTGTTTTTCTTTGATGACGTTTCACTTCTGATCCAAGAAGCTTCTTCAGCTCTGACTGGATGGTGGGGAATGGAAATATTTATACTTCTGCAGACAGCTGTTCATTTGCATTCTTTTAGCGAGTCATTAAAGCTACCTGGAGGCTTATCTGTGTCTTCAGGGTCACCTGAGTAGTACAAATGGGTGTGAAGCCTTCTTGGAACTGTTGAAAGGACTGTTTTGTAGACTGGAGATAGATGACATTGTAGAGTGGAGATAGATGATGTCAGATCCTTCCTCCTCTGTTGAGAGATGGCTGTTCAGTTTTGACATAGATGGCCCCTTTGGCTCCTCTTTCAAACCAGCGGTCCTCTCTGTCCAAATGTGGACATTCCTCACCATACAGTCAGAGCTGAAAAAGCTTCTTGGATGAGAAGTGAAATGTCTTCAAAGAAAAACAAGAAAGTCCAGTTGCCTCGTGAAACAGCATCTTTGGGATAAAAGATTGGGTATTATTTAAAAAAGAAATGATCCCAAATGTGGCAGAAATATCTTCTAATTAGCTTTACTACTTCTAAATTTTAGCAATTTGATCTTTTAATGTTTTCTCTCCCTAACACTGAAGCGGACCTTTCCTTCCTTTTGATAAAGTGACACACTCTTGAAATAAATCACAGCTTCCAAACACACTTTCCCTCAAGGCACTTGGTTGGTTTACTCTGCCACAAAGAAAAAGTCCCCGGAGAACGAGTCTTTTCTGCTGCAAAGATAAATAACATGTGTTTCTCTTTTTTATTATTATTATTATTTACTATTCTTGTAGTTATTATTGTTTATACATTAATTAGCCAAGGGACCTATTTCAAATGTTAACACGCACCCTTTAGTCAGTGTAGGAGGAGAAACAAGTTAATCTGTGCTAGCCAAAAATCAGGAGGGGGACTGGTAACACCTTTTCAGAGTAAAATATAGTTTATTTATTGTGAGCTGCAGCTCTCTTGACTTTGAATTGAGGTATTTTTTTTTCTTCCTCTCTCCCTATATCTGTATTTAAAAAAGGAAAGAGGAAAAAAAGAAAAGAAAATGAAAGGAATCAAAGTAGGGTGGAGGGAGATAGGTGGAAAGGAAGGAAAGATTTTCTCTCAGAAAAAAATCACAACCTTATCTATCCAAACTTTCAGAAAAGATTATAGCACAACTCTGTATCTGTCAAATAGGAAACAAAACAAAACACTTCACTGAATTCAAACCAGACTTACTTTCATGTGAGTGCATGTAAACACTCTTTTACAATCTGGAATCTACCTGATATATCAGGCTGAAACTCCCTCTCTCACAGCCACTATGCCCAAAGGCTACCTGAATATAATCCAACATATCTGCTGGGCAGATCGGGGAAGGCTGTAACCTCTGTACCTCTCTGTGGTAGGCAGTGATGACAAACAGGGATGAAAAAAATGCTTTGTGCAATGGCTGCCAAGTCAGAAGGTAAATGGAACAATAATTTGTAGAGAGGAAGAGGGCAATTTAATACAATGGTACCATTTTTCTTCTTCCTTTCAATGGGTTATTTTATCCAGCCCCCAGCCCCAGAAAAAAACTACAGAAAGAGCTGATTCAGTAGCTCTGCTGTTCCAGCTAAATTACAGTAACTGTTTGGATTGGCAAAGTGCTTTAGAAGCTGTCCCTGACTGCTTGTTTATGTTATAGATGGCTTCTGTATTCATTTTTGTGGCCAGAATCCGGAGATTCATTCGTGTTTATCCTTAAATTCAAGTGTGTCTTGTTAGTATTGTTAGGAATTTCTAAAGTTATGGTCTTTGAAAATTAATAGGATGTAGTTGAAGTTGAGATTCAACTTTATTATGGTAATTGATTAATGTTTTATAAACCAAACTGTGTTTTAATAATTGTAATTCTTAATTTGGAATTTGGAAATTAAATATGGAAATTAAGAACCAAGAAAATATAAGTGAAGAATCAAAAAGTTTAAGTACAGTCCTTAAGGTACTAAAAATAAAAGAAAATCTAATTAAAAATAAATGTTGTTAACAGTAGTACATTGATAAGAGATAGTTGCTTTGATATTTAGAGCTAAATAGACACCCAGTTTGCTCTAGGTGTTAAGGAACCATGCTAGAAAATCGGAGATTTTAAATTCTAATCTTAGCCATGAAAGCCAGCTGGGTGACTTTGGCCACTCACTCTCTCTCAGCTCAAAAAATAGGAAAAATAGGAGGAGGAAGGTGTTGTATATGTTTGCCATCTTGAGTGATTTGTAAAAAAATAACTAGGGTGGGATACATAAATAAATAATAAAATAAATTAAGAATTCCCCTCCATTCAAATATTAATATGTTAAGAAAATCTGTATAAAGCATAACCCAGAAGACCAAAGGTAACAGTTAATAGGATGTAATGAATTCAATACTTTTTAAATATGTTTTAACTCATTCAAAAGTATGGGGGAAAATAAATCTGGAATCTTGGTCAGTTCTTCTATTACTAGGAGTAACAGCATAGAACCATTTGGAGCAGAGAAAAAATATTGGGTGGAAAAAATCAACTTGCTGAGGAAAAAACAAGCCCTCCCCCCCACTCTGTTTAAAATTTTACTCTTCTCTAGTTGCGACAAGTGAGTTAATATCTCACCTTGCATTTAATCCCAGCATAAATACACCGTTTTTTCTGTCATGTCCTAATCAGAAACATCTGCACGATTGAAAGCTTTCATCAAAATATTGAAAACACAATCTTGCCATGTCAATACAAAGATATGCCTTTTTCATATACGTTCACAGTGTCATGGGGCACACAGAAAAGGAGCAGGCCTTCTGCCATGGAGTTGCTTTCATCATTAGCCCATCCTTCATACACAAACACACACTGTGGATGCCTCTGATCTTGAGACTTCTGTTCCAACTGACCTCTCTGCATGTCTAGTACTGGAATGGTTACAAAAGTCTGTTTCCCCCTTTTATCATATTTTATCATAGCAATAGTGGATAAATATGGTTAGTTTGTATTTCAATGCAAAATGTGTCTGATTTGAATTTCTTGAACAAATACATGAAATCAAAATGCCTTTATAATTTGATATTTACATTTTTCCAAATGTGGCATAGTTTGCCAATTTTTACAAAGTATACAGGAATGAATGTATTACAAATGTGAAAGTAAACAACCAATAAAAAAATATAAAACTATATGCTGATAGAGAAAATGCATTAAAATGCATGTACTGAAATAACCACAAATGACATTGCAGTATAAAACCATTTTTAGTTTGGAAAAATAAGAAATTTTTGTATTTCTAATTTGGTATTACAAATGTTCAAACAAGTTAGAGCCCAAATCCAATATTTCACTTGATTTGAGATAACTGCAATTTTTGATTATAACTTCATGAAGAACTACTGTATATGAAGAACATATAAATAAAGAAGTCAATTACAGATAAAAGATAGGGGCTCCAAAAATCAAATGCTGTGGCCAAAACCTAAAACAACCAAATCACTTTGAAGATACAGTGTAATTTTATTTGCCTGTATTGAAGTAATAATACACTATATCAGTCCTACCCATCTGAGAGTAGTTGTTGTGGGAAAATAGGAAGAAGTGTGGGATATGTTTCTTGCCTTGAGTTATTTGTAAAAATAATAAAGGTGGGAGATATATATATCTCCCTCCTTTATTATTTTTACAAATAACTCAAGGAAACATATATATATATATATATTGGAAGGAACACCTCCCCCCCCACCACCAAAGCTTTAATATTTTGCTGAGTAGCCATGAGCAAAGACAGAACCAGGGCTTATATAGTTTTGATCTACCACATAGCAGAGCAAAAAAAGGCAAAGACATAAAAAAAGGCAGACCCAGTGGAAATTACAGTATGAAGTTGGAATATTTTAGAGAAACCCATCCATGTGACCCTATTATTTATCCATTCCTACTAAGTCAGCATTTGTGAATAGAGCTATCACTCAGGATCAATTCAATTTCCTGTGAATGCTTTCTTATAAGGGCACTTTAAGGAGTTTATATGTTTATGGGTGTGTGTGTATGTGGGGGGGGGGCATCTGATAGGTCTGGTAGTGAATGCAACTTATATGCATATGGGGAGATACTTTTTATTGCCACACAAGAGACACAGAAAACCTATAGATTTTGGCTGCTGATTAGTAGTTGTCCAGATTTTTATACTCCTACATCAAGGGTATCCAACCTTGGCAACTTTAACACAAAATAGCTGGCTGGGGAATTCTGGGAGTTGAAGTCCATAAGTCTTAAAGTTGCCAAGATTAGACACCCCTGCACTACATTAAAGGATGAGCAGTGATAGTACAACATACAGGCCTTTGGGTAAACTTATGTATATGCTTGATTTCACATTATGCACAGACTAAGACATATTTGTTTGCAGCTTTAAATATATACTTTTAAAAAATTAGAAAACTTGATTCAATTATGTAGTTTTCTAAGATCTTTTTGAACAGATGAACGCATTAGAATTCTGAGAGCCCTCTGAGAAAATGATTGCCACCGGAGAGTACATTTGTGAAAGAATGCCTGTTTGACTCAGAGAAGAGAGTGGGGAATGCAGAGTCACTATTGAAAAGGTATCTGAGTCCAAGGAAAGAAAAAAGCATAAAAAGGAAACTCTATGCCTTGATTAGGTTAGGTATATGTTGAAGAGAGGATTTTACAGGCTTTCAAGATTCAATTACAATACCATATCTGGGCTTCTGGTTTTGTGCAGTAGTGTAGCAGCCGAGGGATTATGGGGCTCTGCACCCTAAGGCCGATTTCTGCCTGCTAGGGGACCCTAAATGGGCTTAAAGTCACCCCATAGAGGCGATAAAGAAGGAGGGAAGTCCCACTGAGTGCGGAGAGATGGTGGCTGATCCAATCAGTCCAGGAAAAGCCTTCCAGAAACCAGCAGGAGAAAGACTTCAGAGTCTTTCACTTTGAGAGCGGGCAACTAAATTTCATTTTTGATTTGTGCCATTGTGCCCACAGTAAAAAATTGACAATAAAGGTTATCTATCTATCTATCTATCTATCTATCTATCTATCTATCTATCTATCTATCTATCTATCTATCTATCTATCTATCTATCCCAGGGATTCCCCTGGGGGTGCAAGACGGTATTCAAGGGTGTGCGAAAACTTGGGTTTTCAAAATTATAGTGTATATGCATAATTCGTTGCCATTATATTTTGTAAGGGGTGCAAGAATATATCAGAAGCATTCTAAGGGTGCGGGGTATAGAAAAGTTTGGGAGCCGCTGGTCTAGCCCAAGCGACAAACAGCTGAAGCCCAAAAGCACTATTTTAAGCTAAGTGTAAACAATGTGCTTGGAACTGGGTAAGAACAGTGATTTTCTCTCTTCTACTTGACAATTGATTTCCTGGGGAAAAAAACAACCCCAAGAAGCAAAAAGCCTCTGAAAGTGAGAAGGAAGGGGATCTTTGCCCCACCCTCCTACAGACAGAAGCGGCGAATTAAACCCTTAAGTGGGGACAGAAATATACTGAAATGAAATTTATATGACCTGAATCTGGATAAGTTTGAAATTGGTGGAATGTGTTAAGATTTCTTTTTAAAATCATGAAAATAGAAGAAAATAATTGTTTATTTTGAAAACTGAAAAACAAACTAGTGTTGACATCTAGTGGTTGCTTCAATACAGGAGTTGGCAAAGCCCAGGAAAAGATAATTTGTTTTGGGGTGACCTTCAATGTCTTAATAACAGAGAACAGCTGTGATAAAAAGAAAACATCTTGGCCTACCTACAAAGAGAGAACTATAAACATTAGGAAAAAAATGACCTTTCTGGATTACAAATACTTATTCAACTGTGATCTTAAAGCTGTCTGCAGAGAAAGGAAAACCCTGATTTTTGGCTGGAAAACCAGAGATCTGCAGAAAGAATATACCAAGAAAAAACAAATACTTTCCAGGAGGAGATATATGCTATGTTGCAACTAATTCAAACAACAATGGTCTCAAACCATGAGGAAATTAAAAATAACTTTGAAAATATAAATGAATGCATCTCTAATTTAACTTTACAACAAAAAAATTCTCAGAAAATAAAAATAGAGAGTGAGCTGATAAAACAGACAACTGATGAACCAGAGAAGAGAGATTTAAAGATGGAACCTTACAACAGAAGAAAGTATGAAAAAAAGTGGAAGTGGAAGTGGGAAAAAAACTTACAGGAAATAATGGACATGGAAAAGATAACTTATACTTTAAGATCATAAAATACGTCTGAGGACAAGAAAAAAGATTTGACAAAATAGATTACAGAGCTACCAGGAAAACTACAAGAACGTAAGAGACAAAAAATGATAAGAGAAATTAAGAGAAAAAGAAAGGAAAAAAATCAATGAATATGAAGAGGCGAAACCTTCCTACAAAAGAAAAATCTCACCTGATTTGTCTTTTGTACCTACAACAATATCCACAAGACTATGGGAAGACTCTTTGATTCAGAGAAACATATTGATCAGGAAAGATGTTTGGCAAAATAAAAGGCTAAGGCGAGAATCAAGAAATTAGATGATGGGATCTATCAGAGGGAATATTTGAAAATTAAACATCTGTTTGAATATGGTTAAAGAAATAGAAAGATTTTGGATATAAATGAATTTTAGTTTAAGAGGGATGAGCCCCTCAAGTAATGTAGTATTTTTCCTTTCTTTTTTCCTTTGTGTTTTGTTTTTTGACATGAGAAATATAAAAATATTGGAATGGTTTATATAAAGGAAATGTTTTAGATACCTAAGTGCAATTGATCTTGAGAAAACTTCGAATGGATAAAAATGTTTTGATTAGATCTAAAAGATTAGATAATTGGATTTATTTAAATAGAGCACTTAAAGATTAAACAAATGCTTGAATATGGTTAAAAAGAAGAGAAAAATTCTGGATATAAATGTACATTGGTCTAAGAGGGATATATATTTTAAGTAGTATACTATCTTCTTATTTCTTTTTCTTTTCTTTTTTTAAGATATGAGAAATGTAAAAGTAGTGGGATGGCCAGTATGAGGAAAAAGACTTAAATGCTTAAGTGTAATGAAAATCTTAACCAGTAAGAATGTTTTGAATATAGTGAGGAAAACAAATTTAAATGAAAATTTTAAACAGGATCTATGATAAGGCAATCAAGATGATCAGTTAGAAAAAAAGTTTTGTATCAATGTGGTTATTATTTGCAGAAATATTCAAAAAATGTCTATATTTAATTGTTATTTATCCAAATAATAATTGTATTAATTCAAGGATGGCAAAAGAGAACATTTTTGGAAGAAGAGAACATCAAGTAAAGCTATTATGTGGACTATAGAATTATAGAAAGTAATTGTTATTGATTGCTTTTTAAATATAAACCTAGACAACATGATGTTTACCAAAGATTAAGGTGATTATGTAAAAAAATTAATAAAACATATTTTTTTAAAAAATACAATACCATATCAACATATCTGGAAAGCCAGGAACCCAGGTTTGAGACCCAAGTGCCACATGAAAGGATGAGCTCCTGTCCTCGCCCCAGCTCCTGCCAACCTAGCAGTTCAAAAGCATGCAAATGCAAGTAGATAAATACCGTGTTTTCCCGAAAATAAGACCCAGTCTTATTTTTTCCCCTCCAAAACAGGCACCAGGTCTTATTTCCAGGGGGAGTCTTTTGCACTCACCTCACAGCAGCGGCACTGACAGCCCCACCCATTTAGCCCACCTCTTCTGTGAAGGAGCAGCTTCATTCTGCAGCTGAGAATGGAGCTCCGGACTCCATTTTGCCATCAGAGGCTTTTCTGGAAGGCTTCTGCAGCCGAGAACTGAGCTATGGATTGAATCCATAGCTTGGTTCTCAGCTAGGGAGGCCTTCCGGAAAGGTTTCTGACTGCAAAATGCAGGCTGGGGGATGCTGCAGAAGAAGTGGGCCAGCAAGGAGGGGCAGGTGTTGATTCATGGGAGACCTGGTAAGTGGGTGTGGGTCAGGTGGGGCAGCTCCACTCCCCCACTAGCTTGATTTTTAGGTGCACACCTCACCCCAATCTAGGGCTTATTTTCGGGGTAGGTTTTACTTTTGGGGGAACATAGTAGGTACCACTTTGGTGAGAAGTAACAGTGCTTTGTGAAGTCATGTTTTTGGACAGCACTGGCTCAATGGCCTTGAAACAGAGATGAGCACTGCATCCTATAGTTGGCAATGACTAGCAGAGTAAAATCCGCAAGGACTCCTTTTACCATATCTGCATTAAAGTTCATTCCAAGACTTAAATGACTTCTTTCCTGCCTTTGCCTCTCTTAAAGAGCTATCAGTATCTCACATATACAAAAAGGCTACTGATACTGTATCAATGAAGCTACTCAGACAACACTGAATCAACAGAAGACAAACTTCCTAAAGTTGTTCCCAAGCTTTTCTCCAGTTCTTTAAAATGTTTCTTCTCCACTATTTATGAACCTCCTCTTTGTGAATTTCTCAGATTTAAAAATATTAGTGTTTGGTTTCAAAAAAATTATTGAGGTGGGGTGGGATCTTGGAAGTCAGGTAGCTCAACAACATTCAACATCTGTAACATCTTCAACATTCAACATCTGCAAAGCAGGATGAAACTGCAACACCTCTGAGACTTCCATTCAGCTTTTGCTTAAAACCCTTTAGTGAAAGAGATTCTATCAGGTCCTGAAGCAGTTTGTCCTACTATCAAATAGGTTCTTACCATTCCAAAATAATGATTTACTACACAGCAATTTCTATATATTTGTTTTATTCTTGCTCTTTGGAACAATAAAGAACTGGGCAGGGCTACTTCAGTGTGGCAGGCTTAGACATCTGAAGGCAGTTATCATGCTCCTCTTTAATTTTCTCTTTTTCAGGCTAACTATACACTGCACTGAAAATCACAGGTTGTGCTACAATTGTATCCAATTAAACACTAACATGGTAATTAGAAAAATGTGATCTGAATTCTTTATGTGTCAAGCTACAGGTTCCTGGTGACAATTTCAATTGCAATGGCTGACAAGTTTGCTATGGTTGCAGAAACTATTACTGAAAATAAATAGCTGCAGCCTTGGAGGGTGTGTTTGCATACTGCAGTTATGTATGCATTCATTATCTCAATAAAGAGCATTTCCAAAGAGAACGATAGCATTTAACAAGTGCAGGGAGTTTTTTGTAGCTTTCATGGTGAAGTGGTGTCAGCCCTTCAAGATAATCAGGACCAGTAAACCAAAACCAAGAGTATTAACACTACTTTTATTGGAAGGTATAGTAATGGAATCTTAAAAGTCTGAAAATGCTTGCCTCTCCAAAGAACTCAGGAGAGTCAATTCTGAGAGTCTTTTCCCACTGCTATTCCTGCTATGGAGACACATTTCTCTTACCAGGCAGTGTTCCAATATCTCAGGGGCTGCCACAAAGAAGAGGGAGTCAAGCTATTTTCCAAAGCGCCTGAGGGCAGGAATAAGAAGCAATGGATGGAAACTAACCAAAGAGAGAAGCAACCTAGAACTAAGGAGAAACTTCCTGACAGTTAGAACAATTAACCAGTGGAACAACCTGCCTCCAGAAGCGGTGAATGCTCCAACACTGGAAGTTTTTAAGAAGAAACTGGACAGCCATTTGTCTGAAATGGTATAGGGTTTCCTGCCTGAGCAAGGGGTTGGACTAGATGACCTCCAAGGTCCCTTCCAACTTTATCATCATCATCATCATCATTATTATTATTATTATTATTATTATTATTATTATTATTATTCTCAGTGGCCAACACT
Source organism: Crotalus tigris (assembly GCF_016545835.1). NCBI lineage: Eukaryota > Metazoa > Chordata > Lepidosauria > Squamata > Viperidae > Crotalus > Crotalus tigris. The sequence continues at coordinate 1,234,380 of NW_024096794.1, forward strand.
GAAGAGGCTGCTTCTTTTAAGAAGTGTAACTTGGATCTATTTACCCTGGAAGTTACATTTACAAACTAACAAAAGCACTCTCCTCTCTTTCTCATGATGCCATGAGAAAGTTGTATTCCTTTCACTGCCAGAATGAAATCATTTTTTTTTGCAAACTTTAAAATAATGATTTTGTTAATTTGAATGTGTGATCAAACTAATATGGGGAAAGGAAACTGTGGTTGCAAATGTTATCTCCAGAGAAATTAGATCCATGTACATGTATTCCATTGGAACAATGCAGTACAATTTCATCAAAAGAAGCATCTAGAACATATGAAAGAATAAAATATTAGGTTCAGACATATTCATGGGGGGAAAGAGCAAATAATAAATGACAGATATACAACATGACTTTATAATGCAAACCTTGTAACTTATGACATTGCTTCCTGGTAAGATCTGCATTGTGATGTTACCCTTGCATTTATTATTATAAGATTATATACAAAAAAATCATTATTATTTATCGTCATCCTTGCAGCTAGTAACCAATATCTATAATTAGGATACATTTGGATATTTGCACATGCAGTTCTATACTGGACTTTTGAATAAGTTCATTCATTGTCACCCTTAGAGAAAAAACTTAGGTAGACAACAGAGCTTTGGTACTGCATGGAAAAAGATCTCTTGAATTTCTAGGAGATAGAAATTCCAGCCTGAAACTGTGGAGAGAGACTAATTGCATAGAGACCACCAATACAGATTGACCAATGATTTGACACGATAAAAGCAGCCGTTCGTGTTCAAGCATAAAATAGATTAATTATGACTTTGTTAGATTTATACAGAGGCTTTCCTCTGGGAGCTCATAGCGTTCCCTCCGTAGAGAAGCTGTGAGATAGACTGGGCTGAGAGAGTGACTGGCCCACAGTCATCCATGTAAGCTTAATTTGGTCCCTTCTGGTCCTAATTTAAAACCTTAACCAATGCACTGGCTCTCAGCATGAAAAGTTTCATATTTCATATGAATTAGAACAGAAGGAAAACAACTCATCTAATTCAGTGTATGTTTTTGTCAATGTTATATCATCACTGAGAGTGAATTACAGCCAATTAAAAGGATGAGTGCTGTTTCCTACAGTGCAAGAAGACGCTTGCCAGATTATCAAGTGAATGAGTCACTTTACAGTAATACACAGGTAATCAGACTGGACTCTATGCTGATACCATGAAGGCAAGTACAGCAGATTTAGGAAACATTACCTTTGTTCTGAGTGGGTGATTATTTCAATCTTTAAAAGCAACCCTGAAAAGAAATCAGTGAGGAAGAGCAATATTTTTACTCAGACAACATGCATCTATTAATAATGCATCTTTTCACTGAGAATTTCTCTATTCAAGGACAGAGTGCATCAGAAAGCATGTCTGATACACAAACACACTACAATTGGCTCACCTATGGAGTCAATTTTCAGGCAAACAGGAAGGTCACGAATGTCCAATGAAGCCAAACCAAGGCATGTATAAGTAAAATGAAAAATCATATTTTGGGCACCAATGACAGGTTCCATGGAGAGAGGTTTTCCACGGACCAGAGAGAGCGTGGTTTCACAGGCTGCCTGCATCCTGCGAATGGGGTTCACTTGTTTGCATGGCCTGGTTTCTGGCATGCCACTGCCTGGTGCCTGTCCATGGACCAGGGGTTTATCTACAGTGATAAATTACATATTCAAAATATGTTTTTTTGCCATTGAACTGATGTATCACATAGCTGGACAACTTTCCTACTGGATTATTATAAAAGTATTATTTACAGGGTTGGAAATATGTAGGACATACTACTACCAAGGCTATGGGATCCAGCCATCAATATGTAGAAGCAGTACTTTTTTGGCAGATAAGTGTAAGGATATGGGAAAATTTCAATAATCTATAGCAATTTATGTGCATGATTAGAAAACAGTTCCTATGCTATTAAATCCATTAATCTCATTTTGCTTCATATACAAATCAAACATTGCAAGTGAAAATCTGCTTAACTGTGACCCACATTTAATGATAAATCTTGGGTATTTCATTGGCCATTAGAAGACCATCCAGCTTCTGTTCTAATTTTCATCAATACATCTCTGGAAATACTCCCCTTGTCCCATGCAAGTCTTAACTGGTCCATTAGCTGTCTTTCTGCCTGGCGAGCCCAGCTCCCCACTGCCTTAGGCCTCATTAGCACTACTCTGGCTGTCTGATGAGATGAACAGCAGTCAACTCTAGACCCAAGACCTGTTTGTAGACCACAGGGAATGTTTATCCAATATGGAAGGAAACAAATTGCAAAACCAAATGAAATTTCTTGCCTCCCTCCAGCTCTCACAATCATTCAAGCATTTCTCTCATTAAAGAAACACTAGGTGTCTGGTAGGAATTAATCTGACGTGCAGACTTGGTTCAGCAAGTGGGCCTAGTATGGAGGCTGTTCTAAATGAAATAAAAAAGGAGACATTCATTCTATGCTCTAACCTGTGGAGCATCCAAGACTCATCTTGGATTAGGTAAAAGAGAGGCTTTGCTTCTTTTTCATTTGGGGAGATGCACCATGAAAAGACACACTTTACTCTATCAAAGTTTTACGTTTGTATGGAAAATCCCAAGAATTCCTGTTTTTTTTCAATAGACAAAACCAAGATTAAAGACAGCTTCTGCACCAAAGCTTTTGTTGCTTTCTCTTCCTACAAACTCATGTCATAGGTGAGGTTTTGTTAATTAACTGTTCAGTGATTTTTGTCCCTCTGTCCCTCTAAACTTAAACAGCTGCCATACCTGCAGTCCTTCCTTCTGATACATTTTCATCCATCTTCCATTTCATTTTTTAAAGCAAATTAACAAAAGGATACCATACAGTCAAGGAGAAATATATAAGACATGTATTTGTAAAAGTACTTTAAAAATGTCTTCATTCTTTAGCAGAAAAAACCCCCACTAAATTGATTTTAGGCAAGATTTGTTTAATTCAAAAATTTGCCATTCAAAATCATCAAGCCCTGCAAGGCTTTTTCTGTGTTGAGAATGCTTATGGATACTCCTGGATCTATCAAGTGGCAACATGATACAAAACTAACATCCATCCAGTAGCTGAAAATCATACGTTTTCAAAATTGGATGAGCATGATCAACCTTTGGCTATGATATACCAAGAATCAGAAAATGGGAGGCTGTTAATTCTTCACTGGGAAAGTTCTTTGCTGACAATCGAAACTGGTCCTGGTGTCTGACAAAAGAGAGAGGCTTCTGAATTTGTCTGAGTAAGACCAACTTTAAAGGTATCTTGTAAAACTCACCTTCAAGCCTATCTCTCTCTGAAGAAGTGGTTACAGTGAAGGAAGAAGGAAGAGTATTCTAAATCAAAACCAAGCAAACTATACTAGAAATGGCCTCAGCCATAACTCCTAGTGAAAACTGATGAAGCAAAATATTCTACAGTATCTTGACTGAGGCCATATCTAGTATAGTTTGCTTGGTTTTGATTTAGAATACTGAATGAAACCAATCATTGTGACCTGTAAACTGTTATAGTAGCTTATGTCGCTAGAACCCAACCAATTGCAATAAATCCTGTATGTCTGATATTACATACTTACAAGATTTACATATTGCAATGAGTTCATGTATGTAAGTATGTAATAACTGCACATAGTCAAAATTCTTCAAAAGAAGTTGATTGAGAATGGCATATTTTATAATTAATTTACTGATGGGAGAGGAAGCTTATTCTTCTTCTTGTGCCATATCCATGTTGGCGATGTTGGCAATCATGTTGGCGATCCTGTTTTTATCAGCAGCTGCACAAAAAAGTGCTGCTGAGTTTTGTCCAAACCAGTCCCTTAGATTTTGAAGCCATGATGTTCTTCTTCTGCCTGGAGCTTGTTTGCCTTTAGTCTTTCCCTGGAGGATTAAATGGAGTATGCCGTATTTTTCTGGGTGTCGCATCACATGTCCGAAATATGTGGGAAGCTTATAGGAAGGCAATTTATCTATTTGAGTAAGGCAACAACTGACTCAAGTTGCGCTTTACTCCAAAGACACATTCAGATAGTTTTCTTAGTGAAATACAATAATGGCTTTGTATTGTTTTCTTTCTGGATGCTTTTTCAACTTCCCAGTCTAGGTTTTGACTGGACATCTCTCATCTAAATACTAACCAGTTCTCACAATGCTTAGCTTTTTGGGGATCAGGTAATATCATCCAGATGCAGCCAACTGCTGTAGCCTTTCTGGTATATAATTTTGAAGATTTTCTACTGATTAGTAACAATGCTATATATACAGAATACACCCACTTGTCATTTATTCAAACATATTTTCATGCAAATAGGCTGAAGAACTATTCAAGCATTTTTTCATGGGCTTTTTTGTCCTTTTCCCAGTTGCATTCTCAAGTCTTTGTACTTTCTCCCAGGAGAGAGGTACTCAAGGGGATAAATAAAAATCCAGATTGAAAACAGGTGGTTTGCTACCTTGCCACAGGAAAATCAGAAATAGAATACAGAGAATTAAAGAATTCTAATCTATGCTGTTATAGCAGGAAACATGAAATTTAAAAGTTTGAAGCTGAAGGAGAGGCCAGTACCTCGGTCTTCTGACTCACAGTGAGGATCCAGGTCTAGAGAGAAGATTGAATCCAAGCAGCTATATTTGTATTAGAAAGGATTTGCAAGTGCCAATTTTCAATTACACACACACACACACACACACACAAATTGCCTTCTTGCATGTCAAACAATTCAGCATCAGGACTTCATCCAGAACAAAATCTTTTTGTAAGTTATAACTGGCTTCTACAGACAGGTAAAAGCAACATGTTAACTTACTTAATTTCCAATATGCAAGCATTAATAGCAATAGCACTTAGGCTTTTATATACTGCTTCATAGTGTTTTACAGCACTCTCTGGACAGTTCACAATATCAGCATATTGCCCCTAACAATCTGGGTCCTCATTTTATATCGACCTTGGTAGGATGGAAGGCTGGACATAAGTAATTTAAGTTAACTGTGCCATTATAAGAAAAATTAAATATGGTTTTGAAGGCTTTAATCATAAACACATTAGGTAAAGAACTTCCTTCTTCCTTCAACTGAAACAGACATCAGCAGTTTACAACACAGCTGTTTAATAATAAGAAAGCCAAGGCACTTAATCTAAGTCAGGGGTGTCAAACTCAATTTCTACTGAGGGCCGCATCAACACTGCGGTTGCCCTTGGGGGGCAGGGTGGGTGTGGCCAGAGTGGGTGTAGCCTACTGGGTGGGCATGAATGGAGTGGGTGTGGCCTACTGGGTGGGCGTGGCCAGTTCTACATCATTTGCGTCAAGGGTGCCTGTGGGGGCCTGGGCAGAAATGGGACAGATCTGAGGGTCTCTGGCAGAAGGGGGTGGGACCGGGGCAAGTGCCAAGGCATGGTCCACTGGGGCAAGTGCCAAGATAGCCACTACAAAATTGTACATTGGCTCCCAGCTGGCCTGGGCCAGGGCCAGCAGTGGGGACCATTCCCTCACTGTTTCCAGGATGGCTTTGCGGGCCACATGAAACCACTTTGCGAGCTGCATCTGGGCCCTGGGCCTTATGTTTGACATGTCTGATCTAAGTCAATTAAATCCACTAGCAACAATTAAGTGGCATCATGTCCCAAATACTCTTGGGAAGACTTTTATCTTCAACTTCTTCTGGAAAGTGAACAGGGTTAGAACTAAGCCAATCTCCAATCCAGATGATCAGTCCAACAATAGAAAAACAATATCTTTGGTCTTTGGCTCCTCTAAGCTCCCCAAATGGGGAAAAATCTGCTAAAATATTTCTTCCAGTATGACTGAATCTGCAAACAGATAGGCCTGTAAGTAACTTGGGACCAAGTCAAGTGAGAGCTAGCAAAAAGTGAGGTTGCAATAAGGAAATAACTATTGTAAAGATCTGGCAGATTTGATTAATATTAAGGACTGTTCCAAAATTTTGTTATTTTGGAACACCCCTCACCCTACTAAGCTGTATATTTAGACTCCCTTTAAACAACATCTGAACTGAGGCATGGTACATCATGTATCTGAATTTCTACTTGTCCATTTAGGCCAAAATCTGTCTGTATCTTTGCACATGGTTAGTTGGAAATTAGAGTGGCAAAGTTCAGCATAAAGCAAGGCTGCTCTCAGACAAAGCACGTTCATTATAAGATGTTCCCTTGTGTACTGGGTTGGTAAAATTGTTATTATTTGTTAAGGACTGACAATGTGCTCCACGCTATATGAGAAAGTAATACAGAAGCAGACAGTTCTCTAGAGAGTGAGCCATCACAAAGAACGGAATGAAAAAAGATATTCTGTCTGACCCAGAGAACAGAGGTGCTCAGATCTTTTGAAATTGTTCTGTCCTCTACATTGAAAGTAAATAATATTTTACTTCCAAGCTCAGCCTACCCTATTACCTGTCACAATGTGCCCCAGCAACTTTGAAAGCATCATCCTTAAAATCTTCATCTTTGCACATCACTTTAGTGAAGAGTGCATTATGTCTAATAAAGAAGAAAACGGCAATAAAAAGACCCTGTAAGACTATTACGGTGTAGAAAGCTCTGAATAGAATTAGTTTCATACTGTAAAGTTCAAATTCAGTGTTACAAAATCAAATTGGGGAACTTAAATCTTTACGATCATCATTTTGTACTGATTATTCTTACCGTAGAACATACTTGGTGCTACTACACTGGTATTGTTCATGTATACTTCAGCTCTAATATGCTGTTTACAGATGGATATGAAATTTGTCCAGTCTAAATTTCTACATACACTTATCAAATTTATACTTCTGAAATAAACGTATGTAGAAGATACATCCCTGTCAAAATACAGTGTGCAATAAACTATTCATAAAATACATTAATGAAGTATAACATGCACAGACATGAATGTTCTTTCTTGCAAGAATGGATTACATCAATAGAAAATTACTTGGGAAATATTTGCACAGTAGAAAAAGTGCATATGGTAGATGTTAAAGAGAAATGTGGAGAAAAATGCAAGGTGGGTGAGTGGGGGGGGGAGGAGAACCCATTTGAAACAGATGTTGAAAGAGCCCAGAATAAGCTTGTGATCAGGAAAATGACAAGTTAAAGGAAAACAAAGGTGACATATTTATCCAACCATAGAATACCTACATATAGCAGCTGGAAAAATGTTGCATGGTTACTTTGGATTTTCGTGTTTTGCAGTTTCATGTTATAGGTTTAGAGTTTGGTCTAAAAACAGGTCCTAAATAGCCCAGGTTGAAGTCAAACAATAAACACACTGAAGAAATTACTTTAAATAGAAGATTCTTAAAAATTAATAGCTATGTCAGCACAACCATGAAAAGTATGTCACTAGATGTGAAGTGCACATTAAAATTATTTCAAAGAGTCTAACGCAAGTAATATTAATTATATTAATTTCATAGCTAGCAAACATTTCAATAAAATCGTTGCTTTCTACCAAATAACAATTTATAAACTACAAATGAATTAACAAGAATGAGTTTCCTAATTTAAAATAAAAGGTCAGATTATATCCTCTCTTGGTTTTGGCAGAAGAAAGGCCAGATATGAACAAAATTACACAGACTACAGAGTTCAATGCATGGTAAAGGATAAATCATAGTAACTCCCACAAATAAACTGACGATTATTTGGGGATTATTTCACTGGTGTTTTTAAGGTTCCAGAACAGCATATGTTAGAAAGGGGAAAGTATTCTAACCTTAACTAGTTGGCATTAATTTTTAGTTTCATCTTGGCTGGATCAATAATAAGATTAAACACTTGGTCTCTTATGGGCATTAGTATCATTCATAACTATAGTTGTTTAAAAGAACAAGAAATGACAAAAGATTTTTCTTTGTGGGCTGAAGCAATTTATCTAGCCAAAAGGAATAATTTTTAAGCACAGAATCATCTCAGAATTCCAGCAACTAAAACAAAAATTGCCAAGCACAGCAAATAATCTGAACCCCCAAATGGCTAAAATATCCCTCAGAAGTAGCAACCACAGTTCCAAAACCATCAAAGAAGAATACTATCTGTAATCAGAAATGATTTTCTGATTTTCGCCTTCCCAACATTTGCATCAACAGGAAAAGGCAGTGTCAGCAAATAATAAAACACGAGTAATGATAGCATCATACACATTCTATGATGTATACATTTGTGTCCAATACTGAAATGCAAGTATGCACAGCCATCATTTCCATTTCCATGACCATGCAACATGCAAAAGTGTCATCATTTTAGCATTTTGAGGTTTGCTGTGAACTCTAATGTTTCCCAAAAGACAATGGACAAAGACAGAAAAGCTCATTTTGCCAATGACACCCAGGGGTCACCAAACCAAATGCTGGAGAAAAAAAGTTATATTCCATTATGTTGCATATCTATCTGTTTTGTTGATAAAGGACTATATATGATTCTACCATTCTATTTAAAATAAAGCCCATGAACTAGTGAATATTTCCCTGAATAGGGGAATAGGGGCATCCCCACCATGCTTCCCATGTTTTGGAACAAGTCTAATTGTTTAGAATAGATTAGGGAATACAGGAGTTATAGAAGGGAAGAAGAAATCAGGGGATATTGCTTTCTTCTTTGATCAACATAGTCTTTGCTGGATCAAGGAATATTCTGCGAATGGAAGAACAGTAGTACAGAATATACAAGCATAGACTTTGGCTCTCATCATAACAGTTAAGACTAATTGCTTAGAATTTAATCTTTCTCAGGGGCTTTTACGGCGAGCAGGTCTAAACTTTACAAACTTCAGCATAACTCAGAGCAGGCAATCCACAGCCTCAGATCAGGTAAGATCTGTCAAAAAATAGTCCTCAAAAATGCAGATTGACCTTTCCTACAAAGAGAAAATACATCCCTTTCCTTTGTGTAGAGAGGGTATCAAAAAGAGAAACAGAACAACAGACCTTATAAGAACAATAAGAAAAAAACAAGGAAAAAAGAAGAATTTTAGAATGCATAGAGTCTGTGGTCCCATTCTTTTTTTTTATACTGACTTATTTATTTGCTTATTCTACACAAACAGAGCTACCTTTGGCATATAGTCCTCGAATTGTTTCCATAATCTTGGTTTAACTAAATTATAGATTAGCTGAGAAATTTAGGAACTTGATTGTATGTCTGATTCACAGGTCCATGCTGAGAAAACAGAAACACATGCACTCATACACATACAGTATATGTACGCACCTATGAATATATTTCAACTGTCCAGCATATCAAATATTTTCTTCTTCCTGGTTGTTCTGTTTATGATTCTGTTTCATTCCGTATTACTCTTTTGTCCCAAACCTTTCTTCAGAAGGTTGTAATAATCTCCCCTTATTATTATAACAGCTTGGAGAAGGGCTTTGCACAACATGAACAATTAATGAATTTTCTTGGCAGTTTGAACCTGGGGTGCCCTTCAATTTACAGTCCTTTGTTGGTTCAAAGGAAAGAATCTGAAATCCCACCCTTCTAAATGGTTGGCCTATGAAATCTACAAAAACTACTAATGTCTACAAGTTTTTGTTCTTGTTACAGCTTTAGTGAAAACACAAAGCCTGAAAATTCCAAGGGGAATCAATAGACTTTCTTAGCTCTCAAATGTTTGTGCATCAGAATGTATAATTAAAGGGTATGTCATGCAACAGATTTCTCAGCCATATAAAATGAGAAAAGAAGCATCATGCTGTCTGTTCTAACCTGCTTTGCAAATATCAAATTCTAATCTAGGTAGATATGGAAAAAAGCATTCTTGCTTTAACTCTGCAACTATTGTCTGGAAGCTGGCTACCGCAGCAGCTGAATTTCTGTGTTTAAGCTGCTATTATAGATCTTACCTGACGGATATCTAGACGGTAACTAAGAATGGGATCAACAGCATCTGGTTCCTTCTGTGTCCACTGTAAGACATAGGAATAGTTCTTGGATTGCTTCCTTGTAGGATTCGGAGTATCATAGTAAAATTCTGGGCTATAAGCTTTAGCTAAAAAGCAGAAAAGAGAATGAGAGGAACAGAGAGGAAAGTTGTTATAACTCAGTGAGCACCATAAGAATCCATGCATGCAACTCATCAAGAACTTTCAGTAGGAAGGTCATGGGCACGTAATCTACCAAATACCGTAGGTATTTATTTTCTCTTTAGATATTTATAAAACATATTGTTAACTTCATATCCACTATCTACTACTTCTGGGAATATGATTAGTAAAATTCATTTATCATAATAAAGCTTAATAAAAACTCTGCATTCCGATCTACAACTAAACCAACTTTGCTTTTGCTTCTACTTGTTAGCAAGCCTTGAGATGAGGAAAAAAACCACAATGTAATATCTGTCCACTATCAGTTACTTCTCTCTATTATGGCATAGTAGTAACTGTAACATTGCTCTTTGTGACACAACAAATTTATTCCCTAGCAATTAAGATAACCAATATAGGAGAATTCTTTGCTTAGAATGCAATTTAAAGCTACATTAACAGAAGAACAATTTCTAGGTCAAGGGAAATATAGCAAAAGTTCCACTATAATCTTCATTGGTCAGTCCCCATATCAATTACCATTTGTGGTTTTGGCATTTTACTTTAATGTAGAGGTCCTAAAACAGTTTCATAGAAAAACAACAAGTATGATCAAGGAAATGGAAACTATATTTTACAGGGAGAAACTTAGAGTATATTTAATCTTGGGAAAAGCTGATTTAATGCAGATACATTTTTACTTTTCAAATATCTGAAGAAGAAGGCCAGTTTTCCCCCCCTCATTTCCTTAAATTATGCAACACACAGTACTCTCTTAGAAGAAGTCCAGTTGCATTTATGAATCTGTTCTTAATAGTAAGGAGCTGTTCAACAGATGTTCAGACTGGATTTGGCATTTTGTCTACCTATCGAGTCCTTACCCAGGACCTGGGATAGGCAGATGTGGATGTTTGATGGTATTACAGATATCGTCGAGGATGGAAGCAGTTCCTTAAGGCAATTGACTAATAGCGAATTTGTCAATGCCAATGGTGTTCAAGTGGTGCTCCAGTTGTTTTGGGATTGCACCCAAGGAGCCTATTACTATTGGTACTACCCTTGCTTGCTTTTGCCACAGTCTTTCTATTTCTATTTGTAGGTCTTTGTATTTTGTTATCTTCTCCAGTTCTTTCTCTTCTATTCTGCTGTCTCCAGGCACTGCCACGTCCACTATCCAGACTTTTTTGTCTTTCTTATCGACAATTGTTAAGTCTGGGGTGTTATGTTGCAGGTGCTTGTCTGTTTGAATTCTGAAGTCCCAGAGCAGTTTAATTTTATCATTTTCTATGACTTTCTCTATTTTATGATCCCACCAGTTTTTGCTTACAGGCAAATGATATTTTTTGCAGATCTTCCAATGCACCATTGTTGCTACTTTGTCATGCTGCTGCTTGTAGTCAGTCTGTGCAATCTTCTTGCAACAGCTTACCAGGTGGTCCACTGTTTCTTCAGCTTCTTTGCATAGGCGGCACTTACTGCCTGTTGCTGTCTTCTCAGTTTTGACTTTATATGCATTTGTCCTTAAGGCTTGGTCTTGTGCAGCCAGAATTAGTCCCTCGGTCTCTTTCTTCAATTTTCCTGCTCTTAGCCATTGCCAGGTCTTGTTATTATCTGCTTTCCCAGCTATTTTTTTAATGTATTGGCCATGTAGTGCTTTGTCTTCCCATGCCTCTATTCTGTTCTTCATTTGGTCTTTCTTGTAGGCCAGTTTGGTCTCTCCAGTAATCAGTAAACCTTCCTGATATACTAATTTCAGTGCATCTTCATCATTGTTGTTCTTCAGATATTCTTCCAAAGCCATTTTTTCTTCTTCAACCATCTGATATACTTGTAGCATTTCACGCCCACCTATTTGCCTTGGTAGATAAAGTCTATCAATGTCATTGCGTGGATGAAGGGCATGATTCATTGTCATTATTTTTCTGGTCTTCCTATCCATTGCTTTTAGTTCTGCTTGAGTCCAGTCCACTATTCCAGCTGTGTACCTAATGACTGGGATTGCCCAGGTGTTGATTGCCTTTATGGTATTTCCTCCATTGAGTTTGGACTTTAAGATCTTCTTCACTCTCTTGATGTATTCACCTCTAATCTTTTTCTTGACTTCAGTGTGCTTGATGTTGTCAGCTTGAAGGATACCCAAGTATTTGTAGTAATCTTCCTCATCCAGACTCTTAATGTTATTTTCGTGGGGCATCTTGATTCCTTCAGTTTTCACTATTTTTCCTTGTTTGATAGTAAGTGTGGCACATTTGTCCAAGCCAAACTCCATTACAATATCTTGGCTATATATACGGACAGTGTTGAGCAGCGATTCTATTTCAGATGATGTTTTTCCATACAGCTTCAGATCATCCATGTAAAGGAGATGGGATAGTCTGGCAGATGTTTTTGATGTTTGATAGCCATGTCCTGAGTTATTCAGTATTGTTGACAGAGGAAACAGTGCAATAACAAATAGTAATGGTGTAATGAATCTCCTTGAAATATTCATCTCTTGATATTAACCTCTCCCAGGCTCTCACCATTGATCTGCAACTGTGTCTTCCATTGTGCCATCGATCTTTTCACAAATTTTCTGATGTTTCTACTGACTCCTGTTATTTCTAGGCACTTGATTATCCAGTCATGTGGCAGAGAGTCAAATGCCTTTTTGTAGTCAATCCATGCCACATTCAGGTTGGTCTTCCTTTTCTTGCAGTTTTCCAAGATCATCTTGTCTATTAGGAGTTGATCTTTTGTTCCTCTACTATTGGGGCTGTTTCCTTTCTGCTCAGGTGGAAAGAGATTGTTTTCAACTAGATGCTGTTGTACTGCATCAGCTACCACACCAGTTAGTAATTTGAAAGTTGTTGGTAAGCAGGTAATTGGCCTGTAGTTGCCTGGTGTTGCCCCTTTTGCTGGATTTTTCATTATTAGGTAGGTTTTCCCAGTTGTTAGCCACTTTTCAATTTCTCCTCCTTATAGTATATTGTTGAACTGCTTGGCAACGAGTGGGTGTATAACAGTTAGATGTTTCAACCAAAACCCATGCAGTTCATCTTCACCTGGTGCTGACCAATTTTTGATTTTCCTTGCTCTTTTTTCTACCATTTTTGTTGTTATTACTACTTCTTTCATTTCAACTTTTGTTTTATTTGCATCCACCTCTTTTAACCAAGCCGCATCCTTGTTGTATTTCTTTGGGTTATCCCATATCTGCTTCCAGAACTGCACTTCCTTGTCAGGTACTGATTGATTTCTTCCTTGTCAGGTACTGACTGATTCATTGCAGTTTCTCTCCATTGATGGATTGGTAGAAACGTTTCTGATTGGATTGAAATTGGAGGTTCTGCCTATAGTTTGCAATTCGAGCTTCATATCTACTGATTTTCCTGGCTATAGCTGTTATTTGTTGCTTTATTATTTCCAGTGCTTCCTTGATCTTCTTTGTTTCTAAGTGGTATTTCTTGATTAGGTATTCTTTGGTCTTCTTGTTCTTCAGCTTCTTTTCTTTCATCTGTTCTACCTTGCTTGCATGTGATCTTAACTTGCTGATCTTATTTTCTAGTCTAACCTTCCATTTTTCTGATGCACTGTTTGTTTGTTTTTCTTCTTTGTTGATTTTGCATCCCAGGTATTTAGTTATAACTGCAGCTGTGCTGTACATTAGTTGGTTTGTTTCTTGCAGTGAATTGGTGTTTATATGTTTTTTGTTGTTTTTATTGTTGTTGTTATTATTATTATTATTATTTACTTAGTACCTGGAGACAGCAGTATACAAGAAAAAGAATGGGAGAAAATCACATACAACATCTGCAAACAGAAGTAGAATGACTGTGGCAAAAGAAAGCAAAAATACTACCAAAAGTAAGTATTTGAGTTCTATCCCAAAACAATGATATATGCCTATTCCAGGTCCTTGGGAAAGAGTCACTAGGAGGATGAAAATACCAAATCCATTTAAACATCTGGCTTACTATGCAACCAACTATAATAATATTAATACACAATTGCAGTGATTCTGGGTAGCTAATAAATATTAAAAAATATACTATAAATAACAGTATAAAAATAGATTGCATAGTCATCTAATCACCAAATGACTAGTCTCATCTAATGGTTTAAGACACTGCTTAGAAACCAGGAGACTGTGAGTTCTTGTCCTGCCTTAGGCATGAGCGGCTGACTTTGGGCCAGTCTCTGTCTCTCAGCCCAACTCACCTCACAGGGTTGTTGTGGGAAAAATAGGACAAGGGGATATTATGTATGTTTGCCACCTTGAATTATTTGTAAATAAAGATGGAATTAAAATAAAAAAAATATTTTTTTAAAAGTGCAACTAGTACATAGTATGAAGCTGTGACCCATAAGTCCAGGAGGACCTTCAAATTGCACACTGTGTTTGTCTGGGACAGTGGGACATCATACACAACTAAAGATGGAAAACTACCAAATCCAAAGTCACTTTATCTTACTAGATTTGAGCTGAGTCCTTTACTTTTCCATCCAGACCTCGGCAGCCTATAAGCATTTTGTCTACTGTAGACAAACTTTCCACAGTATTACCAGGCTGACTGGGACAGAGATATACAGCTATCTTCAGTGTACTGATAATACATCATGCTCTGCTGCTCAATTGCTTCAACTAGTAGCTTATGTTGATATTAAAGAGGAGTGGGGAAAGAATTGAGCCCTCACAAAAGAGAAGCCTGAGGACAGATCTCTCCCCATCATAAACACTGACTGGAAATGGCCTAGGAAGAAGGAGGAGAATCAAATATGGATTGAACTCCTAAGCCCTGGAGTGAGTGCAGAAGGATATCATATTCAGTGGTATTGAACGCCACTAAATAAATGCAGAAAAGTAATGGTGTTTTGACATCTTTATCACCTCAAGATAAGCCTCAATAGCAGCTCTACATTTGTTCAGTCAAGTGTTCTCCAAGTTTCCTTCCAGGAGTGCTTTAGATGTTTCTTCTCCCACTACATCTCTCCAAGCTCTCCTCTAAATTGATTTCATGCAGTTTTGGAAGGATTGGGGTAGTTAAGGTGGAAATGAGAATGGCTAACTTTCATAGCCACACTTATTTGAGAGGGCAGTAATCATAACAAAAATACAGCATCGCAAATGCAGCTGTCAAGTTTCAAAACCCCATCTTGCTGGTGTGACAGACATTGCTTCTTAACTTGCCAACAAGCTTGGTCGGGGGGGAGGGGGAGTGGAGAGGTTTGGAATGCAGACTTCAAAGATTAAGGAAGCAGACCATGGGAATCAAGGACAATGGCCAGGTGTCTAACTGGACCTAGAGATGCTTTCCCATAAACATAATTTCTAACTTGATTGGGCAATGTGACCTGACCCAGAGAGAGGAGGAAGAAGTTAGTGCTTTTATTATGGGGTTTGGAAAGGGGCCTGCCACAGCTGGTTTTACTTTCATATGTGCTGATATGGTGTATTCAATAAAGTTTTGCAATAACAGCCTGAAGAGACTCGAAGGTGTTTGCTTGGTTGGGTTTGCTAGTCTGAACCTTGACAGCAGCACTATTTTGCTGCAGAATGTTGGTAGTGCAATCTTGGATGCTGGAAGGCCACAGTGTGGTGCTGGGAGTCTTTTGTACCCTGAAGATTAACTATAAACATTTAAAATCCTTCCATTCACCCACCCCTTGTTACTGATTCACAAGGAAGACACTGTGGTCCCAAATCCCACAGTTTATCTCCAAAGCAAAATCTTTTCACAGAAAACCCTATCTACATGCTCGCGTTTGGCCAATTTAAAATCACAAAAACCATACAATGGGAAAATATTCAAAGACAGGCAATAAATTTTACAGGTATTCCTTATTTCCAAGGTTTTCTTCTTTTCCATTCTTTTTTTACCCACCCCAATTACTAGTTCAGCCATTCTTTTCTGCTCTAATTAAATGGAAATGATTCCATGTTTATTTTTATTAACTTAGAATGGTAATATTGATGTTCACTCCTGAACCCCCTTTTCTTATTATTTTTATTGACGTACATTTTTGTGCATGCAGACATTCAGAGCCACCTTGGAGACTAATTGTTGCTTATTCAACTTGTATTGACTGTTAAGTCAAATTTCATGACAAATTTATAAAATAAAATCAGAACAGACAATAATCATTATCTTATGCCCATTTTTATAATTAATTGATTCCCAAGATAAAAGACTCCATCTCCAGTAATATAATAATAAGAGTCATTGGACTCTTTATAATTTTCCTCTTGTTCATATATATCAGCTATGGAGCATTTTGCAGCTATTTGAATACACAGAAGAATTAAATAAATGCTGGACCTCACCTCTAACTCTACATGCATGAACTCTGCTATAGAAAGAGCGGAAAATATTCATATAGATTTTGAAACAATGAAAGTTGTACACAAGCAGCTATAACAACCATTGGGAGATGAAGAAACGGGCATATTTCTATATTAAATTCACATAGATTTCTATTTAAATGTGCAGAGATGGCATTTTTTTGGTACAAGCCTGATAACTGAAGTATGGAGGAGGTTTTCTTGTGGTATACACTTGATGTTGTGATAAGGTGTAAAAGTTACCTACCACTTTTATAGTGATTGGAAAATGCTGACTAAAGTAATTCATATTGATTGCAAAGAATGGACTTTGTTAAAGGATTGTATGTCTGCAAAATGCCAAAGTCTATTAATACAAACACACACACACACACACACACACACACACACACACACACACACACACAAAAATCAGGGAAGTCCAAAGGGTATGTTTGACCTCTAGCCACTCATTTTTCTGAGACAGTTTTGCAAGAAAACAGAATAAAAGGGTCAAAGAATATTTTATATCCCTGAAGCCCAGATGTCATGGAAACAACACTGATACCAAGGAGTTAAACTTTCCATTTTTAAATCACCAGATCATATTTAATTACATGCTGCATTGTGGCATAAAGTCTATTTTTTATTCATCAACTCTATCAATTAAAAAACAGAAACTGCCCTCAGGCTTCCAAACTTAAAAGACAAGATAGCAAAATGTAATATAGGAACTAATCTTGGAGTGAACAACGAGCTACGTGCCTCTTTGTTTTCATCTTGCCATATATTCCTAGGAGGCAGGTGAAGGAAAGTGTGAGTATTGGAATCTTATAGGAACCAATTTTTGTGCCTCATTTTATCAAGAAGGTATTGGATCCAGACTTGCCCTTTCCTAAATGGAATGTCTCCTTCTTTGCAGAAAAGCTGGTGATCCAGTGGAGATTCCACTGGATAAGTCCACTTTTTGTCCCAGCACTATCTTTCTACTGCTCTGGGACTGCTCGGTAAATGGAGAGATGGTAAAAACTGGATCTCCTTGTTTTATTAGAGAGTCTCATCATGGGCAAATTTCCCATTTCATTCATCTACCATTTATTAGCCAAGTTAATCATACTAGTATCCACTAAATAAGAAAAAGCACAGGTAAGACTTACCTGATACCTGGAATTTGCAAACCGCAACCCCAACATCATTGGAGATACTACATTCATAGTTGCCACTAGTCTCCCGGCTTACACTGTCCACTTTATATTCTGAATAGTCTTGCTGCTCTGTTGGAGGCACTGTTAGAAGGCTACCATTAAATCTCCAGACAGCTGTGGCCACTTTCATAGGGCTTCCCTTTAACATGGTACATCGAAGGATTACACTACGTCCCATGGTTTGCCGAATATCCTGGAAGATGGGTTCCACGACAGGGG
Organism: Crotalus tigris; assembly: GCF_016545835.1. Lineage (NCBI taxonomy): Eukaryota > Metazoa > Chordata > Lepidosauria > Squamata > Viperidae > Crotalus > Crotalus tigris. The sequence goes on from NW_024096794.1 coordinate 1,252,179, forward strand.
AGACTAAGGCCAAAGAAAGAAGTAGATCATATTCAGTGAGTTTATGGCAGATTATACTGTGGACAAAATAGAAAGTGTATTAATGCAAAATTTCTTGCCAAGGGTGAACTTTTCTTTAACTTGTCTTCCATTTCATGTTATTAGCTGCCATCTGGATACAAAATGAAAGCTTGAGTGTAAATCAATAAGAAATGAAAGCTTGAGTGTAAATGTATAAATTCATGGACATTATCCTGTTTATAAATCATATGCATAAATAAATAAATTGCTGTGTGAAGTACTTTATTTAATATACCTGATAGATAAATAATTGCTATGTGAAGAACCTTATTTCAGTCAATAAGATTGCCTCAGACATTAGAAAGGATGGATGGAAAGAACACAATAATAAACACAAATATCTGAAAGATACAGATAGTTACTAGTGTTTTCCACAGGTCTGAACTCTGTATCTCCTATACCAGAGGAGTAATTCCTTAATTTTATTTAACAGTTCACCAACAGATGAAAATAGATGCTTAAATTATTAAGCATATATACTTGGAGGTATGGATTTTTTTTCCTGCCATATAGCACTGAACTGAGCATACCTAGTTTACAAGTTTATAAAGGTTTCCAGCTGTAGGGCTTTAACACAGAAGAATGGATTAAAGCCAGCCTATGATTAAGCTTGCTTTGCCCTATGATCTGAGATGGCCAGCTCCTTAGAGACTGCACCCCACAAACAGGTAGCTTTGTTGAAGGTTCCCTTTCCACAACAATAATTAATCAAAAGCAGTGAAAAAGTGAAAATCAATTTCATCCTCAAAACCTGCTTTGGAATGTTTGAAAAAGTGGGGGATTTAAGGGATTTGACCTTCAGATTCTCCATCTTTGTATATGACTCACATCAAAAACTGAACTAGTAAAACAAAAGGTTGGCTTAACAAATTAACATCTTAAAATAATTGTTCAAAGTTTGAGATCCAGCAAGAGGTGAACTTTCCAAGGCAAGGATGAATTAAAATAGCTTTTCCAGTTCTGGCCTGCTCCAGATAGACCAAAACTGCAACCCCCAGAAATATCCATAAGCAGTCTTGCTCTATGTGAGAATGTCATCTCTGGGAAGCCTAATTTAAAACATGATGCCAGGGAGCCCCTAGGACATTACACAATACTAAATCCAGTACACCAGGTTGACCCCTATACCAATTCCCTCCATCCCAAAGGACTGATACATTGTGGTTTTCAGAAGCTTCGTAGGCAACAATCGGCCTATGAGATGTATTCATAGCATGGCAATTTTCATTATTTCCAGGTCATATCAGCAATAGAGCAAGGGCTCTGAAAGGCACAAGAGTCTTATAGAAAAAGAAATGCAAACTTAATATGACAAATTAAGGAGGGTATCTGTTCAGAACACAGCTCTCGATGGGCTAGACTTTATTCAATGGTTGTCTGCTCCACATCCAATTGGTCCTTCAGAAGAGGGGCAACATAAATGTGTCTATGAAGGGAAAAGATACTATAGCTGAAGCAACAGGTTATGATGTAGTTAATAAGGTTAAGTATTTAGGAGTATATATCACAACATCTAATGGGAAATTGTATAAGAATAATTATGAACAATTGTGGATAAAGGTACAAAAAGACCTAAATGACTGGCAAAAACTACAATTTATCTTTGTTGGGGAGAATTTCAGTAGTAAAGATGAATGTTCTACCAAAGTTTCTTTTTTATTTCAGATGTTACCCATTTTGAAAAAGGATGCAAATTTGGAAGAGTGGCAGAAGGGTATCAATAAATTTATATGGGGTGGCAAGAAACCAAGGGTTAAGTTTAAGATTTTACAAGATGCTAGAGAAAGGGGTGGACTTAAAGCACCTAATCTGAAATTATATTATATTATATTTTGTTAACAAACAAAAATATTTTGGTTCTTGAAGGCTGGGATTTATTATTTGGTTGGCACGCATATTTAGTTTTTGATAAGAAAGTAGATTGGGTGTTTAAGTCACATATTTTAAGAAATGCCATACTCCATGTCTGGAGGAAGTATTATTATAAATTGAACTATAAAATACCCATTTGGGGGATTCCTGGACAGGCAATTCAAGGGGTTTCTAAAGGGGTGAATTTTGACAATATTTCCTATAAAGAGTTGGTCAGGTACAGATTGGCAATTAAAGTCTTTTGATTTGTTAAGGCAAGAAAATATTTTACAATCATGATTTCAATATTTACAAATAATGGAGAGATGGAGGTAGATAAGAAGGTGGGAATTACTTTAACAGATGAAAACTTGGTAATTCAGATTAAAGATCAGAAATTTGCTCATATCAAAAGAATTTATAATGAGTTGATAAAATTGGATTCAGAAACAGAGTTAGTAAAAGATTGTATTACCAAATGGGCCCAGAACATACAGGAACCAATCTTAATGGATTCTTGGGAGATAATCTGGGTTAGAAATGTTAAATTTACTCAAACACAAAATTTGAGGGAAAATTTTTATAAAATGTTTTATAGATGGCATTTGGATCCTAAAAAGCTATCTTGTATGTATCCGAATTTGCAACTCAAATGTTGGAGATGTGGTTCCTTGGATGCAACTTATTTTCATGTTTGGTGGACTTGCAAAAATATTAAAGCTTTTTGGATTATGATTTGGTGGAACATTCAAAAGGTTTTTAAAAGGAAAATTAAATTTACTCCCCAATTATTTTTTGGGGGGGGGTTGTGGATTTTAATGTTAAAGAAACTATTTTAATGCTGAATTTAATAACAGCAGCAAGACTATTGGTGGGTCAGAATTGGAAAAAAGATTCTCTGCCTTCTTTGGAAGAATGGGTATTCAAGGTTTCTAACTTAGCAGAAATGGCTAAAATTTCTGCTTACTTAAAGGACCATTCACAAAAGAGATACCGTATGTTTCTGTATGGAGAAGATGGATAGAATATATTCAGAAGAAGTATGGAACAACAAAGTTTCATTTATTTTATGAATAATGGCTTTTTATTAAAATATGAATTCAAGTTTGCAGAGAGTTAAGGGTTATTAGGATTCCGGTTATTGTATAAGTAGTAAATTTAAGTTGACTATGTTTAGTTTTCTTTTTTTCCTTTTCTTCTTCTTTTTTTTGTAACCCTGTACTGAGCTCTGGGAAGTCGGGGGGGGGGGGAAGGAGGGAGGGGAGAGTATGGGTAGTATGTTCAATAGTTCAGATTTTGGTGATAGAGGATTGCTCGGGCATTTTCCCTCAGACCACATCCAATTGAAAAGAAGAGGAGAGGGATAAGTAAGTAGAAAGATGGAGGAGAGAGGGAGGGGAGGAGAGGAGGAGGTAGAAGGAAGGGGGAAGTGAAGAGATGAGAGGGGGATGCGGTCTGGGGGAAATGGGTGAGCAACGTCGGAATTTATGTGTTGTATTTTAACTTCTTATGTATCTGAATTTTTTTTCTTATGATTGTAATGAAAATAAAATAATAATAAAAATAGAGGGGCAACAGAACTTTCCTTGGAATTTCATATGGTGCAGCTTTATAGTAAGATGCATTGTATTTAAGGTGTACAATATAGTGGAGAAGTTTACAGGGGAATTTGCTCTGCCTCTCTTAAATATTAGCCTTTTTAAAAATATCAGATAAGCTTCCCACTTTTTTTTGGGTAGACACCTTAATTTATATGCCAATTACATAGCAGTTCTACTTAATTATAGTCATTTCTGCTAATTTGCATTTATATTTTGAATAAGAATTTGCCTATTTTAAGACAATGTTTGCTCCCTTTTCCTGTTGCAGCACAAGTGAGCCTCTTGGCAACTCAGTAGGAAATAACCGGATGCAAAGACCTCACAACTGATATTTGTGAAAATAAGACACACACCCATCAAATTCTATTCAAAGCCTTGGTTCTCTGTGTTTTGCAGCACTCAAAAAATGTGTAAAGTATTCATATCATGCTGCTTAAACTGTGTACCTTAAATATACTGCTCTGCATGTTAGTGTTTAATTATGCAGATGTCAGATGCTTCCTTTCCAAACTTTAAGAATTAAGCCACAAATCTAGTACGATATATATGATATGAGAAACAGTAAAAAAATGGGGACAGGGAAAGAGATTGTAGAGCATTAGCCACTACCACAAGCAATGCTTTCTTGGACTAGTTCATATTCTGCAGTTCAGAAACTGAGGGCAAACTAATTAGCTTCAACACCAAAATAATTTTGCAATAACCCAAGTTATACTTCACTTATTTTTCAAGAAAAAATTGACTAATATCGGAGGTTCTGTGTCTACTCAGTTTTGTTTTGAATCCTACATAGTTTGTGAGAATTCACTTATTATCCTTGCTGGGGCAGGATGTACTGTAAAGGTTTATACTAGACAATAACAACAACAACAACAACAACAACTTTATTATGGTCATAGACCAGCAATAGACATCACTTTTTACAATACATTAAGAAAATAAAAATAAAATAAAAATAGTACTGACATTAATAGTTAATAATAACATCCCTGTTAAGAAAATACATGTTCTCAAAATGTTAGAGTCACTCCCTAGTTTACGTGAGTGGATAGCCGATTAGTGTGTGAGTAAATATAATGTTCCAAACATTATTAGAGATATCTCCAAAAAATTGGCACAAGTTGATGGCTATAAATCTGTAACCAATTTTTTTCTTGTGGACATTGCTGCAACACAGTATTTTGCCACTGCATGCGTGATAGAAGGGTTTGAGTCCTGGAGGAGAAAGCGTACATAAAAATTGTCTGCCCTCCCTGGCAATCTCTCTAATAAGGGGAGAATATATGCTGTCCTATAAACTTGGTATAACTCACAGTACAATAAAACATGTGAGATGTCTTCGACTTCTCCTTTACCACATATACAGTACATACCTGTTCTGCTATTGGTGTTCTCTTATACCTGCCCTGGAGGAGTGCTGAGGGAAGAATGTTAAATCTGACTCTGAAGAAAGCTATTCTTTGTTTTGGGAAGGTCAGATCATTTAGATATCTTGCCGATTCCCACACACCTGTTTGATTCTATCCCTACTATGGCAAGGCAACATATTTAGTTCTTCTTGGAATTCCATGCCCTTTATTCTATTGGATACTACTTGCTTTGCTTGGTCAAAGCCTAGGGACATTAAGAATATTGAAGAGAGCCCATAAGAGCCCAGTTTATGATCTATCACCTGCTTCCAAGGGGAAGGGAAGTTGTCAGTCAGCACTAGTGGGGACAGTCCCTCTGGAACAGCGGTTCTCAACCTTTGTGTGATGGCGACTCCCGTCACACGGACGCGCCGCGCATGCGCGGCGCCGCCCCCATGCGCGGTGCGCATGCACGGCGGCGCCCCCTGAGGGGGGGGGAAATGGCGGATCGTGTTGTTTGGTGACCCCGTAAAATGGTCGTTCGACCCCAAATGGGGTCGCGACCCATAGGTTGAGAACTGCTGCTCTGGAAAGAAATGCATTTTAAGCCAGTGAATGATCATCATCTTCTAGGCTCTTACCTGGATTTGGGGGCATGCCTGTCTCAATTCTTAATTGGGCATTTGGGGTTCCTTTGGGTGCAGCTAAGATTGCTCGCGGGAATTTGGTTTGTATGGTTTCAAGCAAATTTTTCTTTGCAAGGATTCCTGTTTGTGCCCCATATAGAATTTGCGCCAATGTTTTGGCCTCAAAAGGTTTTAGGGCAGCAGGTACTAATTGGCCTCCGCCTGTGTAAAAGTAATGTTTGATTGCATTTAAGGACTGCTTGCAATGTATGATCCAGGTGTGCTTTCCATGTCTCTTGCAAGTGGAAAACCACCCCAAGGTATCTAAATGTTCTAACCTGTTCCAAACTGTGTCCTTCTATTTTCCAGGAGTATTGGCTGGGTCTTTTAGCAAAAACTAAACTTTTTTGATTTATACTGGACAATTATAGACATTTATATACTATATTTACTTCAGTAAAAGTACTATGCAACAGTAGGTAAAAAAGCAAGAGACCAACAAGTAGATAGATATTTTAATTCCAAAACCTTTCACTTTTCCATGTTAAAGAGATTAGCAAATCTGGAATTTAAATCTAAATTCCAGTTTAGTCTTTAACAGAAAAAAATGCTCCAAAACATAAGATTGATTGGAACATGATTAAGTTCTAAAACTCACTTCAAAATTTATTTTTCTTTTTTGCACTGCAGGCAAAGGAAAAATCTCACCAAATACTAATCCCTGAATGTCCAACACATCTAAAAACTGGATGATAGAAATCCTCCACAGTGTAAGTTGTAAGAGGGCTACCAAATAGAAGGTGTTTTAGATTTCCAGTGTGAGTCATGGATGACTGGAGACGTCTCTGTGAACAAGCAGAGATGACAACCATTGTGAAGAATGAAGGTGGACCAGTCCTTCAAATCTTTGTGGAAGATAGAATGGGAGAATGTCCACGAATGTCCTGAAGGGCAGTTTCTTCTAAAGAGACCATAAAATAACGGCCTCCCATAAGTTTGAGCACCAGGAGCCAAGTGAAATCACATCTTTGCTTTCTGCAGCAGGGGAGCCTTTAATAAGGAAATTAAATCAGCTGAAGTTACTTTCTAATCACATTGAAAAATGTTCAATTTAGCCACTTTATGAATATTGGATATTACAGAAGAATGTTCTATGGACAAATGAGAGCAAAACAGAACTTTGGTGAAAGGCAAAACTCTGCATTCCAGCATAAGAACCTTATCCATCTATAAATCATGGTGATGGAAGTATTATGGTTCGGCCCTGCTTTGTTATCTCTAATTCCTCCAAGCCATTATGCAGGACTGATTAATAGTTATAAAAAACATTTAACTACCATTATTGCTGCCAAGGGAAGGACACACCACTTACTGAAAGCAAATGTTCATATATTTTTGCTATACACAAAAATGTAGCTTTGGATCATTTTCCTCAATGAAGAAATGAACAAATATGTTTTTTTACTTGTATGTTTAATTCTCTATATAGTTTAAGACCATTATGGAGAACAGATATCATTTTAGATCATATTTATGCAGAAATATTAAAAATTTGAAAGAGTTCACAAACTTTTAAGCACCACTCTGCACATTACTTTCTGCTTAGTATGCAGATCTAAATTGCTATTCATAATTTTACATGCTGAGCATATTCAGAAGTCCTCAAGCACAACTGAACTCTGTTCTTGCTGGCCATGCTTCATCCCTATTCGACTAGTTGCCCAGAAAGCAGCTGGCCTGCATCTATATTGATTTCTGGAAGTACCGGAGGGGAACTTGCTTTGAAAAGAATGCTACATTGATGTAACATAGAAGTCCTTTCTGAAAAAAAATGAAGTAGAGAACCAACTCAGAGAGAACCAATATGTCATTTCAACCCTGAGCTTGGTTGTTTTCTTGCAGACCTTTCAACAACAAAAACAACAATAATAGTTTTGGAAGGGACCTTGGAGGTCTTCTAGTCCAACCCTCTGCTCAGGCAGGAAACCCGATACCATTTCAGACAAATGGTTGTCCAGTCTCTTCTTAAAAATTTCCAGTGTTGGAGCATTCACAGCTTCTGGAGGCAGGTTGTTTCACTGATTAATTGTTCTAACTGTCAGGAAATTTCTCCTTAGTTCTAGGTTGCTTCTCTCTTTAATTAGTTTCCATCCATTGCTTCTTGTCCTGCCTTCAGGTCCTTTGCAGAATAGCTTGATTTCCTCTTCTTTGTGGCAACCCCTGAGAGATTGGAACACTGCTATCATGTCACCCCTCATCCTTCTCTTCATTAGACTAGACAAACCCAATTCCAGCAACCGTTCTTTATATGTTTTAGCCTCCAGTCCCCTAATCAACTTTGTTGCTCTTCTCTGTACTCTTTCTAGAGTCTCAAGATCTTTTTGCATTGTGATGACCATAACTGGATGCAGCATTCCAAGTGTGGTCTTACCAAGGCATTATAAAGTGCCATTAACACTTCATGTGATCTTGATTACCCAAACTAGGTGACATCATCAATGCTAACATCAGGACTAGCACTGATGATGTTACCTAGTTTGGGTAATGAAACATCTGCCACAAAACAATCAAGCTCATTTCTAGATACTTCTCATTGTCATTTTAATGGCTAAACAAGCTTTGTTTTCACTGATTATGTTTCATTGCATCATTTTTGACTTCTTGTGACCACACAGATGTTCTTCGTGACAATCCATCCCTAACCTGGTCTTTCATGTCTTCCAATGGTGCACTCATCACCACTGTACTGAATTCCTCCTCACTGCTGCTGGTCATCCTCTTCTTCACTTTCCTTCCACCTTTCCCAGCATTAGAGCTTTTTCCAGAAAATCTGAAGTAGGATAATCTGTGCCTGGTCATTTCTGCCTTGATTGAGAACTCTGGATTGATTTGTTTGATTCATTTGTTTATTTTCTTGCCTGTCCATTATATTCTCATGAGTCTTCTTCAACATCATTCTTCAGCACTCTTCCTATCTTGCTTCTTCAAAGTCAAACTTTCTCTTCCATAGAATGTCACAGGGAATACTATGAATTGCACAATTCTATTTTTGTAGGTACAGACACATCACTGCATTTGAATACCTGTTCTAAGATCTTCATGGCTGCTCTACCAAGTACTAATCTGCAGAATATTTCTTTACTGTTTGTTCCTTTACTGTTGAAAGGCAGAAGCTATCCATTGCTTAAATATCTACATACCAAATTCTAAGGCTGGTTGTTTTATTTGTTGTCATTAGTTTGGGGTTCTTTATATTTAATTTTTGACCTTTTTTAAACTTAAGTTTTATTACTAGAGTTTGTATAGGCTTTGCATTTTGGGCTATCAGGGTAGCACCATCAACATTGTATAGATTACTAATATTTCTTCTTCCATATTTAAGACCACACTATTCTTCTTTCAATCCAGTTGCCTTTAATATATGTTCAGCATATAGGCTGATGCAGGTGTTTTATATTAGTATGATTAAAGGATGTCAGAATACCAGTTGAGTTTTCAGACATGAGTTTAAGATCCCAACAGTGTTATAAATTGGCTTAGATTCCACTGTGCAGATGCTTGATTGATCCATCTAGTTTGATTTATTGATCCAGGCCTCTGAGCAGAGACCTGGCGGATACAAGAGAAAAGCTGCCGAAGTAAAATGGCCCTGGAAGATAATGTCCAGGGACTGGAGGGAGGGGACATATTCACACCAGTCTAAAGTGGCCAATAGATGACAAGCTGATTCCCTCCTTTAAGGATGATTGCATTGGTAGAACTTTTGATAAAGTGAATCAGACTGTATCCATAACGAAACCTGTGTTAGGGTAAGTATTATTCAATATTTGTACAGATAAGAACAAAAACACATTGCTGGGGCATGATTGTGCCTCAATTAGATACACATAAGGTTATGATGACAGTTAAAACACAATAAAAACACAATTTAGAAACAATATAAAGTAACCAGTTCGACTCAGCAGCTTAGCCATCTCAGATTCACTAAATAGAAATATTTTTGCTTCTAGAGGAGGTATAGCAGGGAGAGAGTTAGCTTGATGTATCTTAGAAAGGAGTCTCAAAGTCTAGAAGCAGCTATTGGGAAAGCCTACTTGCATATCCCTATCCTTGGGATAGAGCAGTGTTTCTCAACCTTGACAATTTTAAGGCAATTTTGCTGGCTGTGGAATTCTGGGAGTTGAAGTTCACATGCCTTAAAATTGTCAAGGTTGAGAAACACTGGGATAGAGGCAGATTTTTTTTCTGAAGACTTCTTTGCCTGGACAGAGTTGTAAAATCTTTCAGATTCTGTGGAGGAATATCTCTTATGGGAATATGCTCAACATCCAAGATAATGCTGTAAATAGGATACAGAAATTAACTCAATGGAAAATATTTTTGGATTATAATTCTATCTACGTGCTTGAACCATATCTAAATTGTGAATTTCTCTAAACATAAAGTCTTAATATTACTAGCTTTAAATGATCTATAAAATCAGAAAAAAAATGTTTAGTAGCTTGGATAGAATTTATTGTAATTTTTGATCTTATTTTATGAGCTATATTGTGTTGGCCACTCTTGCTGATATTTTATATATTGCTCGGATATTAACAATAATCTGTAACTTTTAAAACAATATAGTACATTTCCATTACTTGAAACCAATTAATTAAGTATTGAGCAATGTAACCTAATTCTCTGATGCTTGTAAACTCCCTGTTTATTGCCTTCATGTTTCATATTTCTGAATTTCCTTTACATATTTTCAAAAGGGTTAATATAAAAATAATTTAAGAATAATCAAAAAGATCTTTCAGATTGTTTCAAGCTATGTATAGAAGTCATAAGCAAGACTTTTTACTATGCCTGAAAACAGATCGATTGACAATAAAATTGTTTTAACAAGAGAGTCACTTGCCCCCTATAACTGGCAACAGTCAATATTGCTGTTCTCTTACATCTAAGCACCCCAGACCCCCCATTAAGCAGCAATCGACTGATTTCCCCTGTCAATATATTTTAACTGAAGCAGAAGCTAGAAAAAACACTGCAACATCATTGAGATAGTCCAAGATTCTACTTCCAAGTTTCCTGTCTTAGCAGACTCCAGCAAATTAGTTCTGCAGTTAGAGGAACAGAGGTGTAATTTCACAAATTCAGTAATTATCTCTACTCAACTGGAAGGAAGCACAGAGATGTGAGAAAACATCATTTTAAGGAGAGTAAAGGCAACACACTGAAGTGAATAACATCAAAGTAGGTATCGCCAAGAATAAAAGATGTCATATTGTCAAATCCATATTGACCAGGAGCAACCTGGACAGAATTATGAGTACAACTGCACAGGATGTCAGGTGGTATAAAACACTCTATTCAAGCAGGAACTTTGGAAAAAAAAACCACCTCATAATTTCAAATCGTGTAAGATCTTTTATCCAGTAATATTAAGGTGACCAACTTTTTTACAATGAAAAGGAGGACACAAATAAATTGAAGAAAAAACATTTTTTTCATTGCAACAATAATATAGATAACTTGCATGTACAAAGTTTGCCAGCCGGGTGTTTTGGCATGCTCAGCAGCAATTCCTTTCGAAAGCCAATAGTGGGAGTAGCACAGCTCATGCAAAAGTTGAAAAAAAAACCCATCAAAAAAAGGTGCCGGAACACCGTTCTGAGTGTTCTATGAGGGGAAAAAAAAGGCTTGCAGATTAGTCTTCAAATATTGAAAAGGAGGACATGAAGGAGGACATTTTTTGAGGGAGGACAGAACTTACAAAAGGAGGACTGTCCTCCTAAAGGAGGACGGTTGGTCACCTTAAGTAACATGCAGTTAGTTAGCTGTTGAGCATATTAGTGATAGTTGCTTCAGCAGTATTCATACTGCTCGGAAACTGCTCGGGCATTTCCCCTGGACCGCATCAAGAGGGAGGAGAAGAAGGTGAGAAGTATGTAGGAAGGTTGAGGTGAAGGAGGAGAGGGGGTGAGTGAAGAAAAGGAGGGAAAGAAGTAAGTTGGTTTGAGGTAGGATGCGGTTTGGGGGGAAATGGGCGGGCAAGACCGAATGTGGCGTGTATCAATTTGTTTTATTTTTTATCTGAAGTATTTGTAAGATTGTTATGTATTGTAAAGAAAAAAAAAAGCAGTATTCATACTGATCTGTGATCCTAATGACCAATAAGGTTGGCTTCTGTCCACAGCCAGGTTGTGCTGGAAGTTAGTTTCTTGACCTGAGGTCATGGAGGGAGTTTCAGGTTGAGTGGCCTTTGCTCTTAGGTGTCCCACCTGTGTTCTAAAATATCAAAGTACCACATCGCCTGTCCTTATCATGGAATAAAAGATTCAAAGGCAATGACTTTGGGAACATTTTGGCAAAGGTTATTCTTTTAATTCCCAATGGTTATTTTTTAATGACAGCATTAAGCAGATCATTGGGGGTTGCAATTCTAAGCTCATTTACTTGAGAGAAAAGAAAATGAATGAGAAAGAAATTTCTTATTTTCCATGTTTCCATAATATAGCATTGATAGAGATGGATGTATCCATCTGTTTCATATTCTATAATGTTCAGATGTTTTATGCACAAGTTCATTCTGCTCTGCTTTTGCTTCAGCTTATGGAATTTTAAAAATAATTTCACATCAAAAATTTGCATACATGTTTTCTCCTAATACACTCATTTGTTTGCAAGCAGTTTGCTCTAAGCCTTTTTGTCTGTAATTTCCTTCAATGCATACAATTTTATAAGTAATTTCCTTGAATGTTCACATTTCTTTGACTGGAAAACTGCATTGCAAAATTTGGAGGTAACAGGGTTAGTCTCTCAAACATGTGTGTTACTTTGGCTGGATTGTGCCTTTTATGCATAACACAATGAGGGAAGTTGACATTAAATAGCAATAAGAAGGAAAAAAAGAGTTTGTTTGGCAGTTCTATTTTCTAAAGGTTGAGAGAGATATGTAAACATATGCATTTTGAGTAAGGTTGTTGTAATAATTGTGTACAGCTAATTAGTCTTTTTTCAGAGGAGTGACAGATGACAGTCAATTTACTGCGACAGATGACAGTGATCTTCCTTGATGTTAGAACTCATAGCATTTACACCTACCTAAGCCAATTAAGTGAAGTAGTCAAATTGTCTTCAGATAAATGGTACTCCCACTCAATGACTTACTTCCTTATCATTAATTGATCATGCCCCAGATTTTATTTCACAAATGCTGGAGAAAATGTCATCCTGAGTGGAATTATTTTGTTTGACCTTTTTGCCTCCAGCTTGCCCAAATGCCTCAACTTGAAACAACCAATCACCAGGTGTAGTGAAGCTTAGCTTAGAAGCTGTGTCCAATTAAAACATGCTAACAAGACACTATAAAGGGATGTACTCAATTGTAGCCCTGCCATTCCTGTAGCTTAGTTATTGTGAACTTTGGAATTACAACACATGCTGTCTTCTTAATTTTAGTACTGTCTTAGTTTGTGTTCAGAAAATCAGAAAAAGAAATAAGCCCTTCTTATCTACACTTTATTAATACAAATAATTTATAGCTGAGCTGCACTAAAGGAGTCTCATTCTTCCATACCAAGCATAGGACAAAAAATGACCCAAGCACTGGAAAGCTATAGATTCATTATTATGTCAGGAAGAAGAGATAACTAGGACTGTGGTACAAAATGTTTCTTTTCTATTGATTTGTTTAATTGATTCCTGACCAATTGATTCTATGAACTGGTTAGATGCTTTCATGATGCATTAGACCAGACATATCAAACTCGCAATGTCACGTGACGTCAAGTGACGTCATGGAGCCTTTTCTCCATTGCCGACAAACAGGCATGGTTTCCTTGTGACGCATCCAGCGCACAGGCCGGCAGTTTGACACCCCTGCATTAGACAGTGCGAAAATAGTTTGGGAAGTTTTCTGGATTGGTAGTTGGGATCCCAAGAATTCAGATTCCCAGTTCCACCCAGATAGCCTGGTATGCTCCTTGGAGATGTTTGAGAATGGGAACTACCTCAGAAATATGGAATGATAGAACAGGGGTGTCAAACTCGCAACGTCACGTGACGTGTCATGACGTATCGTGACTTTTTTTCCATTGCCGGCAATGGGGTGGGTGTAGTTTCGGCATGACGCATCCGGCCCCTAGGCCGGCAGTTTAACACCCCTGTGATAGATGGAGCTGGAAAATTCTTATAGATCAATTAAAGTAATTTCTGTTGAATGAAAGAACCTTTTAAATTATCCCTGAGAAGTGGACAACCATCCTGCATTTGAAAACCTTCATTCAGGGAATTAGTCCAGCATACCTATGATCTGATGTCAGATTCTACCTTTGGACACTGGAGTCCATAGTTCCCTTTCAAGCAGTTTACAGATGTAAAAAGTTGTTTTATATGTATGTAAGTGAACTAGTTACTCCTGATACAGAACTCAAGACATTCATCTCCAAAAGAGACTAACTGGTAAAAGGGATGGAAAGCTTATGCCATTAAGTAGCTGCCCTTTTGAATAGGCAGTAAATCACACATATTCTACCTCTGCCTTCAATGTGATTTTTTTCTCTTCTTTTTCTTTATAGAATTTTAAACTTTAAATTCATTGGAGCAAGGACTCACCTCTTACATTCTGTAAATGACCAGCATGTAAAGGAAGTATGTATGAAAATCTAAATGTAGTTTCTAATTTATATAATATCATTTCTAAAATCTTGGATTTCAAAGCAATGCTACATCCAACTTTTTCCTCATCTCATTTGTTCACTTTCCATCAGTATCTGTTTATATAAGTAGGCTCATTATCCTCCCATTGAAAAATTTATTCACTGTGTACAAAAGTCACACATTGCATTATATCATGATTTCCCTTGTGTAAGAAAAATACATCTTACTATAGATCAGAAATCTTACTTGGCAAAATACAAGATTTGTTATATATTGCCTTTTACAAAATATAATGCTGAAATGAAAAAAAACATGGAATAAACAAATCCAAAAATTGCTTTAAGCAGCGAGAACAAGTCTAGAGAATATGCACAAATCAAATGGTAGATAGAGAACCATAAGCAATATTGGCTAGTAAGGGTCCTTCACTCAACTAAAACCGCATACATTTTTGATAGAGAGTATTACCTTGAAATTAATTTTGTTTATTTTATTTGTAAAATTTATTGGCTGCCCATCTTATCACAGGGTTACTCTGGATGGCTTATTAGGCAACATAATATCTAAATCTTGCCAAAACTGGCAGCTCTTATATTGTGTTCTGTTCTCTACTCTTCTTCTCCTTGAGAACTAGATCCCCAGTAGATCTGAGCCAGCTTAGTTCTATGGTTTCTTTGGATTCTAGCAATACTGCTTTATTTGTTTCCTACCTAAAGATTGCTGAATAGGATATGTAGTACAGGAATGCACATAAGTAACATCAGAACGTGTATGCACTTGATACCTCAGTAGAGGAGGTAGACATTTGCTAAGTGCATATCATAATCTACAGTTTGGGCCTTGAAGATCTTCAGATCAAGCACTCAAAAAAAAAAAAAATGCTCTGAGTTCTGCTTTTTAGACCTGAGCTTATCAAACATATCAAGTTTACTGTTGGCAAAAGGACCATAGCAGCTTCTATAAGGGAAGTAAATACTTTTTCTGGATTAAGTGGACATACAAAAGAAGCTTGAGGCCACATTTCACTCTTTTTTTTAAAAAAAAGCTCTTGACAAGATCACACTGGCATTTATTCTAGCTCTTAACATTTCTTTTTCCTGTCCTCTTTCTCTGATCTTAAGCACCCAGGAGTACAATGCATTATTTTACATTTACGTTTAATTGCCTAGGGGGAGAAAAATTGCCATGAGTTCTAAATGCCAGTAGAATCACATGCAAACTAAATTGCACTCCCCTCCCAATATTTTCTCCTAAATAATATGGTAGGGGCTAAAGAAAGATTGAAGCTCTTCAAGAGAATCTTGGAAAGAGAAACAGCACCTGAGCACTAAGCATCAGTTAATGAAGATAATCTCATTCTGCTGTACTAAATCCCAATTGCAATTCATATTATTAAGCTTATCACAATTTTATTTTGCTCAGATGAGATAAGATAGAGTTACTTTGGAATAAGAAAGTAGGCAGAAATTTTTTCAAGTGTCTAATGCCATTGCCTTGTTTGCATGATAGTGTAGTCAGCAACTTTTGTTTACAAAATTTTAAATCTCACAAGATCACCAACAGTTGAGACATATTCCATCCCATCCCCATATATTTTATTATTAACAATTTAATGGCAACATCTTATTTACAAAGCAACATCTTACACAAAGAAGAGGGAGCCAAGCTATTCTCCAAAGCATCTGAAGGCAGGACAAGAAGCAATGGATAGAAACTAATCAAGGAGAGAAGTAACCTAGAACTAAGGTGAAACTTCCTGATAGTTGGAACAATTAATCAATGGAACAACCTGCCTCCAGAAGTTGTGAATGCTCCAACACTGGAAGTTTTTAAGAAGAGACTGCACAGCCATTTGTCTGAAATGGTATAGGGTTTCCTGACTGAGCAGGGGGTTTGACTAGATCAGGGCTTTTCAACCAGTGGTACGTGTACCACTGGTGGTACACGACCACCTGGCTGGTGGTACGCATCGCCTCCCTCCCCCCAGCTGCGCTCCTTCTCAGCTCACTTGTTTGTGGAAAATATGCTGCTTGGTGGCAGCCTCCACAAACTCTACCGAATGTGCCCTGCAGGGGGCACGTGAAGAGTGCAGGCGCAGAGCAAGGCCCTCCCCTCTCCAGGGACTCATTGTGCAGCAACCGGATTGACTTCTTCTCGTGCACGCAGGTGAGCGAAGGGGAGGC
Organism: Crotalus tigris; assembly: GCF_016545835.1. Classification (NCBI taxonomy): domain Eukaryota; kingdom Metazoa; phylum Chordata; class Lepidosauria; order Squamata; family Viperidae; genus Crotalus; species Crotalus tigris. The sequence goes on from NW_024096794.1 coordinate 1,268,498, forward strand.
TGCCGCAGCGCCGAACTCCTGCGCCCGTCAGCTGGTGACCCCCCAAACTTGTGCTTGTCAGCTGGGAGGTCTGGTGATGGCCGCCGGTCTCCTTTGCCACTCCACACGTCATCCTCAAACTCTCCCCCTGCCCATTCATGTTGAGCCCACGGGGGCTTGACAGGGAGAGAGGGAGGGATGGAGGAAGGGACTCCTCCTCCTCTCCTAAGGTTCAAATCATGATCAGCTTCCCAAGGGCGCCACAATCCTCACGAAAGCGGGGGGAGAAGCAAAGGGGGCAAGAAAGCTCGCCGCAGGCTTGAAGGAGCACCTGTCAGTGTCAGAGATGAGAAACTCCCCCACAAACCCAGGGGAAGGGGTGGAGAAAAGGAGCCCCCTTTGGGAGGAAACCGCCACCTTCTTCTCCTCGGCTTTGCACTCTCCTGTTCCTCGGCAGCCTGGCTGCCAAGCCTCTGCTGGCTGGAACTCCGCATTTGTTTTGTTTTTTACTTCTCCCCTTCATGTGTTTCTGCCGTACCTCCTCGGCACTCTCGGAAACGGAGCGGGTGGAAGAAAGCTTGGCTAGGCTAGGCAAAGGAAAGCCACAGAGCTGTGAGCTCAGATTGCAGGCAGGCCAGGGAAGGGGTGAAGAAGAGGAGGGGGATTGGGAGAGAGGAAATGCCAAGCTTGTCCTCACCTCTCCCAAGGACCTCCTGCATCACTTCACAGGAACCTCACCTGGTTTCAGATCTACGCTGCAAAAGTTTTTCTCGCGCAGAGGAGAGAGGAAAAACAATTGCAGAACACTTGGGAATCCCTTGCAAGGCACCATGTACCTTGGTGCTTATTTCCTAACACCTCCCCCCCCCGTGTTTTCTGCTCCACCTCGAATTTGCCTCCCTTCCACTCTCCTTACATCTATGGTCTTAATACAGCCTTAAGTCTGTTTCACTTTCCACACCCCCTAAAATTCTTCATTCAGAAGAATGAAGTGGCACGAATCGGTGTGTGCTTAGAAATGCCAATTCCGCGCCCCTGCACTCTCGCTCGCACAAGCAAGCGTGCTGGGCAAGAGCCCAGGATCTGGGCTGATCTGTGCTTCTGCAGAGCAGCCCAGAAGCGCAGATCAGCTGTAGCTGCTCTCCTGGGCTCCTGCCCAGCAAACTTGCTCGAGCTTTGCTGGAAAACATGCCGCTTGCTAATTTAGCAGAAGCGCAAATCAGCTGTAGCCCAGTGCTGATCTTGGCACGTTTGCTAACTTAGCAAGCAGCATGTTTTCTGGCGAAGTGTGAGCAAGTGTGCTAGGCGGAGCTCTCCTCTGCCTCTGCCTGTGCACAAGCAGGTTTGGTGTGTCGCCATGGCCACCGGCAGCACAGCCACCAGCCTGTCCCCCTCCCCTTGTCCCTTCCTGGGCACAGAGGGGGGGAGGAAGGAAGGAACAAAGAGGGAGGGAAGTAAGGGACAATGAGAGAGGGAAAGAAGGAACAATGGAAGGGAGGGAGGGAAGGAAGGAAGGGACAAAAAGGGAAGGAAGGAAGGAAGGAAGGAAGGAAGGAAGGAAGGAAGGAAGGGACAAGGGGAGAGAGGGAGGGAAGGAGGAAGAGACTAAGAGGGAGGTGAAGGAAAGAAGGAAGAAAGGGACAATGAGAGAGAGGCAGGGAAGGAGGGACAAAGAGGGAGGTGGAGGAAAGAAGGAAGGAAGCAACAATGGAAGGGAGGGAGGGAAGGAAGGGACAAAAAGGGAAGGAAGGAAGGAAGGGAGGGAGGGAGGAAGGGAGGGAGGAAGGGAGGAAGGGAGAAGGGGAGAGAGGGAGGGACAAAGAGGGAGATGGAAAGGAAGGAAAGAAGGAAAGAAGGGACAATGGGAAAGAGGGAGGGAAGGAGGAAGAGACTAAGAGGGAGGTGAGAGAAAGGAAGGAAAGAAGGAAGGAAGGGACAATGAGAGAGAAGGGAGGGAAGGAAGGCAGGCACCCACCCCAGAGACCCATGGATTCCCCCCCCCACACAGGCACCCTGCAATCTGAATGATCAGCTGGCTACGCCCCCGGCCATTTTGATCACATGACTCTGGGACACTGTAAACATCATAAATATGAATCAGTTTGTAGATAAGAAAGAAGGAATAACACTAGAAGATGGAAATCTGGTTATTCAGATTAAAGATCAGAGTCAGGCCCATATAAAAAGAATTTACAATGCTTTAATAGAATTAGACTCTGAAACAGAATTGGTTAAAGACTGTATGATTAAATGGGCTCAGAATATCCAGGATCCAATCCCATTGGACTTATGGGAGACAATTTGGATTAGAAATGTTAAATTTACACAAGCTCAAAATTTGAGGGAAAATTTTTATAAAATGTTTTACAGATGGCATTTAGATCCTAAAAAATTATCTTGTATGTATCCAAATTTACAACCCAAATGTTGGAGATGTGGTAATATGGATGCGACATATTTTCATGTTTGGTGGAATTGTAAAAAGGTAAAGGCTTTTTGGATTATGATTTGGTGGAACATTCAAAAGATTTTTAAAAGGGAGATAAAGTTCACCCCTCAATTATTCCTATTGGGTATCTTTGTGGATTTAAATGACAAAGAAACTACTTTAATGTTGAATTTATTAACTGCAGCAAGGTTATTATTAGGCTCGTATTGGAAGAAGGACTCGTTGCCTACTTTAGAAGAATGGATATTTAAAGTTTCTAACTTTGCAGAAATGGCAAAAATTTCTGCTTATTTGAAGGATCATACACAAGAAAGATATATTATTGTATGGAGAAGATGGATAGATTATATTCAGAAAAAATATGGGACTATAAAGTTTCATTTATTTTATGAGTAAATTTTATAGTAACTGTTGTAGAGATTTGTTTATATGACTTAATTTAAGGGGAGTTAAGTATGATGTTTTTTTCTGTTTTTTTCTGTTTTTTTCTTTTTTCTTTCTTCTTTTCTTTTTTTTAATTATTGCTAACTTTCCTATTAATAACCCTGTACTCTGCTCTGGGAAGCGAGGGGGGGAGGGTTGAGGGTGGGTGGCTGGTTGAGTGGGTGGGTAATGATAATATACTCATGGTAAATGCTTGGGCATTTCCCCTATACTGCGTTCATGTGTGTGAGAGGGATGAGAGGGGAGGAAGGAGTAGGGAGGAAGTAGGATGGTTAGAGGAGAAGGGGAGGGAAAGAGAGTAGGAGGGGAGGGGAGAAAGAGGAGGGAAGTAGGGAAGGTTAAAGAGGGTGGGCGCAGCCTGGGGGGAATGGGCAGGCGGTACCAATGGTTAGGAATTTATTTTATTTTGTATGAATAAATGAAAAATAAAAACTTTTTAATAAATATGAATCAGTTGCCAAGCATCCGAATGTAAATCACATGACCCTGGGGATGCTGCAACAATCATAAGTGTGAAAAATTATCATAATTCACTTTTTTCAGTGCTGTTGTAACTTCAAACAGTCACTAAGCAGTCACTTTCTCATTTTTTCCTTTTTTGGGGGGGGGGGTCAAATTTTTGATACCTTGCTGGGCGAATGGTGGTACTCGGATATGGCCTTATCCGAAAAGTGGTACAATGGGTGAAAAGGTTGAAAAGCCCTGGACTAGATGACCTCCAAGGTCCCTTCCAACTCTATCATCATCATCATTTGAGAATGGTGAAATCACTTCAATTTTGGCAATCTTACCAGATTTTGGATACATGGGTGTACACATAAATACAAGTATCTAAAGTATCAGATGCTATTTTGCAACCTTACCGTGTTAAATATAAAATTTAATATTAACATATTACAATTTTAATAAATGTGTCACCATCAGAGTGAGCCTTTGGGAAAAAAAGTGCCTGAAGTAATCCAGTGAACATTATTACTGGACTGGTTTCTAGTCCAAATGTCCAAGTTCAAATCCAACACTATATCATGCAGCTTGAGGGAAGGAAAAAAGAATGAAAATACAATGAAGTATTTTGAAAACTGTGTAATGTATTATTCGGACAATAATGGAATTTTGTTTATATTTGTGGTTGTAAGTTGAGGATACCTGTATTTTTTTCTCTCTCTCCTTTTTCTCTTTTCTTTTTTCTTTATGTTACTTTGTTTTAATTTTTTAAGTTTTATTAAAAATCAACTCATACAATCTCTCTCTATATTTTTGCAGTTCAGAAAATATTCAGACCCACTTCACTTTTATTACTTTTGTTATGCTTTAGCCTGATTCTACAGTTGTTGAAATTCATTTTTTTCTCATTAATTTACACACAGTATCCTATAATGACAAAGTGAAGACAATTTTAGAAATGTTTGTAATTTTATTAAAAAGAAAAACTGAAATATCACATTGGCATAAGTATTCAGACCCTTCACTCAGTACTTTGTTGAAGACCTTTGGCAGCAATTATAGCCTTGAGTCTTTTGGGGTATGATGCAGCAAGCTTTGCACACCTGGATTGTGGGATTTTCTGCCATTCTTCCTTGAAAATCCTCTCAAGCTCAGTCAACATTCCTTCAGAGATGTTCAATAGGGTTTAAGTCAGGCTGGGCCACTCTAGGGCATTTACAGAGTTGTCCCCAAGCAACTCCTGTGTTCTCTTGCACTGAGGAGAGGCTTCTGTCTATCCCAAGGGTCCCCAACCCCTGGTCCGTGGACCAGTACTGGGCCGCGGCATGCCAGCAACTGGTCCCACAAACAAGCAAAGCCCCATCCATGGGATGCAGGCAGCATACAAAACCATGCACCCTCCGGTCTGTGGAAAAACCTTTCTCCACGGAACCGGTCCCTGGTGCCCAAAAGGTTGGGGACCTCTGGTTTAGCCACTCTGCCATAAAGCCCAGATCGGTGGAAGGTTGCAGTGATGGTTGTCCTTCTGGAACTCTATCTAATCTCCATACAGGATCCCTGGGGCTCAGTCAGAATGACCATCGAGTTCTTGGTCACTTTACTAAGGCCCTTTTCCATTGATTGCTCAGTTTGACCAGGTGACTAGCTCTTGGAAGAGTCCTGGTTGTACCAAATGTCTTTCATTTGAGAATTATGGAGGCCACTGTGCTCTTAGGAACCTTCAGTGCAGCAGAAATTTTACTGCAGCCTTCTCCAGATCTGTGCCTTGCAATGATCCTGTCTCTGAGCTCTGCAGGTAGTTCCTTTGATCTCATGGCTTTTGCTCTGCTACAGAATACATGGTCAGCTTTGAGACCTTCTATAGAGAGGTGTGTGCTTTTCCAAATCATGTCCAATGAATTTAATTTACCACAGGTCAACTCCAATCAAAGTGTAGGAACATGTTAGCAATGATCAAGAGAAATGGGAAGCACACGAGCCAAATTTCAAGTGTTGTTCCAAAGGGTCAGAATACTTATGCCAATGTGATATTTTATATGTATATGTATATATGTAGAGCCATGGTGGTGCAGTGGTTAGAATGTAGTATTGCAGACTACTTATCCTGACTCGTGGCTGCCAGCAGTTTGACAGTTCAATTCTCACCGGCTCAAGGTTTTACTTTGCCTTCCATCTTTCCGAGGTCGGTAAGATGAGGACCCAGATTGTTGGAGGCAATATGCTGACTCTGTAAACCACTTAGAGAGGGCTGGAAAGCACTGTGAAGTGGTATATAAGCCTAAGTGCTATTGGTATTGCCTAACTATAAACAAATCTCTCGGCCAACTCCCAACAACAAACTAAGGTAAAATACAGTATACTGCCCTCCCCCCCAAAAAAACACCCTTTAAACTCTTTTTTTAACAAGAGAAACTTAAAAAAATTGAGGACAGGTTTTAATGATGGTGGTGGTAGTGGTACTGATATTGCCAAAGTATTTTCACAGATAGGTACAAACAGGTGGTTAACTGCTACCTGTAGTACTGGGATTAAAGGAGTGTGATGGATGCATCATGTACGGCACGTTACTTGTGTATACAAGCCTTTGATTGCCATAGAATTTGTAGATTAATTGCTGTGTGTCAATTATTAAGAAATGCAGTTGTTGTCTATAATGAATGTAAATCATTCAGAATACCATGCAACTCCTTGATTGCATAAATAATCATCAGTACATGACATTGTTCTTTGCAGCTATAAAGTCCCTATATACATTATGTCCTCCTCCTACTTCATCCTCCTTGACATTATACTGCAGATTATTCAGAAAAGTTTAAAAGGTAGACAGTGATACTTGTACTTGTCAAAGAGGAGCCAAATTAGAAAACCTTTCCACCCAGTGATGGTGAAAATGCTATTCCTGGCTCTGATTTTCATGTGGCATATAGTTGCCCAATAGGAATTGCACAGAGACCTTTGGACCCTTAACATTTTCACACATCCTACTGAACAGCTATCAGCTTGGAATGACTTTTGTCATTATGGCATTGGCTTAAATTCAAAGTAGCGTTCTGGAGAAGAAAGACTTCACAGCCTGCTACCAGCTGCTTGAGCAACCCCACCACATCTGTTCATTTGGTTCTCTTTTCACAGAGTAATTAAAAGTTAAACCAGCTATTGCTGCAGGTAAAGTGATGCTGAAGACAGCAAAAGCTATCAGAGGGGAGGAAGGTTAAGATCACAGTATCAAAGCAATACAACTCAAAAATATCATTTATTGCAGGGTTTAATGAATCACTGACTAGTGAGCAGATGACAGATAATTTTTATTTTCAATAGCTATCGTTATTATGAGAAAGGCCACTATTTCCTATTGTTTGCTTAGGGAACCCCATGTACCTATAGTCACAGAACTTTGTAATCTTCCAGAGCTAGGATATTTACCAGCATATATTATTCAGAGAGCTGGATAGTCCTCAGGAATAGATTTGGAGAGGATGGGAAAATGCCAGAAATAGTTCCCTTCTCATCTTAATGATAAGAAACAGACTTTTTATGATGCCATGGGAACACAACAAGGGTACGAAGAAATTGATCTGGGCTTGGTCTTCTAATTATCCAGTAGCAAAGATGAAGTAATCTCTATGGAAGAAGCTGGCATGAGAACCACAAGCATAAGAATTAACTTACTGATTCACATCAAGGATTGTGTGGCTCATCTTCAATTTCCTAAACAAGCAACCAAAATGCCTCTGGGGGAAGCAAATATCAGCTTATATATAATGAGCATTCAGTGTGTGTAGAAGCTTCTGAAAACCTAAATAGAAATTAACCTTGAACATGGAATTTTCACTTAATACATATGACTGCAGTTTCTGGACAATTCTATGCTTGGATAAGTTGCAGGAATAAAAGAAAATGGATCAAGTGGATCGGTCAGATTTACTGAAATGTCTTTGGCAGAGGTGCAATTTGTCACCAGAGTCATGTTGAAATAGCAAGTATTTTTATACGCAATCTTCAGGGTTAGGCCTGACTCAACAATGACTAACTTAATTAAATCCTGATGTGAAAAACTGAGCTTCACACTGCAACTTCCATAACTCTTGGCTTTGCTTCTTTCAGCTTATGGTATTTGGTTTAACATCTTGAATAGAGGGAAACAGCAGATGAATGAAAGGGAGGGAGGGAGGGAGGGAGGGAGGGAGGGAGGGAAGGAAGGAAGGAGGAAGGGATGGAGGAAGAAACTAACTTCCAACTTAGTAACCCCTGATTGATCTTGTGGTCACTAATACCTTCACTTTGTAATGGATGAAGAAGTGATTCTTTTCTAAAAAAAATTAGTTTAATGAATTGCTAATCACATTATTTCTTGACTCCATGTTCCTATAGTCAGCTTGTTGTAGGCAGCACACAGGACTATGAACAGCTCGGATGCTTCCCTTTCACACCTTCTTGGTTCCCAACAGATGGAAAACATGAAGATTGAACCCCAGGCAACATTCCTACAATGGCTACGGTTAAATGCTTTGTGCCTTCTGACAGTTGCCTGATCTGCTTAGGGAAGCATCTCTCCTCAATTATCAGGCTTTTTCTACAACAAGGGACACGAGAAAAGAGGAAACTGGTCTCTGTTCAAACCTTTTAATCTACTCCTCAAGCTGGCCATATCCTCTCCTCCTCCTCCTCCCTGATTCCCCATCTGGACCATAGTTTGATTTCTATTTCGTACAGATTCTGATCCAATGAGGCAGTAGACAAAATATATTCTGACATTTGATTTCTCAGGCTCCTTGACAACTATATTCAGTCCAGATGACTGGCTTCAGAGGAGCCAAAGCCATGGATGTAGCTCATCACATAAACCTATACGGGTTTATACGGGCAACTGGAAAGACTATTTTTTTAAAGATCTCTCTCTCTAGTCAGAGTAGTGATAGGAAACCTACTTTCTAGAAATAAGCTCTTCCTTGTCATTGATTGGTCATCTCCAATCAATGCCTTCCTCATACACTGGGGTTCTGGTTCCCAGAATTCCTAGGTTGACAACAAGTTATTAGATATTGTAACCTCAATACATGTGTAAAGTTTGGGAAGACCTTGAAAGACTAGGGGCCAACACAGATATTAACATGGTTCATGTTTCAAAATACCACAGGACTACATGGTCCATCTTACAATGCTTCCCCACCTTTCTCCTTAATTAGGTTAACTCTTATACATGGTTGTTGTTGTGGTGGTGGTGGTGGTGGTGGTGATGATGATTATAGCATTTAAAGTAAATATTTCAGATTAAATTCAAAATCCTGGTTATCTTTAAACACAATTAAGGACTATGGATGAAAGTTTAGGGAAATGTGCCTCAAATTGAAAATCTAGAATCCTGAGGAATGAATGAGAAACCAAAGACTTTTTCCTTCCTGTAGCACCTTGACTGAAGAGAGGAGGCTTCACAGAATCTAATCTAAAGTGTACAATAAAGCTTTTCTGTCATAGCCAGAATTACATGTAGGTGATACCAAAGAAGCAGATTAAATCACAAAGCTGCTTATCCCAAGGTATAAACCTTTTGCTTTCATAAAGATATGCATACACAAAAAATGAGTGATGATAGTTATCAATGGAAACCTGTTGGAAATGAGCTTCAAAATGTCATCATTTTGTTTAGAGCCAATTAGCTGCTGCAATTTTTCATCTTTCTCCAATTCCTGTGTATCTCTGTTTGGCAATAACTCCTGCACTTAATGTTTCTTCACTCCTAGTCCCAGTCTCCCATTTCACAGCACACAGCAAGTAATTGGCCAGAGGTCATGTATTATGCATATGCTACGAAGTGTTAAAGGAAATCCCAGCAGGATTGTTGCCATTAAATCTATCTATATTACATTAAATTCTTATTAGCCACTATGTTTTGACTCACAATTAAGCTGCCCCAATACATCTTCATTATATATATATATATATATATCCAGTATGGAACTCCCTAATCAGCACAAATGTTATCTTCATTTATTTTCCCATGACTTGGATTTCTTGGCTGCAGATAGGGCTGTAATGGTGGTAGGAAGGCAGTTTCTGCCATCACTTTGACAGGAGCCAAAATAGCTATCTATTCGGCAAATGGAAGCATTGGGTAATTTGCTTGGGGTGAAATGTTTTGTGGAAGTAGCATTATCTCCAAAGGACTGTGTCGGGTAATCTTATTTTTTCTCCCACCAATATCATGTCTTCTTAGGCTTATAAAAAGTTCCTGATGTACTTATAAATATTGTGGAATCTTTAGTGAAGCCAAGTCTATTATTAATCAGAGTGACCTGACAGCTTTAGGTAGATAACCATGGAGAGGATATTAAGCTATTACTTCTGTATGATTATTTCTTCATGTTACTATCCTCCTAAACTGGCTGTGGCAATGCTTATTTGTTGATCTCCTGGAAAAGCTGTCTATCTTACTTCGTTACCTACCATGACAAAATTGCCCCTGGGGAAGCCCTCTGATGATACAAGTAGGGTATCCCAGACCACACATGACAGTTTGCAGGTGCCATTACTGCAACAGTGTGGCATTTTGTTTTAGTGCCCACGATGGGAAATGGTTTGTACAAGAGTGCACCATTATGGAGAAAAAGGGCTTTGTGTTCATAGGAAACAAGGAATCTGGCTTTGTTCAACCTTGAGCTCTGTCACAAATATATTGGATGCAGGGAGCAAATAGCTATTTCTCAAGAAACCAGCACAATGGTACTATATGTTTCTATCACAATGTTTTACAGGCAAACATGTTTTGTGTGGGAAGTTTTATATCAAAATATATTTTATTCTTTATATTGTCTCCATCTTCTCTTAAACATTAACAGAATCCACAATGGACTGAGAATCAGCATCTTGACTAGATAATTGACAGTCAAGCTGAAACTAAGTTAATCAAATGAAACAAGCAAATGGGGGAAAATCTTTTACTCAAATTTCCTCAACCCACCAATAAGACCTTATCCACATATCAAAGGAGAAGATCTGTAAACACAAAGAGAGTTAATTAAAAGAGTCTCCCAGTGGAATTGCATTTTCACAAGAATAAATATCACAGATGACATGTACTTACACATATCAATGCCCCTCAACTGTCACTCTAGAATCAGCACATATATACTTCTACACCCAGAACAAACTCCGCTATAAAACAATGTCTCTGTATCCTGTTTTCTCTGTTTTTCTCTTGCCTTTGGGAATAAATATTTCTCCTTTCCTCATAGCTGTCTGGATTTCATTTTTATTTATTCTTGCACAACCCCAGCTTAAGTTGGAACCCCAAATTATTTTTTCAGACGATAATCATAAATGCAGTAGTCCCATCTTGTATAAAACCTTCAAAATCCTCTTTCAACTCTGATTTCTAGCCTTTACTTTTGTAGGAAAGGGAAACAAACCCAGGGTTTCAGGAACTGCTGAAACTACTGTCGCTGTCCTTACATGTATTTATCTTCCTGAAATCATACTTGATAGAATGCATGCTGATGTTACTTGCTTGGACACTGTCACCCAAGGCTGGAGTGGGGATACAGACTATAAGGGCCCGAATGTGTCAAAATAAGCTCAGATCAAACCCCTAAAAGTTGGAAATTCTGTTTGTTACTGATCAATCTATCAATCAGAATAGAGCTGGAAGGGACCTGGAGGTCTTCTAGTCCAACCCCTCAAGCAGGAGACCCTATAGCATTTCAGATGGGTGGCGGTCCCGTCTTTTCTTAAAAGCCTTCGGTGATAAAGCACTTACAACTTCTGAAGGCAAGCTGTTCTAGTTTGAATCTGATTCCAGTTTTGTCTCCGGACAGGGCCACATTCCTCTAAAGCAGGGATCCTCAACCTTGGCAACTTTAAGACTTGTGGACTTCAATTCCCAGAATTCCTCAGCCAGCTTTGCTGGCTGAGGAATTCTGGGAATTGAAGTCCACAAGTCTTAAAGTTGCCAAGGTTGAAGACCCCTGCTCTAAAGTATCAGGGCTGCAATTTGGGTTCCTTCTGAAATCACAGTTTCTGTTAAGAACAGTTAGGCACTGGGAGCTTTGCCCAGCTTCAGTTGATACACAAAATGTGAGCTGGTTTGGACCAGGATATTAGGGCAATAGAGACTCATGCCCTTGTCCTCCTGCATTTTGACTACTGTAATATGCACTACATATGGTTGTCTGTGCAAATGACTCTGAAAGTACAACTGGTCTAAATGGTGGTGATAGCTGAATCTGCCACCTTAATTAGCAGATGGACCACCACCATTTGGGCCAGTTGTAGCTTCAGAGTCATTGTCATAGGCAGTCCAGTGTAGACCATGAGTCTACATGTATAGCCACATTTTGTGCACCAGATAAGGCTGGGTAACACTCCACCCCCCCCACCCCCAGCCCATTGCTCTTAACAGAAACAGAATTACAGCCGTTATAGTATAAATACAAATTAGCCTCTTACTTTATAGCATTATGTTTTTCTATAATCTATTAGTTTTGTTCTAATCATCAAACGCATGTATTATAACTTTATTTTCTTCCTGTTTCCTGCAAAAAAGTCAATAACAAGTTTCCAATCATCACTAAATTTAGACAATGTACCTTATCTCAAATTAAAGTGATCAATTTGTTTATTGGAAGCCAACATCCTGCTTCCTGAGGCAAAGAAGTCTTTGACCTCTTGGCCTTCAAAACTTTATTACTCTTTAGGGTGTATGGGTATTGATCACACAAATGCTTAGATTAGGTTAGTTAGATTGCTGGTTTTATTAGTTCATTATTTCTGAACCAAGTTTCTTTTTGTTGAAGTGCATCGTCTGCAAATATCTGCATAAATAAGTAAATATTTTTATGGGGGAAGATTTATGCAATATATATGAAAGACAAAAGGAGTACAACCAGTTGTTATACATCAATGTGGCCTGAATAGGAAGATTCTCTTCAATACTTCATTTTATTCCTCCTCTCCCTCCATCACCATCATTTCAGTAGACTTTTACAAGGAAATGGAAGGAAATATGTACCATCAACACCATCATGCAATTCCGTTCTCTGTTTTGTTCTTGGGAAATAGGATAAGTTTATATACTAAAATATAACTGAATCCCGCTTTTCTGTCATTGCTGTATTATTATGAAGTTTAAGCCATGATCTGCTTAGTAAACTGGCAGAAGAAATATTAAAAATAAGAAAAAAATGCTTACTAATTTTACTTGAGTGTTCACACAGAGCACGCAAGGGAAGCAAAAGAGACAGAGAAAGACACAGAGAAAAGAAATAAGGATTGGGTGCAATGGTTTTGTGTGGCAATACATTCATTAACTAGGCTTAAAATATGACCACCTCATTTTGCTTCAAATGGCAAATAGGCAAAATTTGGAATTGTCCAATGAAGTGACACACAGAATTTAGAAGAAAAAGAAACCTATTTAAAAACTAGCTTAGGGAATTTGCTATTGATAAAACTGCTTCAAAATATAATATAATATATCCACAGAAAGTGTTTTCCTTATTTTTCCTTATGTTTTTTTCCCAGCAGGGTGTGTATTTGAACTGTATATCTATCAAACATGTTCATGAAGGATAACTAGTAATTCATAGAATCAAGACCATGTGAAGTGTTAATACCACTTTATAATGTCTTGGAAAGGCCACACTTGGAATACTGCATCCAGTTTTGTTCACTATGATGTAAAAAAAATGTTTAGTCTCTAGAAAGAGTACAGAGAAGAGCAACGAAGATGATCAGGGGACTGGAGGCTAAAACATTTAAGAAAGATTGCTGGAATTGGGTATGTCTAGTTTAATGAAGAGAAGGATGAGGGGGAAATGATAGCACTGTTCCAATATCTCAGGGGTTGCCACAAAGAAGAGGGAGTCACACTATTCTCCAAAGCACCTGAGGGCAGGACAAGAAGCAATGGATGGAAACTAATCAAGGAGAGAAACAACCTAGAACAAAGAAGAAATTTCCTGACAGTTAGAACAATTAATCAGTGGAACAACCTGCCTCCAGAAGTTGTGAATGCTCCAGCACTGGAAGTTTTAAAGAAGAGATTGGATAACCATTTGTCTGAAATGGTATAGGGTTTCCTGCCTGAGCAGACGGTTGGACTAGAAGACTTTCAACGTCACTTCCAACTCTGTTATTCTATTCTAAAATCTATCTATCATCTATTTGAAAATTTCTGAATAGCCATGAAGTCTTCATAATACTGCTAGCACCATGATGTTTTCAGGCGTACTTGGCTGTATGTGTGTTCTTGAAAGTATGCATTCAAATAACCAATTTCCTACAGTGATTCTCATTGTGTTATTTTGAATAGGAAGCAAGTATCAATAGCATTGGAACTTTAGGAGAGAGGAGAAATTTTGTAAAGAATTATATTGTGCTTTTTTTTAATGGACTACCTAATACATTTTGTTTCTTCCCCTTTTGTTTTTTTTTTTATAGAGATTCACTATATTTGCAGTTGAATTGTACTGCAGGAGTGGTGATGGAACAGAATCTTCCATGACAACAAAAACAAGGCAGTATTTCATGAACTTCATTGGCATTTACAGCTCTATTTTCCAAACTCTTGTACCTCCTCTCCCAGCATATATTGCCTGAGGCTGCTATTCAGCATAAGTGCATATAAATATGCTGAATATAATTTCAAAATAAATTAGGAACAAGGAAAGGGGTAGGCTTAGAGACACTAGAACCAGAATATTTTTCACATCTCAATGCTAATAGCTTGTCCAGAATGCAGCTGTTCAAATACTAAGCAGAAAGCCTTTTGCTTTCTCTATGTAATGCCATACTTTGAAAACTTACTGGTTGCTAGTGGGCTTCCAGATCAGACTTTTAAAGCCATGAATGGCTTAGGACTTGGATATCTTCAGGAATACCTACATCAAATTGTATCTGCCCACCCAATAAGATAGGGAACAAAGGACTCTCTCAGAGTGCTTCTGAGGCTGTGTAACCATCAAGAATCTTGCAAGTGGGCCTTTTCTGTTGACACCCCACTGCTATGGAACATCATCATTACACCCATCATTACAATGATTCCAACTGTTTTGGAATTCAGGGAGGCCATCTAGACTCAGTTATTTCAAAAAGCCTTTGGGGACCAGAGATGTCCCTCTTGCATTTGTCATTTATATATGAGATTGTTCTTGTGAGGCCTTAGGATTTTTGATTATTAGTACTGGTTATTTGTTTGCATTGTTTAATCCTGGTTACAGAGACAGAGCATATGCCATTTAAAGTTGGATATGAACCTGTCCTATAAACCTGAGTAATAAATTAATAATATAACCTTTGCTTTCTGTTAAAATGGAAGGGTTGCATGTTGTTTAAAATATCCACAGAAACTATTCTAGAAACAACGGAAACCCTACCTTCTTCATATAATAACTTGGGCTCAAAACAAAATATTCAGAATATTGTAACAACAGGAGAATACATAAACATATTTGTATATCATTCTTATGCAAAAAACCCTCCCTTTGGGCAACAGTAATTGGTGAAGCTCCAGAACAGTGGGTCAGAAGCAGTCATGGCTCATTAGAATTAAAAAATAACCGAGAGTGTAGCTTCCTATTAAGGTTCTTGTTCATCACAGAAATTGTCCCAAGAGGTCTTTGCCTTGATAACATCTCCTCATGTAGACTATTTTTTATAATCTGTGTTACTATTCAAAACACATACATTACAGAGCCACTTGGCTGAGAGAGGCGGCTATAGAAATTGAATTAATTCATTAAATAATAGTAGGTGTCATCCCTAATGTTTAATTAACCAAACCTGAAAAATAATAGTTAAACTCAAGTTATAATGTAGGGAAATAATTTATTTTCAAATGATAATTTGTAATTCTGCCTTGTTTTCCTGACGAATGTGCAAGGGTTGTCTCAGTTTTAAATAACCTATCATGGTTTACAACAAGTGGATAATATTAAAGACATAAGGGACAAGAACAGAGCAAAAATTAAATGTGATTTAATTTAACTGTAGTGCAGTATAATTTACATTCTCTCTTATGTATATATGATTACATCTTACATATGTCATATTTTCACCTTTTGCTATATTAAACACAGTTATTTTGCTACTATAGTTCATGTGAAGTCAACCATAATAGCCTGAGGAAGTATGGCAAAAGAAAATAAATATCTCCATCATTATTAATTCCTTCTAAGCTTAACCCCTAACCCACATCAGGCATCCCACTGACTATACCTAGTGAACCAAATAAGTCATCTCATCTGACTGGAGAGAGGTACTCCATACAAGCTGTACACTGTGGAGCACAGTGGTGGTCTCATACTTTGTGAACCAGCATCATTAGAAATTTATCTTAAAACTTCTGGAAAGCCTTTCAGCCATAAAACACATGAGAATATTAACAGAGAATTAAAGCCTACTTTTGCTTGAAAAAAAAAACCCAACAGAATTCTGAAAAATAGTTTCAGGGGCAAATAAAACTAGAATTAGGCTTAGTTCTATTTACAAAGATGGAGTTTCATGCTTATTTACTGTCCCTTACATATACACAATTTCAGGTCTTACATTTGCTACATAGATAGCAGGTTAAATTGATGGAGATGACTATTTGTCTGACATATAACATTGCAAGCTGGACTGCCAGATACCAAGGGAGATGGAACACTTGTTCATATGGCAGAATAATAATATTTAGAGGCATGGTTGACTGGAAAGACAATCTAAATTTATTCACTAATTGCCTACTACAGGGATAGCCAAAGCATTTGATTCAGATTGACTTGTCGGTGTATATGGAATTTCAGAAATTCCCAGCCAGGGTGACAAATCACAGCCAGTTGCTATCTCTGTGGATCATGAGGTAGTGGTGGTTAATTTAATCTTAAAAGACAAACACCAAAAGACTTTTTTTACATATCAGTATATAGGTTGGCAATCATAGTTTGTTTTCTAAAAGCCACATCCTGTATTTTTTTACCACCCTGCTTTTCTCCAGTCTTTTCCACATTCATAATTTCTCTTTTGAGTCCTTAGATTTACTCTTTTCCTACATAACTGTAATTGAATTTTCCTAAATGGAAATTCTCAGCATTTTCAAGTAGGGATTGGAAAACTCAGGCTGAAGTCCTGGAAGGTCTGTTTTAGTCCCTATAAACTGGGTTCAGTGGATCAATGGTCCAATTCAATGTAAGAAAATTCTTATATCAAGAAGATTCAAAAAAGAGATAGAGCAGATTACATTCAGATTACATTTAATAAAGGGGATGTCATTTATATCATAATATTTCACTATAATTCAAGTGAAGGAGGGGGAAATGTCATTTGCAAATAATACAATCATGTTCTCAAAAGTTCATGAATATAAATCTATTCTTTGTCCTTGCCAATATTTCTGAGGACTTTTCCCATGGAGCTTTGAAACCCTAGAATCAAAACAGAAGAAAATCTGTTTAGAATTCAGGAGAATAGGGCTTGCTTTATCTCTAAAAATCAATCTTGGTTGTGCCAGTGCCATTTTATAGATCTAGGGGACTGAAAAAGGGTTTGGGACACTTATTATTGGATTTCTGATGGAATGCATAACTAGGCTTTTATAAAAGGATGGAAACATTAGCATCCCTTTTTGCTATAATATGCAGATAGGCTATTATGGTATTGAAATTGAGGCACATTCTTAAATGTCTCACTGATCAAATACCTGAAATCAGAAAGACTGGCTGTTTAAAATAAAAAGTCATTTTATTATCAATATTGCCAACATGCAGATTTCCATAAACAAAACCCTATATAGATTGATGATGAACTCTTCATTCTTAAAAGTTAAACACTTTTTTGTTTGGTGACACTTTGGACACTTCATAGACAGGTTTGTGCAGTATTGTTTACAACAAACTTGTTGGAATATTCATGAACAGGAAGAGTCATGTGGTAACTCAGTCAGCCAATGAGAAGAAAGTGCTACTGAGTCTGTGCAAAAAAGAGTATTGAGTTAGGAGCTGGATTTCCAGTCTCAAAGTTTTGTCTCTGGTCTGTCTCTGTAAGAAGTCTTCATTAAGATATGTTGCTGTAAAGAAGAATGGTATTGTAAATATTTTTATATAAATATAAAGTTATTTGAAAAGCTGTGGCTTTGGCAAATGGCCAGAAAGCAAAAGTCATTGGAAGAGGCGATGTAAAAATTCCATATTTGGAATCAAAGTTTACCAATGTGCTTTGTGTACCTGAGATGGAACATAATTTGTTAAGTGTGTCTAATTTAGACAAACAAGGTTTTGAGGTCATTTTTGTAAATGGGAAATGTCTCATCAAAAGGAATGGGAATATTTGTGCAGAAGGCATAAAGGAAGATAATCTATATGTATTGCAGGGACAAAAGGTTCAATGTTCCCATATATTTAAGAAATTGCAGAGCATGATTCATGTGTTCATCTTCTACATAGAAGACTTGGCCATGCAAGCTTTAAAGTTTTGCAGCAAATGCAAGATTTTGCAGAAGGGTTAAATTTGAAGGGATGCAAAACATATTTGGACTGTGCAGTATGCAAAGCATCGAAGTCAAAGGCATTCCCAGTTAGTAAATGTAGCACGAGACAAACAAAAAGAGTTCTAGAGCTGGTCCATGCAGATCTGGTGGGACCTATGCAAGCCAGTTTGGGAGGAGCAAAATATGCACTGGTAATTGTTGATGATCATAGCAGGTATTCGTTTTGCTACTTGCTTAGAGCAAAAACAGAGGTGCTACAACAATTCAAACAGTGGGTGAGTTTTGTAGAGAGAAGGTACAGACAACAAGTGTGTCAGTTGCAAACTGACAGAGGTACTGAATTTATGTCAACTAAATTCCAACAATGGTTGGGGCAGTTGGGGATAAGACACAGACGTACAAATCCTTACACAGCAGCAGAGAATGGTGTAGCTGAAAGAAGGAATGGTGTTTTGCAAACAATGAAAGATTCATTATTGGAGGATTCTGGTTTGAGCAGGTCATATTGGGGAGAAGCCATATTGACTGCTAATTATATAGTTAACAGGCTGTGGAGTTCCTCCATTAATAATACTCCATATGCCATTCTATATGGGAGAAAGCCATCATTGGCACATTTGAGAATTGGGGTGGGGTCAGAGGGAGTGATGCCCTTGTCCTCAAACAAAATCAGGCCAGATTGTTCAGCCCCTGTAGATTCCAAATCCGATGAGGGATCCTCCATCAAATCTGGAGATTGTGGATGATACGTGGCCTGGGGGGGTGGCTGTGGGGTGTTGGAGGCCATAAACTGAGCCACAGCCTGGGCTATCGTGGACTGAAGGAGGTCCGGGTTCAAGGCCTGGTTCTCAGGAGGGCGAAGCCCTGCTGCAGTGGGGGTGAACGTGGCCTGGGGTCCTGGGGTGTCCTGGTTGGTTGTGCCCCTCCCTGGGTCCACTCTTGTGGTTAAATCTAATTGGGGAATTCCCCTGGGGGAAGACCAGGCCCCTGGGGCTGAGGCACAATGTGAGGAAAGGGGTTCAAAAATGGACCTTCCCATCATGCCTGTCAGATCTGGGGAGGCCGCTCTCAGTCTTTGGGACTCCTCCTCCCTCTGTGGCTCCCTGCTTGGCCGGGCTCGCTTGGTGGTGTTCTTTCCACTTGCCTCTGTTTGGCGTTTCCTCTTGGCCGGCTCGCTGATTTTCTCTGCCATGATGAGTTGCTCTGGGCTCAACCTTGGCAAAACGCCCCCCCCCTCAGCGCTGTAACTCACCAAGGGAGCCTGCAGAGATGATTCAGCCCTTGAGGGGGGTGGGCGGGGAATTAATGGGCACCGCGTCCCTTGGGAGCGAACAGGCCCTCCCCGGTTCAACGCTGTAGTCTCGAAGCCTCTGTCACCGGTGATGAACACTGCCTTCAGGAGAAACTCCAGGCAGTCTGGGCCTCAGTCACACACAAAATGGCCACCGTGAGTCAATTCAAAATGGCGGCCGCAGAGTTTGCGCCAAAAAAACGGCAGTTAGAAGAAGGCCTTGAGGCCTGAGGCCTAAGCTGCGATGAGCCCTCGTTCCGAGGAATCGCTTGGGCTCCTAACGCAGCGAATGGATTCCAAAAAAAAAAGGCCATTAGAAGAAGAAGGCCTTGAGGCCTGTGGCCTAAGCTGCAATGAGCCCTCGTTCCGAGGAATCGCTTGGGCTCCTAACGCAGCGAATGGATTACAATTAGGTGAGCTGAGAGAGGCTGAGGCAGGCCGAGGCCTAGTAAGGCCTCCAGGCTCTGAAAATTGGATTGGTGCCAAAAACTTTCTCCTGCTGCTGGGGCGGTCTGCTGAGGCCGAGGGACCTAGAAAAGGCTCCCTCCAGGCCTGATGAGCTGCCTCGTCCCTTGCGGAGCCCCCCAGTCAATTGGCAAGCTTACCCCTGCCTCTAAGGCCTCCAGGCTCTGGTTAGAAGAATGGAGCCTCTGATGCAGAGGAACGGCCCCTGGTAGGAGATTTCTCTTGCTTCTGGGAATCCAATTTTCAAGCTGATTGTGAAGCTGAAAGGCTCTCAAAGGGAGAAAGGGAAAGTTCCCCCCCCCCAAAGGGAGGTTTTGTCAGCCTATCAGCCTGCTAGGCTACAGGTTGGGATGAAATAAAATAGGAATACACAGTCTTCTGCTCCAGGAGCGAAGAAAAAACACGTCTTAGAGCAAAGAGACTAAGTCTAAAACTGGGGTGCAGTTGGCACAGAGGGGGCGGTACTAAATTCAGACTTAGTCTAATTGGAGCAGATAGATTAAGACAACCCATCCGTGGGTTCTCCATCCAATCATGCTGGAGAATGGTGTAGCTGAAAGAAGGAATGGTGTTTTGCAAACAATGAAAGATTCATTATTGGAGGATCCTGGTTTGAGCAGGTCATATTGGGGAGAAGCCATATTGACTGCTAATTATATAGTTAACAGGCTGTGAAGTTCCTCCATTAATAATACTCCATATGCCATTCTATATGGGAGAAAGCCATCACTGGCACATTTGAGAATTTTTGGAAGTACTGCATGGGTACATATTCCAAAAGCAATCAGAAGAAAAGGACAGCAAAAGGCAAGAAAGCTCAGGTTTGTGGGCTATGAGCTAGGGTCAAAAGGATATCGCTTTAGTGATGGAAGTAAAAGAATTATAATTTCAAGGTCTGCTAATTTTGCAGAACAAAATTGGGACAGAATTAATGCAAATTCTGGGTATGTCTCACTTAATGATGGTGATCTGTTTAGTGACAATAATTCATCTAATGATGAAAAAATCATTATTGAAGATGTCCATGTTCAGGGAGGAGAGGCTGAACAAGACGTGAAGCCAGAAAGACTTGAGACACAGGAGCAGTTAATACCACGTAGGTCAGAGCGCTGTAATAAAGGAATTCCGCCTGACAGTTATTCTGCCAGCAAGGTAAAGGTTTGCAATGTGTGGTATGAGCCAAGAAGTTATAAAGAGGTGTTGGCATTACCAAAGGCTGAACAAGAAAGATGGAAGGAGGCCATGGATAAAGAGATGAAATCCATGGGAGACCATGAAGTATTTAAATCAGTGACTTTGCCACAGGGAACCAAAGCTGTGGGTTGTAAGTGGGTATATAAGAAAAAGGTATTGCCAAATAATGATATACAGTATAAGGCCAGGTTAGTGGCACATGGTTTTTCACAATTTAAGAATGTATTAAGTCAATAGGTCTGATGTCTCTTCCTGTCATGAAGGGAGGAGTGTTGGAATATTCATGAACAGGAAGAGTCATGTGGTAACTCAGTCAGCCAATGGGAAGAAAGTGCTACTGAGTCTGTGCAAAAAAGAGTATTGAGTTAGGAGCTGGATTTCCAGTCTCAAAGTTTTGTCTCTGGTCTGTCTCTGTAAGACGTCTTCATTAAGATATGTTGCTGTAAAGAAGAATGGTATTGTAAATATTTTTATATAAATATAAAGTTATTTGAATCAGCTAAATGCAGTCAACTGTGAGAGCTTCTGATTTATTTTTCACCAATTAGAGAAATTAAAATTCTCTAACAAAAATAATACCTTTAGGTGCCTATCCAAATCTGTGAGGTCTTTGAAATGGTCCCACTCCAATGTTTTTCCTTAGTTTTACACTTTGCCAGTTCAAGTGACAGGAGAGTTCTACCGAGTGAGGAGAATTCACATCACATCTTGCCATTTAGCACAACCACTCCATTCCTTCTACTTGAATCTTCCTTCCCTGCCCAAACTGATACCTTCAACAACATTCTGAGCTGGCTGTTTGGAAGAAAGATGAGACATACTGAGGCCTCTGACTTTCACTTCATAAATACCAAACAACATTTGGTTCTGGGCTTTCTAAAGGAGTCCTACTGTATATGGCTGATTTGCTTGTTTTTCTACCTTTTCCTGATAATCCACTATTATAAATCCATATAATCCATTGTTTAAAGTATGTGGCTTCTTATAGAAAGTGGTACTACAATATTTTGGCAGAAAGGGGCCAGAATAATAAAGTTGGAATAATTATTAATGTCTTTGAACATACCTCACACATGATGTGTTGTTTTTATGAACAAAATCCTGGTGTAAACCTCCAGCTCAAGTATCCAAATAAAGTCCAGGATTTCTTTCATCTCTGAAGATCTTACTGTTTATTGAATACATGACATGGTATAGGCGAAGGAAATTCTAAAACTCTAAAATCCCAAGATGTCTAACCAAAGCATATAACAATGACACTCCCAGCCAAACCTCTCAGATGTCCATGTAGTTCATGTATACATCTTCTCATTGTTTTGAGAACCTTGTTATTTTCTTCCCCACTGTTAGAATGTCCTTGAAAAGTTTCCATACATCTGTGTTTCAACAAACATCTGCAGAACTGGAGAGGTTTCATTTCTCTAACTTAACCCATCCGAAGCCTCATCTCTCCCCACCCTTACTCTAATGACAAGATGAAAACAATAAGGCATATAGCTGCCAAGTTTTCTCTTTTGATACCTGGTAAAGCTCAGTGTGAAAAAAAACTGGAAGTCACACAATAAGATACTTTTAGAGGTACCATCAACTATGCCGTGAAATACCCTAAAAATATTGGTTCAGTTCCTATTTATTTGCCATCTTCCTTTCTTTTTCATAGGCCTGATTGAGACTGTCTTTAAAACCTATCTGATTTCACCTGCCTGCCACACGTTTAATATACATTATGATGGCTGACACATTTAATTTCACTAATGGCTCTATTCCCAATGCACATTTGATAACTTGTCATTATAATAATAAAGTGTGTCTCATCTAATGTCCCTTTTATTAAAAACCACAAACTACTCTGAAACAATTATTATTTTATTTTTTGTGGAAAATAAAATAATAGTCCTGCCTGGAGAAATTATAGCACAGGAATTGGACTGGTTCCAATGTACCATAGATGAATATGAGTATTTCCTCCTTTAGCCACTCTATTTGATATATGTGTGTATACAAACACACACACACACACACACATACCTGTGTTTTGAAAACATACACACACACAAATTACATGGTTTGGTGGGAAGTATTCTTCATCCTTCATCCTAGAGATTTATGAATTTGAAAGGAGATGGTTACTGATGAATACCTAGCTCCTTTCTTTAGCTCAGCTGGAGGAAAGCTTCATTTTGGTAGGCATGTTGTTTATCTTTTAGCTGCTGAGTTAACTGAGGAGGTCATCCTATTTACATGAAAAAAAATGTGCTTTTATTTCTAAAGCAAGATTCTGGGAATCTTTTTACAATTGGTTCAGTAAATCTGAAGAGTAATTATCTGTAGTTTGTAACTGGAAGACACTATTAGCTCAAACATGCATTCAAGCTCAAATGATGATAACGATTAGCTCTTGAAAAAATTATAAGGTTTTTTTGTATGCATGTCAAAGAGCCCCATATGAGTAGCTTTATGTTGAAACCAGGCAAAAATCTATAACAAATCATTTAATAGTTATTTATGAGTAAATGCATTCATTAGTAGTGGTTAGCATAGGTTTATCAAAAATAACTTGTGCCTGATTGACTGACCAGTAGAGTGGCCAGTTTACTTGACTATAGGAATGAAGTTGTCATAATATACCTTGACTTCAGAAAAGCATTCAACAACTTCTCTTATGATATTCTGGTATGAAGGATGGAAAATGTTGATTGGATTTATTTATTTACTTAAAAAATGTATATTGCTGCCCATCTTATATCAAAGTCTGGGCAATTCTCAACCAATAGTTAAAACAACATTGATATATAACAGAGGGATAAAATCAAGATCACGTGAAGTATTAATACCACTTTACAATGCCTTGGTAAGGCCACACTTGGAATACTGCATCCAGTTTTGGTCACCACGATGTAAAAAAGATGTTGAAACTCTAGAAAGAGTACAGAGAAGAGCAACAAAGATGATTAGGGGTTTGGAGGCTAAAGCATATAAGGAAAGGCTGCTGGAATTGGGTATGTTTAGTTTAATGAAGAGAAGGACGAGGGGGGACATGATAGCAGTATTCTAATATCTCAGGGGCTGCCACAAAGAAGAGGGAGTCAAGCTATTTTCCAAGGCGTCTGAAGGCAGGACAAGAAGCAACAGATGGAAACTAATTAAGGAGAGAAGCAATCTAGAACTAAAGAGAAACTTCCTGACAGTTAGAACAATGAACCAGTGGAACAATCTGCCTCCAGAAGCGGTGAATGCTCCAACACTGGAAGTTTTTAAGAAGAGACTGGACAGCCATTTGTCTGAAATGGTATAGGGTTTCCTGCTAAGCAGGGGGTTGGACTAGATGACCTCCAAGGTCTCTTCCAACGTTATTGTTGTTGTTGTTATTATTGTTATTATTGTTATTGTTGTTGTTGTTGCTGTTGTTATTATTATTCTTATTATATCATTACTACTTACTTACATGCAGTATATCTGTTAAAACCAGTATGCTACCATAAGATTAATGCAGAGCTGGTTGAACACTTGCATTCAATAAGTCTATATGAATGTATGCATCAACCAGGAAGGAAATGTTGAGTAGTTTACTTCAGGATTCAGTTCTAGGTGCTCTGCTGTTCAATATGTTTATAAATGACAAGATTAATGCAATTATCAGATTTGTAGAAGACTAAGATAAGGGACAGAGCAAAAACTTTGGAGGACAGTATTAAGAATCAGGAGTATCTTGACAAACTGGAACACATGGGCAGAAACCACAAACTACATTTGGGATTAATGCAAAATTCTATATTTGGATAGGAAAAAAAAATCAAAGGCATGAATATGGGGTATTGGGAACCATATCAGGCAACAAAATATGCAGACGGATTTAGGCATCTTGATGGATCACAAGAGGAACACGAGCCACAGTGTGATACCTCTCAAAGAAAGCAGAAATATAGCTGCATCAATAGAAGTATACTGTCAAGATCGAAATAACTCACTGCTCCTCTCTGTTCTGCCTTTCTCATGCTGCATTTACAATAGTGTTCCAGTTCTGATCAATGCATTTTTTGGAAGCACATTAACAGACCGAAACATTCTATAAAGCAGCAACCAGGTTGCTAAAAGACTTGGAAGAAAAAAAAAAGTTTTGCATACTAGTTGCAGGATTGGGTAGGTTTAACCAGGAGAAGACTGCAGCATGAACGCTGCCTTTGAGTATCTGAAGGCTGCTGTGGAAAAGATGGGCCAGAATTGGCCATGGCTGTTTGAGAAGCCAAGACAACAAACAATATGATTCAATTGCAATTCAGTAGATTCAGTTAGATAAGAGGAAAACTTTCCTAACAGTATTGGGCACCTGCCCAATACATAAAAAAAGAGGAAGATAAAGTGCTTCTGATCACAAGGTAAAGAAGGGGGGGGACCTCATTCTGTTGTTTTTGTGACACTTTCTGATGTATTGCTGTTGCTTTACTGTGTCGGTGTGAGCAAAGTAAAGGAGCAATGAAAATTAAATGCCTTCACTTTTACATTAAAGGAAGCAATATTTTCATATTATAGCTGACATGCCCATGCCCTAGCATAGTATAGCAACAATTAACATTTATTTGGGGATAAAGGGTTGCAAAATGAATGGATTTTGTCTTTATTTTGATTTTTGACCTTGTAATGTTTACAGGCCACAATTTTAATCTCCCTTCCCCATAAAAAAGGTGGAAACTGCTTTCAGTTTTCAGCACTCCAGACAGAGGTGATCCTAAGGTTTGTAAAAGGGGGACTCTTTGTTTGTAGGTTGATTAGAAATATCTAAGCATGTGACCCAGCATACAGCTTCAAACCATCCTTACTTAAAAGTTAGAAAAAGATGTACAAAAAAAAAGAAAGAAAGAAAAGAAAGAAGGTTTGTTCTAAAGAGACTAAAAGGATCTGTCATCTCCTTTTGATTCTTGGGTCAATAAAGATGTTCAGAGAAAGCTATAAATTTGAGGGTCACCAAATAACACCTTTGTGCAGCATAGTGCAATGATTTTGAAAAACAGAGTAGGTGTGAAATAAATGCACTGCTGCCTGCTTAATTGGAGAAGAAGATCGCTTTATTTTTTTCTATGCAAGAAGCTGCAGCCAACCTTAGATTTGTCAGAAAATTGCCTTTTACATATTTAAAGAAGTGTTTCATCGATTCAGAACTAGATATACATATTAAAATCCAATATGATAATTTAAAACAAATATCCTATATAAAATACTTAGGGAAATGGACATGAACATACTATCCTTAACTTTGTTTCTGAAAATAATATGTAAGATTCTTTATTCTTTTGAATTTTAAAATATATTGATGATCAACTACAATTAATTAGTAGTTTACTTGCCACCATCCACTCCATCTCACAGTGCAGCAGGATTACCGTACTCTCTCTTTCTCTCTTTGCATGTGTGTGTAAAAGAAAAAGAAGAAAAGGGAAACAGAGAAACAGTTTCTGACATCTAATCAGATCTGCTGTATTGATTTTTTTTTTATATAGCTTCAGCTTTGGAACAAATCAGCAAAACAACCAAAGTATCATCCAGAACTGACTTTTCCCAAGCCATATCAATTCAAAAGCAAGTCACAAGTGTGCACACATACAAATATATACCTATGACACACACACACACACACACACACACACACACACACACACACACACTTTCAGAGCAGATTCTCATTTGGAAACACTAAACCAAAGAAAAACTTCTGCTTTCATGAGGGAGCCTTCAGTGACCACATGGTTTCCCATTCCAAGGATATTAGAATTCCAGAGCAAATCAGAGAGTTAATGAGTTGCTCATGCTTGAGAGCAGCTGTTCAATTAACCAGAGCAAGTGCACCCACCCTTCTGTATTGCCAAGCTACCTATTATGAGAAGGAAAGAGATAAATGAGAAGTTCTTGGTTGAGGTAGGAGGGGCAGAGGTAACCCTGGAGGCGATTGCTATGTTCTCCAAATAATGAAGCTCATTTTTAAGAATGAAAAGGGTTCTGAAAAGAAATCTGTTGATGGCTCTCAAGGAACAACTACAAGATCTCGTGGTGGAGGCAGTACAGGGATGAGATATCTTGAAGTTAACCCCAGCCTCCTCTTGAAAACAGACACAAAACTGCATAAGAGTTCACACAGCTGCTTCTGTTAATTTTTGATGTCATAAAATCAAATATGTGGCAAACTCTTTAAACTGGCTCATATTTGGTGCTATAATGTAGTTTTATCTAGTGGTGGTTAATATTCCAGTTCTAGCCCAAACACTATTCTGGTGTTCCTTGATATATTTCATCTTTCCCTCTGGTCGTGTGTTTTAGGGCTGGTCTGAATTTGAAACATAAAAAAACAAACAAACAGTTTCTCTTCCATAAGAATCCTTTTTGAAAAACAATGCGCCTCTTTCAGAATGGTACATTTTAGAACAGGGGTCTTCAAACTTGGCCCTTTTATGACTTGTGGACTTCAACTCCCAGGATTCCTCAGCCAGCATGCCTGGCTGAGGAATTCTGGGAGTTGAAATCCACAAGTCATAAAAGGCTTGAAGACCCCTGTTTGAAGACCTCTGTTTTAGAAGAAAAAACAAAATCTACTGGGAAATACTTGAACTGGAACAATTCCTTTTAACCATAGTTGGCATATATCATCTGATAAGGCATTAACTACGGATTTATTGGTTTATTTGTGTGATTTAGAGCTGTCCAACTCCATAAGACTCCGAGAAACTTACAATGAACAACAGAACAATACAAATGAAGCCAAGCACATTCAGGGGAAAAAAAATCTAATCAGACAGAGTTCTACAGATGTTTCACACACATCTTAACCCAAGACCTGAAGGAATAATGAGGATTTCAAAGATTTATTGAACATCATCAGGTGGGAGCCATTTGAATTTCTGGAGAGATGTCTCTATGGGCAGGAACAGAAAAGGCATGTTTCCTATGTCCCAATAGATGACATTATGAATTAAAATGGATTAATTCATACACATGCTAAATCAGAGATGGAACTCCACTATTTTTTTAAACCTTCAAAGGTTACAGAGGGTTTGTCTAGTGACACAATGGTGATAATACACAGAACGAACTGCAGTGCTGTTCCTTGGTTATTATTATTTTAAATGCAAACAAGGTGTGCTAATACTTGCAGTGCCAGATACATGCATTTTAATCTATCTTCTCAAAAACAAAATTTTTAAAAAACCCAGTGAAAACCTATGTAGCTGAAAATTATACACTGGCAGGCTGATCTCGACTATCTGATCTGGCAGTCTGATATGGACTGTCTGAAATGATATAGGGTTTCCTGCTTGAGCAGGGGGTTGGACTAGAAGACCTCCAAGGTCCCTTCCAATTCTGTTATTCTGTTATTTTGGGAGGTTCTGAATACAGCATATATGAGGACCACATGTGATATTTCAATTGTCCATACCTACTCTGAACCTAAACCAAAGTAACTACATTATGGTTTAGCATAGTAAGAGAACTCACTCATCAAATAATTGTTTCAGCATATTTTCAAATCAAAACTGATTGTATTCCTGAAAATTTCTGGGAAAAAATAGTGTATGGGCTTCATAATCTATGACTTGGAAACACTGAAAATTCAAGCCTGCATGCTACCAATCAAATATCAAATGAAATTAGTTTGGGCTGACTTTACATAATGTGGTTTAAAATGGTTATTTGAATGAACCTTGATCCAAGAATGCCTCCTTTTTCTGGTCACTGATGGAAGTTGTTCTTGTTTATAAAATAAACACTTTATGTAACCCCTTTGAGAGCCAGTTTGGTGTGGTGATTAAGGCATCAGGCTAGAACAGTGGTGGTGAACCTATGGCACGCATGCCGGAGGCGGCACTCAGAGCCCTCTCTGTGGGCACACGTGCCGTTGCCCCAGCCTTGCCTCCCCCCATGATCCCCTCACCAGCAGCCCCCCTGGAGGAGAGTCGCCCCTGAGCGTGGCCCACATGGAGCAGCGCAGCCAAGGACATGGCAGCCAGGCAGCATAGACAAGACTCTGCCCTCATGCCCCATCCCGCACAGTTTATGTTGCAGGGCACGGGCAGAGGGCGTGGCTGCCATGGCACTGCTGGGCTGCCTGGGCGATCTGCAGTGGGTCCTGGAGGCAGTGAGTGGCCCTGCGGGCAGGCAGGGTGGGAGATGGGGTGGGGGTGGAACAGGAGCATGGCAGGGGGTGGAGTGGGGGCAGGGGCAGTTTTTGGGGATTTGGTCTCTAAAAGGTTCGCCATCACTGGGCTAGAAACAAATTAAGGTCCCTCTCACAGTTACTGTTTCTGAACTACGTTTTGCCTAATCTGTACTTGTATCTTTGGTTTTTCCCGCCTAGGTGTAACACCTTGCTTGTAAAACCAACAACATGAAATTTAATGTGGAGAAAAACAAAGTGTCACCCCTAGGCAGGAATATCCAAAGTACAGATTAGGTGAAACCTGGCTCAAAAACAGTAACTGTGAGAGGGACCTTGGAGTACTAGTAGACAATCACTTGAATATGAGCTAGCAGTGTTCAGCAGCAGCAGCAACCAAAAAGGCTAATACAGTTCTTAGTTGTATAAACAGAGGCATAGAGTCAAAATCAAGTGAAGTATTAGTATTGCTTTATAAATACTTAGTAAGACCACACCTGGAATACTGCAGCCAGTTTTGGTTACCACATTACAAAAAACATGTTAAGACTTTGGGAAAAGTACGATGAAGAGCAGCTAAGATGATTAAAGGCCAGGAGACAAAAACATATGAAGAACAGTTGCAGGAATTGGTTATGGCTAGTCTAGAGAAAAGAAGGACTAGGGGTGACATGATAGCAGTATTCCAGTATTTGAGGACCGACACAAAGAAGAGGGGGGTCAGCTTATTTTTTGAAAGCAGCAGAAGGTAAGATAAGAAACAATGGATGGAAACTAATCAGGGAGAGAAGCAATCTGGAATTAAGCAGAAACTTCCTAACAGTGAGAACAATTAGTGGAATAACCAGTGGAATAGCTTGCCTTCAGAAGTTGTAAGTGCTTTATCACTGGAGGTTTTTAAGACTGGACAGCCACCTGTTTGAAATGGTATAGGGCAGTGTTTCTCAACCTTGACAATTTTAAGGCATGTGGACTTCAACTCCCAGAATTCTATGGAATTCTGGGAGTTGAAGTCCACATGCCTTAAAATTGTCAAGGTTGAGAAACACTGGTATAGGGTCTCTTAGTTAAGCAGGGGGTTGGATTAGAAAACCTCCAAGGTCTCTTCCAGCTCTATTTTGATTCAGTTCTAGTCCCATCCTAGGCATAAAGCCAGGTAGGTGATCTTGGGCCAATTACTCTTTCTCAGCCCTGAGAAGAAGGCAATGGCAAACCATTTCTGAAAAATCTTGTCAAGGAAACTGCAGGGACTTGTCCAAGGTGTCTCTGAGAATTAGAATAGAATAGAGCTGGAAGGGACCTTGGAGGTCTTCTAGTCCAGCCCCTTGCTCAAGCAGAAGGACCTTTACACCTCAGACAAGTTACTGTCTAGCCGCTCTAGTGCCTCTTCTTAAAAATCTCCAGTGATGGAACACCCATGTATTTTTAAAAAAGACCTTCATTCTGGGCACCTATGACCAACTGGCAAGGATTGCAACTTTTGGCTGTCTATATGCGATTACTGATAATGGTATAAATTAGCACTTCAGTTACTATTTGTCTTGCTTAAGATATACATTTGTGGACATCATACTAGGAAAAATATCGTTAAAGCACTTTTTAAAATGATAGAATGGGAATAGGTAATTCATAGCCTGACAGTGTAAGAACAGGATCTCCAAAATGCGAAGACAAGAGCCATTCAAGTATCTTCAGGCCGATCAGCTGCTTACCAAAGAGGCGGCCAAGTATATTATGCTGCTAAAATAATCCAGTGATAATTACAAAACCCATTAAGCTTATTTCAGATCGTATTTCTCTTACTTTTTACAATTCTGGAATGCATGCTTCTGCCTGTATCATTTTCCCCACCTTTACTTTGCTCTATAATAGATTTGTTTTTCAGTCAACTTGCAGGCTCCCTCAATTGCAGAAGAGGCAGTAGGCAGCTTAAACAGCAGGATCAAAACATAAAGAAAAATAATAAGTAAAAAAAAGAAAAGAACCATTAAGAACAGTTGAGATACAACCTTAATTTCCTGCAAAGTCCATTTGGGGAAGAAAGATTTACCAGTATACTCCATTACTCCAATTCTTCTGAAACTGTTCATGACTGAACTGAAGGAAACACCCCCCCCCCCCGGATCTCTTTAAGTTTTCTTTTTGGAGAAATTTCTTCCTCAACTCTCTTTCTATATCAACTATGTTTTTACATCACTTGTCCATTAAAGACGTTTTTGAAGATATAACTACATTTATCTCTTGGGCAAACAGGAAGAGAATTATGTCCCATCAACAAATAATACATTTATTATTGCATAAACTTTCATAGACCACAGTCCATTTCATCAGAGGCCATGGAGGTAAAGCCTAATGAATGAAATCAGTCCTTTGTGACCACATTCTGCAAACCAACTTCAATCTCTTGTTTCAGAATCTGTTCTAGTGTTTATATCACTGTACATGTAATGGGACACTCTGAGGAATACTAGAAGGGAAATACCTTTTCAAAAGGGTAAAGGAAAGGGAAAGACTAAGTTTTGATGCATGGCAGGCAACTAATGTTATGCCTGTGCTAGACTGGCATTTCATTTAGTGCATGTTTTCTGTTGATTCAGGAGAGTAATGCACATATGCGTGCAGTCTGCTTCTTAGCATCTAGCTATAATCTGAGCCTTGCCTCATCTCTTTAAACTGAATGTGATGTTATTTGCTCTGTGATATTGCTAGTGGGGGAAATTTAGACAACACAATTTGAGGGCATTTGCTTGGCTCCCTTCAAGTTTTTAGAATATGCTTCCTTTTCTCTGCAGTGGCAAATGAGGAGGATGAAGAAAAACAAATGCACTTGAATGATTAATGCTTTCTGACTATAAATTTCTTCTTTGAGTATAGCAGTGGAGAGAAGGTGTCTGACAGTAAAATTAACATCTTTTCTCTTAATTCAACACCTGCCAATCTCACATTTCAGAAGCCAAAGTACCTATGTTATTCCGGACATATAATCCTGAATTTTTTTTTTCTGATGATTTGGTATCTTGGCAAAAAGAGTTTAATTCAATATATATGGCCACCAGTCTCTCATAAGTGTCCCTGGTTGAGGAACATAGTTAAAATGTCAATATATTAACATAAAATGAAAATTATAAAAATATGAGTATAGAAACATAATAACCAGAGAAAAACCATCAATAATAAATAACAATATCTCATAGGCTTACCTAACCTCTATACTTGGCAGATCAGCTAGTTCTTAAAAGCTTTCTGAAGAGCTGCCAGGGTTGAGGCCAATCAAATCTTGGGGGGAACAATATTGCAGAGGTTAGGCAAAGCAACAGAAAAGCTATGCTCTTTGATCCCACTAGATGACAATTTAATAGAGGAGAGACAGAACATGCCCCTCCTGATGCGGCAGGAAGAGGCAATGAGAGAAAGGCAGTTCTTCAAATACCCTAGTCCCAGACTGTATAGAGACCGTACAGTTGCCCATCTCAATCCAATTTTAGATCAGTAAAATAGAAGTTTTTTTGCTGAAAAAGTGAGCCAATCACTTTGGTGCAAGATGGTTCCTCAGATAACCTGGTCCCATGCCACAAAGAGCTTTAAAGGTGATGACCAACACTTTGAATTGGATCCATTACTTTAATAGTAATTAATTTATAACAATAATTAGTCTTACTTTAGTTAAAATAATTTAATTATATTTACAAGGAGAAATGTAAAGTCATGGGTCTAGGTAAAAAATGTATAGGAGGGAGCAAATCTGGCTCAAAAGCAGCTTATGTGCAAAAGACTTGGGTGTACTAGTGGATCACATACTCAATATGTCCAAACAGTATAATGCAGTTGCAAAGAACACAATGATATCTTAAGGAGTATTAAGCGAAACATAGAGTTTAGACTCTGGGAAATAATTATTTCATTCTACTCTGCCTTGGTTAGCTCTCACCTCGAGTATTGAATTCAGTTCTGTACATCCCAGTTATTTTTCTTTTTTCTTTTTGTAAACTGAAACAAGTCTGGAAAAGATCTACTAGGAAATCAGGTCCTAAAGGAATGGTTAAAAGACTTAGGCACATTTGGCTTGTAGAAGAGAAATTTGAGAAGGGACATAATAGCTGTCTTTAAATATCAGCAGGGCTGTCATATTGCAGAGGATTTGGACTTATTCTCACTTGCTTCAGAGGGTAAGACTAGAAATTAATGGGATGAAACTTCAAGGATGTAGATACACTTTAATCATTAGAAAAAACTTCTTGACAGTAAGAGCTTGTTGATCAATGGAATAGGCTATTGCAAGGAATGGTTTCTTCCCCTTCACTGGAGATTTTTGAACAGAGGTTGGATAAGTTATTTATCATAAATGAATTCTGCAGCATTGAGGATTTTGGATTTGGTGAGCTCTTAGGTCACTTTTATTACATATAAAAATGTTACTATATAAACAAACCTTATTATTAAATCATATTATGGGGTAACCACATTTAACAATTTACAAAACCCCAATAAATTGTGTGGGATTTTCTTGGGGGGGGGGAATAAGCTGGTAATTTTATAATTAATTTAAGTTCACTTAAATTGGTCATGAAGCTGTTTCACATTTTTTTGGTGCAGAAATTAAAACTGAATTCAGTTTATCACTAGGTGTGTTGAAAAATTCATTTAACTTAAGCATTTATTGGTATATGCTACCGATGCTTTGATATTTTGGAGGGATCTCTTGAGATCTCAAGGGTATGGAAGTATATATAAGGCCCATTCCTCCTGGCATTTTGCATGACTGTTAAGCCCTTCCTATTCCATCAGGACTTTGGTAGTGACTGATAGGGGAGACTTTTGTATTAATAATGATGTTGTTGATTTTCATTTTGTCTTGAATCTACATTGCCCAGGGTCATAAGTGATTGGAATGATTCATGGTTATTCCAAATAATTTAAATGAATAATACCACTTGGAATAATGAGCTCAAATATTATGCTTTTGTACATCAGTGAAAGATTAATCATTTTTAATACTTAGAAAACAGAAAAATTGTTTTATGTATATGAGGAATATCCAAGAAATGTTTAATAAGGATTGGTCATATTATAATAAAAGGTTTAAGAATAAAGGATTGATTGTAATAACTATCATCTTTAGATGCAGTTCACAAGTTGGAACATTAACTCACATAATCTGGGCATGTCCTATTACTGACACAGTTTGGGCTTAACTCCACAGAACTGTTAATGCTATGGGATATTTATAGAGTCATAAAGGAGCTATTTAGACCACTATATCTAGCCTCCTGTTCAGTACAGGAATCAGAATTAAAGCTTACCCCTAGCTGCCACTTGAACTATAAAAGGGAGGCCATCTGGTTCTATTGTTAAACTGCTCTTGCTGAATTTTTTTCTCTAACATTTAATTTCAATCTATTTTCCATCACTATTTTCCATCTTACCCTATGGACTGATGGAGAACAGCTCTTGACTTTATTATATTTGAAAAGTGCTTATTTGAAGAGTGTTATCACACGTTTTGGACCATCCTCATTTCTGAAAGCTACTTTACCTAGCATTTTCACATTTTTTTGGTAGGATATAATTTTTAATCTCTGATCATCCTCACTGCTTTTTTTCTGAATCAGTTCCAGTTTGTCTGAATTCTTAGGATGTGGTATTCAGAAATGGGCACAATACTCAAGATGGGATCTGTTTCAATGCCCAATAAAGTGAAATATTATTTTTTTGTGATCTAGAAACGGTTGACAGCCTCAAATTGCATTTGTCTTCTGTGCAGTCACAACACATTTTGTTGATTCATATCCTGCTTGTAATCAACTACAATTACAAGTTCTATTTCACAAGTTTTGTCAGCAAGTTACATATCCCTCATCCTACACCTGTGCATCTGATTTATGCTTATTAAATGACTTTTTCCTCTATTAAATTTCATTCTGAGTTTTTCATTTACCAAACTCTCAAGATGCTTTTGAATTTCATTTCTATTTTCTATTCCACCCAAGTAATGAGGAATTGCCACTGAGTCTTCCCTGAGATCATTTTGTAATTAGCGGTGGGATTCAAATACCTGAACAACCGGTTCTCTGCGTAGATCCAGACCTGGGCCTCTGAGAACTAGAACGGACTTCCGGAAATGGTATCCACGCATTTCCAGCGGCCTGTTCTAGGCCTGGGAGGCCTCCTGCAGGTCTCTGAGGCCTAGAAGGGACTTCCGGAAGCAGTGTGCATTCAGCTGGTTCTCAGAACAAACCGGCTTGTAATGCCATTCACATATTACTAACTTATTAAAATGCCATGGGGCACTTTCTCAAATACTTAGTTGAAATCAAACTATATTATTAATATTATGTCCCCACAATGTGCTAAAGAAGTTAACCAATAAAAAAAGTTGCTAAGATTCATTTTTAACAATCCATGCTGACCACTAGTAGCTGCTGCATTGTCTCCAATGTCCTTATAAAACAATCCTTTTATGATCTCTTATAGAATCTTCCTGGTTATTGCTGTCAGACTGAATGATTTATAATTCCCTGGATCAACATCCCCATTTTCCCCAACATCATATTTGTAGACTGGGACAATATTTACATCCCCCCCCCCAAAAAAACTAGCACTTCATCAGCTCTCCAGAAGTTTCATTGGTTCAGTCAGACTATTACCAACTTATTTCAGTGTTCTGTATGCAAATCATTTGGCCTTGGAGATTTAAACTAATTCAGAATATATACTTCTTCTTAAGTATCAATCCTGTCCATTTATCTAGTTCTTTACAACTGCATGCTGGAAAATACACCCTTTGCTGAAAGGGAAATGGCAAAAATATGAAAATCTCACAATGCAATTTGTTTTTAACCTACTTATGTTCTACAACAACAGCAAAGAGGCATGCTTGCAGCTGAATCATAGCACATAAGAAATTTCCAACACTGTGACTAATAATATTGTGTGGTACAGAAAGTTAAGCAAATGTTTGTTTACTGTTTTGGTCATGATCTCTTGTGAAACCCCTAGTGGCTTCTCATGAAATCTCAGGATTCTCTGGACCCTCAGATGAAAATGGCTGTACGGTACTAGACATCTTTTTTACTATATCAGTACTCTCTATTTTTTCTGGTACTCTCTCTATTAGAGAATAAAATAGAATAGAATTCTTTATTGGCCAAGTGTGATTGGACACACAAGGTGCATAAGTTCTCAGTGTACCTATTAGCATTTCTCCGTCTCAAATAACATCTAATACATTCTACTTAATTTCCTATTGGTGAGCACCCAAGGATTAAAGCTCTCCTAAGAACTTGCCATGTTTTGACCACACAGATTTAAAACCATTCTTATGAATTGCAGTCTTCCCATACCGGTAGACCATTCTAACAAAGCAGACCAAGGCCTCAAAAAACAAATGTCTTCTGTTGTCATTGGTTGTCTAGCCAATTACAGATTTTCCATTTTCAAGCCTCTTCTAGGGACTAGTATAATGAATGAGATATTGCCTCTGTAAAGCTTCCATCTTAAATTTTCGAAGTTCCTGCTCATGTAGTTGTTATTTACATATTATTTGTCTCCATGTATATTAGCAGAAAGATAAATTCATCAATGGACTTAAGTAATTTCTCAAAGTTGTTCTGTCAAAACTCTGTGTCTGACTCCTGGTAAACAAACACAGTTCACAAGGCACTCCCTGGCTCAAACTTAGGAATGGCTACCCAACACTCCATAGATTTTTTTTTTGCATGCTACAATAGAACTACGTAAAACAATCAATTGCCCCCTATCAAGAGAAGAATATAGCTCCCTCTTATATCTACTAGAATTTTCCACATTTCCTCTGGTTTAAGACATAACTTGCTTTGCAGTTCTTAGCTAGGGGACAGTTGGTTATTGAGGTAACTGGCATTTCTATCCCCATGTATCTTTCCTAGATCCATTAATTCTGCCCTGCAATGTCTCTCTTTCTTCCACTGAAGATTTGGATCCTGTTTATATTGTAAGAATAATGACATTCAGTGATACAGAATATTCTCTAAATGTTTTGCTCCTGGTAGTCATTTTATTTACTGGCTTGTCTCTTTTTATTTGATTCTCTTCCAATGGAAAGTTGCTTTCTCTTCCTGCAATACATGTTGGATTATTCTCGGACAGGAAAATCACAAGGACACAAGCACTGCAGAACATAACTGCAGACTACTGTTTTGTTTTCACTTTTCTTCCTTAAGATACAGGTAGTCCTTGTTTAGCATCTACCTTGTTAATGATTTTTTAAAATTATGACAGTGATGAGAAAGTAACTTTATAACATGTTTGAGCTTAGCAGTTCAGTAAAGGAAAGCTGAAATAAGATCATAAGCATACCCCCAGTTTCACTTAGCAATTTTCACTGCACCATGAGTAGAAAACTATTATTTTTCTTTTTTCTGTTCTCAGCTTCTCAATTTAGTCAAGAATGTTCATTTATAAAGAAATTCCATAAGGTTTCCCATGCCAAATTTCACTGTTAGTTCTTGCTCAATGACCTTACTCCCTGAACTGTAGCTGTCTCTTATATTCCTCCTACATTATCTACTTCATCAGCAGAAAGCAATCCTTTGATTATTTATTAAATGTGTATGCCACCTGACTCCCAAAATCCCTGGGAGATACCTACAACAGTAAGGTGACCAACTTTTTTTACAACAAAAAGGAGGACACGAATAAATTTAAGAAAAAAATATCGTAAATAAAAGAAACATTGTATTTATTGCAACAATAATACAGAATACACTATAATATGATAAATGCA
The DNA here is from genome assembly GCF_016545835.1 of Crotalus tigris. Classification (NCBI taxonomy): domain Eukaryota; kingdom Metazoa; phylum Chordata; class Lepidosauria; order Squamata; family Viperidae; genus Crotalus; species Crotalus tigris. The sequence continues at coordinate 1,306,123 of NW_024096794.1, forward strand.
TAATAAAAACATTTGTAACAATAACATTTTATATTGTAATTATGCTTACATGCCTATTAATTATTTAAATGAGTACTTTTCCATTGAATGAATATTTTTTGTCAATGTATCATCTTCTAACAATATATTGGAAATATCTGAACAAGAAATATCCTTCATATTGAATTTTACGGCAAGTGCTGCAGCTAGAGTATCAATATTCAATCTCGATTTCTCACTTGTCCAAAAATCTACACGGCTGGACTGCGTGGGGGTGGGCGGCGGAGGCAGGTGTTGTGAGCCAGGCGCTCCAGGATGGCCATGTAGATGCGCAGGGTGAGATGGTGGCAGTGCAGGTCAGCACTGCGTAGACCACCAGCTGGCGCAGCCCATGGAAGGTCAACTGCCCGCCGCGCCCCCGCCCACAGCCGCCCCGCCAGCACTGCTGCCCTGCCATGGAGAGCCGGCCCTACAGCTCGCAAAGCACCAGCCGCGCCAGCTCCGGCCCTGCAGCCTCTCCCCAGCACCACCGCCCCCCCTGCCCATCCCCGTACAACCGGCCCCGCGGCTTGCAAAGCACCAGCCGCGCCGGCTCTGGCCCTGCAGCCGCCCCCCAGCTGCTGGGGCAGCACCACCATCCACCCTGCGCATCCCGGTAGAGCCGGCCCCACGGCTTGCAAAGCACCAGCCGCGCCGGCTCCGGCCCTGCAGCCGCCCCCCAGCACCACCACCCCCCAGCACCACCGCCCCCCCTGCCCATCCCCGTAGAGCCGGCCCCGTGGCTTGCAAAGCACCAGCTGCGCCAGCTCTGGTCCTGCAGCCACCCCCCCCCAGCCGCCCCCCAGCACCACCGCCTACCCTGTGTATCCCCGCGTAGAACTGAACAGGGAAGATCAAGTGAAACTTACCGCTCCAGTCTCCTCCAGCTATCTTTGGAACTAAGAAGTAGGAGATCGTGTAGTTGGGTAGCAGTGAGGGGTGCAAGTTCCTGCAACTTGCACGTGCAAAGTTTGCCGCCCGGGTGTTTTGGCGCGCTCAGCAGCAATTCCTATTGGCTTTCGAAAGCCAATAGGGGGAGTAGATGCAAAAGTTGAAAAAAAATAAAAAAAAGGTCCCGGAACGCCTTCTGAGCGTTCTATGAGGAAACAAAAGCCCTGCAGATTAGTCGTCAAAAAGAGGACATTTAGGAGGACATTTTCGAGAGACGACAGAACTCACAAAAGGAGGACTGTCCTCCCAAAAGGAGGACGGTATATGGAAAAGGAGGACATTTAGGAGGACACTTTTCAAGGGAGGACAGAACTCAAAAAAGGAGGACTGTCCTTCCAAAAGGAGGACGGTTGGTCACCTTAACAACAGGCAATTTGTGGCTCTCAGTAAACACCTTTGCAGTCAGCAGCTATTCAGGAGACAACTATTCCTTTCTCACAACTGACACACAATCTCTCAGAATATATAGCTTCTCTGGTTATTCTCTTCTTCTTTTATTTCTCCTTTGAAATCACTAGCAGATTTGCTTTCTGTTTGCTCCCTGTTCTTTAATCTAATCATGTAGATCTTCTTTTTGAGTATTTTGAATTGATCACAATATCAATAACCACAGATCTCTCATGTGTGGGATATGGCTAACATTATTATTGCTTTTCATACAGTGAAATGATAAATCTACACCCACTTTTCAGCACTGGATTTATGATGTTTTATTTGTCAATATTTCAATTGTGGGTTTTTTTTTAAAAAAAATCACAAATGAACAAGGAAGAAAAGTTTTGAACAAGCTACCTTGTTTTTGATATACATTTCCAAAGGGTTTAATTTTCTTTTTTCTTTAATTTTAATTATGTCATACTATTAATAAAATAGTAAGTTTTGATATCATAAAATAATGTTAAATATTTTTTCTATTCTCTGCAGCTGTTATGGATTCGGGGCAGATGTGTGTTTCTTGGACATGCAGAAAGCAACACAGTTGACTTCACATTGCTTGACATCAAAGTAACTTGGGCCATTCAAGGACACACAAGCTATCTTTACAGAATGACATGCTCACAAAGCAGAGATTAAATAGCCATCCCTCTCCCCACTCATCATAGGCAGACGGTTTATCAATTATGTTTGGTCAGATACCAATGAACACATTCAGGTCTCTACCATAGCACAAACATTGGGATATAACTGGGAAATGTTCTTAGGAAAGTTTCTGAGTTGAGTATTCTATTGACTTACGTTAAAATTATATATTATAATATATTTATACATTATATAAAATCATATATTACATTATAACACTTTAACCACTAAATCTGAGATTTAAACTTTTCTGACTCTGTGGAGGTACAAGATCTAGTAATTCAAACAGACACTTTTCTGCACACTATTTTGTTATTATTATTAACAGAACTATCTAATCTGCAAAAACAGTAAAGATAGAGGTGCTGCATTGAAGAAAATAAGTTCCTCATTTATACTCACACTGTACGTTGAGTTGCACCAGGGCTTCTCGGGGTCTAATGTTGAAGCCATTGTATCTGGCTGTCTGGCATTTGTAAATCCCACTCATTTTTTGAGTCACCTTCTCAAAATGCAGCTTCCCATCATTTGACTCCACTGTCATGGTCCCTGAAGGCATAGGAGCCTCTTTATCAACTCTGGACCAGATGATAGGAGGTTTGGGTTTCCCTCGGACTTCACACTGTAACTCTGCTCTCGAATCTTCACGGACAGTAATGATGGATTGACCCTTGGGCACCATGATCGTTGGAGGCACTATTGGGAAAAAGATCACAAGAAAAGAACCATTATTCAACAGCAATGTTTAAGAATTAGCTCATTGGAGTGATATGTGTATGTAAAAGATTGCTGAAGCTGAAGTCAAGGCATATTTAATTATTTGACCTTGCTATTTTAAATAATGCTGATTCAGCCCATCACCATCATTATTTATTCTGTATACTATCATAGAATTTGGCTTCTGCCTAGCATAAGAAAAAAATCTTCCTCATCCTGTTATTCCAATCTTAAAAAAAGAGGAGAAAGAACCCATCTAAGTACATACCAGTCAGCTTAACATTGTCATTTGTCAAAGCTCTGGAACAGATTATTAAGTGATCAATTAGACAAAAATGCATTGCTTGGCAAAACCAATATGAGGTTATCAAGAACAAATCACGACAAGCCAATGTGATATTTTTGACAGAGTGAGTAGTTCAGTTAACTATGAATGTCCAGCAGCATGTACCTTGAGTTCAGCAAAAATTCAACAATATTTTTCATGAGATTCTACTGTGGCCCATGGCAAAATATGGGCTGGGCTATGGTAGTTTTAGATTGATACAGAGCTGGTTGAACAATTGTATCCAATGAGGATATGTCAATGGCTACATTAGCAGAAATAATAGTGTCAAGATCAAAAGAAATCATAGTCCATTTATAACACTGGTGTCAAACTCAATCGCATCATGTGACATATTGTGACGTATCATGACATTTTTTGCCTTTGCGGAACAGGGGTGGGCATGACCTGCAGGTGACACATCTGGTCCACGGGCTGCCAATTTGACACTCCTGATTTAGAACATACCTAGAATATTCTGTTTTGGACACTACATTTTAGGAAGATATAAAAAATTGGAAGAGTTCCAATGAAGATCTAGAATGATAAGAGATATGAAATTATTGTTATGATGTTTGATCAATTAGTCAGCCAGACGTTTAGACTTCTATCTGCAGGTCTTTGTATATTGTGATTTTCTCTTCTGCTGTCTCCAGGCACTTCAACTTCCACTATTCCAACTTTGGTTTCCTTATCAACAATTTTATGTCTGGGATGTTACGTGGCTGGGGCATGTCTGTTTGCATTCTGAAATCCCAAAGCACTTTAGCTTCTTCATTTCCTAATACTTTGTCTATTTTGTGGTCTCACCAGTTGTTTCTTGGTGTTGGTGCATGGTATTTCTTGAAGATATTCCAATGCCCCTTTGTCATGCTGTTGTTTGTAGTCAATCTATAAGTTCTTCTTGTGGCACCTAGCTATGTGGTCCGCTGTTTGTTAAGTTTTTTTGCAGAGTTGGCATTTGCTGTCTGTTTCTGTCTTTTCAGTTCTGGCTTTGTACGCATTTGTTCTTGAGGCTTTGTCTTGTGCAGCCAGAATTAGCCCCTTTGTCTTTTTCTTTAACTTGCTCTTAGCCACTGACAGGTCTCATTATCTGCTTTGCCAGCTAGTTTTTTTTTTTAATATATTGGCAATATAATACTTTGCTTTGCCATGCCATGTCTCTTTCCTATTCTTCATTTTATTATTGTAACATTATATAACAATTATACTGTAGTATAACATTATAAAATACATTATAATAAATTATTATAATGTATAATAATAATATACATTATAATATACATTATAATGTAAAATAATAGTCCAACTCCAGTGGACTCCAGTGGGTAAGGAACTCCTCTAGATGGAGGTTTTAGTTTGGAGAAGAGAAAAGATTGTGAAGACATGATAGCAGAACTAGATGATCTTCAAGGTACCTACCAACCCCCACATTTCTATAATTGAAAATGTGATAAAATTTTATGACCTTATGAAGCAGTTTGTAACTTGTTCCCATTGGTTCAAATCCAAATGACTAGGATACAAAGAATGAATTTGTTCCATCATCTTTGTGATAGTTCCATAAAAAATATTGCTTCTAAATCTTACTTTCCTCTATTCCTTCAACTTTCAGAACTTGTCTTCGTAAGCTTCACCATCTTCTTTGCCCTCTTTTTAAGATTATAATTAGGGGATACAGATTCTTCAGGGCTGCCTACTCCTATTTGTTGATCTCCAAATATATTTGAACTACAACTTTTTTTTTCCACCAGAAATTCCGGAGTTGTATACCCCGGAAAACTGGTAGGACATCTGTTGGGAAAGATTATTGTAGGGAATATCTGTACTAAAATATCATGGAAACTAATAATAATTATACTTGATTCTTTGTGAAGTCCTCTTTCTCTCTTCAAATATTTCTATGTAATACTTTTACATTTTGAAGTGATTTAAAAATGCAGTGTAAAAGTTCCAAATTTATTTTTATCTGCATGACCAAGTAATGTCTGCATGTAACCCATAAATGTAAGAGGGCCAAGAGAGAGTGTGATGATTTTAATCACACAAAAATATAGCGCATAGCTAGCTTAAAGGCATATTTATGTAGGTCTAGCATCCAGTATCTCATCAGTTATATCACTAGGCAATAAGAAGGTGAATTTTCAATTTGCAGGCCTTCTGTGGGCTATGGAATCTCATCAAATCCTCTCTTATATGGTGTGAAGATTGAGCTGCACCCACATGGCTCAGTAATGCCAGCATATGCTCACCTGGCAGGAGACAATTTTCTTTATGGGGAAAATGTGTAAATTGCATTTGAAAAGTTTTTAATTAAAAGCAGCTTTCTGGGACCCTTATGCTGGATGACCTGCTTGCTAAATCTTACGAGAGAAAGGATATTTAGAAAACCAGGGAATAAATATACAGTACCACCATTTCTATCTGTGGTCAAACTAGGGGAAAAAAACCACACACTTCAGTACAAACATAATAAACCCTTTTTCAAAACCCATGAAATTTTTTTACAAGGGTGGAAACCTTATATCAGTGGTTCTCAACCTGTGGGTTGGGACCCCATTTGGGGTCAAATGACCATTTCACGGGGGTCGCCAAACCATGCTGTCCGCCATTTTTTCCCTTTTCCCTAGCTGTCCTACTCCCTCTTATTGGTGGCCACACCCACTTGGGGGTCACCACAACACGGGGAACTGTATTATGGGGTCACGGCATTAGAAAGGTTGAGAACCACTGCCTTATATGGACTTTTTACTGAGAAAAAAAATAAGAATGAATGGCTGATCTTAGGATCTGGTGATTAAAATTGAGGCTATAGAGATGATAATTACTTGATAGAAAGAAGTGTGGAAGGCACAGTTGCATGCTTTTCTTTTCTTTTTCAACGTTTTTTTCTTGTACTTCTAGTTCTTACTTTCTATGTTCTTGTTTGTTTTGTGTGTGTGTGTGTGTGTATTTACAGTTCCATACTCCATTCAGATTACTTCTAATAATTTGATGATGATGATGATGATAATAATAATAATAAGTTGGAAGGGGCCTTGGAGGTCATCAAGTCCAACCCCCTGCTCAGGCAGGTAACCCTGTACCATTTCAGACAAATGGCTGTCCAGTTTCTTCTTAAAAACTTCCAGTGTTGGAGCATTCACCGCTTCTGGAAGCAGGTTGTTCCACTGGTTAATTGTTCTAACTGTCAGGAAGTTTCTCCTTAGTTCTAGGTTGCTTCTCTCCTTGATTAGTTTCCATCTATTGCTTCTTGTCCTGCCTTCAGGTGCTTTGGAAAATAGCTTGACTCCCTCTTCTCTATGGCAGCTCCTGAGATATTGAAACACTGCTATCATGTCCCCCCTCATCCTTCTCTTCATTAAACTAGACATACCCAATTCCATCAATCATTCCTTATATGTTTTAAGTACCCTAATCATCTTTGTTGCTCTTTTCTGTACTCTTTCTAGAGTCTCAACATCTTTTTTACATCGCGGTGACCAAAACTGGATGTAGTATTCCAAGTGTGGCCTTACCAAGGCATTGTAGAGTGGTATTAATACTTTGTGTGATCTTGATTCTATCCCTCTGTTAATGCAGCCTAGCACTGTGTTGGCTTTTTTGGCAGCTGCAGCACACTGCCAAAAAAGCCAATACAGTGCTAGGCTGCATTAACAGAGGGATAGAATCAAGATCATGCAAAGTATTAATTTCTCTGTGGTAGGAGCCTTGCTTAGGATTTTCTTTTGGAAACTTTTTATTTAAGTGGACCGCTAGCCTTCCCATTGTTTCTCTGATAGGCACCTGTGACCTTCCTTGCAAACACACTTCAGAAAGCTTTGTTCTCTAACTGCCTTACCTCTAAACCCTCCTGAGAAATGAAGTAGATTTGATGCTAAGTGAATCATTAGAAACTAAACCACTGTTTGTTTTAGTCAATAAGTATGAAGGTTATTTTCAATGGGGCAACAGTACATATGGAGGGCAGGTTTAACTGTAATCCCAATGGAAATTTCTCTACAATATGCTGCGGCTGGTTTTGAACTAAAATAAATAAAATAAACAAAACTCTCTAGCAAAAACAAAATCTTTCTTTCTTTTTCAAAAAAAGAACATTGCAGTGCATGTGTGCACGGAGGAGGGGGCTAGGGCCTAGGGATGGAAAGTTTCAATAATTTTCTCTTGGATTTATCCCTGAAGAATATCATTCCCCATCTCTATTACATTTATTTTAAAACCCTGATCTATTTCAGTGATGTAGTTAGTGCCATATCAAATTTGGCTCTTAGCCAGAACTTCCCAAAGCATTAGTAATGTCATCCTCAAAGAATATCACAAAATTACTCTTTCTTAGAGCCACTTTGCATGGCTAGATGGTTACACCCTGCCTATCCCTTCTCCTCAATTTGCTCCTGATTTACATGCAGAGAAGTTTCTAATGTGCCGAGAACTGTTCAAAGATGAATCTGGTCCTTCACTTTAATATGCTGTAATTCTTAGGCCTTTTTGTTTTGAAAGGTTTGTTATGCTTTAAGAAAGAAAGCATTGGAAAAACAACAACATAATATAAAAGTATCTAGCATGACATATTACATATAAAGAAATTTACTCAGCCTGACTTTTTCTGTAATCCATTTATCTGAAAACACAAAATTTGGAACAGAGAGAAAGAAGTTGCCTGGCAGTGCAGCCTTCCATCTTAAACCCTCCAAATAATTTGAAAAGGATTTATCCTGTGATTAAAGCTAATCTACCTATCTGGTAAACAGAGCGTAGGCTCTTTATGAAGCTCCCGGGATAGATTTTGATTAAACGTACATTCTTTTTTTAACTGTGTTCTATCCTTAATCGGGCTTCTGGATAAGTTAAAAATTAGATGAAAGTTTACCTGTTTCTGAAGAAATGTTCACCTCGACACTCAGGTCAGGGATGGGTGCTCCTTGGAAAGATGCCACACACAGGTATGTACCATAATCAGTGAAACGGAGATCAATTATCTCTAGGCTGCTTGTCACGGGGGGAAGTTCCGGGTCATTCTTGATGACAACGACTCGATCTGAGAATTTGGCCAGCTTCCCATTCTTGTACCAAAAGTAGAAAACTTTTTCTTGGGGGACAGCATCCACATGGCATGAGAGCTTCAGGTCCTGCCCTAGCTGGATGGTTTCACTCTCTTTGATGACATCAGGAGTGATCTGGAATGTTACATTCTTCATGGCTGGAGGAAATACAAAGGCCAAACTGGTGAATATATCAATGCCTAATCTTCAAGTGGTCAAAATATGTCATATCATGTCATGTAAATATATATATATATATACATTGCTTACTGGTGTACACCGCTTAGAGAGTGCTTGCACTTAAAGCGGTATATAAGTCTCATAAATAAATAAATAAAATGTTGTGTCATGTCATGTCCTGACTGACAGGGCATAGAAATCTGAGTAATTATGTAATTACGTAGCACAAAAAGTACGCCAATATAATTCACATTCTTATCAACAGAATTTAACATTCTGTTTAATAGCATCTCCTTTTCATATGCAGAAATAATTCTGGAAAGTTATTTTCACTAAGTCTATGATGCAGGGGGAACTGAATATCCTTCCCCTGCTTGCTATAATTTCATTCTTGATAGGACAGGGATACAAATGTGATTTTTGAATAGGCTACCTTATACTTGTATGCAAATATAATATAATGCAAATATAATGTATTAATTTGACCCTCAATAAATGGAATGTGGCAAGAGAAGTCGCTTTGACAGAAATGACTAAAGAAATCAGGAGAAAAACAAGGAGAGAGGAAAGAGTTTTAAAGAACATGAGAAAACTTATTTATTTGCATCCATCTCCTACCAAAACCCCTCTCCTTTCAATGTAACTTAGTGTGAAGCAATGTGTGTGTGTGTGTGGGTATACAAACCTATGTGTTGAAAACAAATCTGAAAATTATGAGAAAAGGAAGCAATGCAATGTAAAATCAAGCTTGGTTAATACTCTTTCTGTCCTGAAGTACCAGTCTTAAATTTATTCCAATCTTTAAAAGGAACAAAGTGAGCTGGAAATTCAGGCTCCATCCCCAATTAGATTAATAGAAAGACGTACATCGCACCAATAGGTTCACTGTCTTCTTGGCTGGATTCCCAACATTGTTGATGGCTGTACAGTTGTAATAACCTGAATCTTCAGTTTGAATGCCCCAGATGGTAAGATTGCCCCCTTGAATCAGGCTGTTCGGAGGCATAGGACCAGGTGAGTGAGACCAGACTACCTGAGGCAAAGGATCCCCGCCTGTTAACGAACAGTATATGGTAACATTATCCCCTGGATTTACCACTAAAGTCTCATTCACAGATAGTTTTAGAGCTGGTGGAGCTATAAGAAAGAGAGAGAGAAAGAAAGAAAAAGACATTTTTTTAAACAAAAGACATAAAGATTCATTTCTAGGAAATAAGAATTAGCATATTAAAGCCTGATGAACTTAGATTTTTTTTTTTTAAAAAAAAAAAATGCATACCGTGCTTGTAATCTGGTCAGATGATAACTCTTAAATGTCTGAAACTAAGAGCCCAGTCAGTTTCAAAAATATACTGATGAAAACTGGAGGCATACAACAGTGCTATTCTCAAAAAGATAAGTTTGTGCTTTGCTGATCAGCTTGCCAAATTATACTGGGAAAGAAGAGAACATCTGTCTCTCTCTGAACCCCACTTTTTGCCAGTGCCAACTCCTGGCTTTTCAAATATTGTTATACATAATTTCCATCAATCCCATCCAATTATTTGATTTTTTTTCCCCCATTGCATAACTGAATTGTTGCTTTCTAGGCTTCAGATCTCTCTAATACTGTTAAATTGTTGCTAGGGTGTAGATCAATAATTTATGGTCCGTTTTCCTTAAATGTATGATATATATCACCACTGTTAAAATGTGTTAGAGTTTACAGTCCTATAATCTGGTGCCTTCAGGGCTACGACAGCTATCATCCTCCATCAACAAGGCTATTTACACCGCATCAGATTAGGGACATCCATGAAGCTTATACTACCTTTCTGCAGATATGAGATTTGTTTAGACTTGATGCCATTTCTTGCACTGGAGTTATAAACATGTGCATCTTCAAAATGTGACACAAAGAATAATTAGAAGTTCCCAATCACAATTTGTGATGAAACTATCTTTTCCAAATTCCCTGCACCTCACGTGCATAGCAAAAAGTCTTCCTTGAGCATTTCATTACAAGTAGCTTCACATTATAGCAATGAAAGAACAGAACACATTTAACTTGTTAATATCTTCCCCCACGTGCCATGCCCAGCCTCCTTCTCCTAGCAATTACGGCTAACCTCTCAGAGCTCTTTCTTTAACTGCCATACATATCAAATGCTGGGCTCTAACCTCATTCACAAATCTTTGAGCCTCCCCTTTATATAAGGAGTCATATTACAAATGGGCAGCTCCTCTGCTTTAGAATGCTTAACCTCAACCCTTCTGATTAATTTCTTTTCTTCAAAATCCCCAGACACAGATCCAAAAGGCTTTTCTCTGTGTTTTCTGTTTAATCTCTCAAAGGCCCTTTAAAGCTCCTTCTTGGGAGTCATCAGAGACTTCACATGGAGCTCAGAAATTAACAATCAATGGGACAACGGCTGAGGCATGTTTTAAGTAACAGCTGTAATAATGCAAAATAAGGCATCCTTACATATTCATAAAGCTTGATTTAATGACATCATTATTTCTGCCATCTCTTCTTTCTGGGCCCTGTGTTAATGACCTGGCTTTGCCCTGAATTTCTAATTCAGATGAAAAAAAAACCCAAAAAAAACCCCAAGAAGGCTGTTTTCTTAAAGGGACAAGAAAATGCATATTTCACAACTATTTTGATTTTTCCCACATCCAAACTGATTGGCTAACACTTGGAAACTTTGAAAACTAATAATCCTTTTCTTAATTCCGAAATATATAGACTGACATGAATGAAACACTGGTCAATTATATCCAATCTGTAAGGGAGAATCAATGTAGTGTAATAGGTAAAATAAAGATCATGGATTACAGGCAGGAAAACTGAATTTTAAGCTTGCCAGAAACATGAAAGCAAACTGGGTGGCCTTGCCCCCCCTCCACCTCCCTCCCTCCCTCCCTCCCTCCCCCCCTCTCCCTTCCTCCCAAGAAGATATTGGCCAGTATATTCTGAAAATGTTGCCAAAAAAACTGCACCAAGTGACAGGTGACTCAACAACAATAACAAGTAGTCTGATGACTTGAGTTTTGACTTCAAGGTAGGATAGTAAGGCTGGATGGCAACATGAACTGAATCTAACATTCAAGCAAAGAAATTTCAGCTGAAATGCCAAGCCCCAGACAAATAGAGGGGAGACGTGTGGGTGAGTAAACATGAATTTATGGTCAGTCGAGCATTTTCCTGACAATGTCTGCATTGTAATGAGTGGGAAGTGGATGACCATCGGTCACCAGGAGATAATTTGCCCATATGCTTATCCTGATTTTTTTCACCATAAGCTCACAGAGGGGGCATTTTGCTGAGCCTCAACTAGGCCTAATCTAGCACTGGGATATGTGGAGAAACTGAATTCCAAAATGTGGTTAGAAGTGAAATATGACTGGGAGTTTATTAATGTCTGGCTTGCCAATACAAATACTTCATTTGGCCTTCCAATTAAAGGGCTGATGCTTTACTCTTATTTTGGGTTTCAGAAAGATTGTAAGTCTTGAAGAAAGTAAAACCCATATGATAGCAGTTTTATGATAGATGGGCTGAACAATATTTAATCACATGCTGCTGAAGCTCAAATCAGATACACTATTTTCATTGTGTAAACATAAGCAGTATGTCAATGTTAGAAAACATCATAATACTTCTCTGCACCGTTTGGAAAACATCTGGTAATGCGTATTTGTGCTATTATTCCATTTATTCTTCCAGTAGAATTTGGAAGTTAATGCAAATTTATAGATGTTATATCATATCACACAGACATTCCTAATTAGTACCACACAGTTTAAAAAGGATTTTTTAAAAAATGTGAATAACTTATAAAACTATAAGGATGCTAAAAAATATTTTTTTCTGAATAATCTGAAGAAGCTGGATTTTATTTGCCTAAGTGAAAAAAAAAGATGATTACAGAGGTCTTTATCACCCCAGAGGTTAGATTTTGATATTGCAGTAAAAGGTAATATACATTTTTGAAATTTTTTTCTTATTATTATTTCCATGAATTAATCTTTAAAGTGCAGAAGTATTTGGGGTCCAATTACTTAAAAGAATTCATCTCCTTCCACATAGGCTTACCAGTACCATATTGTTTGAGCTGGGTGGCCTTATAAATCTTGTTAAGAAATAATACATCAATATGTAAATTCAAATTTCATCTTCGGAGAAGCTTCTCTAGGAGTCTCCAATCAAGTGATATATGACAGAAGTTTACGCTTACTAGTTGTAGCAAACTAAATGTCTACAGATATACTCAACCATCCAGGTCATGGTTGTCCTAAAATTACTTTTTCCAAAAGACCTGTGGGAAGTCAGCCCCCCAGAGAAGGAAATATTAAAAGGGCAGAAAAATATATTTCCTCAAAAGGATTTTTAAAAGCAGAAACCAACCCTGCCCACAAGTCTTTTTGTCCCAAGCAGGAGCCAGCTCTGTACAAATGCAGATGTAAACCATCAGAAAGGCCCCAGCTAGGAGATCAAGAAGACAAAGACCTAAACTCTGCATACCCCTGCATACCTGAGATGGGACATAATAGGACTAACCCATCACCATTAAAAATACCAGAGAGGCACACCTAAACTCAGGTCAGAACACGTGACACAGGAAATAGCCTCAAAGTTCATGCCACAGGAACAGGAAACTATTCCAAACAAAAGGCTTTCAGAGACTATAAAAACCTACTACCCGTGTTCTCAGCCCTTTTTTCCTCTGGTCTTTCCTGCAAGAACTATCTTTCTGGCTCTTCAATAAACTGCAACCTTCTTCCCAAAGCAGTCGCCATGTTGTTTATTTATCCCCGGCTTGGATGAACCAGGATGAAGACTTTTCTTTCAACAGATCACTGGACTTTCTTGGATTTTTTCCCTTTGAAAACGTTTCGCTTCTCATCCAAGAAGCTTCATCAGTTCTAACTGATTGGTAGGAATGGAAGGATTTATGTTCTTTGCAGTCATCCGGTTGTTAGTACCCTGAAAACTGGTCATTAGCTCTCTGAAAGTTGTTGAGGTCACTTGGGGGTTTATCTGTATTGTCAGAGACATCTCAATCCGAGTGTAAACAGGTGTAGTTTAGAGGTGAGAGACAGGCAAAGGTCGTGTGCAGAACACTGCCCCTCCAAAGCCTGGGTGCCCCTCCTTTCTGCATCTATCACCCCCCCACACACACACACATCACCATAGTGACATGAAAGTGCGCAGGTCTGTGTGACCTTGCCAGTTTGATAAGGCTGGCTGGTGAACAACAAGTTTCCCTGTTTATGGCCTCTAGCTTTTTACTCTTGAGGATTGGTAAAGGATTTTAGCCAATGAAATGCTATTGCCATGCAGTATCTTTTGCTATTTGTAAAACTCTTTATAAACAAATAAAGGCTGCGTGCTGCCGGCCATTTCTTTGCACCCTTCAATGACTAAGGACTGATTACCACAGCTGGCGCCCGAACAGGGACATTTTGTTTTGGGACCCCTACGGGAAGAAGCAGCTGCCGACATACTTACCATCGTCTGGAACAGACCCCTAGGTGCACTTTCGTCTTACGAGACCCCTCAGTGAGTAAGTATGGGCTGTAAATTATCTCACCCTCAGCAAAAGCAGGTACAGGAGCTCAGACTCCTGCTACAGAAGTCAGGCATGGCAATGCTTGAAACAGACATAAGGAAGCTGATTGGGGAGATAGGAAAACAGTGTTCTTTGAATCCTGAGCATCGGACGCTTAGGCTAAAAGATAGAGCGTAAATTACATCTTGAACCTTGGGCTTCAGTATAAACATCAATAGTGTTCAGTCCTGTCAGGCAAGGAGTAAAAAAATTGGACCCATCAACTAAGTAAAATTTATTCCTTCTAAAAACATCTTTAATTGGATTTTCAGCTTCTTCTGAAGAGGCTAATTCTTTTCTGATTAGTTAGACATAAATCAAAATTTATTCCCTCAGAGCAATCGGAATGCTTTGAAATTCTGCAATCTGTTAAGTTTAACCCTGTTGTGTTTTGTGTTATGTGTATGTGTGTGGCCACTCAGAACATTATGCTTGGGCTTGGAATGGTGAGAAAAATGGGAGATGATTAGGGCCCTCAAAACCACTTTTTGGTTGAAATCACCTTGTCATTTTTCTCGCTTCTTGCAAGACAAGTTATATGTCTAAATAAATGTTGTTGTAACAGTATCTGTGTATATACGTTTGTCTGTGTTGTTCTGTGTTATTCCAAGACTTGGAAGAGGCTCAAAGCTCTCTCTGATAACAACAATACAAAAAGGCCTTGCTAAGAATATATGGTTTGCCTGGAGAAAGTATGAAATGAAATAATTGTATGTAGAATGGTTTTATGCAAACAGTCAGTATGGAACTGAATGAGTTAATTTGTTGAAGTGTGTGTTAGCCTTCAAAACCCACACATTTTCTCCCTAACTGTGAAAATAATAGTAAATATTTGTATGAGAAGAATTTCATGAAGAACGTATGAGAGAATTTATTGAAAAATGCATATGAAGGAGATGAAACTATTTTTGGGTGGTGTGATTTCCCCCCCCCCCCCGTCTCTTTCGGCTGGCTGTGTTGCTTAAAGAGCCAGAGACAGGAAGGAGGGGGGGGAACTGTTCGTTTAAAACTTTTTTTCCTCTGCTTGGAATTTTAATCTGAGAAGAGTGGAGTGAATCTGAAACTTGACATTCACCTATGCAGTTTCGGCAAATAAATTTTTTACTCAAAAGAGAAACAGTAATTGTTGGACAATATTTTTTATATCCAACAACCAAAAGAACTAACTGAATTACTTTGTTATAGATTTATAAATGTTTAACCTATTTATATAAAAATTGTTTCCATCTGAATGGACTTTGCTTAAATTGAAGCACCAAAGATACAATTTAATTGGCTTTCAGAAAATATAAAATGATTTAGGATTGCAATAAGTCCCAGAAAAAATATAGTTGCACAAATTGATGACATCATGAATACTCAATTTGTGGACAGAATTCCACACTTTTGATTTTTTCCTACTAGTAAATTACCTAATGGAGTATTAACTGTAATAAAAGTGCAGAAATTATATTGAATTGAATAATATTTACCTACCATATCCCATCCCAAAAGGTTTTATTTTTTATCCAGGTGGTTGCTAAAATGATAACCTTAGGACGCACAAGAGCTTGCCGTCCAAAAAGGAACTGATTAATTAATATTGTTTTCAAAAATAACTTATCTATTTAATGTGCTTTAACTGACTATATAGGCTGTATTTCATATCATTTGCCTAATGATCTTTGACTTGCTTGTTTAATGACTTTTTTCCTTTCCAGTCCAGCCACTGCTTTCTTCCTCTTTCTCCCTTGCCACAAGTTATTGCTTTTTCTGATGGAGGGTGAATGAGAGGAGCAATTGCTTACAAGGACCTGGAAAATGTCATACACTGCAATGCAACCCTTATCACAATGCTCAGAATTATTTTAGCTTTTAAAACCTTTTCTCAACAGTCTTTTGACTTAATCTCTGACTCTCATTATGTGTGCCAACTTACTTTTACTTCTTCAGTTGCTTATATCACGCCCAGGATTGACCCCAATCTTATGGCTTTGTTTTTAACTTTGCAGCAGCTGCTCCAGAACTGAAAGCATTTATAATTTTGTTTCTCATATACACAATCACTCCTCCCTTCCTGGGCCTAATTTTTTTTTTGTATGTCTTTTTTATGTCTTTTATGTGGTTTTGCCTCTAATCAACTATGACAAATGGACGTTATCCATGTTCTTTTTTTTGGCTTCCTAGAAATATATATTCATAAATAGGTATTTAGGAACAATTTCCCCCACCTCTATGAGGGGAAACAGCTTCACATGTTATTTTTCATCTTTTTTTTGGCCGTTACAGCCCTGGGTAAACCCTCTTCCCTAAAAACTGACAATGGGCCAACCTATTTTTCAGTGGCCTTTTTACAATTTTATACAACCTGAAATATTGTTTTTACTCATGGTCTTCTCTATAATTCCATGGGTCAAGCTATCGTGGAACGTGCTAATTGGTCTTTCAAGGACTGCCTTCACAAACAAATAAAAAAGGATGGATTATCTAGGGTACCCAATTTGTTGTGGGTAATACAACAGGTTCAAAAAGTATTATTTACATTATACCAATTGAATATTTCCATTCCAAATTTGACTGCTTATCAGAGACACTTTCAACAGAAAACAAGCTTCCACCTCTGGCATATTATCGGGCATTACCAGACAAAGCATGGTTGGGACCAGTCCCTCTGATCACTTGGGGGCGGGGCTACGCTGCTGTGCTTGCTCCAACAGGACCTTTGCAGATTCCAGCGTGTTGTGATCACCCAGCCAGGGATGTCGTGGCACCAGTCCCTGGACCCAGTCCCAGAAATGGCAAGGGTGACTCTACAGATGGCACAGCAAGTAATCCAATCCTGACATGCCAGGCAGCCAGTGACGTGGGGAGATCTAAAGAACTTGATCCCCGAGAACCTGTGTGCTGCCATTTTTGCGGTTTTAACTGCAAATTTCTTATCCATCATTTGTTTATGTCTGATCGTTAACATCTGCCCTTTGACAACTGTAACTGTCATCCCACTCAAACAATCATTCGAAGCAAAATCTAACATCACACAAAATGACTTCTTTTGTTTATCTGAAATGTATTACACGTAATTTGCTTTCTACATGTTTAGTCTTTGTTTGCACCCCTTCTGCAGTAATTCAAAACTTCACTGAGAGATTATTGCTTAAAAAACCTCACTGTCATCGCATTGGCTCACCTGCTTTAAACTGCACAGCTTCAATAGAGACTTCCTTTCATTTTGGACATGCTTGGCTACTGCAAGGAGGGTTTTTTACGTGTGGTCAAGAAACTTTAAATTATATTCCTGCTAATATTAGTGAAGCGCAATGTTGCCTCAGCCAGCTGATTCCTGTTTTGCTTTTCAAACAACAAGTTTACATGAACCATTCTCTATGTGGTGTCACACTAGACAACACTTGTGACTCTGAGAAAACCTTACTTTGTAGCATTGGCTATATCTCTAGTGGGTGTGCAGGACTTGCTGTTTGTGCTCACCTCAACATTAATGCTATTACATGAAATTTGGCAAAAACAATTAATACTACTTCTTCAACTATTTCATCGATCAACCATGAACTGCAAAATTTGAGAAAAGCTATTTTGCAAAATCGCTTCTGCACCAGTATTTGGGTTGTAAACGTTTTGAGGAAATGTATTGTTTCAATATTTCTGATAATTCATGAACCATCCAGCACCAGATTTATATTTTACACAATTTGGCCTCTGATTTGAAAATTGGTACCTTAGGATCTTTATGGGTGCTGTTTATGTAATGTATTTCTTTCATTTTGCAATATATGTATTAGAGCTTTAAATCCCAGTAGATCCTCTCTCACATTGCCTCAGGGTCAAGTTTTGGCCCTATATTAACAACTGCAAGGATGCTCCTCTCCTGATTATAATCCTTTTATTAACCCCGCTTACGGCGATATTTCATCTAACAAAACAAAAAGGAGTGAGATGTAGAGGTGAGAGACAGGCAAAGGTCATGTGCAGAACACTGCCCCTCCAAAGCCTGGGTGCCCCTCCTTTCTGCATCTATCTCCCCCCCCCACACACACACATCACCATAGTGACATGAAAGTGCGCAGGTCTGTGTGACCTTGCCAGTTTGATAAGGCTGGCTGGTGAACAACAAGTTTCCCTGTTTATGGCCTCTAGCTTTTTACTCTTGAGGATTGGTAAAGGATTTTAGCCAATGAAATGCCATTGCCATGCAGTATCTTTTGCTATTTGTAAAACTCTTTATAAACAAATAAAGGCTGCATGCTGCCGGCCATTTCTTTGCACCCTTCAATGACTAAGGACTGATTACTACAGTGTAGAACCTTCCGCTGAAAGGAATGCATTGTAAACAAGAAATAGGTTGTTGAGGGAAAGCTGCTCAATTTTAGCATAGATGGCCTCTTTGATTTCCCTTTCAGGCCAGTGGTCTTTTCTATCTAGAATGTGAACTTTGCTGTCTTATGAAGCACCCTTCTCTGAGGACACCACCTCCAATATCTAACTTTTAGGGTTTTAGATTAAAAATAGTTTTAATTTCACTTTTAAATCTAAGGTTACACCACCTAGCATGTTTTAAATTTTAAAATGCATGAAAGCTGCACTGCACTTTCAAGGTTTATCCTCCAATTTTGGGGTTTTTTTTAAAGCTATTACTTTTTTACTATATTTTTGAATTGGAAAAGACCAACGAATCCTTTTAAAGTGATGGCATATGAATGCAGTGCATCAAATGGAAAATTTAGAGAGGAAATACTGGGCTACTCTATCCATCAAAAATGTATGATATTTGGATTAAGGAATGGTGCCACAAATTGGACTTTATATTATTTTATTGGTCTTCAGCATCTGGAAAAACCTGAAGTGTTATTTCTCCTGTTTTTAATGGGAAGTGTAGATTTCTTGATTTACCATTTTCAATAAAATAATTACACGGATGAAGAATGAAGAACAATATGGAATAGGATGCAGTTTACGACCTAAAATGAAAGCTGTTGATTTTTGACCTGAAGGAATGCAAATAAAGCATTTTTTTTTTACCCTAACCGGCCTTGCTATGAATAAAAAAAGTTCCTGAAGCACTGGTTTAGGCAACCATTCAAAATTATGTATTTTAATGTCACTTTCCCAGACTTAATAGCTAAAACCCTGTGTAGCAATATTTTGTTTTCCATTATGTCAAAAAATGTGACCTAAGGAGGCTTGTTTATATGTATAACTGGACCAAAAGGAACCCATAAATCAGTTCCCTGCACCTTGGAAAAGTGCCGGCAGCCTTTCTCCAGACTCCTGAGTCCTGACTAGATAGCACAAAATCCAAGTTCAGCTGTGGGTCCACCTTGAATCCCATCCTCTTGCTGTTAACAGATGGAGACTAACAACATGCAGTCATTTTTATGCAGGAGATCAATCTAATTTATTTTCAACCTGTAGCAATGACTTTTGTTTTCTTTCTCCCCCCCCCTCTCTCTCTCTCTCTCTCCCATTCCCTCTCTCAAAAACAACCCTCACACATCTTGCTGGCAAAGTGAGTTGAGGAACAAAGGGAGGAGAGAAGCAATTAAAAACAAAGATACTTTCAATTCTCTTTGAAGTCCAATTTGCTGCAGTATAATTGCAGGAGAGTTCTCCTTTCTTGTGCTTTAACTGTGTTGAAATCAAGGAAGAGAAAAATAATCTTTTTCTCACCCTGGCCCTGCCCTGCCTTGCCCAGCCCCTGTCCTGACTGTGGGCTGGCAAACTTCTGGGCTTCCTAATTGTAAAAACATTAATAGTAGAATAGTAAGGAAAAACTGGGCACCCATGCAAAATCACAATGGTTTCTTGCATCCGCATTTTAGAATCTGAAAAGCAGCAAAGAGTGATACTTCAACAAAATCCAAAGTTATGGCTTGAGATATGATTCTAAGGCTTTGATGCATTAAAGTACAGAACAAGGGAAAAACACTTATTCTAGCTGAATTTAACTGGCACAAAAAGATTTCTACAGAGGCATTCTGTCTGAGTTGCAAAGGAGTTCATCTATTCTGTCATCTCAAAACAAGATAACTAGCAATAACACCATTTGTTCAGGCTGCATTTACTAAGAAAATAGTTGGAGAGTCAATGTGGTGTAGAGCAGCAGTCCCCAGCCTTTGCAACTTGGAGTCCCAGCTGGGCGTGGGAGTGGAGAAGGGAACCAGGCTTCATGAGCAGAGGGCCAGCGTGCATGCAAGTGGTGGGCCAGTACACATGTGCATGCACATGCAGCTCAACTGCACATTGAGCTGTGTGCACGTGCGCACCGGCCCACCACTCATATGACCCAGTTCTGAACAGGCCACGGCTTGGTAGTGGGCTGCAATTTGGGGACTGGGGACCCTGGTTTTAGTGGTAGTCCTCAATGCATAATCACAATTGGGACTGGAAGTTCTATGAATAAGCCATCTAGTCATTAAGTGAGCTGTGACGGATTTTATGACCTTTTTGTCATAATATTTGCCATGGCTGTTAAGCAAACCACATGGCTGTTAAGTGAAACCAGGTTCCTCATTGACTTGTCTTGCCAGAAGTCAGCTGGGAAGGTCACAAATGGTGAGCATGTGACCCTGGGACTCTGCCGCGGTCATAAATATATGCCAAGTGCCCAAATTATGATCACATAACCATGGGGAGGCAGTTGCAAGTGCAAGTGGTAGAAACATTTTTCAGTGCTGTTGTAACTTTGGACGGTTGCTAAATGAATGGTCATCAAAGGAGGAATATCTGTAATGTATTGAATTAGGATCAGAAAGTCCATTTTTAAGTCATCTTCAGTAATAGGAGAAGATTGTATGGGTTGCATCAGAGAAGTACAGTTGTGGTGCCAGATTTTTATGCTTTGGGTTTTTTTTTTGTTTCTTGCTTTTATTGTACATATAGTTGTTTATTCTTGTTTGTAAGCCACCCAAAGTTTGGTTTAAATTAGGTGGCTATACAAATGTTTTAGATAAATAAATAAAGACAGCTCACTAGAATGATTGATTGATTTTGGACTAGTCACTCTCTCAGCCTGAATTATCTCACAGGGTTATTGTTGTGGGGAACAAATGAAGGATTTATGTGATTTTCCACTGCCATTCTTAACCTCTTTCCTATTTATTAAGAGCCCTAAGAACATGGTCAATGTGGCCTTCTGGTGTATTCACTAGAACCAATACTTTTATCCATATCTTGAATAGAATTAGCCAAAGAATAGCTAATGACCACATTGGTCTACAACACACTGAATTAACCAAATACACAAGGACTGCAACAGCCATGATTATGGATCTCATTGACCTCTGCATGTCCACATACCTCCATTTTGATGGACAAACCTACCAACAAATTAAAGGTACACCTATGGAATCACCTCTTTCAGGAGTTATAGCAGAAGTTGTTATGCAAAGTCTAGAAGCTATAGCACTTTCACAAATACAACCCAAAATATGGATTAGATATGTAGATGACACCTTCACCATAACAGAAAAAGGCCAATTAGAGAACACCCACAGAACTATCAACAACATCTTCAAAGGAATCCAGTTTACCAAAGAAGAAGAAAACAACAACTCGTTACACTTCCTGGACATTCTGATCAGCAGAGACCTGATCAGCAATGGCAAACTAGAAACACAAGTATACAGAAAAACCACTCACACCAACCAAGTGCTCCACTTCCAGAGCAACAACCCAACCTTCCACAAGAACAGCTGCATAAAAACTCTACTTAGACAAGCATAAACTCACTGCAGCAACCTTGAACAGCAGAAAAAGGAATCAGAGCATCCATACAACATATTCCAACAAAATGGATATCCATGCAACTTTATCAAAACATGCCTGACCACTCAATCCGATACAGCACAACCAACACAAGATCCAAAAAGAATAACACTGCCGTACATCAAGAACATCTCAGAAACCACCAAAACATTATTACAACCACATGGAATAAGCTTCGCAAACAAGCCAACTAAAATCTTTCAAAACATCTTAAGTAAACCCAAAACACTAGTAACTCCAGAATAAAAAACAGGAATCGTCTACAACATGGCTGCCAAACTTGCCACGTCACATGACATGTTGTGAAGTATCGTGATTCTTTTTGCATTGCCAGCAATGGGGTAGATGCAGCCTCGGTATGATGAAACCGCCCCATTGGCCAGCAGTTTGACATCCCTGGTCTAGAACATACAATGTAATGACTGCAATAGCAACTATGTAGGATAAACAGGCAGAAGGCAGAACACATCCATGAAGATCAACTAGCAGTCAGAAGACATGATGAAAACTCTTTAATTTTACAACATATTGACAGACTTAACCATAGTTTCAATTGGGAAACTGTGACCATCTTAGACCAAGCCAAATCCCAAAATGCTAGGCAATTTCTAGAAGCCTGGCATTGTGACAATTTACTTATCAATAGACACATACAGTAGATATAAACAATATCTACATACTATGCAAAAGAGAGAATCAACAAGCCAAAGACCAAAACACTTCCCCACCAGTAATCAGCACTCAGATGAGCATAGATTAACTCAAAGATTAACATCAGACCAACAATCAGGTAAACAAAGCCCCAATCAATGAACTGCCAAACAAGCCAACAGTAAGTCCATCAAAAGAATCTCTAAGACCAAAAGCACCAGCACTGACAGGGCAGACCACTAGAATATAAACTGAGAGCAAACAGCACTCCTTACTAGCACTGATAATGTTACCTAGTTTGAGAGCAACAAAGACCTCTCATTTCAACCCTGAGCTATAAATATTTTCCTTTATTGAGAGCAAATCTCACTCCTTACTATAACTGCTGATGTTACCAGTTTGGATAATGAAATGTCTACAAGAAAACAACCAAGTTCACAGAGCACTAAACCCCCCTCATTTCAACCCTGAGCTACAAATACTCTCCTTTATTTTTCATTGGCTTTTCTATCTTTCCACACCTTTCCATACCTCATCCTTAATGAAATGTGCAAACCAGTATCTGCATTTCCTGTGTCGGATGAGGACAGCACATCTCTTTCCTTCTGTCCTGGCCACTTTTTACAGAGGCACGATTGAGAGCATTTTAACAAACTGCATCACTGTCTGGTACCTTCAGATAGAAGGTAAGGACAGAGATTGATAAGGACAGCCGAGAAGATCATAGGAAGCTCTCTCCCTGGTATTCAGGATGCTGCTTATAAGCGCTATGTGCTTAGAGCTCAAAGCATTGTTAGAGACCCCACACACTCACTTTATGGTCTGCTTCTGTTGCTTCCTTCTGGGAGGGGGTTTCAAAGTATTTCTAGCAGGACTACCCGATTCTGTATTAGTTTTGTTCCCTATGCCATCCGTCTGATAAACTCACAAACTCCTAAAACCTGATGCCAATAACTTCATCCCCAAAGGTCATATGTCACTGAAAGAACACATACTCTGCATGCAAAAGACCCTTGGTCTCAATCTACACATTGCATGCTATATTTCAAAATGCATTCAGAGACAGTGGAAATTCAGCATAGGCCAAAGGCTGGCTCTCAGATGAAGTGAGCTTTCCTATGAACAACTTTGTTGTTAGAATAATGCTCAGAGAAAAGGTGGCACGTGTTTTGTTTTTCAGGTGTTGCTGAACTGCAGCTCTCACCATCCAACACAATGACAACACTGGCTAGAATTGCTGGGAATTGTAGTTCAACATCTGGAACATCTTGTTTATATCAAGCAGATAGTTTTTCCTGTCTTCTTCCAAACAAAGGAATGTCTGCTCCCGAGATGGCACTAGCTACCCTATTATCTTCTCAGCACACTGATTTCAAAAGACTGCAGACTACAAAGTTGGATATGTCCTCTGTTGAGGGTCACACTGATGCACTTCAAAGAAAATGTATCAAAACATGTTTAAAACAAACATTTTGGAGAGGTATCTTTGAATGGTATCTCAAGAGAAAATATATTTGAAAATAAAGCCTGAAAGCATTTTGGGGGTTGATTTTTAAAACATCACAGGATAACAAGGAAGCAAGTCAGAACACAAAATGACCCGGATCCGAAACAGAGACGGGTACCGTTCGATCTAAAACTAGAGCTTCTTCTGTTTTAAGATTTTTTATCTTCAAAACTTTATTTAAAAAAACATATTTCCATAATGCAAATATAGAGGAATATTAGAAATTAAGTTGGAATTAGACATCCATGTATAGTTTTTAAAAGGGAAAGGTGGACAATTATTAGCTTGTGGACCACACAGGGATCCCTAGCATTTATTTATCCATTTCATATGGCCACCCATCTCAACAAGTGGGCAGTGAACAGAATTCAAACAAAATAAAAACAATAACAAATATAAAAAGTTAAAAATACAGGCAGCTGAGAAACACCACCACCACCACCACCACCACCACAAACAAAATTAAGAACCAAGTACTTAATACCGAAAACCTCCAAAACAACACTATATTGCACCATTAAAATTTGGCAAAACCGTCCTCCCCCTCCACAATGTGGACTCCTACAGCCTTCAGCAACAGGAATTGGAGGAAACAGTAGTAATTATGATAATGCCCCCCTTCCTCCAAATCATTTTCATCTACTTAGAAAGATCCCCAGGAAATCTGAGGTCCTTCTGATCAAACATCCCTCAACTTCTTTTGCCATCATTAATATCATGAAAAAAGAAAACCTTAAAAGGGCTTCCCCTGTTGATCTCAATGGATGGGAGTGACTTACCAGTTGTGTTGGTAAGCTCGAAGGTGACTGTCTTATCAGGGATGCCACACACATTTCTGACAGATACCTGGCATGTATAACTGGCATAGTCATGGGGTCGTAGATTTTTTAGTTTCAGAACTTTTGTTTCCCCCTGTTTGAAAAGAAACAGATAAGAGAAGTTAAGTGAACTATTAGTGTACACTAGCCTGTGAAGTGAACTGAAAACCTCACATATGGTTCCAATGCTGCCAAATTTCTTTCAAGTAATTGTATCAGATTTACTTGCCTCAGTTTACAGATACCATTTGGGGTGCGTTGGTGGAGGTGGAGAGAATGGACTAAAATATAGCCTAGTGAAAGAATAAGAAAGCAAAGCGTCTGTAGGCACCAATAGAGTCAGAAACTCCCTCTTGGTGTCTATCTTGCCCCATTTAATAGCAGTAGCACTTAGACGTATATACCATCTCATAGTAATTTATAGCATTCTCTGGGTGGTTTACAGTGTCAACATATTGCCCCCAACAATCTGGGTTCTCATTTTACTGACTTTGGAAGGATGGAAGATTGAATCAAACTTGAGCCCCATCTGAATAGAACTCCTGGCTGTGGGCAGAGTTAGCCTGTAATACTGTATTTTAACTACTGTGCCACTACAGTTCATTAACTTTTTTTTTTAAAAAAAATGAAAATTACCATCATGCAAAGCACAGCACTGGCATCCAACATCACTTTTATTTACAACAATCTTTCTCAGCCTCTTATAAGTTTAATAGACATTCTTAGAAAATAAATATGAGGAATGGCTTTGTTGTGGAAAAAGAGGCAATGCTAAAGTGGGCTGCTAGAGGGCAGCCCCCTAAGAGCTTATTTTTTTTAATCAATGTGATCAGTTTATAAATTGGGTGTGCCCCCATTACAATCACTTTGTGAATATGTTAGCTGTCTCTAGGATGGATAGCTGCCCGTGGGATGATCTCAGGATTCTAAATGTGCTAAACTAGTCCTGCTATAATGGAAGCAAGAAGAATAGGAATTAAGCATTGCTAAAGCTTCTAGCAATAGGACTGACAGCGTTGTCTGCCATGTCTCTCTAACTATTTGGCTCTTTTTATGGTTAATTACAATTCAGTATCTGAGAAGGGTGCTGATACGTTTTTGGCATAAGTGTTTGGGCAACATTATCTTGTTTTGAGGTATTCTGCAATACAGTAGTACAGGGATAACTTTATTTGAATGAACAGTGAAGGTCTTTGAAAGATCATGGTGGAGGTGAAAAAAAATCACCATATTGTTGGCAAAAATTCACTTCATTATTCTCTTTATAGGGGAATCATACTAATCTATGGGAGCAAAATATCTGAAGGTGTCTAGTAGTGATGAATATGATCACTGATTGCATTGATTGTATTTTATCATGTAGTCCTATGGAAATGAATATTAAAGTCATGATGGAATTGGATGACACGTTCATTTCCATCGATCTAATACTTCCACCCCATCATCAACCTCAGATCAGAGCTCTAAGGAATATGTCCACTTCCTTGATGACATCATAAAACAACACATATACAAAGATATTACAGATAAGCCTTGACTATGATTGGTCACTTAGTGACTGTTTAAATTACAACACCTGCCCAAAAGCTATTTATGATCTAATGTTTGAAGTTACAATGGCTTCTCCCACAATTCCATTTTGGGACCTTGGCAATCAGCTTATCTTGACAGCAGTTTGCAGTGTCCCATAGTCATGTGACCACAATTTGTGATATTTTTTTTGCAGGTTTCTGGCATCCATTTTTTTTTAACAAAAAACACACCTTGGAGAAAACTGATTTGCTTAACTACCATTATCAAAAATTGGATCTGGTTGAATTGAATTCATGTCTCAACTTACATGAATTACAACTGTAATTCCAGGCTCAATTGCAGTTGTAAGTCAGGGACTACCTATATATAGGAAACCTACAGTTCACCGTGCACACACCCTCCTCCATCTAGAATGTGCACCAAATCTATCATTTATAGCCAAGCTCTACACTACAACTACATTTGTTTTAACTCATTTGACAGGTATGTTCAAATGATGGAATTAAACCATTTAGGGGCTGTATTACCAACCACAAAGATCAATAGACAAGTCAATAGAATCAGATCAATACCCAGAGAGGACCTACTATAAAGCTATAGAAACAGAGCAAGAGAACACCAGTGAGTTGTCACCTACAACCCATAACTCAAACTACTCAAAAACATTATTTATAAACTACAGCCAAACTGGACAATGATACTAGGCTTTCTTAGGCAATACTTTGAAAGTC
Source organism: Crotalus tigris (assembly GCF_016545835.1). NCBI lineage: Eukaryota > Metazoa > Chordata > Lepidosauria > Squamata > Viperidae > Crotalus > Crotalus tigris. The sequence continues at coordinate 1,333,028 of NW_024096794.1, forward strand.
CATACTTTCATACAGACAACTACTCAATCTGAAGTGAATTCTCATAAGCAACAATTGTGCTTCTATAGGAACCAAGACCTGCAAAGAAACCCAGATATTTACTTTGCCCCATCACAACAGTACCATCACAATCCCCAACAAGTGCAAACACCAAATTAAAGGCTTTTTCACATGCTTTTCTTCTAAGGTGATATATGTCAACACATGTCAGTAATGGCCCTCTGGATTCTATGGACAAACTTTATACAAAAAATTAATGAATACAAGTTTGACATCAGAACTCAAAACAAGGACAAAGTAATAACAGCATTTCAACCTGCCAGAACATACTCTATGGCAGACCTCAAAGTGTCTATTTTGGAAAAATTGAACTTCCACAGCACCCTTGAGTGAGAGATTGCAGACCTCATATGTATTAAAAGGCTTCAGGCAATCTGAGAAGGTCTCAATAAACACAATGGCTCTTGAACATATCATAATTGTTAATTTATAATATCTGTGGCACATTAATCTATATTTGCAGAGGCAATCTGTCTTGCCCTCCCTTTCTTCCCCCTCCCTTACTCTATATATTTTAGCCACTCTATAACATTTGATGAAGTTTATGAAAACTTATACCTTTTAATAAAATGTGTTTGAAAAGCTGATACCAGACTCCTGATTTTTTTTCCCCATTATCCTTAGGGTTCCTAAAAGCAATATTTTGTTGTAATACCTTCCTGACTTGAGAAATCAAATTGATAGGCTGATAGTAATCATCATGTTTTCAAAGAAAACTCTTGTATTTTTGTTTTGGTTCCAAACAATTTTTCCCTTTTGGTGGTGGTGGTGATGGAGTATACTTTCACACTGATGATAAAACCAAAATTGCCCTGCTAATACTGCCGGCCCGCGGGCCAGACGTGTCACGAGGAAACCGCGCCCACCCCATTGCCAGCAATGGGGAAAAAGCTCCGATACATCACGAGACATCACGTGACCTCGCGAGTTTGACATGTTTGTTTTAGAGGCTTCATATGCATTCCAGTTGGCTCCCTTTGAATGTTACTTTACAAATTCCTTTGCCTGGTGCAAATTTTGATGTCTTCCTTGAAATCAAAAGAATAAAAGTTATTTTTCAACATCCTTTGACATACTATGTGAGAAGTACTGTAAACCAAGAAACTGGTGTTCTCAGGTCAGATCTGGAATTTATGCAAAGCATTATGTAATTTATGTAAATGCTGAACAATTGCTTAGCTTCCAGGCCGCCAAGTCCCATGCAAAGTGTTTATTAAGTTTCAAGGAGAGCAGGAAGAAAGATCTGAACCATATTGTGTATAAAAGGCACTTACAGCCTCACATTGCCATTGGGCATTCAACTGTTCTGTTGGGTTTCATTCTTGCTTGCAATAAAGATTCTTATTTAGCTAAAGTGTTTCTGAGAGACTTTTGCCAAATCCAAGCCTAGGAAATTAATTCAGCTGTGTAAAGGTCTGTGATTTACTGTTAGGTCCTGGTCAGGAGTGTCTGACATTTTCTTTCTCTCCCCGCCACCCCCAAATTGTATCTTCTGTTTTGCCTTGAGCTTTTGTGAAATCCCCTTTGATTTGTAACATAATTCACTAGCACAGTCTATTTTCTGCCTTCACTCTTCTGATTTTGCCAGAATACCCTTATATTAAACCAGCGCAGGCTTCCCTTAGTAATCTGAATGTTACCATTTTATATATCTTTCCCTTTTGATTTTCAAATTATTAAAACATGCCTCCTCCCCCCCAAAAAAGTGACCCGAACTGAGGTGCAGTTTTTCTTTTTTCTCTCCCCCCCTTTTTTTTGCCAGTTGATAGAACATTACTTTTTGAAGCTGTATTTCCTGGTACAAAGGTGACGTAGAACTTGATTCTCTCATTCATCTACTCTATCTATCTCATTCATCTCAGATGAAGCTATTTGTGGACAGATGGGTTGCAGAAAGCTGCAAGGCCAGGGGAAAAAAAAAAACAGCTAAACTGACTTGTTTAAAAAAAATAGCAAGAGGCCACAGATTTAATCTTAGAGTGAATATAGACAGAGAACAAGATTTGACGATTCAAGGTAGAATTTCTCTTGGAGAACTTGGTGTTTATAGTTTTCTAATTCTCAACAGTAAATATGTTTATCTAACCTTCTTGTGTCTGCTTAAGAATACAGAGGAAGAGATTTTCAGAGAAGAAATAGCAGGCTGAAGACAGTTCCATGAAAAGCAGAACCAATGACTGTGGTGGAATGAAAAGCCCAGCCATTAGACCTCCTCTTCGATAATTCCTCTCTGGACAAGAAGAGCACTTGAGATTGCCCAAAAGTGCCAGAGACAGTTGCTCCTCACACAGAGATTGCAAGTTAACAATCTCTGGTAGGTTCCCCTGATGAGGGAGTAGCCATCTTGCTCTAACTGGGAACAACACTTTTGAAAAGACGCTTTTGCATATTTCATTTTCTAATCACTTTTGCTTGTTAATTGCTTTTCAGCCATTAGGAACCTTTGGATTGACATGTTTTATAGCACTGGGGAGTTTCCTTTAATCCTTAGCAAAAGAAATTTTGAATATAAGTTTAAAGACTTAAAAAAATTATTTTCAAATAAGCAATAGGATGGTTTAAGATAATTACAAACAGACCAAGGACCCAGACAAATTTGAAATAAGATTTTGGAATTAAATATAAAGAATGCTTCTCATGGAAAAATGTTTTGGTTTTGAATTCTTAAGAAAATAAGACTTTAAAACTGGTCACTAGAGGAAACTAGAAAGAACTAAAGATTACAATTAAAGGAAGAGAACACTCAAATGTGACTTACAAGTACAGAATGAGACAAATATTGAACATTGCACATATTGAAGGAAATTTATGAGCAATAGAGCTAGAAGTTAATTTTAAGCATGCTTGACACTATTGATAGATTGTGTTTAAAAGATGTAGTGGAAGAGAAACAAGTTTTACCTGACAAGATTGAGACTGACTGAAAGTAGATTTAAAAATGACAGGCTACAAGAATGACATGGAAACAGATGTAACACGAGCCGCACAAAAGAAATGGGCTAATGTCTTCAAATAATTAAAAGAGATATGCAAATAATTAATCCAGAAAGAGACCCAGATTATCTTCCTATATTGGATTTACCTGTAAATTACTTTATTGTGGTCATTAACCAGCACAAGAGAATTTATATTCAAATACTGAAAATATCCAAAACTAAATTGATAATATCAGGATGGTTATGAAATGTACATACAAAAAAAAAAGTCTGGCTAAAAGACAATATTAAATCAGAATAGGCTAAATGGCTTGCTCAGGCTATACATTTAGAGCAAAAAGAAATTAAAATTAGCAATCCTGATAATATAAACTTGGAAAGAATGTAAAGTTGGTTTATTTGATCAAGGTATATATTGAGATAATCCTCAATGAGCTTTTGCTGATATCATATTTGAAACGATAAGATTTCCTTATAGATAAGAGACAGAATATGGAAAGAATAGATCATTTGTTATATTTTAAGATAAAATGATAAGTTAGTAAAATTATTTACACTTGTGATAAAAGGGGAAGTAATTTTTTTATATATTTCTTTTTTTTTCTCTACATATTCTTATTTTTATTTCTTTTCTATTTTCTGCACTTTTATTTTTTTATTTTTAGTTTGTATTATATTTTAATTGTATTTTTTTTTAAATAAAATTACTATAGAAAGGAATGCAGATGAAGAGGTTAATTGCTATACCTGATATTAAACTTAACCCAAAGTTAGGCATGGCAATTAGATATCTTTTTTTTTTTTTTTTTTTTTTATTGAAATTTTTCAAAAGTTTTACAAATAAAAATCCACCCCCCCCCTCCCCAACCACCCCACCCCCCCCCCGACTTCCCAGAACTGAATATAGGATTATTTAACAAATATTTTAAAAATAACATTTGCAATTTATAAAATAATTAATAATAATAATAAAAATCACAGTAATAATATATATAGAAATAATATACATAACATAAACTTTAAAATGAATAATATATACTAAAAAAGAAAAAAAAATAAAAAATAAAAAGAGAAGAGAGAGAGAGAAAGAAGAAAGAAGAAAGTAAACGAAAAATTACGTTTATGTGCTGCACGGGTCATTCTCTGTTCTTTAACCTCTGGTTGAGACATCCATACCACCTGTCCAGCAGTCATCATCCCTGTACCTTCAGATTTCTGTTCCATCTCTTTGTCACTCAAGACTTTATGCATCATGGGCAAAGGAGAGCCTGCTCCCAGGACCGTTTTATAAAATTCCTTAGCTTTAGCAACTGTATTAAGTCTATAACGTGTCCCCGCATGGCTCAAAACAATGCCCATCGGAATCTCCCATCTAAATGGCATTTGTCTTGCTTTAAGTTCATTTACTAAAAAAGCAAAATCTTTTCTGCTTCTTAAAATTTTAGGTGGAATTTCCTTTAAAATAATAATATCTTGGGCAGCAATCTGAAATCTTTTATTATAAAAAGTTTGTAGAATCTGATTTCGCAAAGACTTCTTAGCAAAATATATCACCACATCTCTAGGCAAATTCCTCTGTTTTGCAATCCAAGAATTAACTCTATAAATTCTTTCCACATCCCCACGTAACTCTTCTTTGTCAATATTCAAAATAACAGCCAAGTCATTAATCACCATTTCCATCAAATCTTGAGTTTTATCTTCTTTCAGACCCCTTATTCTCAAAGCATATTCCATCTGTCTATACTGGAACATAAGAATATCATCTTGTGAAGTCTCCACTTTTTTCTCCATATCTTGAAATTTATAATCCAAAAGTTCAACTGTTTCTTCAATTTCCTCTACTCTGGAGTCCAGCTTCACAACCACTGAGGCCATTCCAGATAGAGCTAGAAGTATATCATCCCTCAAAATAGCATTATTCTGTTCTAAAAGCTCCTTCATCTCTTTCTTCATTTCCTCCTTAGTTTCAGATTTATTCTGATCCAAAAGTTGTTTCATTTCCTCCCTAAACTGTGAGACAGCACTTACCATTATTTCTTTAATGTCTTGTGCTGATGTGCCAGATGGGGGAGGTGAAGGTGGAGTAGATTTAGGTTGCTGCACTGAGGGTATTATTTTAAGTTGTTGTTGCACAGTAGAAGTAGCAGGAGAAGAAGTTACTTTAGAAGCTGCAGTAGCTGGTTGTCGTTTTGAAGCCATTTTAATTTATCTTCCTTTCTTCTTAAAAATACCAATAAAAATAAGTAATCCAAAAAAAAAATTAAAAATAAGATAAAATAGAATAAGATAAGATCAATCTAAAAGTCCCCAAGAATAAAAAAGTAAAAAAAGTAAAAAAAAGCAATATTAAACAACAATTCAGCCGATCCGTCTTTTAAAGGAAAAAAAAACTTTCAAAACGCCATTTTACTTTCACTCTCACTTTTCCGCCCAAAAAAAAAAAAAAAAAGAGAAAGCTCAAAAAAATAAAAAAAAAATCAGCAGATACTAAATAAACTAAATAAACTAAAAAAAATAAAATAAAGCTAAACTATAAATAAAATCCTTTAAACAGTTCTGTCCGGTTTAAGATTACTCACGGTTTCTTTAAGTACGGAGATGGTAGCGGCGTCTCGCTTTGTTTCCGAAGAAACAAAGACAGCTGAGAGGCGGAGAAGGCAATGAACTCCGAGGGAACCCTCTTTCTACCCCCCTAAAAATAAAAATCCAGGGAGAGTTAAGAGGTTCTACCTCTATTCATGCGATCTCTACCCCTTCCCTTCGCCCGGGAAGGGGATTGCGAGCCGCGGGCCAGCTGATAAACGCTGTGCTCCGCGGATCTGACACCTTCTCAGGAGGACGGCTACAAAGTAGCCGCCATCTCCACCGCTTTGACCACCGGAAGTCCTAGATATCTTGTTATTTTTATTCAATGGTTTACTAATCGGATCTCGGATAATGTTTGCCTCTTTTGTTTAAAGTAAATCTGTTTTAGAGAAGGTCTTTCATCAGACTGACCTCATGCAAAGCCACCTATATTCATTTGAGTGGTCTGTGTAGTTCAGAAGGCAAAATTCACACAAATATGGAAGAGAAAATATAGCCTTAGAGCAAGATAAATACCAAAAGGCCACAATATTACCGTGAAAAACTGCTTCCAGACGTTGTGGGTGCTCCAACGCTGGAGGCTTTTAAGAAGAGACTGGGCAACCATTTGTCTAAAATGGTATAGGGTTTCCTGTCTGAGCAGTGGGCTGGGCTAGAAGACCTCCAAGGTCCCTTCCAACTCTGTTATTCTGATTGCTATTCTATTCTGATAATAACATTTAGAACCTCCCTGTCAAATAATGATTTATGTATGGTTTACATACATCTAATTTATTGATTAATAAACGTGGGGTAAATGTGTAACCAGCAGGTCTATAAAACTCTGTACAAAGCTTAAAACTATTAAGTTTACAATTTATCTGTTGATGTACTCAACTGTCCCTAAGCTTCTTCTAAAGACTAGTGTAGCCACAATTCTGAGAAAACAGAAAACACACACAGGAGTGAAACATCATGCATCCAAACAAACAGTTCTCTCTCTTTTTAGCAATACCATGATATACTATAGACAAGAAACTGTTGTCTCAGATCTGCTTCCTCTCTCAGCTGCCCAGTTTTGCCTTGTCAAAGGAATGTAATAGGTGTTATCCTACCATCGGCATATAAAATGATTACGACTGTAGGCTAGAAAACAACAACAACAATTCACTCCAACTCATTCTGCAAGTAGCATCAGGGAAACTATTTGTAGAGCTGCAATTTTTGGTAGCATATCAGTTATTAAGCTTTTTCCAATGATAAAATATCTCTCCCTTTCAGAAAGATCATTTTAAGAGGTAGTGTGATATAATGGTTAGATTGCTGAAAACTAGCAGATTTAGGATCCAGTCTCTGTGGGTAGTTTGAGCCAGTCAGGATCTCTCAGTTGAACTTTCTCATGGGATTGTTCTGAGGATAGAGGTGGAAGAAGCATATTATATATGCTATCTAGAGGGATGATGGGATGGGTATCTAATAAATAAGAAAAAAAAATTCCTTCCAGCAACCAATCAATAAAATCCTTAAGGACAAAATAATTCAAGCAGGAAGCAGATGCAAGGCAGAAAAGCAGGTGCAAAATAGACAATTGTGCCAACTACAAGGTTACAACCAAGAGAAGACAAAGGGACTGGGATTTCTAGTTTCATGTAAAGCAACAGCTCCCTTTACAGTTAGTCCTGCCAGGAATCATAGTTCCCTCTCTGACCATTAGTAGAAATCACTAAATTAGGCAGAAAAGTTAAACAACAATGTTATTGAGAAGGGACACAGAATGCAATCTATGGATCAAATTTCTTACTAACCATAGAGTTTTCCTACAGAGCAGCTACACATGCCTCTAGCATACATATAGACCAGGGTTTTTCAAACTTGGCCCTTTTATGACTTGTGGACTTCAACTGCCAGAATTCCTCAGCCAGGCATGCTGACTGAGGAATTCTGGGAGTTGAAGTCCACAAGTCATAAAAGGACCAAGTTTGAAGAACCCTGATATAGACCTTGACTTATGACCTCAACTGGGATCAGAATTTCCCTTGCTAAGCAAAGCGGTAGTTAAGTGAGTTATGTGCAATCTTATGACTTTTTGGTATGGTTGTAAACTGAATCACTGCAGTTGTTAAATCAGTGATGTGGTTATTAAGCAAATGTGGCTTCCCTTATTGACTTAGATTGTTGGAAGCTGGCTGGGAAGGCCACAAATAGGAGTCATATGACCCTAAGATGCTGCATGTTGTAAATACATGCTGGTTGTCAAGCATATAAAATGTTAATCACATGACCATGGGGATACTGCAATGGTTGTAAGTGCAAGGTCCGGTCATAAGTCACCTTTTCCAATGCTATTGTAACTTTGAACCATTCCTAAATGAATGGTTATAGGTTGAAGGCTGCTTGTATTTGCATCTATCATGATAAATCAATTAAAGCTTCAGATTTCATAAAACAAAGGTAAAAGTGAACAGGAAAATCGTTATGCCCATTCCTTTCCATCTAAAGAACAGTGGCAGGAATTCATAGGTCTCCCCTGTCCTCAGGCTTTACTTTATTTTCATCTAAGAAACATCTTTCTTCCACAAAGCATGACACATAACTTCCCTTTTTGAATACTGTTCTGGAAATACAAAAGTCTTTTCTGTAGTTCATGGATCTCTTCTCTTCAATTGCAATATCCCAAGACACTGTATTTCATCTCATAGCATGATTCCCTGCATGTGGAAGGGTAGCTTTGGTATGATTTGAATGAGAGACTGCCTAGGGCAGACATGTCAAACCCGCGACATCATGAGACGTCGCACAACGTATCGGGCCGGTTTTGTCATTGCCGGCATTGGGGTGGGCGCAGCTTCAGTATGATGAAGCTGGCCCATGGGCCGGCAGTTTGACACCCTTGGCCTAGGGCATGCTGCAAAAATCAAATGCAGACAGAATCCAAACAGAGCCTAGCCTGCGGTTAATAGACAGATGTGCAGAATGCAACCACCTCGACATCATCTGCCCTTCCCTTCCTTTCATAAGGACAGCGAAATTAACTATGAGTATGCATATGAAGTGGAGCTGGAGGGTGGGTGGGGGCTAATTTTCCAGGTTGCCTTGAGGAATATAAACTCAATTTCCTAAAACTTCAAAGAAGAAAAATGTTAGCATGTGATCTGAGAAAGTCAGGACATGGAAAAGTTTTGAGAATTTATGAAGACGAAAAATAAAGAAAAACACATTCATTGTGGAGATTGTTTCTGAATAGTACTTCATCACTAGGTATTTGAACAATCTCAAGAAAAGCCAGTCATCAATTTCAAAAACTAAGGCAAGCATTAATGACGCATAGACAATCTACTTGGTGGTAGGAGAGGGGAGAATTCAGCTTTCTGCCATAAGATTTCATAGGTTAATCGTATAGTCTGAACAGCTATGGTTACAAAGAATGAGTGTGGTGTTTTTCCTTAGTACTCAACAAGCTGTTCCTTACCACAAGAAATCTCTTAATTATTTGTTTAGGTACAAGCTTTCATTCCTTAATGAACATAAATAATATAAAGTAACAAAGCAAACTTTTATAGAGGGATAGACAGAAAGACAGATAGAGAGTCTTTGAAATTGATTTTTAGCAATTTGGCAATAGAGCTGCATCTAGATTGCTGGGCTGTGAATTTTGAACTTGTACATAAGGATTGCCAAATCCATCCATTTTCTTTCATTCTTTTCTATCTCTCCCATTTATCACATATATTAACTTTCCTGAGTTAATACTTTTCTTGAACTCATTGCCCCTTCTTCTTAATGTTATACTGTTGTAGTTCTTTCTCCAGTCTTAGAATCTTTTAATTCACTTTTAGGACTTAGTTCAGATACAGGCCCATATCAAGCATTATTAGTATTATTAGCATACCCAGTTCTATGTAAACAAACACTGAAGTAATCCATCCATGCAGCATCATATAAATAGTTATATTTGAAATACTGCACTACAGCTTGATATCATTATAAATCAATCAAAGAAAACGCAGTGGCTACTGTATTGCATTAAAAAAAAAATCTTTGTTGGGATTCACCAGAAGTCAGAATCCTGTATAAAAATCTAAGGTGCATTCATAGTGGAAATTCTACATGTAAAGTTGCAGAAAGTGGAAAAAAAAGAATAATTAAAATGATCTAGGTCACAGAAACAATCCTCTATAAAAAAATCTTGCATTAGTTTTTAAACAGAAAAAGGTAGAGATATGAAGTAGATAAAATTGGGCATGATGTAAAGGAAGTTAATATATGTTAGTTTACCCTCCTCTCTCATATTACAACTTGGGATCTTCCAATAAAGCTGAACAATTGGAGATTCAAGATAAAAGATTGTATCTCTTCACACTATGTGCACTTAAACTATTGAACTGGACGTTTTTAAAACAGGATTAGATAAATTCATGGAGATAAGGCTCAGTGACTACTATCCTTGAAACCTATATATTGTCACAAGAAAACCCAAGTCCCCCCAAATGTCCCAAAAGTATGTGGAGAAATAACATCTATCTCACCTCTGTGTACAATGGTTCATAGATATCCACTCCATTATCCTGACTATGGGAAAGAGTCTCGGAACCCCTTCTCCAGATGAAGCGAGCAGGTGGATTAGAGCTGACTGTGCATCGAAGGAAGACTGTCTTCTCATGATAAAAACTCCCTCGAACATCACTGATAGTTTGATGGACAGTAAGGACAGGCTTGTCCAAATCTGCAAAGAAAAGAAGGAAGGAGGGAATCCACAGAGATTGTTGATGAGATTTAGGTCAGAATGTACAAAGTCTATGGATCACCCAATGCTTCAGATATATAGGAAAGCATACCACCAAGCATACCAGTAATAGGATCTATAACAAAGTGATACCTCTTTAAAGTAAGGCTAGTATCTGTTAAGTATCTGCATAACCTCTGAGCTTTTCTAAAACAGCTAAATGAGGAATAGGATAAATTGCTTTTGCCAGATTGATCAGTAAATACTACAAGGACTGCTGTCTGTAAATTATCTGGTCCCAGAAGATTGGAAAGCTCATTTGTCCTGGGGCTAGTGAACATGTCACAGAAGTCCTTTGAATAAATTGTGCATTCTGTTGTCTTTTAGCAAGCCAGATGGCGAAAGAAAACAGGAGATAGACTATTTTTAACTTGGCGTATTGATATTTTAAGCACTATGTCCGGCTTTGTGCCAGTTGATAAAATTCAAGTGCTTTGTATTTTGTCTGTCATTGTGGAGTGGAGATCTTTAATAATGCTTGTGAAAACTTGATGCCAAATCTGGTTGTTTCTGCTTAGCTGCCAAATGCATCTTTTTATCCCTTTTATTCTACTAATGATACTTTGTAGTTTCTTTAAACTGCAGCTTCTCTAAATTTGAATGAAGTTCTTGCTCTACCAGTTGAGGTTCCAGTACCTCAGAAAGATTAAAGATAAGCTTTAATCTTTCATCTTACATGGTCTCTCAACTAGAAAGGCATTTTAAATATCAGTTTCTAGCTAACCCAAATTTGCTCACCCTTTTACAAATTTAATATTTTAAATTAGTTTTTTTGTATATGGTTTGCAATAATTTGTTTCTACATCTTGGTTAGTGTCATGTTCATGCTAGACTTGGAGTTGATCTTTATTTAGTACAAAATCAGAACTTTAAGAGTTATTCTTGAATCCCACTATTGAATGCTCCTCCATTCAAAAATCTTCATGCAAACAAAAATTAATCACAATGAAAAGCAATTTGAGCAGGACCTGCTCAAAACCCCACAAGGGCAATATCTTTATTTGCTCAACCAATATTTTATCATCTCTGCAAGTTTTTGTGTTTCTTAAAAATCTTTATCAGCCTCAAGGAATGCAATTTGGATGTTGTTCAATACAGCAGGGTGCAAAATGTTTCTGAATTATAGCAAGGGTTTTTATAAAGATATAGCTCTCTGAAGATGCTGGCTGTTATTTCATGTAAGAGGCTGAATAATATATATTAGCCACAAATCTCATGTTCATTTTTCTGCTTTTTAACTATTTCACTTCATTAGAACTTGTAAGAAACTTGAAAGCTTGCAGTTAATACTAATATTGCCTCTATAGATTGTTTTTATTTCAATTTTTTCCTGGCCAACTCATCTATCATTATGGAAAAAGTATAACTCAGTAGCTGGGCATATTCTTTAAATTCAGAAGAGCCAAATTAATTCCTTGCCATCTCCAGATAACATTGAAACTGCTTCCTTATCAGAAAACTTAAAGTAAACAATATCTTTTGGTGAACCAATGACCAACCTAGTAAAAAACAGTCTTCTTTGTCTCCAATACTATTTTTACATGGGACAAAATTCAATATTATGAGTTTCTGCTCACTGTGTGAACCAAAATCCTGCAGGTAAGACTCAATATATAATTCTGTTAATGACACTAATTCAGTGCATCATAACAAGACTTCTGTTCCCAAGATACCTTTCAAGATTGAGTGGATTAAAGGAGCAAAGAACCCTTGAATCAAATAATATAATTCTTGCCATCCATTTAGGTTCCCACTTCATTTAATGTTCTGCTAATGAGGAGAGACAGAGCCAAACCAGATTAATGAAAGTTGTCAATGTGCATCATATGTCCCTGCTTTCAGACAGTTGAGTGTGTGTGTATTTGTGCACTCTAGGGTTGGGGAGATGGATAATCATTAAACTCAGTGGAGAAAAAATCCAGATGTACGCTAATGAGAACCAAATGCAGAGCCTTTGTAAAAGAGAAAAGTCCTTGCATATTTGAAACATGTGACCACAGAGCACACGAAAGCTCCTTTTTTCTTCCATAAAGCTCTTATATGCTATTGAAATTTAAAATATTGATTTAGTTATATATAAGTCTGTAAATCTGGTTTCAAGACAAGATACTACTTTCAACTAAAAGCAAACATTTTCCATTAGACATGTGCCTAAACCAGTTAATTTGCATATTTTAATGAGGCACACATTTTGAAAAACCAATATTTGTAATAAAAGTTGAGATTTGTTAGTCTGATAATACTAGAAGTGTATTCAAACGCAAGGGCAGATTTTTTTTTTTTTAGCCGAGTAGTGATATTGAAAATGGCAGAGGAAAACATAAAAGAGATGTAGAGCCAGATTAGAGGGACTTCATAAATACTTTGTAAGGACTTTCAACCAATATATGCTAACCTTTATTTCACTACTCCAGTTAATCTAGGCAAACTTCTTTAATGTTACCTTCCTGGATGATTTCTAAATAAGCACCAGGACTCCATTTTCCTTTATAAATCATTTTTTGAGTTCCTACAATAACCCCTGGATTGTTAGGCACAAAACTATTCATGCCAATGTATACAAAAACTCTTGTTTACATTAATGGGAGAATGGGGTCTTTCTATAGTAGCTAAATATTTATGTTCTTTTCCCAAGTGCTTTGTGATCACATCATTCAAGTGAGAAAATATGGGTATTGCTATTTGTTTCCTCTGCATTTTGATCTTCCTTTGCAGCAGTTCCTACTTGGATGGGTTTCAGAATTTTTCTTTGCCTTGTTCCTTCCACAAGCTAAAGAAAGAGAAAAAATATCAGTGACAATGAAACAGCTGAACAATGACATGCAAATAGGACAGCAATAAAATCCACCTGATCTAAGTCTCAGTTATCTGCTGCCTAACTCTCATTCATTTTTGATGCTGTGAGAAGCAGTTATAACAAGGTGACTTACCCTTGGCCATTTCACTTGGAATTTTTTTCTGCCCCAAAACTCTTAGTGTAATAAGTTCTCACCTGCATTTCATCCCAGAGACCTTTAATTTCCTATCAGTCTCCAGTGACAGCTCTAATCTCTTACCATACGCTTTAGAGTATTTTTTTTTGGGGGGGGGGGGGGAAACCTCACTGTGTCAAAGTGAATGATTAAAATAAGTTGAAGAGATTTAAGCTCATCATATTTAAATGTGCAAACTGTGTCAGAGGCTCCTTTAATTCAAGTTCATGCCTTTTATTATCTTAAAGCCAACTTCTCCCATCTAGTATTCACTAAGTCTATAGGAACTACAAGCCCCAAAACTTCCTGACCTGCTCATGTGATGCCACTTTCCTCATCCATAAATAGATGCCTTGGAGTCAGTGTTAATTTCTGGTGAGTTGCTGTAAAAACCCTGCAATTTCCTTGGTAAGATTTTGGAAGTGATTTGCTGTTGCCTCCTTTTTAGAGCTGAGAGAGTGATTGGCCCAAGGTCAGCCAATTGGCATTATACAAAAGGGCAGGACTAGAACTCAGTCTCCAATTTTCTAGTCTGATGCTAGTAAATACTACACCACTACACCAAACTAGCTCTTTCATCCTTTCTTATCATCCTTTCTCATCCTTATTTATCCTGATACCCAAACCAATGCAGCTAGTTGCAAGTTCACCAATGGCTCTTCCAATCTAAAGAAATCTGAGTATAAAAATTGCCCTCTTCAAAAATTCTGAAGAAAATCATAATTTTACTGAAGAATGCCATCTTCCTTGTTTTCCAAGTGGTCTCTGAAAATAATAGAAGAGCCAGGAAGTTTTTCCATGCCTGCAGCAGTTTGCAAGTGTCCGTTCTTTTCAATTAATCCTCAGCATGTCTCAGCAAAAAATAAAAAAAGGAATCAAAGTATTAAATCTACTGATGACATTAGAAATGGTGATTATGGAAAGAATTGTACTTATTTTTTTAAAATAATATTTTTAAGTATTGAAAGCACTTCATCTATCTCTAGCTAGATGCACTAATGCCTACAGTAATACAAATTTTAATAAAACTATATCAGAGCTTAATTCAACCCACCGTTATTAGCTTGCCAACTGATACAACCATGTGGGTTGTTTCAATATCAATATAACTTTTAAATGTCCCCACTTTCCATCTGGCTTTCCTATCTCTTCCTCCCAGCATGGAAAAGCTCCAAGGAAAAGCTTCCATGATTAATAACAATATCTGGGGACTTTGTGCTAGTGCTGGCAGTTTTCTCGATCTTCAGCAGGCCTGTTTTGCTGGCATCAGCTGAACTGTAGCAGCAGTTTGGCTGACTTTCTTCTACAAGGATTTATATGAAACTTTGAAACATTTTACATGAATGAACGGGTAACACACGACCTGATTTTTTCTGAAATCTGAAAGCTGCTTAGGAATTTGGTCGAAAGATTGAGTAATTTCAATTTCAATCTACTATATGTGTACCGAAAAAATCTCAGGAACAAAGGATCATGTTTACAACTGGTCTGAACTTCCCTTGATGGCAGTATAGTCACATCTGAAATCTGTGGCTAGTACTATACAGGCAGTTCTTGACTTATCATTGCAATTGAGCCCAAAATTTCTATTGCTAAGTGAGACATTTGTTAAGTGAATTTTGCTTCATTGATGATCTTTTTTGCTGCAGTTGTTAATTGAATTACTCCAGTTAGTAGCATGGTTATTAAGTGAATCTGGCTTCCCCATTGACTTTGCTTATAAGAAGGTTGCAAAAGGTGGATCACATGATCCCGGAACACTGCAACCTTCGTAAATATGAACCAGTTGCCATGCATACAATTTTTTGACCATGTGAACATGGGAACCCTGCAATGGTCATAAGACTGAAAAATGGTCATAAGTCACTTTTTCATTGCAGTTGTAACTTTGAACAGTCACTAAACGTACCGTTGTACGTCGAGGTCTACCTATATTTGCGTTTTACTTTCTCCAAGTGTCAGGAATGATTACAACTTGATCTGAGAAACAAGCCCCCAGACATCACTGCAATTCTGAGCAAACAAATTGTTTCAGATACCATATAATTTTAGGTCAGGGGACAAGTAACTGTAAAATTATCATCAACAGTAAATGAAAGGGAATGTTTATTACATATTAAGGAAAGAAAGACAAAGACAATGTCATGAAAGGTGCATTGGTAAGGATTAACCTAGTCCTTTCCTACTCTTTTATTCATCTATCCATCTAACAAAGAGTTACAAAAAAAGTGCAAATTCTTTTCTGGGACAGCAGTGCGTGCGCGCGCGCGCATGCACACACACACACACACACACACACACACACACACACACAAAGCAAGAGACATATTACCAAGTCCATCTGTAGAGTAGATGTTAGTATTGAAAAGCCCTTGGCCACCCAATTTACCCCATAGCTCTAAAGGTCAGAAATATAGGAAGAAGAGCAGGACTCTGCATCAGCTTAGATCCAAGCTCCATCCTAAAAGCAAAGGGAAACTACACAAGAAATCAATTCCCTTTTGAGCTGGGACTTTTTAATAACCCAAGATAAATTATCTATGGTAAATAAATTTATAAAGAAAAGAAAAGCACAGGGAAGCTACATAATAGAGGAGGACAAGAAGAAAAACCTAAACCAGACTTAACAAAATTGGCACAGTCTCTAGCTGTGTTTTAAATGCAATACCCCAAATTTCCAAACAATGAGGACGATGACAAGTTGGTGCGGCTTCTCTTAAATATTTCAAGAAAAGAACATTAATTTCCTAGATAAGATTTTAAAAACTGCTCTGCAGTTGGCACTAAAGGGGCTCCTTATGCTAATGTTTTGTACATATATAATTAAAAATAATATACAGGTAAGGATGGTCTTTTGGGAGGGACAGGGCAGGCTATGAAGTAACATGAGAAATGTTTAAGTATATATTGTCACAACATTCTCTTTAGGGAAATGCATTCCAAAACCACTTTCCAATTGCTCTTTGCTAGCTGGCAGAAGGCAACAGTGGCTTCCCTCTTCTAGCAGCCTGGGAGAAAGCAAGAAGTGTATTGACTGAACCAGTGTAAACATTTCAGGAAAGCAGGAAAGTGAAGATAATTATATCATTCATGATCAGATATTTGAACAGGTGATTATCAATGTAAGAAAAATCTTCCAGGATCAGGCCAGGGTACATTTTCACCAGCGCTAATTACCTCTAAAGCACCCACAGACAGGCATACTGATGTTTTCCCACAATTGCCATTAAGCGAACTGAGTTTTTACTTTTTAAGTTTTGAATTTGTTCATTCATAAATTTATTTAATTTATCTGATCTCCATGAATTTATCTGATCTCCTGTTAAAGTTATGCAAGTTATCCTTGTAAATCGGTTCTAGTTCTATTCTCTCAAGCAACAGAGAAAGTTCATTCCTTCTTCTGTATGATGCGAAGGTTGCAATAGTGTCTCTCTCAGTCATCTTATTTGTAGGCTGAACATACCGAGATCCTTTCCATTCCTGACAATCATTCCTGATTATCAAATTTGCAGACGACACCAAGCTGGCAGGAATAGCCAACACTCCAGAAGACAGGCTTAAGATACAGAAGGATCTGGACAGACTTGAACACTGGGCACTATTTAACAAAATGAAATTCAATGTTGAAAAAAGCAAGGTTCTACATTTAGGCAAGAAAAACCAAATGTACAAGTATAGTATAGGGGGTACCTTGCTCAATAGTAGTAATTGTGAGAAGGATCTCGGAGTCCTAGTGGACAATCACTTAAATATGAGCCAGCAGTCTGCTGCAGCTGCCAAAAAGGCCAACACAGTGCTGGGCTGCATTAACAGAGGGATAGAATCAAGATCACATGAAGTGTTAATACCAGTTTACAATGCCTTGGTAAGGCCACACTTGGAATACTGCATCCAGTTTTGGTCACCGCGATGTAAAAAAGATGTTGAAACTCTAGAAAGAGTACAGAGAAGAGCAACAAAGATGATTAGGGGCCTGGAGGCTAAAGCATATAAGGAACGGCTGCTGGAATTGGGTATGTCTAGCTTAATGAAGAGAAGGACGAGGGGGGACATGATAGCAGTGTTCCAATATCTCAGGGGCTAGCACAAAGAAGAGGGAATCAAGCTATTTTCCAAAGCACCTGAAGACAGGACAAGAAGCAACGGGTGGAAACTAACCAAAGAGAGAAGCAACCTAGAACTAAGGAGAAACTTCCTGACAGTTAGAACAATTAACCAGTGGAACAACCTGCCTCCAGAAGCAGTGAACGCTCCAACACTGGAAGTTTTTAAGAAGAGATTGGACAACCATTTGTCTGAAATGGTATAGGGTTTCCTGTCTGAGCAGGGGGTTGGACTAGATGACCTCCAAGGTTCCTTCCAACTTTACTATTATTATTATATTATGTAATAATAATAATAATAATAATAATAATAATTACCAGACTTGATTTTAGACACTTCACCATCTTGATAGTCACTCTTCAAAATTTCTCCAGTATGTCACTGTCCCTTTGAAACTGATGTGCCAAGAACTACATACAATTCTACACAAAGCATTCATCTAGGCAAACTACCATAGGAATGAGAGAAACTAGGCTTCGCAGTAGTATATTGAAATAGTCCTTATCAGCTATCAGTTAAACATGAGCCAGCAACATGATGTTAAAAGGGTAAATGCTATCAGGAGCACAGAGAATACAGATAGTCCTTGACTTATGACCACAGTGGAGCCCAAAATTTCTGTTGCTAAGCAAGACAATTCTTAAGTGAGTTTTGCCTCCTTTTACGACCTTTCTTGCCATAGTTGTTAAGTGAATCATTGCAATTGTTAGGTTAGTAACAGGGTTGTTAAGTGAATCTGGTTTTCTCATTGACTTTGCTTGTCAGGAAGTCACAAAAGAGGATCAAATGACTCTGGGACAGTGAAGTTGTTATAAATATGAGTCAGTTGTCAAGTGTCTGAATTTTGATAACATGACCATGGGGATGCTGCAACGGTAAGTATGAAAAACAGTCATATGTCACTTTTTTCAGTGCAGTTGTAACTTGAAATGGTCACTAAATGAACTGTAGTAAGCCAAGGTTTAACTGTAGAACATGGGAAGTAATTTTTCCCACTGTACTCTGCCTAGATGAGACCCTTATGTAGAACTATATCTAGTTTTGGGCATATCACTTTCAAAGCAACAGTGCCATGTTGGATACATTTCAAAGAAGCGCTATTAAGATGGTGAATTGTATAAAATCAAGTCTGGTCAGGAATGTTTGTCAGAAATGGAAAGTATCTGGGTATGTTCAGCCCACAAATAAAATGACACAAGAAAGATGATAGCAACCTTCAAAAAGCTGAAGAGCTATCATACAGAAGGAGGAGTGAATTCTCTCTGTTGCTTGAGAAAATAGGACTAGAACCAATTTACAATTTTTAAGAAGGGACTAGACCAGTGATGGCGAGCCTTTTAGAGACCGAGTGTCCAAACTGCAACCCCAAACCCTCTTATGCATTGTCGGATGCTGGGTGGGTGCGGCCCATTGGTTGGGTGTGGCCCATTGGCTGGATGTAGCCAATTGGGTGGGTGTGGCCCATTGGCTGGGTGTGGCTGTGATGGTAATGGCAGACTGGGTGGGACTAAAAAGTTCAGTCAATCAATTCCAACTTTGCAAGATTTTTTTTCCCGCGAGAAGTTGAAATTGACTGATTGAACCTTTTTTTTTTTTTTGCACATGACGGCAAAGGCCTAAAGTGAAAAGGTTTTATAAAACCCAGCTGAAGGCCTAGGACTGGGGCGACAGTGCATGTTCCCACAGAGAGGGCTCTGAGTGCCACCTCTGACACCCGTGTCATAGGTTCGCTACCACTGGACTAGACATTCACCTCTCTGTGATCGTATAGGTTCTCCTGCTTAAGCAGGGGGCTGTACTAGAAGACCTCCAAGGTCCCTTCCAGCTCTATTCTATTCTAAAATACAAGGACATCAGGCTAGACTTTAACAGGAAATTTAATTTTTAAAAGCTATGTGAACCGTCAACCAGTGGAAGAGATTGTCACACGAAGAGGTATGTTCTTCACTAGAGATCTTCATGCAGCAATGCTCTAATGGATTCTGCACCAAAGAGCAGATTGGAATTCTATGATTTTATTAAAAGATTAAGATAGCCCTGGGGTTTAATCATTGTGTTCTCATTTTATCCTATCATTTATGTGTTTATTTGTGCAACTGGGTGAATCAACACCCTTGTGTAAGGGGTAGAAGGAATAACTTTGAGGAATAGAAGGAAGAACTGCAATCACAATGAAATAAAAGATATCTGGAGCAGATCTGAAATCCAAGTAAGTATCCCAGACAAGACCCTCCCGTTTTTCACCAAAGTAAAGGGAAGGAGGGGAAATTGCATTTGGACTGGCAAAACTGTTGTTATAACCTTATCATAAACTAGCATTAACTCTGATTTCCTAGTCTGGTCTACCTTGGAGGGTTAATACTTTGCCAGTTAGATGAGCCTCATGTTAGAAGGCAAGTAAAATAGAAGGGCTTTTAGTTTCATGTAACGGAATCTAATATAGAGTTCATTATTACAATGAAAGATCTATTTTGTATAATACTAAGCTATGGTTTATCATTAGTAGAACAAAGAGAACCCAGTCTTAGGCTACTTCTTTCTCCTCCTGTGTGGCCATAGAGAGAGGACATTAAGCCAGACAGGAGTTTGAACCTAGAACATTCTGATTAGTTCCAATGACTGTTCATTAACAGCCGAAGAGCAAATCAAGTTTTAAACAAGACATAGCAATCTAGTGCTCTGCAGATATTTTGAATTCCAATTCCAATAACAGCAATGGCTCTTAGACTTATTTACTGCTTCACAGTGCTTTACAGCCCTCTCTAAGTGGTTTACAGAGACAACATATTGCCCCCAACAATCTGGGTCCTCATTTTACCGACCTTGGAAAGATGGAAGGTTGAGTCAACCTTGAGCCAGTGAGAATGGAATTGCTGGCAGTCAGCAAAATTAGCCTGCCAAACTGCATTCTAACCATTGTACAACCATGACTCAGAAGAAGGACTTTTGTAATCTAATTCCTGGCTACAACCTGAAGCTGAAGTTGTTAACCCAAAATATTTGGTTGGCATCCTTTTGACTTACCTTCTTTTTAACTAGCTAGTGTTCCAATTCTCATTAGATGAATTAACATTTAGTTAAATTAAAAGAGGAAGCAGAGGTTCTTGATTTCTGTATGACTACCTGACTAGAAGCAAACAGACTTGCATCTGCTTCCTCATTTAGTGTTAAACCCAGGGTTATATCTGAAATGAGCAAGGAAATCCCATCACTGCACAGCTGACTAAGATTTCTTTTATCCAAATGGGTTTCATCAAATTGCAGCATGCCATTGATTATAGTACACATGCCTTCTTATCTGACCCTAAGTTCATGAGAACTTTTTGTCCAAGACCAGCACTTTCAGAAAAGGGAGCGTGGATAAAACAAGATCTGTCCCTTTGCCTCAGAGGTATGAGAATGAGTCTAGGTCAATGCAGAATTTCACTAGCCAAGCAATCAAGATATACACAGTAGAACTGTGAGAAGTCTTGGATGGCCGCAAAATGACTTACACTGCACATCTACTCGAATGGACTTGATGGCAGGGACCCCAACCCCGTTCTCTGCTTTACAGTAATAACGACCCCCCTGAAGCCTGTGGATCTTCTCAATCAGAAGGGTCTCATTTAACACCGATGTCTCCTGGAATTTGTCCGAAGCGCTGCCAGCAGTTTTGGTCCACCTCACCTAGAGGAGGGGAAGGAGAGAAGCAGAGAGAAATAAAGCATAAGAAACAAGCAAACTTTGATCTGGGCTCCGGATCCATCTATTTGTTTGAAATGCTTTTAAGCTGATTATCATGCTATGCATCTGCAGGCAATATGTATATAATACACCTGTACACAGTGTAGCATTTAATATACAAACATACAAAACAATTAAATATATATAAACATGAACAATGTGGTAAATGCCAGAGCGAATATCAATGTCAGGCTTCCTCTAGAGCAGTGTTTCCCAAACTTGACAATTTTAAGGCATGAGGACTTCAACTCCCAGAATTCCACAGCCAGCGTTGCTGGCTGTGGAATTCTGGGAGTTGAAGTCCACATGCCTTAAAATTGTCAAGTTTGGGAAACACTGCTCTAGACTGACAGTCAAAACTAGAAGTCTAGCAGGCAGAGATTTCAGGGCGCAGCCTTTGAGCGTCTAGTTTTATTAGATATTTGAAAAATTATCATTAGAACAGAAAACTAACAACTACTAACCATGTCCCATAAGCCAAGTAGGTCACAGTCCCCAAATGCCAGTCTTATCTCTCTTTCTCCTGCCATTGTGTCCTAATGGACAGAGAGCTGGGTGTTTATCTGTAGATTTATTGATAACTGATACAGAAAGTCGTTGACTTATAACAATTGAGGCCAAAATGTTCATTGCTAAGCAAGACAGCTGTTAAGTGAGTTGTGCCTCATTTTATCATCTTTTTTGCCATAGATGTTGAACAAATCACTGTAGTTGTTAAGTGAATCTGGCTTCCCCCCATTGAGTTTGCTTGTCAGAAACCAGCTGAAAAGGTTACAAATGTTGATCACATGACCTGGGACAGTGCAAACTGTCATAAATATATGCCAGTTGCCAAGCGCCCAAATTTTGATCACATGACCATGGGGATGTTTGCCATGGTTGTTAGTGTAAAAAAGCAGTCTTAAGTCACTTTTTCCAGTGCCGTTGTAACTTCTAACGGTCGCTATAAATCAAGAACTACCTATATTTCTGGGTTGTTACTATAATACACCTTTAGACCTAGGATTTTTGCATCTGATCCTTCTGTTTCTCATTAAAAAAATGTTTTCAGCATTTAAATTAATATGGAATTGGCATATGTTTTATGTCTCACATTAGTTTTCTGCACAATCTGAATCAGCCTTTTGACTTCACACTTGGGTCAAAAAATATTGCTCCCCAAGCAACATATATATTTTTGCCGATAAAGAACACTCTCTTGATAACTCTGGAGATTCCAAGGATATTAGCAGTAACTCCTGTTATTTTGCTTTTGATTAGCTATCATGCATGCTTCGGAAGCCACATTTGCATAGCTACATCAGGGCTAATTGGGATCATCACATTTCTGAGCAGAGTAAGTTTCAGTCAATTCTCTCTAGACCCTGAGAATCCTGAAATGGTTAGTTTTCAGAAGGATGAGATGCAGATACACTATGTTGCTTTTCTTAATTAATCTTCCCAGGATGTTTATGCTTCTGTTTGAATACAATAATTCCATTTTGTTATTTATTTTATTATCTAAGTGATCTGGGCAGTGAATGAATGTTTTGCAGAGTTGAAAAGGGTAAAGCGATAGAAGTAGATTGTAAAAATATCAGAACTTGCAGAAATGATGGGAGAAAAAAAAACAATTTTTTTTCTGAAAGACTAAAAACCTTATATGGAATTTCTGTTGAGAAGAAGAAAGAAATTACATGATGATTTATGGATTTGAAGATTAAATAAGGGCTGAAGGGATTTGTATAACATCTTAGGGATAGAGATAATGAAATTGCAATTGAAAAGAAGATCAGAAGTCATTTATATGTTTCTTAATTTCAATTTCTTTTTTATTTTTTGTACTTTCTCATTTCTTTTCAATTTGTATTTTATTTTATGGGGAAAATTCTGATATGTATGTATGTATATATATGTGTGTGTGTGTGTATAGTTATATATAGTTGTATATATAACTATATATAATTTTAAAAATACGAATCCCAGGCTTATAAGCAGACTCTCCACCCTCCAAAGCGTACTCTGATGATGCAGGCAGCAGACCAGCGAAAGCTAAGAAAATAGATTTTCGATGTTATGAATGGTTGTTTTTATTGTTTTATTGGTTTTTATCATTTTAACAATAAACAGCTATTTTCAGTTATCCCAGAGTTCGAGGATTCTATATCACTAGTGTGTGTGTGTGTGTGTGTGTGTGTGTGTGTGTGTGTGTGTGTGTAGATTTTCACGGGTATAGGTATGCAGGTCTTATGTATTTGGGTCTTTTCCTGTGTAAGATTGAGAGTATCTTGGCGACATTTTGACGAGGTCCCACTCGTCATCTTCAGGCTGGGGTCTTTGGCTTCATGCTTGTGTGAGCAAAGTGTGATTGGAGCTGCCATCTATATATATATTGGTGGGGGTGTGTGGAGTGATGGCTTAGTTGCTATAGGTGGATTGGTTGGCTGTGTTGGAGTTATTGTTTGTGGATTGTTTGGCTGTTTTGTAACATCCTGAGTAGTTGAGGTGCTGGCTGTGTGCCCTTTAGTCTTTTGTGTTGTAACGACGTGGGTAATGGGTTGTGTGATGACATCCTGAGATCTAGTGTAGTGATATCCTGAGTTCTGTATTGCACCATCCTGGGTGGTTGACTGTGTTGTAACATCCTGAGCTTTAGTGTTGTAGCCTGCTGAGTTCTGTGATGTGATGTCCAGGGCTGAAGGCTGTGAAGTAACATACCAGGCTTTGGTATGGCTCCGAGTTTGTGGTCTAGCTCTGTGTTCATGGCATGTGTCTGTTTGCTTTGTGTGGGGGTTGGAGGGAGTGCAGCAGCTGGTGATGTCGTCGTGGTTTGGCTTCTGGATGGTGGTTGCATTTCATCTGAGGGATGGGTTTGGGCTTGGGTTTGGGTCTGGTGAGGGTGAATGGTGATGGCATAATGTGTTGTTCTGGGTCCAGTGTCAGTTTTCGTGGCTAGGACTTGTTTGTTGATTAAGGCTCATTTCCAGATGTCTGGTAGGCGGGAGGTATCATCATGTTTATTCATGTTGTGGGGGTGTTTTTCTATTTCAATGGCTTCCATAATTATTCTCTAGTTGTGGTGTTCAGTTTTGGAGATTAGTTTGGTTCCTTCAAAATCAATTTCATGTCCTGTAGCTTTAAGGTGCTGGAAGAGGGAGGAAGTTTTTTCTTCTTTTCTGACTGCGTTCTTGTGTTCTGCGATGCATGCATTTATTCTCCTATTGTCCAATGTATGTGGCTGGGCAGATTTTGCATGGTATTTCATAGACCCCTTGGTTTTCTAGCTGGATCGTGTCTTTGGGGTTTCTTAAGATGTTGGCTTTTTTTTTGGTCGATGATGAAAGCTGTCTTGATATTGTGTTTGTGGAGAATTTTGCTGATTTTATCTGTGATGCCTTAGATGTAGGGGAGGAGGGCGATGTTGTTGTACTGTTCTATGTCTCGGTTCTTGGGGGTGTTTCCCTTTGGATTATGTTGGTAATAGTATTTCTTTGGAATCCGTTGGAGATTAATACGTTTGTGAGAATGTGTAATTCAGTTTTCAGGTGGTCTTTGTCAGCTAGGCGTTTGGTTCTGGATATGAGGGTCTTGGCTATGGAGTTGATCTGTGCAGGGTAGTGATGGGATTGTGCGTTTAAGTAGCAGTTGGTGTGTGTTTTTTTTTCTGGTAGATGGTGTGTCCTAGGGAGCCATTGGGTTTTTTGTAGATTAGGACATCCAGAAAGGGGAGTTGGTTGTTAGCTTCTATTTCCATCGTGAATTGTATTTTGGGGTGTAGGCTGTTGAGATGTGTGAGGAAGTTGTCCAGTTTTTCTTTCCTGCGTGGCCACCCCCACCAATATATATAGAGTGACGGCAGCTCCAATCACACTTTGCTCACACAAGCACAAAGCCGAAGACCCCAGCCTGAAGATGACGAGTGGGACCTCGTCGAAATGTCGCCAAGACCCGAATACACCAAGACCTGCATATATATGGTACGAATAAAATACGAACACCAGGAGAATATAAATATAAAAAATATACTTTACTAAAAGCTGCCAAGCTTTCATTTGGAGTTTCCAAATGAACGAGATCAAGGAGCCGGGCGCAGACTCTGGCTTGCTTATAAGAGACTCTCCCACTCTCTGGCGTTTTAAGCCCTGATGATGCCGCCAGGTGACGGTGAAAGCTTGGCGTTTTTAAATTAAACTTTTATAGTTTTAATTACCTTGGTGCTCATTTTATTTTAACATATATATATATATATATATAATTTCACAGCCTTAGACAAACACACATGGCAGTGAAATATATTGAGAAAAGGAATAGCACACACTGCAATCATTCAAATTTTTCTCATTTAGAAAGGGTTTACTTTGGTATCCAGATACATAAACCCAGGTGGGCAGGAAGAAACAAATGGGTTAATCGAGTAGAAAGAAAGAAAAGGAAGAAGGAGGTGGGACCTGACATGTAATATTCAAATTATTGGCTAGGCCAAAAACAATACGTTGCTTCCATGTTTCATTAGAGCAGATGGCAAACTGGTTAGAAAGCTGACAGATGTAATGGAAATGCAGAAACAGGAGCAGCAGACTGGTGAGCAGAGGGCATGAGGAAAGTTGGCAAATAATCATATAATGGTATTTCTACCCAGGGTGGAATTCTAATTCCAGAAAAGGACAGGCAGGCCACCGTTATCAGCCGCCACTGTCAATCTGCCATAATCTGAACTAGCACTAAAATCAAAAATATGTGCAGAAAGAGCATCTTGAGTATGGTCTCATCTATATTGTGCGAATCAAATTACAGAATAAATGAGTAACACATACAGACTGAGAGTGTGCAACTGTCTTGAGGCAGTGGACTGAAGCTTTTTCAATAATAATAATAATAATAATAATAATAATAATAATAATTCAAAAGTATGGACAGTGCTGTGTTCAGATTATCTGAATGCGCAAGGCCTTACTTTTCAGTCCAGCTGTTGAGGGAAGGACAAAATGAGTGTAAGTATGAGAATGTTAGGCTTGCCTTTTAACCCTCCTAAAAGGGCCCCACAAAATGATCCCAACACTATTTGGAGTATTGGAAAGGGCTTCTGGGGAACCTCATGCATGGCAGGTGATAAAAAGAATTATTACATGAACATTCCAGAAGTATCTAGTGGCCACTGTGAGAAACAAAAACATGTAAACCAGGTCTTGGGCTGATCCAGCAGGGCTGTCCTTATGAACTATAGCAGTAGTGGCGAACCTATGGTACGCTTGCCAGAGACGGCACTCGGAGCCCTCTCTGTGGGCACGCGTGCCATTGCCTCAGCCCTGCTTCCCCCCACAGCCCCCCCTCACCAGTAGCTCCCCCCAGAGGAGAGTCTCCCACAGGCACAACCCATGCGGAGCAGCACAGCCAAGGACATGGCAGCCGAGCAGCAAGGACAAGACTCCGCCCTTGTGCTCCATCATGTGCGGATGATGCTGTGGGATGAGGGTGGAGGATGTGGCAGCCATGGCATTGCAAGGGCGCCTTGGCGATCTGCTGGAGCAGGCCGTGGAGGCGGTGAGTGGCCCTGCAGGTGGGCAGGGCAGGGGCAGAATGTGGGTGGGCTGGGGGCAGGGTGGGTTTTGGACACTCTAAAAGGTTCACCATCACTGAGCTATAGCTTCCCTAATGCTTCTATTATGCCTTTAATAAAAATCACAAACAGAACATGTTGAGATTGGAGAACAAGCCCTGGTCTGTTTCACAGTATTGTCAAAGATCAGTTACTCCACCCCATTATTCCAAATGTTCGTAAACATGCTGGTTTATGGTGAAGACATGGTCTAAGCCTCTATCTTTCATCCAGGGCTCTGCGACTGGCAATCTCAGGGATATGTCTTGAAAATGCCAGGTTATACCCCTTGGTTAATTCATGGGCTGGTCCTTCTAGGTGAATAGTATTTAGGTTGACAGGATGAAGCTCTCCAGATTTCCTGGCAGGAAATTCTCTCTATCCAAAGTGGAGTCTACTAGAAATTGAATCTGAATTTTTCTGTAGGTAGAATGCATGCTAACTACTCTGCAGAAAAATCAGATTTCTCATATGGCAAACATGGACATTTTTCTGTATGCATTCCTACTTCAGGGTAATTTAGGCTAGCTTCTTGCCTTACAACTTCTCTTGACAAGTGGAGCCAAATATAGACTATCTATATATCTCTAATTGGTTGCCAGAATCAGTAAAGTTTCAAATCCCACAATTTCATCAGGAAGTAGTACTTCAGTGCCCCTCCATCCTCACATCCAGTTCTTCTATTATTACCTTGATCTTTTTTTAGTAAGGTAAGGATTTCACTCCTCAGCTAGCAGAACTAATTCATAAAATATCAACTAGACCTATACGTTTAAAGAGAACAGAAAAACCAATAGCAAAAGGATCCTTTAAATTGAAATTGGCCTCCTTAACAATTGTGTTAGCTTTAATTTAAAATTATTTATCAGGGATATTGACCTAAGGTAGGATGTGAGCTGATGCTGGTGAGGTTGCTAAGGGCTCAGGCACATACATCCGCCACACAGAAAACATCAAGTTTTTCCACTGACATTTGTAAGCATGAAAAAGAAAGCTTCCAGTATGAAGTCTTAGTCATTATAGACGAAAAAAGTGGATAGACCAGCCCTATGAATACTGAAAACAGCATGCTATATTCCACCCACATAGTTTAATACAATCATAACCATAACTCTAGCCCTGATAATCTGGCTAGCTTTGTCGCAGATGTGGTTACTGTCAGTCTAAACCAAATCAGCAGCTTTCAAGCCACAAAACTACCCTTGCAATGATATGGTCCACACATTCTTTAATTTCCTTGACTTCCCTCCCCTGCTCGATGTGTGGATTGGATCAGTGGGAAGAGGAGAAATACAATTAATGTTTTTTTTTATGGAATTCGTGTACTATATTTTGGAGGGTTCAGAGTGGGTGGATATAAAAAGTGAGACAAAAAGTAGATGTGGGTTTGGAGACAATTTTCAGTTCAGGCTGGAAGTATTTTTCACATTTTCCGCTGTGTGATGAAAGGCAAAGTTATTCCCATTTTGCAGACACTAATCCGAAGCTTAAACAAAACAAATTTGTCAAATTGAGACAAAACCCATGAGGGACAAATGGGAATTAAGTTGTTTATCAAACCCTATAAAACTGCAAAGCTGGAAAGCAATCATATTAGCATACCACATGCTTTTGGTAATCTTCTCCTTGCCCACAGGCCTATATGCAAGGTGGCTTGAATTTCAGGCTTGGGGTGATCAGGTTAAGCAACCCCATCTTGCTCGGCCTGTAGAGTTAATGGCAGCCGGTGAGAGATTTGTTTAGCCTTTGTCCTCTCATTAGAAGCCTGAAGCCTCTTAAAGAGCATTCTGTTTGCATGGCTGCTTCTGTTGGTTCTTTAATCTTTCCTCCACTTTTTTTCATTTCAGCTTCATTTATTTAGTTTGATCATATTTTGGAACTTTAATGACTAATTGAGGGAAGAGTTGGGAGGGGATTAAGCAAAGGTTAAAAGACAAATCTTTGATTTGGAGAAGCAGGGGAGAGAGGGAAGAGATACAATACAAGAGGATGAGAAAAGAGGGAAAGAATTGTTGCCTGTTCCCAGTGGGTCCCTGTGTGTGTTACTCATCACTCAAATTGTTAATCAAAAGGTTTTTTTATGAACTTTAAAGCGAGTTTCAAAACTTTGTCCCTTCCTGACTAATATTAGGCAAAGGCAAGAAAACTAGTTCATTAGAAAACCAAAATAAAAGGAGGGAGTCCTAGAAATAATAAAAAAATGGATGTATATTTATGCTGTAAATTCAGATGCCATGGATATAACAGCCATGACATGAGTGAACAGAAATTCTTTATCTGTATGCTAAGTCTTCCTCCTGCGTCATGTATAGTATGAACAAAAAGACCTGAATCTTCCATTTCTCTCTACTTTTAAATAATAATAGAAATATATTTCCAAGCTCTTTACCTTGATGGCCTCTAGCTATGTAACCTTGTCCTCTAGGCAGGAAGATACTTTAAAAGGCTAGACCAAGACATTACAATGTTAGAAGAATGCACGCCATAGAGAAACCATTCAAAACTGAGATCACACAGTTTATATCCATTGTATTTTTGTGCAGGAAGCTAGCTCAGCTGACCATGTGGTTTGTAATTCCATATCCTACACCACAGCCAGTTTTTTCTTGCTTTTTGAAGAGAGTGGTATCATTTTACATAATAATAGCCCAAGTTCATGCTGTAAAAATATTTTGAAAGAGATACTTTGGATATCTAAAGCACTTTGGGGGGGAATTTGTTAAAGCAGGTGCAATTTTCTCCAGACTTATATTATTGCTTTGGAAGGTGCTCCTAAATGTCACCACATGCACATACAGGCACAATTGCTTCACATTTTCCCCCAATAACTCTCCATATTTTTCTCCCAGTGAAGCAACTTGGCCTGATATACACACTTTGCATGCAAAGATAACCAGAAGCAGCTTCTGAAGCAGCTACACAAACCTGGGGGGAAAAAAGAACACAGCTGCTTTAATTATTTTAAAATAGATGCTTAGGATATTCTCCTACATATTTCAAAGTATCTTTTTCAAAGGAGGTTATGGTCACTCTTATAATGTGAGTTTAGTGGAAAGGTGAGAAATCTTTCGATCTTCAGTCTGTGATAATACCTGTGTAGTATTTACTCTGGAAAACTGGAGCACTAAAAAGCTGCAAATTAATGACTGGAGAAGGCCCTGCAAAGTACTCACTGTTTACACAAAATACCATACCTTCTAAATGTTTCTCCTTAGTAGAAGTT
The DNA here is from genome assembly GCF_016545835.1 of Crotalus tigris. Taxonomy (NCBI): domain Eukaryota; kingdom Metazoa; phylum Chordata; class Lepidosauria; order Squamata; family Viperidae; genus Crotalus; species Crotalus tigris. Next base: position 1,362,975 of record NW_024096794.1, read on the forward strand.
GTTGGATAAGACAACTCATGTAAGCCACAATATACCAATTCATTCTATTTTGTGGAAGAAATAAAACAGAAGAAATATACCACATGATGGTGAATTTGACAATGTCTTTTATTTCATTAAACATTGGACATTTCTGAATGCCACATACACAATAGATATTCTGCTTGGCCAATTCAATCTTGCAGGACTAGTATCTTATGGGTTTCTTTCAGTTGTGGGATTCATCCGGTTCGCACCACTTCGGCAGAACCGGTAGATAATTTTTTGTTGCCCAGGCCCAGAATGGACTTCCAGAAGCGGCATCCACACAGAGAACCAGTTGTTCACATATTTGTAACTCACCACTGGTTTCTTTGAATATATGAAGTCATCAATTGGGTCCCCAGAAGAGCATCTTCTCTGCAGTAGCTTCTGCACTCTAGAATGAGATTTTTCCCCTTAGATTCAAACAGCCACCACTTTCCTGTTGTTCAAAAGAATTGTAAAAGACCTGCAGGGTACACCAACTTTACAAGATTGAATAGGCCAGGAATCTGCATATTGTGGCTTGTATGAATTGGTTTCCTGGTTCTACAACCTCTACAATTCCTTGCCCTTGGTATGCCAACTAGGGGAATGGGAAAAGGTGAAAAACGTGAGCCTTCAGAGAGGAAGAATGAGATCCTCTCCCTTTATTGCACTTGCGATCTTTTCCCCCCTTTATTTTAAATGTTTTACTATAATATCTTTGTTTGGTTACTGAGAGCCTCCCAGGGTAGCTCAGAGTCAAGCAGAATAAAATCTTAAAAAATGATGAAGAAGGAAGAAGAATACTGATACAGCGGACAATATCTGAGAATACTGGCCAAGCAACATTTCTGATGATAAGAAGAGAAAGCTTACCTGTGGCCGTGGGTGCCCTGTAACCAAACACTGCAGAACAAGGATGTCCCCTTCCCGAATAGTGTACACTCGTTCACTGATGTTATCTTCCTTTACAACACATGCCTGCCCAGCATGGATGATCTGGGCCTGGGCAGGAGCTATGGAGAAAAAGAGAAAACTTGAGAAGCAAATATCTGAGGAGTTTGTGTCTATCTACTGCAGCTGTCTCATATTCCAGTTGTTCTTGCAGCTATCTGCAGCGCTATCTCAAAGCTACTCCAAAGTAAATCCCACTGTGTTCAATGAAGCTTGCCCTTAAGAAGCCACTACAGGATGGCAGCTTCAAATACCACTAAGGTCTCTAGATTATGTATCATAAAGGCTATGCCATTTTCCAGAAAAAGAGCAATGGCTAGAACTACTGTATACGTATGAGGTAGTGCAAATCAAATGATCACATGGTTACATTTTTATTCATTAAAAAACACATAGCATCAAACTATAAACTGCTTCTGCATGCCAAGCCATTAATTTCCCAAGATCCACAAATATTGCACTTCTGAACTTGTATAATTTGGGTCAGATTGTTGTTTTCAGGAGATTGATTTAGATTAGGAAATGATTTTGACTAGGTTGAAGACAAGACAGATTATTATGCAACGATTATCAATTCCATGGCCACAGAGTAAAAAGCAGAACAAGCATGGAAACAAAAAGGAATCCCAAAGGTGTTTTTTTCAAAAGACGACTGGTTCCTTTGTTTTTCCTTGAAGACATTTTGCTTCTCTTCTAGGAAGCTTCTTCAGTTCTGAAGAAGAAGAACTGAAAAAGCTTCTTGGTTGAGAAGTGAAATATCTTCAAGGAAAAACAAAGAAAGTCCAATTGCTTTTTGAAAAAGCACCTTTGGGACAATGATTATCTGGATGACTAAGAATCTCCATAGACATCAAATAAAAAGGAAGATAAGAAAAGGTCATGCATATTTTATTCATATATATTTAATTAAAATAATTTTTATTTTACATTTCCAGTGGTACAAAAATAAAACAAAACCATCATTAAAAAAATAATTAGTCAGGACAATCAATTCCTTTTTTAAACAGAGATCCACCAAACAAAAACAAATTAAATTATTGAGAGCCGCACAGTATCATCTATCTTTCTATCTATCTATCTATCTATCTATCTATCTATCTATCTATCTATCTATCTATCTATCTATCTATCTATCTATCTATCTATCTACCTACCTACCTACCTACCTACCTACCTACCTACCTACCTACCTATGATGAAAGAGAGAGAATCATTCAGATGTACCAGGGCAGAAAGTTCAGTAACCATAGAAAACTCTTTTTTTCAAAGCAGAAATCAATCTTTAAATATTTCACTCCTATCTAAGGTAAGAGCATGCAACATGTGGTATTTCAAAAATGCTGGACCTATTTTTCTTCAAGGGATGAAATAACACAAGCACCTATATTCACAATTGTTTATGATAGGGATTCTACACTGCTGATTTAAATCAGATATCAATAATTTTGGAAGGTGGTTTTTTTTTAAATATTCTCATCCACATTTAAGGGTGGAAAGTGTACTTCTTTTGCCCACATACCTAATTTGTATGTTCTGAACCAACAGGTAAATTGACATTGAAAATCCTTTAATGTTTGCAGATCTTCACATTTTATAATGCTAAAATGCATATAGGATGCATTTAGTTGTAGAATTAGAGAGAGGGAGGGAGGGAGGGAGGGAGGGAGGGAGGGAGAGAGAGAGAGAGAGAGAGAGAGAAATGAAAATATGTATACCATTTTTGTGCCAACTTCTTTATTTTTATGTAGAAATAGGATGAAAATAACCTAATATTGTTAACATAAGAAACTGAAGAAAAACTGGAGCTAAAAGATCCATCAATATCTACTTTTCCAAACTGGCATATTGGACTTAAATTCTCGTACCCCAAATGGAGGAATTGTGACAGTTGAAATCCAGACTGTTGGGATCGCTCCGAATTGGTAGGAGAAATCTGTTTTCTATCTACATCCCATTCTAAATGGCCACTGGCACTGTTTGTTTTCTAAATCTAGCATTTTGGTAACAAATGAATTCAGAACTAGAACAAACATCTTAGGAGAGTCATATTCTAAATAAGAAAATAAAGCAATCACAGTCCCACCTATCTAAACTGTTCAGAGATTATCAAGAAGCTTAAACCTGTTACATAAGGTCACATTGATATTAATAATATACAGATGAATTCAGATATTTGGATCATTTAAGATAATTGCAGTCTAGTGGAGCAGATCTCTTATAAACTAAATCAGAAGTGTGAATAACATCAGGGCATTAGAATACCAACTTAGCTGATGTATTGCCCTGAATGAACAGAAGGCAACACCCTCCTTTCCCCCTGCCTACTCCATACTTTGCCTATGTGTTGGCCTGCCCTAACCTTTATTGTTTATTTTGATGTTTATCCTGAAGCTGGGCCTTTCCATGCTCTTCGGCTCCTAAAGCCATGCATGAAATAGCTGGTGACAAACTATCCCTTCCTGAGCATATACAGGTAGTCCTCAACTTACAACAGTTCATTTAGTGACCATTAAAAGTTACAACAGCACTGAAAAAAGTGGCTTATGACCATTTTTCACACTTTGATTGTTGCAGCATCCCCACAGTCATGTGAATAAAATTCAGATGCTTAGCAACTGACTCATCTTTATGACAGTTGCAGTGTCCTGGGGGGTCATGTGATTGATTTTTTGCGGCCTTCTGACAAGCAAAGTCAATGGGGAAGCCAGATTCACTTAACAACCATGTCACTAACTTAACAACTGCAGTGAGTCGCTTAACAACTATGGCAAAAAAGATTGTAAAATGGGGCAAAATTAACAAATGTCTCACTTAGCAACATAAATTTTGGGCTCAATTGTGGTTGTAAGTCGAGGAGTACCTGTAATTCATTCATTCAACTTATATTTGCATTCACAGAATGATTACAATATCTAATAATCTACGTGCAAGAGAGACTGTGTGTAAGACTTCAAATTCAAAGGAAAAAATTGCTTTGGGGTGCAGATTCAAACTCAAAAAGGCACTTTGGGATACACATGGTTACCAACCTAACACCTTTCCAGATTTCTTCAAAGCAGCTGAATTTTCTCTGGATTATGAGAAGCATGCGTAATATGCACAAAGTCACATATAACTCTGTTTTTGCTGTGCATGTCCACTTTCCTCCTTATTTCAAGCTGTTTCTCCAAAAAGGCAGTTCTTATGAGTACATTGACGAGTTAACTGGGAAATCTAAGTTAAAACAGCGCCTTACACCTCTTTTTCAATGTATTTCTAGCTCCGTATTTACAAGAATGAATACAATTTGGGATGAAGAGCGGGTAAAGGTTATGGAAACTAAAAAATATGAGTCCCAGTTCTCCAGCAGATTAAATTTATATATGTCATATAATCATAAGACCATGACGATTGCTGAAAGACACCATAGTCTTGTTTATTCTCATCTTTACTCTCTGTTCCCATTGCATCTCAGTTAATGGCTACTGAGTGGATGAAGACCCCGAGTTATGCCAGTTTTGTTTTACTGTCTGGATGTTGCCTCCTTTCTCCTTGAAGCAGCAGAAAGCTGCTGTAGGGAAGAGTTTAAAATCAGAAGGTTGCAGGCAAAAGGGGATGCCTGCTTGCCTCCCTCCCCCAATGGCTTTCTTCCTCCCTGAAGGCCTTTGTACCTCAGCTCCTGTGGTAGATTTGCAGGGAGGAGTAGGCCAGTGTGGCTCAGGGGCTCCTCACACTCTGCAGCTACTAATTGGGTTAAAGCAGTGTTTCTCAACCTTGACAATTTTAAGGCATGTGGACTTCAACTCCCAGAATTCCACAGCCAGCAATGCTGGCTGTGGAACTCTGGGAGTTGAAGTCCACATGCCTTAAAATTGTCAAGGTTGAGAAACACTGGGTTAAAGAGAATGTCTGCTTCAGGGAATTTGGGAATGTCAGATTCCTGCATCATATCATGTTCTTCTCTTTCTGCCCTTTTGTCTGGCCTTTTGATTAAGTTATATCCTTTCATTTTTCCTTTCATCCTACCAAGTTTCAATAATGCCCACTATATCATATTTGACTTCCTGCATTGTGACTTCTAATTCTTCCTCTTTCCACCTGATATTCTGAATCTTTATAGAGATTCTGGAATTCTTGGATCAGGTGCCTTGGATTATTCCTGCCATTATTTATGGTGTATCTTGCATAATTCTCCTAGTCTTGTCCTGGCACATGGCATCACACTACTGTCTTGGGGTTCTTTCTCCTCTTCCACATGTGCACAAGGTGCTTTCCAACCATATTCTTCTTAGGTGTAGCCCATCTCATACCAGAAATCTTCATCTTAAAAAAATGACCTATTATTGATAAATCCTGTCAAGACTCACACCAACCAAGCAAAAACCACATGGATTTCAGGGGAAAAACCCTGGCTGAGGAATTCTGGGAGTTGAAGTCCACAAGTCATAAAAAGGCCAAGTTTGAAGACCCCTGTCCTATTTAATGGTAGTCTGAGCTAAAAGCATAATCTTGAAAATAGTAAGGTCACAAGCAGACTTATTAATTATAGCAGAGTGTTTCTGAAATATTTATTTCCCACAGTTTCCCATCTTGGCTATATTACCTCTCTTCATCTTCCCCACTTCCTTCCCACAACCTCTCCCAAATCCACACAAATCCATCTGCACAGTCTTAGTTCACTTCTAGCACTACTTCTTTTCCTAGTCCACATCCTTCAACAAGAAATGGCCTGTGACCCCACTTTTCACCCTCCTCCCCAGCTGTTGCTGCGTGTTCAGAACTACAGTATACCTGGGCATGTTATCTGTCTTTCTTTATTTAAACCATTTATATTGCTGTCTATCTTTCAGCAAAATCATTTCACCCACATGGATAAATAGAAAGGCATACCGTGTGGGTCAGTGAGCTTAAAGAGTTTCTAGTGATCACCAGCATTGCTTTCCCTCTTTGGGGCAAAGGCCATAACCCTTCCCTTTGCACAATCCACATAGCCTTCCCTAAAACCTGTGGCAACTGCTCATCATATATCTGTTATGGCTCTCCGGCTGTTCCTTTAAAAAAAAGAAAACCTAGATTCTTCACAGGCAGATATTTGAAAATACCCCCATTTTCACTCAGATGGTAGAATGATAGGCACATTAACAATTAGTTAACTTTTTTAAAGAGATAGTAATGTAATAAAAGGGCATAGCAGTTCTTCTGCCTCCTTCTCTCTCCCTCTTCCCTCTTTTCAACTGACTGGTGATTTATTGTTGTCTATTTCCACAAGCATTACCCAAACAATTATGGATTAATAGATTCTTAGAATGCCTTCACAACAAATGCACAGAAGTTCATCTCAGACCCTCCTTGTTCTACCTTCAACATCTGCAGGCCTCCTGCTGTTTTGCTCATAAGAACCTCAGCTGTCATTAACAAATAAATACACCCAAGGCACAGCACAAAGCTCTGCAGGCAGAGCTGAGCAGATGGGAGGCCTGCCCTTCCCAGGTGGACAAGGGATTAATGTTTATTAAGCATGCCAGTATTAGAAGGATGAAACATTTATATAAACCTAAAAAGGGGATTTAGAGCTTGTGCAAGGAAGATTGCAAGAAAAAGGAACAAGGACACAGAGAATAAATTCCTTTGCCATAACATCCAAGCTTTACCCTCCATTTCATGACTGCATTACTAAATAGCTGACTGTGAGCACACTGTTGAAGCATACAAGCTCGCTATCACCAATGGGGAAAACATATTACGCAGCACATAATTTAACCTATGAAATTAACTACAACAAATCATGTTGATAGTCATTAATTTGGATAGCTTTAAGAAGAGTTTGGATAAAATTATGGAGGACAGGTCTAAACAAGGGCTATCAATATCGCAAAGTTGCAACCATGATCTGGATGACTGAGAAACTCCATAGACAAGAGCTATCAATCTTGGAGGTCCAGTGTTTCATTAAGGCCAGGTGGTATCATGGTGACAAGGGGCAAAGAGATACATCTCTATCTCGTATTGTCAAGCAACCCAGGGGCATCTAGTTGACCACTACAAGAAACAAAATGCTGGAGTAAGATGGGTTATACCTGAATCAGCAAGGTTACTGTTACAGTCTTTTTCACTTTCCAGTCAAGATCGTTGAAACTATTTATGTGAAGGGCTATTTATGTGCAGCGATTTATGATATGAATCTGGTATTTTTCAATATTTATTCAGTGTTAAGGTAGGAGTGGATTCTGTCATGCTAAGCCCTGTTTTATGAATACTACACAACCTACTCACAAGTAAATGTCACCAACTAAACTATAGCTTAAGGTGATCCATACTTGCAAATTATTAATGTACAACTTGATCTTATCTTTTTCAATTTTGAAATGTGTGCTTGGTCAAATTAATCCATCTGGATTCCTGGTTAAATTGTCTCTGCTTTGATTGACAATATAGTTCCAGAAATGAACCACTATGAAGAATCTCTCTCTCAGATTATGGTAGTGGTGAAAAACAGATTTGTAGGTACATATTATATAAAAATATTACCCCCCCCCAAAAAAAAATCACTGAAAGCTGGTTGCTGGGTCACTCCACCCACCTCTGAGTTACTGGCTATATTAGCAAAAAACCTTTGGGTTAATTCCCCTCCCTTTGTGCTTAATCAGAATGGTAATTTACATTGGCTTCATTCTAAATCAAATACACACCTTTCAGTAAGTGAATTTCCTGAATTCGGGTTCTGCCTAAAAATCTAAGCCTCACTACTTATCCTATTTCTCCTCAGACTTTTTATGACATACCTCCAATCCTCTCAGTCTTACTTCACCAAATCTCCTTAGCCTTGTAGAAGAAGTTAAGCTCTTGTTAAGTTGCTCTAATGTCTCTGGGAGCAATTTGATGTGGAGAGTTCATTTCTTTACCCTTGTAAAAACAGGAGCCTGCTGCTCAGGTTAACTTCTAGCTACTTATTGATCTTGCTTAGTTTGTTTGTTTTCTCCTATTGCTATGGCTCCTATTCAAATCCGTGTTTCCATTGCATCCATTTATTTTACTAAAGAGTTCATTAAGGGAATGGGAGAAATCTGAGAAAATCCCCTTTCTTCCTTTTGCAACTCCCCCTGTACTATGTTATTCCAAAGAGCCTCGCTAATCCTCCGTAGGGCAGCATAGAGAGAAGAGGAAATTTACCTCTCCTGCTCTGGAGAATCTCCTCTAGGATCAAAGCACTTTTTGTCACCAGAGGGCACACAACTGAGTCCAATCCCTTGATGATTTGTTCCTCCTCTGGGGTATGTATAGTCAGAGTAACTCAGTTTCTCAAACAGAACATTCCTATTATTACTATTACAACTGCAGTATTTATACAATACCTAAAGGTTTCTAAGCACTATATGGATATTTAAAGAGGAAAGACGTATCTCTGTAGGTCTGTAGTGCCTTATGAATATACTATATACATTGGGAAAAGTTCCGAAGATTACATATGAGAACATAACATAAGAGCCATATGTGTCCTTAAAGCATCACAATCAAAAGGAAAACAATCATTACGAAAAATGCAGCAATAACGGCTGCTTTCAGAAGTTCTCCACAAACCCTATCAACAATTATATTTCAATTATAATGTACCCTGACAATGCTCTGCACATTACCCAAGCTAAATAAAAATGCAAGACACAGTTAAACACAATAATCACATAGAAATTGATCTAATTGTGTAAACATACTCAGTCAAGTTATTTGTATTTAATATAACCATTTGTATACAAAGCACTATTTTCATGGAGTTACATCCACACAGAGAGCAAGCAAATCCTTCTATTCCTTAATTTTTGCTTTGGGACATGAGTTCAGGAAGTCTCTTATGTCCCAGAAGGGAGTTTCATAGTTTAGGTATCTAAACCCTGGACATATTTACAAGCATTTATTGCTGTATTTATAGATGTCTATATTGCTCTTATTCATCCTGAAGAAATCTATCTATGTGATTGCTAGGATTCAAAACCAACTTACAGAATTACAGAATAACAGAGTTGGAAGGGATCTTGTAGGTCATCTAGTCCAACCGTCTGCTCAAGCAGGAGACCCTTAATCATTTTTCATAAGTAGCTCTTTAGTCTCTTCTTGAAAGCCACAACTTCTGAAAGGAAGGTGTTCCATTGGTTGAAAATTTCTTATTTCTAGATTAAATGTCTCCTTGATCAGTTTTCATACATTTTTCTTTTTCTGGCTTTTGGGTGCTTTGGAAAATAGGTTGTCCCTCTCCTTTCTGTGATAGCCCTCAGATATTGGAACACTGCTATCATGTTATCCCTGGTCCTTCTCTTCACTACACTAGTCATGTCCAGTTCTTGCAACCATTCTTCATAATTTTTAGCCCCAGGCCCCTAATCATCTAGCTCTGACTTTTCTCTGCACTCTTTCTAGAGTCTCAACATCTTTTTTATAGTGTGGTGACCAAAACTGGATGCAGTATTCTAGGTGTGGCCTTGCAAGGGCTTTATAGTGGGTACTAGTACCTCAAATAATTTTGATTGAATCCCTCTGTTAATGCAATTTAGGATTGCATTGGCTTTTTTTGGCCACTGCTGGCTCATATTTAATCAATAGTCCATTATTAAGCCAGGTACTTTTGGTTTTTCTTGCCTAAGTGTAAGCCTTTACTTTTCTCTATGTTGAATTTCATTTTGTTAGATAAGGGCCAGTGTTCAAGTCTATCGAGATCCATCTGGACCTTGAGCCTATCATTTAGGGTGTTGGCTATTTCTCCAGCTTAGTATCATCTGCAAATTTAGTAAATTCCCCTTCTATTCCCTCTTCTAAGTCATTCATGAAGATATTGAAGAGTCCTGGGCCTAAGACGGAACCTTGTGGTACCCCACTGCTTTCTTCCCTCCATGTAGATGTAGTACCATTAAGGACTACTACTTGAGTAGTCAGCCAGCTACAAATACATCTGGTGGTTATGCTATCTATCCCGCCTTTTTCTAGCTTACCCAAGGAGTAAACTGTGGTATATTTTGTTGAATGCCTTACTGAAGTCTAAGTATACTATGTCCACAGCCTTTCATTGATCTGCTAATTTAGTCACTTTGTCAAAGAATGAAATAAGATTGGTTTGACATGATCTTTTTTTTAACAACCCATACTGACTTCTAGTAATAACTTTATTTGTTTCTAGATGTTCACAGATCAGTTTTTGATTATCTTTTCCAGTATCTTCCCAGATATTGATGTTAGGCTGATTGGTCTGTAGTTTCCTGGGTCTGTTTTTTCCCCCTTTTTTGAAGGAAAAAAAACTTGATGGCATATAATTATTCTGCACTGCTCTTACATGGCTGCTTTTCTGGTTTGTGCAGTAGTTAATTACATTTTATTTATTTATTGTATCAGGGCAAAGAACTGGCTACAGTGGGCCAGATGACATTAATAGATATCTCCCATGTCCAAGATTATTGGTCATTTGATGGGACATTATAATCCTGAATAGATAAAGCCTGAGAATTCAGATAAAATGGTTTAGGATTTAAAACATTACAATTAGGACTTTTAGTTAAATCCAGAAATGAATTTTCAGCCAGTGCAAGGGGAACAAAAGAAACAAAGAACACACAAAACTCCCCTGTGTAGTTTGGTGGGGTATCTGGAGGGATCTATGTATGTGTACAGCCAGCTTTTGAACCTGAGGAGAAAATAAGAGGACAGAAAAACCTTTTGTTGGTGATGTCTTTAGAAAAAAATGAAGACAAATGAAACAGACTCTGCTATTGTGACCTGCACTGCTTTACAATGTCCCTGCATGAAAATATATAGTCCCAGAATTGGAATAAGTGGCTACGGTTTGTCTAATGAAACAGGATGGAGATTGATCAGACCACATAAAGGAGCTGATAGACACAGGCACCCTAAAAGGAAGACAGACAAACAAACAAACAAAGGAATTATCCCAGCAAATGAGAGGGTCAATAAGAAGAGATACTTAGAAATAAATCTCTGGCCTTTACAGAAAAAACAAAACAAAAACAGGCTTGGTGTTTCACAGGGTGGGAGTGGGGAGGAAGAGCAAGAAGAGACAATAGATCTTTGAACAATGGAGGGGATGTGGCTGCACCCTGCAAGAAATCAAACAGAAATAACTTCTAACTCATAACTAAATTATGAATTAAAATGAATATGAATTGACTGGACCTATCATCCCAAAAAGCAATTGTTTGCCAGAAGCAAGGATTAGAGATGTGACAGAACAATATCCAAACCCATTAGCAATTATTTCGTCTTGCTAATTTGTTTAGGGACAAATGATACTATAAGGAACAGATACCATCTCATCATGGACACAGAACATCTGAGAAGGGCAACAAGGACAAACAAGGACAATGAGAATTTTTCAAGCGAGATTAAATGAATTTTTCAAGTTTAACCTTGAGAAAAAAAAGTCTGAGCCATAATGTGATAACACCCTTATCTCTTCAAATTCCTGAAAGGATATCACACAGAAGTTCAAGAAGTGTTATTTTTCCAGAGGGCAGGACAAAAAATAATGGATTTGGGAGGGGAGAGGGTACTGATGAGCTAACAGAACAATCTGTAGCTTTATCTTTTATTGTTACTTTTTAAAACAAATTTTATTCATACTCTATTTTATTTTACTCCATTACGCAACTTTAACTATTCCTCCTACCCCCATGAAGATTAGGCAGCCATCCTGAGCCATCCAATCTAATGGATTTAAGTTTAGGAAGGCAGGTTCCTAATGAACATTAGAGAAACTTTCTTAGTAATCAAGAACAGTTTGATCCTCAAATATACTACATAAGTAGGTGGGTTCTCCTTAGCTGGATATATTTAAGTGGTGGCTTGACTGATATCTTTCAGGGATTTGGATTCCTGCACTGAGCAGAAATGGGACTTGGGACTCTTCCAACTTTATGATGTTACCCAAAACATTGGCATGGTAATTGGCAGAACAGCATTTGCTAAGTAGCAAACATTTTATATTCTTTTGGAGCAGCTTATGTTTCTGACTTTCAAAAGGGAAAGAAGAAAGAAAGAAAGAAAAAGAAAGAAAGAAAGAAAGAAAGAGGGAGGGAGGGAGGGAAAGAAGGAAGGAAGGATGGATTAAAAATATTATTAAGAAAAACCCATATTACAATTAAGTAGAGGTGTAGCTTTTAAAGGGCAATAAAAGCATTTATTGTTCAAATTCTCCCAGTATGTCTCAGCTTTCCTGGAAACTCAGCATATCTTGGATATGTTTGGCCTTTACATGTACTTGACCTCTACAGCGAGCTTTCTAATGAGCCCTTTGCTTGATGTATATATACATTAAAATAAAAGGAAACTGAAAGGTATAAAATACCTTTATGCCCAAGGCAGGGCACTCTACATTCCTATTATTACCATAATGTATAATGTTCATAGGATTTCTGCTACTGAAAGGAATGGGCACGTTCATAAAAAGCAGCATCGGGGAAAAAAGTTGTTTTTCACCAGTATTAAAACCAACAGTTTATTTTAAGCTATAATTAAGATTATTTAATTCAACATAATGTCCAAACTACATGCAACAGTGTGTAACTAATCAGGAAAATGTCTGCCTTTAAAAAAAAAGGGGGGGGGAGTGGGAGGTTTCGGGATTAAGAGTTAAGGAAGGAATTAGCACAAAACAGTGCCAAGTACAAAATACTTTGGCTGTTGTGACAAGAGTCCAGCTAAGGCAGTGGTTCTCAACCTGTGGGTCGGGACCCCATTTGGGGTCAAATGACCATTTCACGGGGGTTGCCAAACCACACTGTCCGCCATTTTTTTCCCTTTTCCCTAGCTGTCCTACTCCCTCTTATTGGTGGCCACACCCACTTGGGGGTCACCACAACATGGGGAACTGTATTATGGGGTCACGGCATTAGAAAGGTTGAGAACCACTGAGCTAAGGGAAGCTACCTTTTTCCCACTTCATTCTGGGTTTAAAAGGCAAGTATCCAAGCTAGCAAATTCTTAAACCACTACTGAAGACAAATATTTACAACTATAGTATATACAATGGAAAGGAATCCGTGTCACCATGTGCCTGAATTGCAGTTCCCAGTAAAACAGGGGCAACAGTGAGAGATGCTGCAAATTGCAATTCAGCAACATTTAAAGAACTCCATGTTGTTGCTATTATGCTAGTATGCTAGTAGCAGCCAGTGAACTAATTCTCCAGTGCAGATCCTTATTATTATAAATCAGAGAGAGAGAGAAAGAGAGAAAGGGAGAGAGAGGGAGGAAGGGAGGGAGGGAAGGAGGAGGAGGAGAGAGGGAGAAGGAGGAAGAAGAGATGATATGTGGATAAACTAGCTAACTAGATAAGAGTAGAGTAGAGTAGAGTAGAGTAGAGTAGAGTAGAGTAGAGTAGAATAGAGTACAATGGAACAGAATAGAATAGGAGCTGGAATGGACCTTGGAGGTCTTCTAGGAGAGCCTATACCATTTCAGACAAGTGACTGTCTAGTCTAGTCTATTCTTAAAAACCTCCAATGATGAAGCACCCACAATTTCTGGGGGGAGGCTGTTCCACTGGTTAATTGTCCTCACTATTAGGAAGTTTCTCCTTAATTCCAGGTTGCTTCTCTCTTTGGTCAGTTTCCAACCATTGTTTCTTGTCGTGCCCTCTGGTCCTTTGGAGAATAATTTGATGCCCTCTTCTTTGTGACAGCCCCTCAAATACTGGAATACCGCTATCATGTCACCCTATTTCCTCTTTTCTTTAGACTAGCCAAACCCAAATCTTATCTTTAAATCCTGCTTTTATTCAGAAACTGAAGATGGCATGTGTACCAGGCCCTCCTGCATTTTTCTTCACCTGTGAGGTTAGTTGGCTTGGCCAGCCCAAAGTTGTTCCGCAGATGGGATGGAATAGAACCAGTATCTCCCACTCAGAGATCATAAAATAAATTTTAAATCTTTTTTTCTCAATGGGTTTTGCTATAAGACTTTATCAGTGATATACTGAGCATCAACTATACAATTTTTGCAATCTCTCTGTCCACTTACTGTGACCTATTACAATTATATCTGATTTTTTTATTTTTCCTTTTTTTATTCTTGTATGTCTTTTAAAAATAGATGATAGATAGATAGACAGACAGACAAATAAGCAGGCAGACAGACAAACCCTGTATTTCCCCATTCCTATTCCAGCTCCTTGACCATTACATTAAACTGGCTTCTTTTGTAAACACAAGGGAAATATCAAGACCTCTAGACAGATGGGCACAGAATAGAAAACACATCGCAATACATGCTGGTTGATTGTGGCCTGCTGGGTGTTTGTGAATGAAAAAGGGGGCATGGATAACCTCCCTCCACTTTTGGTTCACAGCTACCAGTATTGAATATGTGCTGAATAAGAACACTTTATTTTCACTGAAAGCATTTCCTATAAGATTCCACTTACTGTTTCTAGAGCAGATGTTACTCTTACTCATAACTTGAACTAGTGTGTTCATTCTCTTGCAACCTATCTAGCAGCTGCTTCGTTCTGTATGCCAATATTTATCAGTGACCTGTGAACTGATTTCTGATACTTTGGGTATTAATCTCAGTGCAATTCAATCTCTTGCACAATTTGTTTGCAACGGGAAAAATAAAAAACAAGAATCAGTGACTAAAGAACAAATAATACCCTAATCCTAGACTCAAAGTACACATGACATGTGCTGTATTTTAATGTCCAGTGTAGCAGGAATGGAGATTGGAACCATGGTAGAAAAAAAGGGATGATTTGGACTTATTTATTTATTAGTAAAATTTATATGCCACCCAATCCCTAGGGACTCAGGGCGGTGTACAAAATTAAAACAACAAGTATAACAGTTAAAAATGAATACATTCACACAGCATGTCCCAATCGAATCCCGCCCCCCCCCCGGGGACATCAACCCCAGGCCTGCCGAAATAGGAGAGTTTTAATAGCTTTCTTGAAGGCCGGCAAGGTGGGAGTAGCTCGAATCTCGGGGGGAAGTTGATTCCACCACGTTGGAGCCACGACAGAAAAGGCCCTTCCCCAAGGGCCCGCCAGCTGACATTGTCTGGCCGACGGGACCTGAAGGAGGCTCAATCTGTGATTGTGGCACCTGGTCAAGCTATGGAATATCCTTAAGGAAAGAGGAATCTCAGAACATTTTGTTGTTTTCATGCAAATCTTATAAATAAGACAAAAATCCATAGACCGACAGAACATGGTAAAACAGACTGGCTCCTGATCATCAAAGGAATGAGGTAAGGGTGTATAATCTCTCCTAATTTATTCAACCTACATGCTGAATATATATTGAAGCAGGCTGGATTGGAAGAAAATTAGCTTTTGTTAAAATTGGAGGAAGAAACATCAATATCTTGCTCTGTTGATGGTTATTCCTCTGCTAGCTGAAAATGTAAGTGATCTGGAAGCTTTATAATGAAAGTCAAGGAGCATAATGGAAAAATAGGATTAAGATTAAATATAAAGAAGATCCAACTAATGATAACAGATACAGTAAGCAGTCTTAGAACTGACAATACAAATATTGAAGGAGTGAATTGCTTCAGACTTTTAGGACTGACTACCAACAGTTAAAAAAAAAAAACAGCAGTCAAAAAGTATGTCCCAGATTAGTACTTGGTAACAATGAAGGCTCCTTCTTTCAGAGCTGATTCCAGTCTGTGATGATGAAAGGGAGGAGAGATCCCGCCCTTGACCTGTGTGGACTACTATAGAACTTGCTGCTCTCTCTTTTCCTCTTTAACATTTACATTAGGCTGCTGGGTGAGCTCGTCCATTGCCATGGGTTGCAGCATCATTAGTATGCTGATGACACCCAATTATATATCTCTACCCTTGGAGAACTAAGCATTGCTATGCATTATCCTGACGCATGGAAGATGTCAGAATCTGGATGGAGAATAACAAGATGCAGCTATTGCAAGACTGAATGGCTGTGGATTTTGTGGCCTGAGTGGCCACCGGGATAGTGACTCATGTTCTAAGGACTACCTAGAAACTGCAGTTGTTACAAGTGCAGTGGCCAGGATGTAAGTGGATAAAAGCTGCCATTATACTAGGTTAGCAATTTGCTGGTCATTGCGTTGGTTAACTATACATTTCCAAGTCTAATTTAAAATGTTCATTTTGACCTATACAACACTACATGGTTGGTTCCAGAATAGATTAGGACAATTTCTTCCAGGTGGAATTTGCCTAGCATACCAGGGCAAGCAAGGTTGCCTATGAATCTGAACCTATGAGATCAAAGGGACATGGAACCAAAGACAATCCTTCTCTCTAATGGCTCATTTGCTAAGGAACACCCTATCACTTGAAATGCACAAGCCCTTCTTCCTATTTCCTTTTGGAAGAGCCATGAAAATGATTTATTTCAGCAGGTATTTGAAGATTGATCTTTAGCATTCTGGCTATGACTATAGGGCATTTGGCGAGCCATTTTTATTGAGCCCATGTCTCACATATATATTTTCCTTTTATAATAAATCACCCAGAGTCTTGGGTATCAGAGAGTACATAAATCCATGTAAATAAATAAAAACTACAGTTGCCAATAAAAATAGCAAAAATAAAAGTTCAAGAACGTACAAGCAGTAAAAGGACCCAGAAAGCTTGGAACAAAAGACAAACGATCATTTGAAAGCAAAAACTGAAAGCAAAAATATAGGAGCGTGGAAAATCTCTGGGGATTTCCTTCTAGAATTGGGTGCCCATGCTGAAAATTCCCCCTTTTATACCACCTGCTTCTCTTCATATGGTAGAGGCATCTAGAAGAATGTTTTGGGGTCATGGTTTATAAATAAGGAAAGATAACTTAGCCACAAGCTAATTTACACTTTCCGTGGCTCAGAAGAAAAGTTCAGAGACAGGCAAGGAGCAAATTCAGGTAAGTACAGTAATCAGGCACATCTTATGCATGCACTGCAGCCACATGTATGAAAGGCCAGGTGTCTCCTTTTTCAGTTTGATTTATTTATCCTCCACTGAGGGGCTGTTGGACTTCACTTTAGTGGAGACCCATTGCAGCAGACATGTGTGTAAACCTGGCAGCCTTAAGTTTTATTTTGCAAACTTGGAGTCTGATAAAACCTGAAGGATTAAAACCTACAAAAGAGTTTCGACTGTGTCAAGCATGCATTCTACTGCCGAGATTTATATTTTTATCTGAAAGTACAAACAGAAAAGAGAGTTGTACATCACTCACACCTCCTCTGCCAACATTGGAGCAGTAACCTGCAAGTCGTGTCTGATAGTCACATCTGAGAGACAGCACTTGTTTACCTTATACGATCCCACTGGAACAGCACTAAAGAGAAATTCAGAGACTCTGCCAAAAATATCTGGCAATCAGATGTAAACATGAAGAGCTGCTGCTTTTTCAACATTCAGGTTCTTCTGATTTGAGAAGGAACAAATGCTCAGAGCAGAACTTAAATCATGAGGAAACCGTAACAAAATGACAGAGAAAAATAATCTGACTCATCCCTGTCTGGGTTGCTTTATGCCAAGTAGATGAATTATTTGCATCTTCTCCCTTTCTTCCTACTTCCCAATTTGTGAAAGAAGACTTGCAAATGCCATGCACGCAGGAGACAAAAAAGAAAAGGCAGCCCTTACGAGCTTTCTAAGAAATTTGACTGGGAACAAGATGTTAGGCTCAACAGAAATGATGGAGTGTAAGACTATCTAGGAATCAGTCACTGATCCCAGTCACAAAAATATGAGAAAATGCTGGGGTTATACAATGTCGATAGAAATCTTTAAGCAGTTTCTTTTCCTCCCCAGTCCATATTTCATACATGTCTGGGCAGGAAATGCTGAGAGAGAAGAAAGAGAGAGAGAGAAGAAAAAAAGAGAGAGAAAGAGAGAGAGAGAGAAAGAGAGAGAGAAAGAGAGAGAGAGAGAGAGACTGGGACCTTTTCTCTTATTTTCATCATCCTGTCTTGTCCATTTCATCTAATGCTCCACAGAGAACTATATTATTCACTCACATGATGGATTTGAGAGCAAGCATGGGGGAGGAGTTCATTCACCAAATTTCTCCATTGATTTCCATGCAGTTGCACCATCACTATACTCTCTCATTTTTAAAGATGCTAACACCAAACAAACAAACCAACAAAACATAGGATTGGGATGGATGAATCTACTTGGTGCCAACAAACATCTGGTAGGACAATCTTTTCTTCTCCTTTTCCAATTGTAAGGTCTCAACAGGATTCCTACTATGATCTGGCAAGCTTTTGAAACAATAGCGATAGGTAACCTAGGCAGCATAAAGCTTCACAGACTGATGCTGCACAAGGCTATACAGCAGGACCTGCAGCGAGGATACATGCGGTGATTACTCGGAAGAAGAGGGTGAATTCACCAACCAGGTTTCTAGGAACCATCTGCTCAAGTCCTCTAGACCTGCCAGCTGTCCTATTTTCCTGATTGGATGCAAGAAGCATCCAGCAATATAAGCTTTGCACCTGGCACCAAGAAAGAAGTAAATCTGAGCGCCTGGAGTTTCTGGCATTTAATTATAAAACCCACTGTTTATTTTCCCCGAGTTGTTATTTTAGGCTGCTTTCGGATGTTTTTTTTTTATCTCATGGCAGAACAGTAATAAATCATCACCTGGTAGCATTCCATTAACAATCATTCTCAATATTTATGATGGTTGTATTCTGTTCTTATGTTTGCCTGGATTAAGGTGGCACATGGGGATGCTTCTGCCCGTGAAGTTTCCTGGATCATATCCCAGAATACATGGTGACAAGGCTCCCAAAAGAATTCGGCTGTACAAGAACTTTTGATTTCCCCTTTTTGAATACAAAATTTAGTCTTTCTTCCTTTCACCAAAGCACACAGAAGAGTCCAGGAATGCTACATTGGCAGAAAAGGGTCTAGGTTCAATTGTCAGCAAGGCCAAGCAGGGCTGTGGAAGACTCCTGTATGGTTGAATGAAATGTCCTGCAACCCCAATATGGAAAGTGCATATTTTAATGGCCTGATGGTTTTAATGTAAGGCAGCCTTGTATTTTCACAAACCATCTTGTTTGAATTACACTATGATATTTGGTAGTGCCAAACACCTGAAAACAATGCCAAGAAACTGACAAAACAAAGTGCTATATAGTATGAGGGCAGGCTAAAAAACTTTAAAGAGCAGAAACCTGCTGTTTGCTGTTACTTAGAATGATTGCTGAATATTTAAATAACATCATTAGCCATGTAATATTCTGAACATGTCACAAAAGGTTGTATGTTGCTTGCTGCAGTGTTAGAAGAGTTTTCAAGGGGAAAGATGGGATTAGAACATTATTCAAGAATTTAGGAGAGTATTTTCAGGAGGAGAGATCACTCAGAAATAGTCGGAGTTCAGAAGTGGAGCACATCTTCAAGGTCACTTGTTCCATCACTTGTTACTTCTGGTTAAAAAGGCTCTATGGTGGAATGTTCTCAGCTTGCAGTGTTGAAGAACTGTTTCCAGTCAGAACAGTTTGTACCAAGCAAGATTATGTGGTTCAATATAAAGCAGCTATTTACTCCCATCCCCAAAAGTATATTAAGTGTTAAAGAGGAAATAGCAGAATTATTACAGCTTGTGGCATACCAGCTGCTTACTTAGAAAATAGAATCATAGGGCTGGAAGGGACTTTGGAGATCTTCTAGTCCATGTCCCTGCTCAAGGCAGGAGACCTTGTATACCATCTCAGTCAAATGGTTGCCCAGTCTATTTTTTGAATACCTCCAGTGATGGAGTACCCACAACTCCAAGAGGCAAGCTATTCTATTGATTAATTGTTCTCACAGCCAGAAAATGTCTCCTTACTTCTAGGTTGGCTCTCTCTTTAACAAGCTTCCACTTATTACTTTTTGCCCTGCCCTTTGGTACTTTGGAGGCTAATCCAATTCTCTCTTCTCTGTGGCAGCCCTTCAAGTACTGGAAGACAGTTAATATAATACTTCTGTTCGACAGGCTAGACATGCCTAGCTCCCTCAACTGTAATACTTCTGTTCGACAGGCTAGACATGCCTAGCTCCCTCAACTGTTCATCATAGGATTTAGCCTCCAGACCCTTTATCATCTTTGTTGCTCTTCTCTGCAATGCTTTCTAGAGTCTCAGCAGCTTTTTTTTATTGTGTTGACCAGAGCTGTACGCAGTATTGCTAGTGTGACTTCATTAGTGCAGTATTAAAATGATATTATCACTTTTCTTGCACCTCTATTACTTCATTATTTCTTACTTTATTATCTCTTGCATCTCTAGTGCTGATCCAAAAGAACAATGATGTGAAGGAGAAATATTATTGTTGCTATGAAAGGCATTCCCATTTTTACTATTTGGAAAGAACTGCAGCAAAAGGAGAACCAACTGCTATTGATAGGAGGCACTGTTTTACTGATGATAAATCCTGATTAATCAACCAATCAAAGAGTTGGCTACAGCAGGTGTCTGCAACCTTGACAACTTTAAGCTGGCTGAGGAATTCTGGGAGCTGAAGTCCACAAGTCTTAAAGTTGTCAAGGTTGCAGAATCCTGGGTTAGGGAAAGAGAATTGCTGAAAATATCCGCTCTTGCAGATCAGCACCGCAGGTCTTGAAGAATTTTAGGAGATGTCTTTCTCTTTCATTCCAACCTTAAATACTACTTTCAACAAAGTACAAAAAATGAAAAATATTCTGTTTCTCCCATTATTAATTCTGATCAAGCAAGATCTATGATCAATTTTCTCCATTTTACTGATAAGATTCTGGAAATCATAATCCTAATACATCTGAAGGGCTAAATGCTAGTTTAAAGGTTTGCAAAGTGATGCAGGATCTTCTGATATCTGCTGGCCAGTTTTGGCACTTGGATGGATCACATAATCGGTAGCAATTATAAAATGCAACCTATAAGATTCCAAACAAACTATATAAATTCTAATCTTTGTGCCATTTTCTTGGATGTTGAGTGGTAGTTCAATATAACTTATTTATGTAAGTTCCTCCACATATTATTTTTCTCAGTTTTACCTGAACTAATGTATTGACCTTAGACTTCCAAAGATCACTGGCTAATAGAGAGGATGCACGATGTATACAAAAGACAATTTTATTCAGCAACCTTTCTAATTGCCACAATGAGACACAGTTAATTTTCATCTAACACAGACTGGTGACTGCATCTCTAAGGAGTTTTCCTTCGTTACTCTACTGGTGACATTCATTATCCTATCAAAGGTGAAAGTTGCTAGTGTCACAAAGATTTAAACAAAAACAAATAATCAGCTTTTTTCTTAATCAGCCTGGAGAGCCAGGACAATATCGATGAAGATTTTGCAGTGGAAAATTTACTCCAGCTTGAGGCCAATTATGGAAATAATAACATATGATCAGTAACCATTTAATCCATCATGAACAATAAGGATTGATTATAGCAATAGCTATACCACTTAGACTTATACATCGCTTCACAGTGCTTTACAGTCTCTCTAAGTAGTTTAAAAAGTCAGCATATTGCCCCCAACAATCTGGGTCCTCATTTCACCGACCTTGGAAGGATGCAAGGCTGAGTGAACCT
This sequence comes from Crotalus tigris, assembly GCF_016545835.1. Lineage (NCBI taxonomy): Eukaryota > Metazoa > Chordata > Lepidosauria > Squamata > Viperidae > Crotalus > Crotalus tigris. Next base: position 1,384,473 of record NW_024096794.1, read on the forward strand.
TGAGCTGGTGAGAATTGAATTGCTGGCAGTCAGTAGAATTAGCCTGCAATACTGCATCCTAACCACTGTGCCACCACGGATAATTATGTATTAATGGCTGAAGAGAAAGATAATTCCATGCCCATCAATATACTTAAAACAACAAAACAAAGCAACAAAAGAAGAGAAAGAGATTATGGGAGAGAGTATGTAAATGATCAAGGCTTATATTGGTCAGCTGACAATATATGGTGTTTATCTTTGTACCTCCAATTTTTCAGAATGTTTTCTTGGCCCTTCCCCTACCTCAGTTTTGAAATATTTTGGGAATCCTTTGGATTTGCCTGATTTGGACAGTGTGGAAGTTGTGATCTTTCTAGCTTTTGGTTCATACAGATTAATCCTGACCTTACTTCTCCCTAACCACTTCAAATTGATGGCTGACTTGGGATCTGACATTTAACAGTTTGGGGCCTATTCTCACTGGATCTTAATAGGGATTTTGGCAAGTTCCCATAAAAATGTCTGTCACTTTCCCCAACAACTCCCTTTTTTATTTTTGTTTGTGTTATAGTTATGTCCATTTGACAATTATCAACTAAGTGTGAACAAGGCTGGGTCAATTTTAGACATATAATGTCTTGTTTCTGATTTCCTTTTTCTGAATATGCTGAACAAGTTCAGGGTATCTGAACATCCTGACAGGGAAAACCTCTTGATTCACTACAGTATGTCATAGTAAATTTCTGAAGCTTAAATATTTGACATCTCTGCTTGGAACTGATTCCTGAGTCACAGAACAATGTGTTAAATCTCCAGGATATTTTTAATCTTTCTGAAAGGAAATAACCAACAAATGGCTTCTAATAGTAGTTTCTATGAATTAGCATCCCACCAAATCAAACTCATTTAGCTTGCTGTACATAAACATATCACAGAATATAATGGACGTGGAATATACACAAAATGCCTTGCCAACATGCACTTGTTTTCAAAATGATGAATCAACAATGCTATAATACAAGGATGACACTATAGTACAATGAGTGTGACCCCTCAATTTATCCTAAGTTTCTCTGTGCTACCCTTTCTCACTTTAAAATCAGATAAGATTATCTGCTATATATTCTTCGTTAACCTTTCCCTCTGTTTCAAGGCTGGTTCTTTGACATCGTTTTATAAATTGTGTAAGAATAAAGAAATAATAATAATGATGATGATGATGATGTTGGAAGGGACCGTGGAGGTCATCTAGTCCAACCCCCTGCTCACGCAGGAAACCCTATACCATTTCGGACAAATGGCTGTCCAGTCTCTTCTTAAAAACTTCCAGTGTTGGAGCATTCACTGCTTCTGGAGGCAGATTGTTCCATTGGTTAATTGTTCTAACTGTCAGGAAATTTCTCCTTAGTTCTAGGTTGCTTCTCTCCTTGATTAGTTTCCACCCGTTGCTTCTTGTCCTGTCTTCAGGTGCTTTGGAAAATAGCTTGACTCCCTCTTCTTTGTGGCAGCCCCTGAGATATTGGAACATTGCTATCATGTCCCCCCTGGTCTTTCTCTTCATTAAACTAGACAAACCCAATTCCAGCAGCCTTTCCTTACACGCTTTAGCCTCCAGTCCCCTATTCATCTTTGTTGCTCTTCTCTGTACTCTTTCTAGAGTCTCAACATCTTTTTTACATCGTGGTGACCAAAATTGGATGCAGTATTCCAAGTGTGGCCTTACCAAGGCATTGTAAAGTGGTATTAATACTTCACGTGATCTTGATTCTATTTCTCTGTTAATGCAGTCTAGCATTGTGTTGGCCTTTTTGGCAGCTGCAGCACACTGCTGGCTCATATTTAAGTGATTGTCCCTTAGGACTCCAAGATCCCTCTCGCAGTTACTACTATTGAGCAAGATACCCCCTATACTATACCTGTGCATTTGGTTTTTCTTGCCTAAATGTAGAACCTTACTTTTTCCACCACTGAACTTCATTTTGTTAGTTAGCGCTCAATGTTTAGGTTTGTCAAGATAAGATAAGATAACCTTTATTGTCATTTTTTTACTGCGGCACACATCAAAAATGAAATTTAGTTGCCCACTCTCAAAGTGACATACATGACACACACCTAAAACATACTATGTACAACATATGTATAGACCCATACCCTTATATATACAAAACAAATATATATTAAATACTGTCCATCTTGAATATATAACGGAAGGAGAAAGCTTGAGAGTTCACAAGGTTAATGCTGTATGGAATGAAACTATGGCTGAATCTGGATGTTCTGCTACGGATACCACAAAGCCTCCTCCCAGAAGGTAACAGGGAAAACAGGTTGTGAAGAGGATGTGTAGTGTCCCAGATAATCTTATGGACCCTGCTCAAGCAACGCTTCTGTGCTATATCCTGGATGGGAGGGAGGGAACTGCCAATGATCTTTTTGGCCATCCTCACCACTTTCTGCACCGCCTTCCTGTCTGAAGCAGTGATGCTTCCAAACCAGACTGTGATGCTATATGACAGGATGCTTTCAATCGTCCCCCTGTAGAAAGTGGTAAGGATAGGAGAAAGAAGATGTCCCTTTCTCATGCGACACAGAAAATGCAGGCACTGCTGTGCCCACTTCACCAGTTTCTCACTGTTGAGCGACCAAGCCAGCCTACTTGTTAGCTGCACACCCAGGAATTTGATACTGGTAACCATCTCCACAGGTGAATCATTTATGCATAGAGAAGTGTGGCTGTGCCTGCCTTTTCTGAAATCAACAATGATCTCTTTGGTTTTTCTGGTATTTAAAACTAGGCTGTTTTCTTTATACCAGTTCACCAACCCCTCAACCTCCTTGTGGTAAGCTTCTACCTTGTCATCCTGAATAAGGCCCACTACTGTTGTATCATCTGCAAACTTCACAATATGGTTGGTGGCAAACCTAGCACAACAGTCAGTGAAGAACAGCGGACTTAAGATGCAGCCCTGAGAAGAATCTGTGTTCAAGAAAATGGTATTAGAGGTATTTGTTCCAACTCGCACATATTGGGGCCTGTTGGTAAGAAAATCAAGAATCCAGTTGCACAAAGGAGTGTTTAAGCCTCCTGTATCTTAAGCCTATCTTCTGGAGTGCTGGCTATTCCTGCCAGCTTGGTGTTGTCTGCAAATTTGATGAGTTCCTTATGTATTCCATCATCCAAATCATTGATAAAGACGTTGAAGAGCACCCAGAGAAGAACCCTGAGGCACCCTACTACACACTTCCCTCCATGTAGATGCAGTTCCATTGAGGACCACACATTGAGTATGGCCAGTCAGTCAGCTACGAATCCAGACTATATTAATCAGACTAAATTAATATTGCAAACATATTTTCCATTTTCAATAATACTTTAGTATTATGTATTCACTTCAGATGTTCCAAAGATATACTGTATCTATTAAATCTAGACAGTATCCTTAAATATATAGATCTCTGCCACATGCATTAGACTTTCTCCCAATATCCTCAACCCGTCCATACTGTTTAGGGAATATTCCGCTCACTTTCCAGCAAATAGAAATAAAAATCCTTTGCAGATTCTTTGAAATGAAGAATTTTGAAGGCAGGTTTAGTGTAAACTAGTACACATCACTTATGCAATATATGAATAAAAATTAAGAGCATGGTAAGATGAGGAACAAAAAACTATGGGGGACATGTGATTACCAAATTTTCTTTTTTTGTAATTATTGAAATTTAAGAAATAACAATGTGATTTTCTATGAGTTTCTTTGAAAAATAAGAAGTAAGGTAAATAAGGCCTGATGCATTGTTATATGTAATGAATCTGTTTCTCCTTTAATAAAACAAAACACTAATTACCTCCTCCTCAAATGAGGAACAAAATAACCCCAAATTTGCTTCTTTTGTTATGTCACTTTGTCATTGCCATACTTGCCCTTTGGCTGTTGGTTGTTGAAGAAAAAACTTATAACAGATTTTTAACAAGAGCAGTTAAGAGGATCAAAAGGATTCTGTCTGTCCCCTTCTTTTAGTTAAACCTGGAAAGCATTTGCTTCTTTTAGTTATCCTTTGCAAGGAAACATTTCTACTGCCACTGTCAATCCTGCATGCTTTGCCACTCTGTTTCTTCTCCCACCTATATTTGAGATCAAATAATTTCCAAGGTCACAAGAAGCACCATTTGTTTTATTTTACCTCTTCCCTTTACTACTCTAGTGCAACCAATTGTTCTCTTTTTCTACAAAGACATCTGGGGTCTGATCCTTCTGAAAGCATAGCACTTTGAATCTCAGCTGCTGCTTTATTGCTACACAATTCCATGGAGGAGTGAAAGACAAATCCAGACAAACATGCTTTATCCCTTCAAAAGGAGAAGGAAAATATCAATTTGCTAATCATCTGTCACCTGGATTAGTCGCAAGGTACATTGTGTGTTTTGATTAATGAGGGATGTTGAGATCTATTTTACATTATGCCATTGGGCAACAGCTGTGGCTTCTGTGTTAGAAAAGTTACACAAAGGCAGAGTGAGAAGTGCCATACGCTGTCTCTGGCAGACCAACCACCAAACCTTCAAGACTTCACTAAAAATAAATAAACAAGGCCTCAGCATAAGAACAATAAGCAAGTTATCCCACAAAATCCTCCATCATTTGTCAGCTGCATTTGTCTAATGCTGAAATCCAATGTATCAGCATGCCTGGCTGAGGAATTCTGGGAGTTGAAATCCACAAGTCATAAAAGGGCCAAGTTTGAAGACCCCTACAATATATAATTACTTCAGAGCAAGTTCTACTGCAGTGGTTCTCAGCCTTCCTAATGTCGCGACCCCGCAACCAGTCGTAAGTCGAAGACTACCTGTATTTCCCTGCCCGGGAGTGCTGCACATGCGTGGTGCTGCCCCCTGCACCGGCCGAGGCATAGCTGGCAAGCGGCAGAGATGGCGCAGGCTGACCACTGGCTGGGCCACCAGCTGGCCCAGTCCAAGGCAGATAAGCCACCCGCTGGGCCCCACACGCGCCAGCAATCCTCCCTGCGCCCGCCACTGCCCCACTAGCCTTACCTTGGCCACCGCCCGTTCGGGGCGGCGGCAGGCAGGTCCAGGCGCTCCTGGGCAGCCACGGCAAGCGGCAGCGACAGTGCAGGCCGACCACTGGCTGGGCCACCAGCTGGCCCAGCCCAAGGCAGATAAGGCACCCACCGGGCCCCACGCATGCCAGAAACCCTCCCTGCGCTCGCCGGCCTTCCACCTCTCACCGCTGGCCCTCTTTTACTTACTTTTAGTAGTTGCTCAGCAGGGAGAGAAGTTTTCCAGAAAGTTCGCCTTATAGCACCGTTTGCAGACTGGGGCTTTTGGCGGGCTCAGAAGGGCAGAGACAGCCTGGACAATTCCTATTGGCTTTTGAAAACCAATAGAATTAGACTCTATTCACGAGAGTCTATTCTATTGGCTTTTGAAAGCCAATAGATTCTATTGGCTTTCGAACACCAATAGAATAGAGTCTCTTGAATAGCGTCTATTCTATTGGCTTTCAAAAGCCAATATAATAAGAGGGAGTAGCACAACTAAAGAAAAGGGGGAAAAATGGTGGACAGCCTTGTTTGGCGACCCCCGTGAAATGGTCGTTCGACCCCAAATGGGGTCGCGACCCACAGGTTGAGAACCGCTCTTCTACTGGCTTCAGAGTAGGAATGTAGAGGATGAACTGCAGTAATGTAGATCAGAATCCAAACAGGGCAACGAGCAATCTACTTCCATTGGGTGAAGACTTATTCGCGGCTTGTAGAACTGGATCTTGTGCAAAGCATTTGCTAAACTCGGCATTGGCTCCTTTCTGTGGGAAAATGAAAGGCCACTCTATGGATTCTGCATCAAAAACCTTCTCAGATGATATCCCATTTCCTATTCCATTACTAGGATGAGGCCAAAGTATGCAATTGCCAACTACACTGATTCCATTTTACATAAATCATCAGGACAAATGGCCCTGGGACAAAGAGAAGAAAAATAATAGGTAGACAGTGACAAATAGCCAACTATATTTTTTGCTGTTTTTAACATTGGAGAGGGGGCTTCTCTCTTTTGAAGAGGTTGTCAAAACCCACTGCATTGCAAGGGATTTTGATAACCTGCTCCAGGAGTTATCTGTGCCTGTCTAAACAACCAATTTCCATCACAGTTAGAAATTATAGTTGGATGCCATTAATTCTCATAAAACAGAAAGGACTCATGTCTCAATTTTCCCCCTTTAATCTCCTTTCCTTTGGTATCATGGATTTTTTAGATTTTAAGTATGGAAATGGAGTTATCTGGTTCTCATTTTTCTGGGAACTGCTCTAGAAACCCTTTGAAACTGAAGAGTGGGAGTATAAATTCTTTGCATAGCAAAGAAAACAAGCCAGGAGGAAGAAGATCCAGAGGATATTCTAACGGACATTAGTTAAGCATCCCTGTGTTAGGCAGACACTAGAAAATCATACAAGTAAATTGCACATGCACATAAAGTGCATGTTTGTTAGATGAGAAGTTGAAAGCTGCACAAATGTGTAAAGAAAACCGGTTCATGCAATGATACTAATTCAAAACCTAAAAACTCTGCTGAAGGTCCAATCAAGAAGCATAAGGAAAAGGAGCTTATAATGTTAGTGCTATGGAAACAGACATTATCTCAGATATTTTGTAATTACCTTTGTGAGGACAATTTACAGAAAAGAATTTTTCACTGCTCTTGTATCATAAAATATTTTGGCAGCAGGTTAGGCTCATTCTCAGTGCTGTGTGAGATAGAAGGAATGACTATTTTGTGAATTGGTATATTCAAAGCAGGCTTTTCTAATAAGATTCCAGGTATGAAAAATAAATAATGTTTATCCATTTTAGGGATTGGTGATGTATGTGCTACTCTAAAAGAAATTTGAGTATGTGCTACTCTAAAAGGAATTTGTTTTGCTCCTTTACAGTGCTGCCATCAGAATATTACTTTGGTGAGACATTCAGGACCTCATTTGAAGTCCACCAACAAATAATTGTTAAAAATAAACAAAGAATTCAGAAAATGGAAAATAAATCAGATGATATTGACAAAAAATGGAAGTACTAATACAAGAAAATGAAAAATTAGAACAAGCAAATCAAAATCTAGAAGAAGTGGTGGCGATCTTAGAAATGGAGAAAGTGGAACACTATTTAAGATTTCAAAACATTCCTGAAGATAGAGAAGAAAACATAGCAGTTGTGATTATTGATCTTCTGGCAGAGGCTTTGAAAGCAGACTGAGCAGAGATGCAAATGGAGATAGATTAAATATTTTGTATGAATTCAAGCTACGCAAGGAAATATAAATTACCCAGAGAAATTCATGTAAGATTTATAAAGAAAACAACAAGAGATGAAATACTGAGAAAAGTTAGAGATGAGCCATTACAATACAAGAATAAAGAAATCTGGTGTTAAAGCAAATCCCCAAGAGAGTAAGAGATACCCAAAGACAATATCACTTCCTAACTACAAAGCTAATTGCAAAAGGCATAAATTTCAGATGGTTAATGCCAGAAGGGATCTTAATCAACTGGAATAATACAAGATACCGATTGGACTCAGTTTGGAAAGCAGAAGACTTTGGTGAAAGAAATCAAGCATTCTTAGATGAAGGAGTGCAATATCGACAAGAAACAAACAGAAGAAACAACTGAAGAAGCAACTATACAAACAGTAGAACAGAAAGAGAAACTTGACCAAGAGAGTGAAGGAACTGCCAGAGAACAGAGGACCACAAGATCGACAGGACCTAAATATAAATAGTTGAAATGGAGAAAGAAAACAGATTTTTTTCAGTGAATATAAATGGACTAAACTCCCCATCAAAAAGAAACAAAATTTTTAGAAGGCTACAGAAATTAAATACAGATAAAATTTGTTTGCAAGAAATGCATATAAAACACAATATTACAAGCTGTTGGAATACCCCCAAACTGAGAAACTTTACCATGCATCAGCACAACAGAAAAAAAAGAGGTGTAGCTATATATATTAAAGAGACAATAGATTCTAAAATGATTTATTCAGATGAAGAAGGAAGAATTATGATGGTAGAAATATACATACATCAAAAACAAATATTTTTGGTAGAAATCTATGCACCAAATAATAAGCAGGAGGAATTTCATCAAAATCTCCGTAGAAAAGTAACAGAAATGGAGTATCAAAAGGTTTACTTAGCAGGTGACTTCAATGCAATAGTGGAAGGAACATTAGACTATAAAAGTAGCAAAACAGGAAAAAGTAGAAGAAAAAGATTACCTAAAACTTTTTTTAACATGATAGGAGAAATTGGAGTACAAGATGTTTGGAGGGAAATCAATTCAGGAAAATCACAATACACATTTTATTCAAACAGTCATAAATCCTGGTCCAGAATTGACATGATTTGGATGACATCTGAAATGACAAGTATGCAGGAAATTGAGATAGAATCATGTACATGGGCAGATCACAATCCCTTAAAAGTGACATAGAGAGGAATACCAAAAAAGTCAAAATGGACTTTGAACCAATCTATATTTAAAGAAAGAGAATTTATAGAATTAGCAAAAAAAGAAATGGAGTTTTTCTTCAAAGAAAATAAAAAAGAAGATACAACATTACAAAACGTATGGGATACAGCCAAAGCATACTTTAGAGCAGTGGTTCTCAACCTGTGGGTTGGGACCCCATTTGGGGTCGAACGACGATTTCACGGGGGTCGCCAAACAAGGCTGTCCGCCATTTTTTCCCCTTTTCTTTGACCATGCCCCTGGCACCCGGTGATGTATAAGTGGTTGGGGGTCACCACAACATGGGGAACTGTATTATGGGGTCGCGGCATTAGAAAGGTTGAGAACCACTGCTTTAGAGGTATAGCTATAACATACCATGGCAAAAAACAAACAAACAGAAAAGACAGCAATATATACTATTAAGAGAAAAAAATTGAAAAACTAGAATCAGAACTGCAAATGAATCCGCAAAAGAAGATTTTGAAAAGAGAAATGAAAACAATAAAACACAAATTAAATTTGTTGGATTCAGAAAAATTGGCACAGCAAATAAAAAAAGCAAAACAAAACTTTTTTGAAAATACAAACAAACCAGGAAGATGGATAGCTTCTAAACTTAAAAAACAGAAGAAGAAACTGATAAATAATTTAGTAGATGAAAAAGGTTGCCTACAATTTAAAAATGAAGAAATAAAAAGATAATTAAAGAATATTAATTATTGTATGATATAGAAGAAATTCCAAGATAGAGAATGATTCAATATCTGGAAGAAAATAATCTTCCAAAAATTTCAGAAACCTGTAAACTATGTTAGAGGAAAAAATAACAATGAATGAAATAACAGAGGCCCTAAGAAGACAAAAAAAAAAAAAAAAAACCCACGAGAAAACACCAGAGCCAGATGGACTACTGGCAGAGTTATATAAAGCTTTACAAGATATATTAAGTGAACCATTGAAAGATGTTTGCAATGAACTTTTGTTGGAGGCTAAACTCCCAAATACATACATAGAAGCAAATATTACCTTAATACCAAAAGAAGATTCAGATTTGACACAGATAAAAAATTATAGACCGATATTGTTACTAAAGTGAATTATAAAATTTTTACTTCAATAATGGCAGAGAGACTGAAAAGATATTTAACTGAATTTATACATTCAGACCAAAATGGTTTTTTACCAAAGAGACAAATTAAAAATAATTTAAGAGTGATAATGGATATACTGGAATATTATGAATTACACCCAGGGAAACAACTGGCACTAATATTTCTAGATACCCAAAAGGCATTTGATAATGTTTCCTGGCAATTTATGATTCAGCAATTAAAACTAATGGACTAATGGACAGAACTTTATAAATATGATTAAAACAATATACAATAAACAAACAGTGAAAGTGATTGTGAATGGAGATTATACCAAGAACCTTGAGATAAGAAAAGGTACAAGGCAAGGATGTCCATTATCTCCATTGTTATTTATTTTGATCTTGGAAGTTTTAAATAGAAACATTAGACAAGATACAGAAATTAAAGGACTGGAAATAAAAGGCATTTGCTGATAATTTGGTATTTATTTTAGAAGAACCTTTGGAGATGATTTCTAAACTACTGGGAAAGATAGAACAATATGGAGAAATGGCAAAACTGAAAATAAACAGAGAAAAAACCAAAGTAATAGTTAAAAATCTTACAGATAAACAAAAAAAATAAACCCAAATGTCGGAAAAAATAGAATTGCAAATAGTTAAAAAGATCAAATATCTGGGAATATATTTAACAGCAAGATGTTCGACAATAAAAGAAGATAATTATATAAAACTATTGAATCAAGAATGGATTTGGAAAAACTGAAAAACTTGCAATTGTCAATATTAGGAAGAATTGCTACAGTGAAAATGAATATACTACCGAAAATCTTATTTTTATTTCAAACAATACCTATAAAACTTGAGAATTTTTTTTTAAGATTTAAATTCATTAATTTTGAAATTTATTTCGCAAGGAAAGAAAGCTAGAATTAAGATGAAAATGTTACAAGATGCCAAGGAAAATAGAGGTTTTGGTTTATCAGAGTAGATTTTATATTATCAAGCATCTGCTTAACATGGGTAAAAGAATGGATAACTCTTAGAAACAAAAGGCTGTTATATCTGGAGGGGCATGATTTACAATTGGGGTGGCGCGCTTTTTTATGGTACGGAAAAAATAAAATTCATAAATACTTTCAAAATCACTATATAAGAAATGCATTATTAACAACATGGAAAAAATAAAATATAAAATATATTTGAAAATTCCAGGGTGGTTGTCAACAATGGAAGCATTTGTATACCGAAATTTAGTGGACTTTGAAAAAATCGGGACATACAGAGATATTCTAAACTCTGAAAGGAATTTAAAATCTAAACAAGAAATGGAAAATCAGAGTATCAATTTATCATGGTGGGCACAGTTACAAATGCAAGCTAGATATGATAAAGATGTTAAACTGTACGGATTTTATAAGAAACAAACTGTGTTTGATAAGATACTGTTAACTTCTGATGAGAAACTAATTAAGAAAATGTATAATTTCTTTTTAACTTTGAAAATGGAAAACGAACAAGTTAAAGAAACAATGATAATGATGGGTGAAAATTTTTGGATACAATATAGAACTAGAAAATGGCAAAATTTATGGGAAAGAAATTATAAACCGACAAAGAAAATTTATATAAAATGTTTTATATATGGCGCTTGCCACCAGCAAGACTAGCAAAAATGTTTTAAAACATGTCAGATAGATGTTGGAAATGTAAACATAAGTCAGGCACTTATTACCATGTTTGGTGGACATGTGACAAAATAAAGAGTTATTGGGAAAAGATACATGCTTAGCTAGAAAAGATGTTGGGAGAACATGTAGATTTTAAACCTGAACTTTTTTTATTAGGTATAATGCCAGAAAAGACTGATAAACAAAGCATATATTTGATTTTGCATGTTACAACAGCGGCAATAATTATATTTGCACAATATTGGAAAAATGAAGGAATACCATCAGATGAAGAAATAATTAAAAAAATACTAGAATGCACAGAGATGGATAGACTGACTTTGAGACTGAAAGAAAAAGAAGAAACAGAATATTACCAAACTTGGGACTTATTTTATCAACGGCTAGAGAAAAGAACAAAGGATTAGGAATTAAATATGTATTAAATATGAATGTAAACTCAGACAGCACACTTGTTGAACAAATATTACTGAATGTATGGGAGAAAAAACCAATAAAAACTTTTTTAAAAAAGAACCCCATTGCTTGTATGCACACCTGTGCTAATAGATAACCAACATTATGTAAATTGAAAATCAGGAATAAAAATAGTAAGAAAAAGTCATGAAATAAGGAGGGGGGAAATGAAGTATATCTGGAACATAACAACACTATAGTACCTTTCTATCCTAACAGTCCATCCTTACGCTATTTCATATATTCTCTTTTGATTTTTAAACTCACATCTCTCATTTGAGAATTTTACCAATTCTGTCCAAAGCCACAACTTTCTTTATTTTCCTGTTTTCTCTTGATAGATTCAATGCTTTTTATATATAGAATTCTCATTCTATTTCTTTATATGAGCATACCACAATATTCATGCGATCAAAAGCATAATCTTCTACAAAGCTATTTTCACTATCTCCAACAAATGTTGATTTTTTTTACAATAGACTATATATAAAACCCCTACATTTCTATCAGTATTTCTACATCACTGTTTTCATCTTTAGTAAATATTTTACCAAGAACATAAATACATATGCTTCTCCTTTTTCATGATTTATTACACTTTGCAATTGTCCACTCTCATTTACAATTATTATTGTCTTTTATATATTCATGTCCATTGTTCTGTCATGCAATCTTTTTAAAAGTTGGTGGAAATAATCCAATTTATCAAATAATAACAGGATTAACTATTTACCAAAGCACATATATAGTTATTTTCCAAACAACACACCTCTAATCCTTATTCATTTATTGATAAATATATTAAAGAATGAAGGGGACACAACACCTCTTCATTTTATTCCCTACTCTGGGTTGAATTGTTCACTAAGCATTTTATAGATTCATAAGCATGATTTACATCCATTGTTTGCCACTTTTATCACATTCAGCAATCAATCTTCAACTCCACATTTGCGTGAAACATATCATTATTCAAGTCTATTCATATATAATCATATATTTTCTCTAATTTAGCCAACCTACAATAAAGTTCCTGTCTCCCATTCTCATTTCTGGTAGCTAAAGAGTAAAAATTTGGATTCTATATGCCCTGCCAGGCATAAAGGTGATTGTATTCTCTGCTTTTTTTCGCTGACATCTCTTGGACCTTTTTAATCAGAATTGTGTGCCAGACACTTTCCCTGATACAGCTAACAGAGTAATTCTTCTGTAATTTCTGAATTTACTCTTGCTCTCTTTCCCATTCTATAGTGCAATAATAGCATTCTTCCCATCATCAAGCACGAAGACCATCTGCACACTCATGTTAAACAAGTTACATAGTAATTCCAAAAGCAAACATTATCTACATTTTAACATTCCTCTACATTCACTTTAATATCTTTCAATATTCTCATAGTTTGTATGGCTTTCTTTTCATCAGTGTTTTCTGGTACTTCAACATTTATATAGCCTTTGCTTTGATTTCACTCTTCCAACTTCACTATCATTTCTATACAAATGTGTTCCTTCCAGCATTCCTTGTATGAGTTTTAATCCTTTTTCCCCCCATCACATTTATTCTTCTTAATTTATCTCATTTTGTTGGAGGCCCCCTGTGGTCTGCTTCATCCACTTCCCACACATAGTTTTTTTTTTTTAAATTTAGATCAAAATTATCCTGCATTTTCTCTACCTCTTTCAATCTTAATCCTTTGCTTTTTTTAACTACATTCTTTGCATTTTTTCTTAATATACACATTAGACAATATATTTATCTCTTCATCACTTGTTGCTACATGCTAGGGATTTTTTTTTTACATTCGTTCACAGTTTTCTTTGCTTCACCATTCCTTCAAAGCATCCTTTTTCATATTTCACCATACTGTAACAACGCACACTTCTCTGGCAGTCTGCAATATAATTCTTTTGATTCTGTTTCAAGCAGCTTCAACATTCTCTTTCTTTATGTCCACTTTCCAGACGTTACCTGGATGTATAGTAAGGAAGGGGACTTTAATAAAGATATGCAAGCTCTGTTGACAAGGCAATAAAGGGTAAAACATCATCTAAGTTCAGAACAGCCAGATAATGTCTGGAGATGACTCAGAAAGAAACCTTGCTAATTAATTGAACTATAAGAAGGAGAAGGCATATTCAATAAGAGGAAAAAGCAAAAGAACAAGATGCAGATCCAGAAGATTAAGAAACAACTTCAAAGACACACTACAACAGCATTAAGTAACAATAGTTGAGGCTGCCAGAAGTGCAATAACCAGAACTTTGTATTTCCCTTGACACCAGGAAGGGGAGGAGGAGGGAGAAAGGGAGGAGGAGGTCAAGCACAACAAGATTTATCTAAGTTAGTCAGTTATCACAGCCTGTCTCAATAAAAGTATTTTTAGCCTTCCTATAGAATTGATTTCTTGGTCTGATTCCTGATTCAAGAACAGGTACAATCAGTACACAAGATGGATTTGTGCAAAGTTCTTCCGACCATAGCTGCTCTCCACTCCTTAAGCAAGAGCTGTAAGTCCTGGAGAACCCTTAGTTTTGGCACATTTGGACCAGTATACCAAAATGCAATCAAAACTTAGCTTTCTCCCAAGCTTGTCCATGCCATTCAATACAAGTTAGGATCTCTAATCTAGAGATCACTTTGCAAGCCTACATGCTGCTGCCCACCTCCCAACAATCATAGATACAAAACTCCTGGCTATTTAGTTGGGAAAAAATGCAGCCATATCACTATCAAAAGATGCTTTTACCCCTTGTACAATTAATGCACCGATTTTAACATAACTTAAACATATACCACACTGTTTGCAAAAAATTACCACACTTGAACTCCTAGAGAAGATATCTAAATTTCATTCAAAATATTCTTACCTCTGTCAAACCTCAGTCCAACAATTTAAGACCACTTTGTTCTGATATTTCATGTGATTTTTAACATCCTTCTATCATTCTCTGGAGTCCACATCTCTGTAGTATTGCTATTAAGGTACTAAGCTTGTATCTTTGTGTATTCAAACTCTGACCCCAATAGTTTTAAGAATAAAAAAAAACCTCCTGTCTGTAAACAATCTGGTTTTTGTATGATGCAAGGCTAAAACTGTAGGCATACTGTGGCTACCAAACCATTTGGGTTTTTCTTTTCAACGCATAAGCTTTAGAAAACACTATAATCACCAGGATTCATGAACTTTAGAGGCACAGAACACCCTAAAGTGATAGTACCATACAGATCTGCATTTATTTATTTATTTTTAATACGTGGGGGTGGGTGGATGTTAAAAGAATTCAATGATGAAATGAGAAATAATATTGAATTGTAAAACCAGATAGAAATACATCCCAATGCAAAACAATGTTCCTTTGCAGCTGTGAGATCTCACTGCACGTGAGGTATTTAAAATATTTAATTAAAGATTTCTTAGCAGCTCTCAAAGCTGGATATAGCCAGCAATAATAAAAGAACACGCAGGTGTACATCGTATAAAACACTGTACTGCAATTACAACTGCATTACATTAGGAGCAAGCAAAAGAGGTTCTTTTTAACTTGTATTCTCTGATCTATTGTGACAATCTTTTTTTCTTTCTTGTATAATATATTTTGAAACTAAACCATCAGAAAATTCTCAGTCATAGTTTAAGACACTTTTACAGGTAACTTATTAGTGATTATATTTCTATCACGTCCACAAGAGAAAGAAGCCATATCTGCCATCCCAAAAATATGTTTTAAGCCTTATGATATTGATAGCATTATTCCAGTATTTGAGGGGCTACTACAAAGAGGAGGGGGTCAATTTATTTTCCAAATAAATGGGAAGGCAGGACAAGAAACAATGGATAGAAACTAATCAAGGAGAGAATCAACCTGGAATTAAGGATAAACTTGTTAACAGTGAGGATAATTAACCAGTGCAACAGCTGATGGGTGCTTCATCACTGGAGATTTTTAAGAAGAGACTGGATAGCCACTTATCTCAAATTGTATAGGGTCTCCTGATTGAGCAGGGGGTTGGACTCCAAGGTCCCTTCCAGCTCTGTTCTGTTCTGATTGAATTGAAATGAATGTAGCTAGGCACTATTTTAACTTGCCTCCAGGACTCAAAACTTAGTTCATGCTCACAAAAATGGAAAATAAGCCTGTGGATTTTTAGATTGACAAACTAATGGTGATTGGTCCTTCAGTGCTGTTCAGTCTAAAAGCCATCAGCAGCTGGCAGCTGGGGTGATCCTGCATGTCAAGTATTCCAGCAGAGTTTAATCAGTCATACAGTGCTCACACAACAAACAACAACAACAACAAGCCCAAAGGGGTGAGGGAAATACTTATACTCAGCACCTCTGCATATCCTGCCAAGTCATTTTCATCTTCACAGCATCTCTTTAAAATTCCTATAAAGCCTAGAGTGCACAAAGGACTGCATAGCCCCTCTTCTTCTCTTCTCATGTCCTAACATTTTTTTTAAAAAAAGCCAAACTCCAATAAATTCCTTCTTCCACCAATAAGAGGAGCTGTTACCTCCTTAACCCTGACCATCTCCATTGTTTTATTCTCTTGGAGTTTATTGATCCTTTTATGTACGTAATGCAAATTGACATTTAATACCTCAGCCAAATTAACAGGGCTTAAATATTAAAGGACTTTTCTCTTTTAATTAACTGCTGCAAAAAAAGGCCTGCAAGCACTTATTTGCTGAAAGAGTTGTCTCCAGCAACTTTTTCCAGGTTCGGCCCAGCTGATGGGATGCTATCCCGCTTCACAGAACGAAGCATTCCCAAAGGCTTTTAGTGTGTCTGAGCTGTTAGCACTTTCAGATAGTCCAGACAAGAGTGCTAGCTCTATTGTTATTTTATTTTTATTTTTTTTAGCTCTAGCTAAAAAAATAGCGCTAGCTCTATTGTTATTGTAAGGTTACATGAACAATATCTTGCAAGACTTAAAAGTATTTCTTCCCTCTTCCCCCCACCCCAGAAAAAATAGGGAGTGTCCTTTCTGAAGCACCTCCCACCCTCCTCTCTTCTTTTGCAGACTGAAATATCTTTTTCATGCCAAGTCCAGTCTGTGGCTCAATGAAGAAGGAACAATTCTTTAACCATTTGAATAGTCACCTGTCTGAAAGCCAAACTCTAGGCCAGGGTCTTCAAACTTGGCCGCTTTAAAACTTGTGGACTTCAGCTCCCAGAATTCCTCAGCCAGCCATGCTGGGAATTGAAGTCCACAATTCTTAAAGCAGCCAAGTTTGAAGACCCCTGTTCTAGGTACTTACAACCAAAAAACACAGGAAAGTTGCTCATGTTGTTTATTTGTACAGAGTTCTAAAACTAAGATGGCTTTTGATGAGGACAAGTAATGCTTACCGCAACTGATTGTAGACTGTAAAATTGGGATGCCAAAATCCTGACTTACACCACTTCCCTTTCTTTAAGCAGGAACTAGGAAAGCCATTTTATTCCTATTTCTTTTTTTCAAAAGCTTTAATACAAAGTTGCAATGGTGACTCCTTGCTTTCTTTAAAAACCAACTTGACTAAATTTGATGGTTAAAAACAATTCTCAAATAAATAAACAACAAAAATATATGAGCAGCAGCATCCCTTCAACCCATCTATGGTTCTAATTATTTGGGTGCAGATTGTATGGAATCACTTTCTAAATATACTAGTATCCATACTGACTTTGTTTTCAGTTTTGTCCAACAGACAGGATTTTGTCATAATCTGTTGGGAAAACTTGCTGTTTACAATTGAATCTAATGGATCACACTTTGAAAAAAAAATCTTTCTATCAAATCATATCAAAGCATTGCCAAGGTGGAACAGTAATAGTTTATTTATTATTCCTTTGTAAACCTCTGCTTA
The DNA here is from genome assembly GCF_016545835.1 of Crotalus tigris. Taxonomy (NCBI): domain Eukaryota; kingdom Metazoa; phylum Chordata; class Lepidosauria; order Squamata; family Viperidae; genus Crotalus; species Crotalus tigris. The sequence goes on from NW_024096794.1 coordinate 1,402,072, forward strand.
ATAACCTGTTTTCAGCACTCAGAGTATATAGCAATCAGCAGAGAATATAGGTAGTCCTCTTCTTACGACCACAATTGAGCCCAAACTTTCTCTTGTTAAATGAGACATTTGTTAAGTGAGTTTTGCCCCACAACTTTTCTTGCAGCAGTTGTTAAGTGAATCATGGCAGTTGTTAAGTTAGTGACACAGTTGTTAAGTGAATCTGGCTTCCCCATTGATTTTACCTGTCAGAAATATGAATCAGTTGCCAAGCATCTGAATTTTGATCACATGATCATGGGGATGCTACAAATGTTGTAATTGTGAAAAATGGTCATAAGTCTCTTTTTTCAGTGCCATTGTAACTTTGAACGGTCATTAAATGAACTGTTTTAAGTTGAGGACTGACTACATGTACGGTCTATATTACTCATTATTCTTAAAAATCAATCAACTTTGAGCATCAATGAACGTTTCTCCAAGCATCAGAATATGACTGGCTGAAAATTAACTGTGTTGATCCCTAGTATCCATTGTACACTCTTTCACCTGTTTTTTTCTCCAGGCAGCAAACAAAAATAGAAGTTGTGGCTAAATTATACTGAATTATTCCCAAACATCATGATCATCGATCATAAGTCAGGGTAGTGATGGAGCTTCCTTTACTACAGTGGTTCTCAACCTTTCTCATGCCGCGACCCCATAATACAGTTCCCATGTTGTGGTGACCCCCAACCACTTATACATCACCGGGTGCCAGGGGCGTGGCCAAAGAAAAGGGGGGAAAAATGGCGGACAGCCTTGTTTGGCGACCCCCGTGAAATGGTCGTTCGACCCCAAATGGGGTCCCGACCCACAGGTTGAGAACCACTGCTTTAATAGTTCAACCTAGGATTTTGTTGTTGTTGTTGTTAATTGCGAAGTCGTGTCCGACCCATCGCGACCCCATGGACAACATTCCTCCAGGTCTTCCTGTCCTCTACCATCTTCTGGAGTCCATTTAAATTCACACCTACTGCTTCAGTGACTCCATCCAGCCATCTCATTCTCTGTCGTCCCCTTCTTCTATTGCCTCAATCTTTCCCAGCATTAGGCTCTTCTCCAGTGAATCCTTCCTTCTCATTAGGTGGCCAAAGTACTTGAGTTTCAACTTCAGGATCTGGCCTTCTAAAGAGCAGTCGGGGTTGATCTCTTCTAGGACTGACCGGTTTGAACGCCTTGCAGTCCAAGGGACTCGCAGGAGTCTTCTCCAGCACCATAGTTCAAAGGCCTCAATTCTTTTGCGCTCAGCCTTTCTTATGGTCCAACTTTCACAGCCATACATTGCAACTGGGAAAACCATGGCCTGGACTATACGCACTTTTGTTGGCAGGGTGATGTCTCTGCTTTTTAGAATGCTGTCTAGATTTGCCATAGCTTTCCTCCCCAGGAGCAAGCGTCTTTTAATTTCTTGGCTGCAGTCCCCATCTGAGGTGATCTTGGAGCCCAGAAAAATAAAATCTGTCACTACCCCCATTTCTTCCCCATCTATTTGCCAGGAATTGAGAGGGCCGGATGCCATGATTTTGGTTTTCTTAATGTTGAGTTTCAAGCCAACTTTTGCACTCTCCTTCTTCACCCGCATCAAGAGGCTTTTTAGTTCCTCTTCACTTTCTGCCATTAGAGTGGTATCATCTGCATATCTTAGGTTGTTGATATTTCTCCCGGCAATCTTAATTCCAACTTTTGATTCATCTAGCCCTGCCTTTCTCATGATGTGCTCTACATATAAGTTAAATAGGCAGGGCGACAGTATACAGCCTTGCCGGACTCCTTTTCCAATTTTGAACCAATCAGTGGTTCCGTGTTCGGTTCTCACCATTGCTTCTTGACCCGCATATAGGTTTCTCAAGAGACAAATGAGATGGTCTGGTACTCCCATCTCTTTAAGAACTTGCCACAATTTGTTGTGATCCACACAATCAAAGGCTTTTGCATAGTCAATGAAGCAGAAGTAGATGTTTTTCTGGAACTCCCTAGCTTTCTCCATGATCCAGCGTATGTTGGCAATGTGATCTCTAGTTCCTCTGCCTCTTCGAAATCCTGCCTGTACTTCTGGTAGTTCTCGATCCACATACTGCTGGAGTCTAGCTTGTAGGATTTTAAGCATAACTTTACTAGCATGTGAAATGAGTGCAATGGTGCGATAGTTTGAACATTCTTTGGCATTGCCTTTCTTTGGAATTGGAATGTAAACTGACCTTTTCCAATCCTGTGGCCACTGCTGAGTTTTCCAAATTTGCTGGCAAATTGAGTGTAGCATTTTTACTGCATTGTCTTTTAAGATTTTGAATAGCTCAGCTGGAATACTGTCACCTCCACTAGCTTTGTTGTTGCTCAGATTTTCTAAGGCCCATTTCACTTCACATTCTAGGATGTCTGGTTCGAGGTCAATGACCATCTCATTGTGGTTATCTGGGATGTTAAGCTCATTCTTGTATAGTTCTTCTGTGTAGTTTTGCCATCTCTTCTTAATCTCTTCTGCCTCTGTTAGGTCTCTGCCATTTTGGTCCTTTATCATGCCCATCTTTGCATGAAACGTTCCCTTCATATCTCCAATTTTCTTGAAGAGATCTCTGGTCCTCCCTGTTCTGTTGTTTTCTTCTATTTCTTTGCACTGTTCATTTAAGAAGGCATTCTTATTTCTTCTAGCTACTCTCTGGAATTCTGCATTCAATTGGGTGTATCTTTCTCTTTCTCCTTTGCCTTTCGCTTCCCTTCTTTCCTCAGCTATTTGCAAAGCTTCCTGAGACAGCCATTTTGCTTTCTTGCATTTCTTTTTCTTTGGGATGGTTTTTAGTTGCTACCTCTTGTACAATGTTGCGAACTTCCATCCATAGTTCTTCAGGCACTCTGTCTATCAGATCTAATTCCTTAAATCTATTTGTCACCTCTACTGTATATTCATCAGGAATATGATTTAGTTCATACCTGAGTGGCCTAGTGCTTTTCCCTACTTTTTCAATTTAAGCCTAAATTTTGCAATGAGAAGCTCATGATCTGAGCCACAGTCAGCTCCTGGTCTTGTTTTTACTGACTGTATAGAGCTTCTCCATCTTTGGCTGCAGAGCACATAGTCAATCTGATTTCTATGTTGACCGTCTGGTGATGTCCATGTGTAGAGCCGTCTCTTGGGTTGTTGGAAAAGAGTGTTTGTTATGACCATCGTATTCTCTTGACAAAATTCTATTAGCCTGTGCCCTGCTTCATTTTGTTCTCCAAGGCCAAACTTGCCTGTTATTCCGGTTATCTTTTGGCTTCCTACCTTAGCATTCCAATCCCCCATGATGATAAGGACATCATTTTTGGTGTTAATTCTATAAGGTGCTGTAGGGCTTCATAGAACCGGTCAATTTCATCCTCTTCAGCACCAGTGATTGGGGCATAGATTTGGACTACTGTGATATTGAATGGTTTGCCTTGGATTCGAATTGAGATCATTCTGTCATTTTGGGGATTGTATCCCAGTATTGCTTTTCCTATTCTTTTATTGACTATGAAGGCTACTCCATTTCTTCTGAGGGGTTCTTGCCCACAGTAGTATACCTGATGGTCATCTGAGTTAAATTCACCCATTCCTGTCCATTTTAGTTCGCTGATTCCTAAGATGTCGATGTTCAGTCTTGTCATCTCTTTTTTGACTACGTCTAGCTTGCCTTGATTCATGGATCTTACATTCCAGGTTCCTATGGAGAAAAAATCTTTACAGCATCGGACTTTCCTTTCACCACAGCTATATCGGCTTTGGCCCAGTCGCTTCATTCTTTCTGGCACTACTAGTACTAGCCCTCTGCTCTTCCCCAGTAGCATATTGGACACCTTCCGACCTGAGGGGCTCATCTTCCAGCGTCATATCTTTTTTCCTTTTAGTACTGTCCATGGGGTTTTCATGGCAAAGATACTGGAGTGGTTTGCCATTTCCTTCTCCAGTGGATCACATTTTGTCAGAACTCTCTGCTATAACCTGTCCGTCTTGGGTGGCCCTGCACGGCATAGCTTATAGCTTCATTGAGTTATGCAAGCCCCTTCGCCACGACAAGGCAGTAATCCATAAAGGGGCAACCTAGGATATTCATATTTATTTATTTTGTATTCCATCTTTATTATTTTTATAAACAACTCAAGGTGGCAAACTTATCTAGTACTCCTTCCTCTTCCTATTTCCACCCAACAACCTCATGTGTGAGTTGGGCTGAGAGAGAATGTCTGGCTCAAGGTCACCCAGCAGACTTTCATAGCTAAGGCAGAATTAGAACTCATGGTCTCCTGGTTTCTAGCCTGGTGCCTTAACCATTAGACCAGCTAGCTGAAAGTTAAACATATGGAAGGCAGTTGAGGGGTAAGATCAAGAGCTTCTCAGTCAGCAATGTACAGAAATGTAGATTTCTCAGGGCCCAGAAGTTGTTAAAGAGTTGCATTTAAGATTATGGTACTGTCCCTGAATGAACAATGAACAATTTTGTTCTCTTTGCTTATGATACCAGAGAACAGCAGTACAAAGATAATTATGGAAGATAATTATATGGAAGATGCAAATAATATGTGATGAACTTATCACATACTGATGTACTCTCTACATGTGCTGGACTGTAACTCATATAACTATGCTGCCTTGGGATGATAGGAACTGCATCACAACAGTTCTGGGTGTTCTTGCAGGGATTTTTTTTTGGAGTGGGTGGGAATGACACACGTTCTACATCTACTAATCATGCTATCTTGATCACCATGGGGCATTTTTTTTATACATCCAGATATTCTTCTCTATTCTTTATTTTACTTAGCAAATTCATATTTTGGCTTTGTATTTCAACCTTTATAAAATGGTTTACAGGTTACAAATAATCACAATCTTAATCAGTCAAATGTTACTGGTTCTGTTTTAGGAAAGTGCAAGATAACAGTTTTATAAGTGCACTTGCAGCATCCTTATAACACACACTCTCAAAATTAGAAACATGCCCACTACCCAAAGCAAAGCCACAAGCTACACCTGCTCTTTCTCATGTGCAGAGCCACAAATTTATTTACCTAGGCCACAGAGAGCCTGGATTTGAAATCTGTATGCTTTGAAAACGATTCAGGAGAGGTGCTTTGCAATACGCAGAATGTGAACGGAGCATCTCTTTGAAATAACAATTATTGAATGGTGGCGTAGTGGTTAAAGTGCAATATTGCAGGCAATCTCTGCCCACAGCCTGGAGTTCGATCCTGATGGGGCTCAAGGTTGACTCAGCCATTGAGAACCTTCTGAGGACAGTAAAATAAGAACCCAGATTATTGAGGGGCAGTATGCTGACATTTTAAACTGCCCATAGAGTGCTATAAATCACCATGGGGCAGTATATAAATCTAAATGTTATTGCTATTGCTATTGCTATTAAAAAACTAACTGCTTTAAAGAACTACTACAATTGCATTTCCCTTGTCTGAAGCACTTTTTCCAAATCATTACTGAAGCATGTATAACCCTATCAACCCAAGCTAGCCAATTGATGTTCCTGGATAGAAAGGACTATAAAACAATCATGTTCAAATTAATCCTTGTCTGAGCAAGGTCTTTTTGGTTAGGGTGCATTCTTATGTCCATCAGCTGGCTTGTCCTTTCGTGCTGGCTTTTCTCTTTTCTTTTTCATTCCTAGATTTGGCACCAGTTTACTCTCCAAATTCTGCTTTTGGAATATCGCACAGGTGATTCCTGGCACACCTCTTAGCTCTAACATCCTAGCTAAATCTTTGGCCCTTATTTCTTGGCTCAACTCTGACTCCATTGCCGATGGAATGGGGTTGCCAGCAGGATATAATAGGCATCTTAACTAGATGCCTAAAATAGCATTGCAATAGTGCCAAGAGTTAATTTGAGGAAAGGAAATTCAACAACATGATAAGATTCACTGGAAAAATCATCCTGCTATTATTGACAAACTAATTTCTAAAGCAGTGGTTCTCAACCTGTGGGTCGGGACCCCATTTGGGGTCGAACGACCATTTCACGGGGGTCGCCAAACAAGGCTGTCCGCCATTTTCCCCCCTTTTCTTTGGCCACGCCCCTGGCACCCGGTGATATATACGTGGTTGGGGGTCACCACAACATGGGGAACTGTATTATGGGTTCGCGGCATTAGAAAGGTTGAGAACCACTGTTCTAAAGGAACACTATATTTAGGGATTGTAAGCGATGGCCTGAAATCATATGACAGAAGGAAATCTTTCAAAATGTATAGTGCCAGGGATAGGCAATCTTGGCTCTTTTATGACTCGTGGACTTCAACTCCCAGAATTCCTGAGCCAGCTGGCTCAGGAATTCTGGGAGTTGAAGTCCACGAGTCATAAAAGAGACAAGGTTGCCTATCCCTGTACTATACAAACCATTACCACTACCATCCCACCCCTCAAAAAAAACCTGACATTCTACCAGGAAAAGAAATACAAAACTTAGCAGCTGATATGTACATCTTTAAGGATCAGAGAACTAAAATTACTATGAGAAATTAAGTTCCAACATAGAAGGTAAGCTATGGAAGCTTTTCAACTGAATCTCTGATCATTCTTGGCCCTAAAAAGACCAAAGAACCTTGGTTTGGATCTGCACTAGACATTTCCTTTAAGGGTCTTTCTGCAGATTGCTTTAAATATGCCACTCTCCCCCTCATACACATCCATTGTTTCAATCTATGATGAAACGTTAAAATCGTTTATATTCCTTGGTTGTTTCTGGACCCACTGAGCACATGCATTTTGAGAATTTCAGTGCACTGTATCAATGCCAAGTTCAATCACCAACCAACTTTGGAATCAAGGTAGGGGGTTGTTTGCATTTTTGTGAACAATCTATGGAAGGATTCATTTTTTCTAATGTATGCACAAATACTCCTGTGACAATACAAATTAGATGAAGGAAACCACCAAGATTTGAAATTTATAAACACTTTTTCAAATACCTAGAGGTTTATACTCCAAATGAGAGAATGATTAAAAATATCATGGTTTGATATATTAACAGTGGTGAAAGTGTCTCTAGTTCCTTGCTTTTAAAATCTTCCAAACAATTCAATATACATAGAAAAGCAAAGAAACAGATTCACATAAGTGATGGATCTGTAAACTTATTCAGTCTTTTTTAACTGAACTTTTTATTAAAATAGGACATATCATAATCAGATTGTTATATTGGATTTTAAATTGGCTTTACTAAGGTTTTTTTAAAAATATATAAAAAATAGACAACACCTTAAAACAGGGATCCCCAACCCTCAGTCTATGGACTGGTATCAGTCTGTGGCCTATTAGGAACTGGGCTGCACGACTGGAGTTGAGCAGTGGGCAAGCAAAACTGTACATGCATGGGATTTAGGTTGTACGCTTCTTCTCTCCTCCCACCCATACGTAGAAAAACTGTTTTCCATGAAACCAGTCCCTGGTGTCAAAAAAATTGGGGACTGCTGCCTTAAAACATAAAGATTTGTTAGTTTTCTTATTAGTTGCAGCCAAAAAGTTCTGGAAAACAGGACAGGATTACATTACTTCCACATTGTGGCAACGAGTATATGCTGAAAATTGTTCTAATGCAAGAAAAAAAATGACCAAAAAAAGATGCAAATATCATAACACAGAAGATGGCATTTTACACCTGCTTAATTTTGCACAATTATCTACTACCCACTTTGAGATTCCTAGATACTCTACTTAAATAAGGTTAGATGTATTTTGCTTCTGTATATATTCCACGTTACTGTTCATTATTAATGAAGGATGTTAGTCAGCCTAAAAAGTGCCTTCCAACATTTTGAACTTATATATTAATATGCATTTGCAGTGAAACTTTTTCTTTGGAGAGTGGGGGAGAAAGTTAAAATTGAAAAATGTAATCCAGCTCACCATATACTGAATTAACCTATGCTATGTTGATTACTCTTGGCCATTCTTGATGGCCTCTTTTCAGTTTCCAGGAGAAGCTGAATTTAGGGAAGCATTTTTGAGCAGAAACACAAGGCTATAAGTATTTAAACCTTCCTGTGTTACCATTAATCCAAATAAGGTTTGTTCTCAAATTATATTCTTTATTGGTATAAAGATGGGTTTGGAAGAATGACAGTCACAAAAGCTTTGAATTTTACCATCTTAATTTAACAATAACCTAACATCAAAATATTTAGGAGGACCTTCTCTTCTTTGACAACAAACATAACAAATTTTTCTTTAATACCCAATGGTTTTTACTTAATCCCATGAAAAAGACAAATAAGAAGAAATATTTTCCCTATCACCGTGCATAGCAGCAACTTGCATCAGGGCACATCCGCTGGATAATCATGCAACAAAATTGTGTGACCATCAGAACAAACAGTTTATTTTGTGCCCCATTAATGGCTTTTCCATATGCTCATCCAGCTGTGCAGAACAGCTGGCCCAGCTGCAACAACTGCACATATGTTAGTTATTCTTGTATTTCTGCTTGTCAACAATCAGCTCCCAAAGAGAATGTAATTCCCTCTGGATATGCAGTTCTTCCAAGAGATGTCATAAGCAATGATGCAATGGCCATTTTGCAATGTCTTAAAGATCTATTTATCTGAATCATCCTTCTGTAGCCATTACCTATACCTAAGGCTACAGCTGTCCTCAACTATAACATTAACCATTGAAATGCTGTACTATCTACTGTCACTTAAAATCTCTTTGGTCCTTTGTCTGATGTGAAAGATTTGTTCCTAACCAGATTAGCAGCTGTTGACTTCTGCAGCTCAGAAATCTCCTCCACAACACAAGAAGCAGGGCAAATCAGTGTAACTTAACATCTAGACTGACTGACAGTGATGAGATAAATTCCTAAATCTCAACTGATGCTGGCACAAAGTACATGTGATTGAAAGGGAAACATTTTAACAGGAGATTGTAAACAGGCACACATATCCCTTCATAACCAGGTTCAGCCCCATAGAAAGTTCTACATAAAGATTTTTAGCTATACTGGACATACCAACTTTACAGTTTGAACTTAAGATGAGGTTATAGATCTTGTTTAAAGGATGAAGATCTTGACAGGAAAGGTCTAAAAGGTTTATGTACTAGAAAAGCTAGGAAAAAGGATATCAGCTGGAAAGCATTTCTCAATTAGTTTCTTATATCAAGAAACAAAACAAAGGTTCTCCCAGAGACATAATTCATTTGGCAAATATGGTACAAGTAGCAAGACTTTCACAAAAGATGATTCTGAGATAAACTGGTTTCTTTTCAAAAAAAAGTCACCTGGGTGTCTTTTGCAGATAGGTAAAGAAAACCAAATTGATTACAGGCATTGGCATAGGGCAGAGTAGGCAACCTCGGCTCTTTTATGACTCATAGACTTCAACTCCCAGAATTCCCAAGTCAGCTAGGATAGGGTCTCTTGCTTAAGCAGGGGGGTTTGACTAAAGAAGATGTCCAGGATCCCTTCCAACTCTGTTATTCTGTTAGCCAGCTCAGAATCAGTGAGAGAGAGAGAGAGACAGAGAGAGAGAGAGAGAGAGAGAGAGAGAGAGAGAGAGAGAGAGAGAGGGAGAGAGAGAGAGAGAGAGAGAAAGAGGGAGAGAGTTATAAACTGATATTAACACTTCACGTGATCTTGATTCTGTTAATGCAGCCTAGCACTGTTAGCTTTTTGGGCAGCTGCAGCACACTGCTGGCTCATATTTAAGTGATTGTCCACTAGGACTCCGAGGTTCCTCTCACAGTTACTACTATTGAGCAAGGTACCACCTATACTGTACCTGTGCATTTGGTTTTTCTTGTCTAAATGTAGAACCTTACTTTTTTCACCACTGAATTTCATTTTGTTAGATAGCGCCCGAGGTTCAAGTCTGTTGAGATCCTTCTATATCTTAAGCCTATCTTTGTAAAATACACTGGGGAAGTTTTTGAAGAGCTGATCTGTGTAGGTAGAGAGTGACTGTCTAGAACAGTGATGGCGAACCTTTTAGAGACCGAGTGCCCAAACTGCAACCCAAAACCCACTTATGCATCATCGAGTGCCAGGTGGTTGTGGCCCATTGGATGGGCATGGCCCATTAGGTGGGTGTGGCCAATTAGGTGGGTGTGGTCAATTGGGTAGGCATGGCCAATTGGGTGGGCATGGCTGTGGTGGTAATGTCAGATTGGGTGGGACTAAAAAGTTCAATCAATCAATTCCATCTTTGCAAGATCTTTTTTTTCCCCGCGAGAAGTCGAAATTGACTGATTGAACCTTTTTTTTTTTTTTGCACACGGAGGCGGAGGCCTGAAGCAAAAAGGTTTTATAAAACCCAGGACTGGGGCAATGGCGCGTGTGCCCACAGAGAGGGCTCTGAGTGCCGCCTCTGGCACCCGTGCCATAGGTTTGCTACCACTGGTCTAGAATATGGGCCTTCATGTACAAATGAAAACTTATATATGGGCTGGAATACCAGTGGGTAGCAGCTCCTCACTGCAGACCATTTTGGAGGCTAGCTCCTCAATGATGTCAGCAGAGAGATTTTGAGAGGGGAGTGGCAAATATATTCCCTGAACAAGGCTATTGTTTACAAAGTGAGAAACTCATTTCTGCAAAAGCTTTGTTATGATCTGGAAATCTAATCCCCTTTTCTATTTCAGTCAATTTATGGAAATACACTGTTATTTCCTTCAAAAGACTTCTCATCCTGTCACTTTCTGATGTACAACTACAGACAACAATCCATGGTGACCAAAGAAAACATTCCACACTTTATGAGTTAAGAAGGATATGTGGCTTTATTCCAGGCCAGGTCAACTATCTACCTATCCAGGCTAGGTAATCTATTCTGACTAGCAACTGTTCTCTGGGTTTTTGTCATTTGTTATCTAACTTTTTAATTTAAGAGAAGGAAGGAAGGAAGATTTATCTCCAGGGCTACACTTTTTTTCAAGCATCCAAGGTCTACAGGTGGGATGGCTAATATTGTAATGAGGCCACCAGTGAGGATGAAGCTAAAAATTTTGACTGTTTTTCATTTTCATAATGTTTTTGCAAATACAAAAATGTTTTCTTAAGCCTCTCAAAGGCTTGACATCCTTATTTTAAACCTTAAATAGTTAAGTAAAGATTAAAAATCAACAGTAACTTGAAGGTGACAAAAATGATTGGGAGAGCCCTTGCATACTGCTCTCTTTTTACTGAAAATGCCAGTGGGGAATTTCTATATTTATGCACACACACTCTGAGATTGTCAAAATCTACAGATGATCTCCAGAGAATTTCAGCATGATAATAAGAGTGACTGAAATAGTTCTGAAGTCATTACAATAGAGTCATCTTCTATGTTTTATTTGCTTATTTGTTTTTTACATTTCTATCCCATTGCAATTTAAACAATCTTGCTGGCTTAGATAGAAGCCGGAAAATCCATGGTAAAAGATTCCATAAAAGCAACATCCACCAAGCATATAAATAAAAACAATAAAAAAGTTAAAGATGTTGTGATAAAATCAGGTTCTCATCAAAGAAAGGTAATATCTGAAAGTACATACAGTGAGGTAAACGTGATTTTTCTCCTCACCCAGAGCTCCCTGTATTCCTTATGAATAAAACCAGCTAGTAGAGTTTATGGCCAAGTAATTTACATGAAAGAGAACCTGCATTTGTCAAGTATTTTGTGTCTTTATTGATAAGAAAGAAGCTTCCAGGTGGCTCTTTATAAAATTGTCTTGTAAAATCTCATTACTAGGAGAGCAAATCATTAGAGAGACCAAGACAGCTGATATCTACACAGATGCCATCACAATATAACAATAAAAGCATAGAGTTTGTAAGTAGAAAAAAGAAACACAATCTCACCTTTTCCTTTAAATTAATGTAAACCCTTCCAGATGAGGTGCAGAATGTGAAAAGAGCTACAAATAGTGAATTCGTTGAGAATTTTCAGAGTTCCATTTCCAATTTTGTTGTCTTGATTTCCAACCTTGGGTAATTTTTTTAACTTCTTTCTCTTTCAATTTCCCTAGATGATTAATGGGGAATTATCATATTGCTCCTTTGTCATTTGATATTTATAAGGTTATTGTTTATATGGCTTTTGTTGAACATGCAAAGTGTTGTATAAATTGTTCAGTATTATTGTTCTTATTAACTTCCACACAGGGGGATTATACGACTTTATAATTAATGCTTGTAAAACAATCTCAGATCATCCCATGGAAGGAGCCAGAGAAGTTCAAAGGCTTAAAGTGTTCAGTAATCTGCTGTGGGCTTTAATTCTCTCTGCAATGCTTAATTGAAAAAGGAAAAGAAAAATAAATCTAATATTGTTCCCCCTGCAAAGAAGAAGAGCTGGGTTGATTATGCCATGCATTGTATCATCCTATCTTAATTTAGAGTTATACCATCACCTTCGAGAATCTTGTATAGAGAATGCTTTCTTGCTTCAGGCAGTGAATGAGCAGTGCTGATGAAATTGACTGGTACCTGTCACTCTTACTAGTTAGACCAGACAGGATACACGATTAGATAAACTAGTTCTAGTTTACCATAAAGCTATATTAACAGAATCTTGCAAGTTTAAAAATACAATTTTCACACCATCATATTTAGAGTCCGAGAACTTAAGGGGATTCTCTTCTGAATCTGTTGCTCTGCTCACTATGCAACTGCAGACTGTACTGTCTTTTATCTAGCCATTCCCTAGGCCAGTGGTTCTCAACCTGTGGGTTGGGACTCCATTTGGGGTCGAACGACCATTTCACGGGGGTCGCCAAACAACGCAGTCCGCCATTTTTTCCCCCTTTTCCTTAGCTGTGCTATTCCCTTTTTATTCTGTTGGCTTTTGAAAGCCAATAAAATAGACTCTCTTGAATAGAGTCTAATTCTATTGGTTTTCAAAAGCCAATAGGAATTGTCCAGGCTGTCTCTGCCCTGCTGAGCCCGCCAAAAGTCCCATTCTGCAAACGGTGCTGCACCAGTTGAGTAGTCCTCGACTTACGACCGGTTGAGTAGTCCTCGACTTACGACCGGTTGGGAGTCGCGGCATTAAAAAGGTTGAGAACCACTGGCCTAGGCAGTATGCCCAGTCCTGAGGATCACTGTGGAAAACCTCTTCTATCCTGTTACTCTAGATGTCCTCCATTACATTTTCTCCAAATTTGGGACAGTGCTGAAAATAATCACATTTACCAAGAACCTATGCAGTATCTCCTCACCCCATCTTCCAAGGCCTTTCTCATTACGGTACCCCCAAAGTATTAAGAATATGAAATAAGACAGTGGATACACTAACTACAACCATTGCCTGAAGTTTAAAACTGGAGTAACCAAATGAAAGACAATGATACCATTATGGTAACATCCCAAACCATAGGAAATTTCAGAGCAATCTGATTTTTACCTGGTGTTTAAGGCTCCAATTTTGAAAGAGTGAATTATGACAGTGATAACAAAAATACCAATTGAAGTTAACTTTTTGGGACCCAGCTAGTTTTATTTCTCTTTCTCCTCTTCATTTTACAGAATGTGCAAGACTGATCAGAATATCTGTCAATTAAGGGCATATAAAATGACTAATAGTATTTTGCTTTAAGACTGTGAGCTGGTCTAAAAGACTGAACTATTTAAGGTAATATCCATGCCATTGCAAGCTTAGAGTAAACACAAGGAAACCTGGTAATTTTCAGAAGTCACATATGAGACAAGGAAATAAACATATATAAACTTATGTTTTCAGTATCAGAGTTGATATTTGTTATATAGTAGGATATATCATGCTATCAAATCCATCTAAGTAGTTGTTCACAACCTATCAATGAGCACATATAACCTTCAGTATCCAACAAATTGGATATGACATGGCTTCTCAACCATTTTTCATTCAAGATCCGCTTATATGGAATTTTTGAAAATATCCTCCTCTTTTTATGACTAACATACTTCTATTTTAAGTCTTGCAAATCTTCCCTCTCTTGTATTTCAATCATTCATTCTTTAAAGAGAATTGTGTGGAATTGCCATCCAATCAAGAAAGTTAAAACTAACACAAATATTGAAAATTGTTCAACTTATAAAAACATAGAACTCCACTTTATTGGTTCAGGTTATCATAGAGTGTTTACCATTCAGAATAAAAGCAATCTTACTATTCACTTGGAGGAACAATATTGTTATTTTAAAACATCCTTTGGCTTACATATATTTATACAATTAGAAAAAACGTCCTTCTGATTATATGACCAAGATAAGCCCATTTCAGTCAATCAGTTTTGGTACTGTGAACCCTTGGAGGTTAGGCCAGATAAGAAGCTCAAATCACAAGTATTGACCCTACCTTTATTGTACGTTACAATAACAGAATCTTGCAAGCCTAAAAGCAAGTGAGTCCTCAGACACACCTCCCATAGGAGGCCGGCTGTCCCATTACTATGACGCATGGGCAGCCACAACTATGGACTCGTGGGTCCTGAATACTATCTCACAGGGCTTAATGTTAGAGTTTCGTTCCGATCTGCCGGACCGGTTCCGAATTTGCCCCAACCACATGAGCAGGAACAGGGCAGCCCTCATGTCAGAGGCCATATCTCACCTATTGCAAATACGGGCCATAGAACCAGTGCCACAAGACCAGGCAGGATGGGGGTTTTATTCAACCCTGTTCATCATTCCCAAGTCTTCGGGGGGTTGGAGGGCAATCCTAGATTTAAAAAGATTAAATCACTATCTGATATACAGGAAGTTCAAAATGCAATCATTGCAATCAATCTTGGCCAGCATATGAAGAGGGGACTTCCTGACATCGATAGACTTGACTGAGGCTTATCTTCATATTCCTATTCTCCCTGGGCACCGCAAATTTCTCAGGTTTTGCTACGCCCACCAACACTACCAATACAGAGCCCTACCATTCGGCCTCTCGGCAGCACCCAGAGTATTTACAAAGGTACTGGCAGTACTAGCAGCCCACCTGAGACAGATTCCAGTTTGAGTCCAATGTTATCTGGACGACATATTAATATAGTCCTCATCCTTCCAGAAGGCCCAGTCAGACCTCGCCCTTGCAGTCAGGACTTTCCAGGAGCATGGGTTTTCTGTCAATTTCCAGAAAAGCCACACTATACCCTCAACCCGGCTCCTTCATTTAGGGGCTATAATAGACACTAGCAATTGCACGGTCTATTTGTCTCAGGACTGACAGGACTGCATTAGGGCCCTTGTACAGCGGATACTGAAGGACAAGGTAGTCACCTTAGCCTTATTATTTCAGCTCCTGGGGGAAAAGGTATCCTGCGTGCACATCATACCGTGGGCATGTCTTCATGCCTGGGAACTGCAGTGGATTCTTCTCCCATTTCGGAGGTGACACATCAGCGCTTCCAGTCAGAAGGTTCGAGTTCCACGGTCGGCATTGAACTCCCTTCTATGGTGGACCTCTCCAGCATTGTCAAAGGGCACACAGTTCAAGGAACCAGCCAGAGTCATCATCACCACAGACGGAAGTCTATTCGGCTGGGGAGCACATCTCCAGTCGCTCTGGGCCCAGGGTCGTTAGTCTCAGGAGGATTGGAAAAACAATATCAACTGACTGGAGCTCAGAGCCATACATCTGGCCCTACAGCATTTCAGCAACATGTTAGCGGGTCAGCATGTTTTGGTGCTCACAGACAACATAGCTGCCAAGGCCCATGTGAACAGCAGGGGGGGACAAGGTCCAGACCTCTCATGCAAGAGGCCTGGGCGGAGTGGAATCTTGCTTCCATCAGGGCGGAGCACATATCTGGACCAATCAGCAGGCGGACTCACTAAGCAGAGCCACTGTAGACCATGTGGAGTGGAGGCTGGATCCGGGAGTGTTCAGGGAGATTGTGGACAGATTTGGTGCCCCAACCTTAGACTCTTTGCCTCTCCAACCAACTCCCAACTTCCAAGATTCCTTTCCAGGTTCTCGTCTCCGTCAGCAGAAGGGACAGATGCCCTCCGCAGTCCCTGGCCCAGGGAACTGCTGTATGCTTTTCCTCCCTTCCCGCTCCTGCCCGCTACGATCCGCAAGATCTTACACAAATGGGCAGAGGTTCTCTTGGTTGCTCCTCATTGGCCGAGATGACCGTGGTTCGTGGATCTGATGGAGCTCTCTGTCTCATCTCCTTGGAGGATCCTGGCAGGTCGTATTTCCCTCACCCAGGGGGAACTCCAGCACCCGGATCCGCAGTGGCTCCAACTAACCGTTTGGCATTTGAGAGGCAGGCCTTGAGTCTGGACTCATATTCGTTGAGAGTGATAGTCCTGATTCAGAAATCCAGGCGCCCCTCAACGAATAGAATATATGATGCCACAAGGAGGAGCTTCTGCACTTGGTGCGCAGGGCACAGGGTGGAGCTCTCAGGTGTCTCAGTTCCAATTGTATTAGAATTCCTGATGGATGGGCTAGATAAGGGATTATCACCAAACACTATCCGTAGACAGGTTGCTGCTCTCGCTACTGTACTCACGTGTGACAATGCCACTCCTCTGACTCACCACCCCTTGGTTCGTTCCTTTTTAAAAGGAGCAACCAACGCCAGGGCGACAGTGCACTGATACCCTTTGTGGGACCTTCACCAGGTCTTATAGGCACTCATTGCACTTCCATTTGAACCTACGGAAACATGTCCACTAGATCTGTTATCTATGAAGGTGGCATTCCTTGTGGCGGTTACGTCGGCCAGGCGAATTTCGGAGCTGGCTGCCCTTTCAGTCAGAGAGGACCTGTGCATTTTCTTCCCAGACAGGGTAGTCCTCAGACTTGACCCTTCCTTTATTCCCAAGGTAAACTCCCTGTACCATAGGTCCCAGGAAGTGGTTTTGCCAGATTTCTGTCCTAACCCATCCCATGACATTGAAGAGCAGTGGAACACACTGGACATCCACAGAGCTTTGCAGCATTATATCAATCAGACTTCGGCCTTCCACAGATCCGAGGCATTGTTTATTTCCTTCCAGCCTTCGGCTAAGGATCAGAAAGTTTCTTCAACTACAATAGGGAGGTGGATTAAGTCCTGCATTGCCCTGGCATATAGGACACATTCACTGAATGTCCCTAGAAATATCACAGCCCATTCCACCAGGGGTGCCGCTACTTCCGCGGCTTGGGCGACCCAAGCATCTATAGGGGAAATTTGCAGAGCGGCCACATGGTCCTCCCCTTCTTCCTTTGTCTGTCACTACAAGATTGACAAATATGCCTCTTCAGATGCCTCCTTCGGTCGCAGAGTCTTGCAGAGCATGTTGCCCTCTAGCGGGACACAGCCCCATACTGACTCCCTCCCTTAGGGACACAGGGCTTTGGTGTGTCCCACTTGTAGATTCTCCATCCAATCATGCTGGAGAAGGGGCATTGTCTTACCTAAACACCTTTTCTCAGCATGATGATGGAGAATCCACCCCCTCCCAGCTAAGGTCAGTTGGCCCTGATTCCATGATAGGAAGACAGGTGTGTCGGACTAACGTCTGTGCATCGCCTTAGTCTTAAACTGGGTATAGGGACACAGCAGAGGCGTGACTTTACTTTTAGTCTTAGTCTTATTGAAGCAGGAAGATTAAGACAACCCACTTGTGGATTCTCCATCATGCTGAGAAAAGGCGTTCAGGTAAGACAAGGCCCCTTCCACTCTTTGACTAGCTGGCAATCTAATCAGCCTTTAAGTTCATTTCTTATGTTTCAGAAGGAAGACTCTGAAGTCAACGTGAAATACAAGTAGTCCTTGTTTAGCAACTGCCTTGTTTAGCAACCATTCGCAGTTATGACGCTGATGAAAAATGTCTATAAAGGAAAGGAAAGTTGAAATAAAATAAGCACAGTGGCCATTTTATTTAGCAACTGCTTTGTTTAATGACTGAGTTGCTGCTCCCAATTTTTGTCGCTAAATGAGGACTAATTGAATTTAACTGCAGCAGTAAATGTTCCAGCATACAAACAACAGCTGGATCCCCAAAACCCAGGCCTCCATTGAAATTTCACTTAGTGCTCCACTGGGTCTGATACATTTTTTTCTACCATTCAGTTTGTGGAAAAGAAATAAGGTAAGAAAGAAAAAGGAAGGGAGGGAGGGAGGAAGGAAGGAAGGAAGGAAGGAAGGAAGGAAGGAAGGAAGGAAGGAAGGAAGGAAGGAAGGAAGGAAGGAGTCAACTATATTCTGATGGGTGGGATTCAGGGTTATTTTGCAGAGTTTATTTTTGCAAAGTGACTAAAAGTTGCTAGATAGTGCTCCCCCCACCCCCACCCTGTTTTATTCATTGTATAGTCCAGCAACTGCAACTAGTCTTACTTCTCAGGCTTTGATGAAATATTGAAGAATAACACGGTGAACAGACTCCTCCTCTAGGGCTTTTTTTAGATTGGAAAGCAGGGACAGCAGTGAAGAAAATGGCAAGACAATGAGCAGAAAAAAACAACAATAGCAACCACCTCTTTTAGTCTACATATGCTCAGATTTTAAAAGAGGACTTTCCCTTTCAGGCAAACAAAATGATCAAAACATGAAAGGCAGATTTTAATACAGTACAGTCTTTGTGTTGAAGTTTTGTAACAGAGAATGGATCTGGGCTTTCCCATAAAGGACCTGTGAGAATAAACTGGGGGGCTGTGAGTGCGGGATAAAATTGGGACTGCGTTGTCAGGTGAAACTTCTATGATCTGAGATAAAGAAACCAACAGACCTCCCCTGCTCCCCCCCCCCAAAAAAAACAATCCAACAATGTTGATATTGCTAGGGAGTGTGCTAAAGAGAAAAGGAGAGAAAAGGAGTGGGGAGAGAAAGAAGTAGAAACCATCTGGAGATTCTTGAAAAATTATTCTAATCTGAGAAAGGAAATCACTGACAATTCCATTAGCTGCTCCAATACCAGCTGTCTCCCTCCACACAGATGATACAAAACTGAGCAACTTGACTGCACACAAAAAACAAAATAGCCTTCTGGACCCTTAATGTCACGAATAATCAACAGTACATACACACACAGCCCGCCCCTACTCCCTGGGATAGCAGTCGCAGAACATGCAGAATGAAGTCTACATCTCAGGAAGCCATCATGGTTAATCCTATTTAGATAGCTACATATCAACAGATAGAGTCACCAAATCATGGTGGAGATCTAAAACTTACTACAAACATGAGGAGGAGGGGGGACTTTGCTTTTGCTCTGTTTTGGTCCTAATTCCTTCTGGTGCCAGCTCTCTCAGGCAGGATGCCAAGGAGACAGACAGTAAGCCACTGTTCCTTTTGCACATAAATGATTTAACCAATTAAGTTTGAAGAAGAAGCCATCACATATTCAGGGATCTGGGATGAAGGGAGGGGGAAATCGGGGGGGGGTTTCTTTGTTGGGGATTGCCTTTTTCTCAAGACATTTAATACAAAAAGACCCTTGCAGTTTTTATGCCAAAGATTCAGTAATCAGCTATTGGAGGTTTTTTTTAAACAAACAAGCTGGCATTCATCACGAGAGTATAAACAATATTAGAATTCAGTCTCTAGAAGCTATTAGCCTATAAGATTGTTCCCTAACCCATCTGCCTACACATAACAATGTGATTTGTTAATGACACAGGGGGGAAAAAAACCTGCCCCTCTTTCATTGACAGAAAGTTTCCTGCATGTTCTGCTGAAACTAATTCTCAGACCCCTTCAAATGTATAAGAAAGATAATGACAATTCACAATCTCTTCACAATTACAAGTTGAATCAGCATCCCTCCCCTTCTTTCTGTTTTGGGGGAAGACAAGATTGTATTGTATTTAGTACCATTTTTCTCCTTCTCTATATCAACCTTAAATATACCTAGCATAGTTTGCACAACTGAGAGTGTTAGAAGCATATCCTTACAGTCACAATTCAGTGCTGTAAGGTACAATTAACTGTAACTGCATATCAGCTGACTAGCCCTAGTACATTTTTGCAAAAGCTACTAAAGCCCTCTCTCCGTTTATTTCTCTAAAAGGTTCCATTTCTCATTGGTAGTATGGGGAGCAGGCAGCTGATATCCTTGGCACTCTTCCACTTAGAATTTTCTGTACGTTTTCTTGTAAATGGAACGCTGGTAGTAACACATATTAACCTTGTTACAAGTAACTTCCTTGCTTTGGAGCATGGTAAAAATGAGATAGGGCAACAGAAGTTCTTGAAATGAAAACCGATTCAGCATCCCAATGCTGCTTTACAGATTTTAAAATCCTGTATATCAACCTAGACAAAACTTTAAGCAGCACCTTTCCAATGTTCAGCTGCTTGGTTCTAGGATGGGGAGAGGACTAAGACCCTTTCCATCCTGCTTGTAGCCTTTCTGTCAGCGCCTGGCTGGCCACTGCTGTATAGGAAATATTGGTCTCCACAATAAAGGAAAGGAATTCAACATACAGTACCCAAAGAATAACAATGAACCTACAGTAGAATGGACACCACAATGACAACGACTGAGCAAGTAAGTTTTCTATGATGGTTGTTGAGCAATGAAAAATAGTGACAGGCTGGTCATCTACATTAACATTTATTGCTCTTGTTCTTAAACTACATCTGCAGGCAGATTAATGTGGTTCTTGTCTCAAAAAATGCCTGCCAGCAACAGGATAATTCATAGTCATCTAAATGGCATGAAGCCACAGTATAGTAAACATTTAGCTGTAAAAACACACACCTAAGCTGTATTTAAAAAAATGAGAAACTTTCACATTACAATACTTTTTAAAGAATATTTCAAGATGTCACTTTTGAACTTGATGCCAAGTATTACAAGACAGATATGTCAGCTGTAAACTGAGAAGCAGTAGAATATATCTAGCAATAATGTTGTAGTTGTAGTTGTAATTTTTTAAACATGGCTTTTATTTCACACTTTTTGAAAGCACATATACCGCCATGGATATAACTAAAAAAAATCACTATGGTGTGTGCATAAGTCCTTTTCACAAGGAGGATTGAGTCAAATAACTTTGATTTATGTATGTTCAGCAGAATATCTGAATGAGGCCTACATGGACCTTGGACTTTGGGAGCAATGACTGCCTTAACAGATCCAAACACTCTGCACTGAATGTACACATATGTATTGACAGGTCATTGAATGTCTGTGACTATGTGTAGGGATATACGATATGAATAATTATCTCTCTGGCCATAGTGGCTGGCACATAGACATGTGAACCTCCACCGCCATCTGAAAAATGATTTAAAGGTGCAATCTGCCATATTCACACTCTGGTGATTCATTCCCACATGCAAGTGACTTAATGCTAAAGGTCTTGATTAGTTGCAACAAGTCTGAAAATGTGCTGTGTACAAGAGAGGGTTATGCAGGAATGGAGTCACTAAGAAGACTTTCTGCTTATCCTGCTGAATCTGTGATGAGCCATTCATGTATCTGATATAAATTCCTGCAGGCTAATCCATCCTAACTATTTATTTCTGCAAAAGGCAATAGTCATCCACTGCCTGTTTTAAAGACCAACTGGTTTGGCTGCCAGGATCCTCCTAGATTCATGGCTAAATGGAAATGATGGAACCCATGTGATGGACAAACAATCACCTCTTGACACCAAGAACTTCATGGCTCTTCCTACATTTTCAGACATTCTCCTAAACTCTCCCTGGCGTAATAAAAGGGGTGCAGGTGGAGATGATGACAACTACACTGAATTCCAGTTTGTTCATGAGCACATTCTATGGCCATGGTTTTGAGCCACCATATCCAAAATAATTAAAAAAATGCCTATTCAGAAATTCTGTTGAGTGTCCCAGCAAAAGGGAAGGCTAGATTATTTTGTTATGATGTTATTGTATAAATGTATTTTTTCCTATTTATTTCTGCCCAGTGGCAGAGATGTGATTCATAAATATTTTTAAGGATAATGTATTTTCTATAACACTGAAGTAAAGGTACTAAAACAGCCTACTGCTCTCTTGCTATCAATTCTCTCTGGCTACACTGCATCTCTCCTGACCTTTTCTACAGGTTAGAAAAACCAACCAAATCATGTATGCTTGGAAATACAGCAAGGTGCTGGAAATGGAGGTGTGGGAGAAGGAAAACGTGTTGAATCAACGTTCCTCTTTCTTGCATGACCCACCTTTTGCACTAAAAATGAAAACACCATGCTTTTGCAAAGTTGATGTTGCTGCTGCTGCAGTCTTCTTTCCATCCAACTATATTTTTTAGATTAAGGATGGCCTATCAGATGGCTTTTTAATTGTATATACTGTATATCTGGCAGGCAAGGCACATCTTTCTGAAACCTCTTTTTTACTGACTTCCCCATTACAATGTAGTCCATCATTTGCAACCTTTCCTATTCTTGAATAGAAATGGAAAATCCTAATAAACTAATTTGGGGAGTTAGTAGCTGTTGAAGAATTCAACCTTCTGAAAATCATCCTGGTTTCTGCACCAGCAGGACATTGCAGGACTATTTAGTGTCATGCACATTAAGAGCAGGATTCATTTCTTTGGGCACAACTTCAGCCTATTATTGTTAGCCTATCTGAATACAGAATTTAAGCAAACCTTAAAGCAAAGTGCAGCTCCAGAGATATCAACAAAGCTATTTGTGTGCTAAAAGACACCCACATGCTTAAGTACCTGAAGGAACAGAAAGCATTTGGATTGCAAATCCCATCCTACTGGAAGGGATTATAAACATAATAAAAGGAGGAGGATGGAAATCCTGACACTAATATTCAATGCAGATTATTTGTTGAGCCTGTACTTGATAATAGCTTTGCTGATATGTAGTGTGGGTGAAGCAAAACAATTGAAAGCTTGTTAATAAGACTCACAGTGTTCTCACTTGGAAATTCTTTAAAAATACCCTGTGCCATAATGCAATCTTTTACAACACAGAAGCAAAACAAAATACAGGCTATTTAGGTGTATTTGTGAGCACCACAGGGATGCTATTTTAGAAGAAAAGCATGCTGGGTGAAGGCTGCATTGAGTGTAGGCCTCTCACCTCAAGGTCTGTTTCAGAATGAGAAGGTGGTACTCAAAATTCTCTCCATTGAGCAAATTTCAATAGATTTTTGCAACTATTCAGAGAATAAGAAAGATTAGCTTCCAGTAGTGTGTAACTTTAAGAAGGAAAGCTTTCTTGCTAACAGGGCAGGCATAATGATATAATCCAAAGTTACCCAGGTTTTAATTTGAGTTTACTTATACCTAAACTCAAAATTCTTAATGAGCCTTGCTGTTTCCTATAGCTCCCTTGTTCCTTCAAGAACTTTCCTACCCCACTATGATTATATCCCCATATTCCACCTGTTGTTGTTATTAAATGCCATCAAGCTGATGTTGAGTCATGGCAACTCTGTGGATTATTGCCTTGGATTGTGTTCAGTTTTTAGTCAGGTAGCTAATCTTTGCTAAAGAGATATCCATAGCTGTTATTATTGTATCACTCCATTACTTTCAAAGTCTTCCTCTTTTTTCATGTTCCTTCAATGTTGCCAAACATAATATATTTATATAGGATCATCAAACATTTCAACTTAGAGTTCTCACTTGAGGCACAAATAACTAGACTCAAATTATGTATTTTGGACACATTATGAGAAGGCTTACTTCTCTGGAGATGATTGATAATATTGAGAATGATAGAAGGAAAGAGAAGAGGATGACCAGCAGCAAAATGGATAGCCTCAGTTACAATAGCAATGATTGCTCTTTGGAAGAGCTGAAAGACAAAGTTAGAAAAGATTATCATGTGTTATTAAGAGCTGACAACAACTTGAAGGCACATAATCATCATCAAATGTTCTTTCTGTTCTCATTATGTGTTTAAATTATGAAAGTCATGGTCTTGTCATTAAGCTTCTAAGGAAAGCTTAGACTCGATTTCATCCAATATAGATGTATTGTTCACCAATCAACCCATGGCACTTGCCAATACCATAATTCAAAAGCACCTGTTTTCTTTCTGTCATGTTTCTTTATTGTCCAACTTTACACAAAGATAATATTGAAAAGACCATGGTCCAAACAATGTTGGACTTATCTATATAAAAAAATATCTCCACACCTAGGACATCTTGATGCATCTAAAATCCCAGAAGCCTAGGGAAATATACTATTAACATCACAACACTGAGTCTCAGTAGCTCTCTTCTCTGTTCTCTGAAACTCATTTTGGTACTGTAGAGACTTTTATTTTCCTGGCAACTCACCTATTCTCTTTCCATTCATTATGTATTACACTGAGTAAAGTATGACACATTCCAGCATCTCAAGAGACCTACAGCTGACAATGAGGCCAATGGAGGAAGAACTCTATGATGCAAGATATATTTTAGCTCTGCTTTGAATCTCAACTTCTAGTGCATAGGAAGGTCACACTACTTCCTTGGCAGGTTAGAATTGTGCTGATCTTCAGTTGATACCAATTATTTATGATTAACTCAAATAAAGTCTAGAGTTGTGGCTAGCCCTTTTTCATCTTTCAGAAACATGCTCACTACCAATATAATACAAATATATTCCCACCAGTGAAGAGGTAATGAACAATTTTAGCCATTTCACTGCTCATCCCATCCTCAAGATTAAACAGCTTCAACAGCCACAGCTTAACTACTAAAACAGTTTCAGTATTTATGTATGGTGCATAGATAGTGTTCATATTGATTACCATGGAATTCCACATTACAATTTGTACAAATGGTTATTTCTTGATTTTGTGGTACACAGAAGCAAAAGCATGACTAAACCCTAAACATAAAACACTTAAAAAAAAGTTTGCTTTTCGGTAACAAGAAGCTGAACATTTACATTTAAAGTCTTCATCACAGGAATCAAAGTCTTGTTTATGACTCACAAGTTTGGAAAGCATTGTTTCTTGCAACTGCTATTGCCTTTTAGTCAGTGGGAGCCAAGAAAGGAAACTGAAGGTACACAGAGGAGCAAAAGGGAGCAAATTATGGCAGAAAAAAAAATCTCTTTCGTACTAATAATCATCTTTTACTGTGACACATATTCCACCAAACAGCAAACAGCCCAGGAAATCTAAAGATGAATTAAGAGAAACTGAGTGGGAATCTACATATAAGTCATGCTCCTCCTTACCAGGGCTGAATCTCCATTCTGCCTCTCCCCAGAGAGTACTGAGTGAATGTTATTACATTCAATTCAGCATCCCTTCTCTACTGACTAACGGTAACTCAGTTTTACTGGACCCTGAGGACCTGTGTGATACATTGTTCTCACTGTGTAGAGATTACATTGTTTAGTGGACATGTTTAGTCCAAACAGCATAATTTTATTAGCTGTCAGCACTGATGACAGGGGACAATCAGAAGAAAAAGTGGAGTTTAAAAAATAATCATAAAAAGAATTTCAAAGAGCAGAGCAGTCTTTCTTTTTTTCTTTCTGGACAAAATAAACCTTGTGTATGATCTTGGCATGTCTGTGGAATATTTCAATCCTGATGAGGATATGTTATTATCTTATTTTAACTCCACACTGCTGGTCTTTAGCATTATTCAATGCCACAAAAGCATTATGTTGTAAAAAAAAACAACAGGCAAACTTTTATTATATTAGGCTTTATTTTACCCTTTCTTACCACGGAATGAGAACAGTTATTGTGTGTGGAAATGTAACTAACTAGCATCAGGAGGTAAGAAAGCAGAGGAGTCATCTTTCCAGTCCAATATTGCATTTTTTTTTTTGTTCAGTGCACTTTGGTTCTTTTCAGAATAGATATTTAACTGGGAATAGATAGAGTATCTCATGAAACCATAAGGAGATCTACTTTCTCATGAAGTGAAGGGTGATCTAGTTTGTTTCTTACTGAATGGGAGTTGCCATTTTTGTTGAATGTTTAGAATGGCTGTTTCAAGGGGCAAAAAGAGATGCCAGAAAGCAAGCTTCCCTTTTAATATACAAAGTTTAGCATCTAAAACAGCAGGCTGGTACATCTCCCTGCAAATAACCTGCTTTGATGCAGCCCTCCATTATCCCTCACTGTTAGTCTTTGCATATATGCACGTCAAACATAAAAAGGGAATACAAAGGAATAAACCAGGGATCTACAAAACCACACAAGAAAAATCACAGAAAGAAAACTCCAATTCCCACATCACCTATCTGAATTCCAACCCATTCCAAAAGCTGCAGCTTTGCATTTCAACATAGCCTGTTTATTCTATCGTGGACTGCTCATACCCAGTGCTTTTTTTTGTTTTTTTAAAAAAAGGTGCTGGAACTCACACACGTCATACAACCTGCCTTGCCTACCCTACAAGGTTCCATCCAAAAAAGGTGCTGGAACTCTGTTCTGGGCATTCTATGACAAAAAAAGTCCTGCTCATACCTTTTCATAATTCTTGCTGGCCCACTGATTACTTAAAAGAAAAATGCTAATTCCAAAATAAAATTAAAAGACTGAATACAAGTTTCATCTCTAGTGTCATTGATACGTGTTATGATCAAGAACCAAAAGAAGAAATGTGGAAAAAAAACTTGGAAAAATTGTCAATAGTAGAAACAGGAATTTCATCACAGGTACATATAAATTTCCTTTTTGCTATCACAAAAACAGTTCAGCCATTTAAGACAAGAACTGACACCCTCTCTTTGTTAAGTCATACACAGTGGACAGATTGTTTCCAGAAAAGCACTAATGTAACTTGTACACCAATTCCAAATGTGGGTCTTTCATATCTTCTCTGGTAGCTAACCAGGATCCCTTCCATTCTAGTTACTAAATTCAACAGAATTAAGAGAGGCCAGGAAATGGAAATGAGGATAGAATTCCTCTTCCAGGCATCACACTCCATTAGACAATCATCTGAAAGGACAGAGAAGAACCAGAATAACCAGAAGACGGAAGTTCCATAAAATAACTTCATTGGGAATCCTTAAGGTGTTCTGAATCGGAAGGTCTTTAAGGGTTTATAAATGTCACCGGAAAATAACCCATGCTGGAAGTGTGATTCTCAAATCGCGTGCAATCTAGGGAAAGGAAATCAAGTCTGGGAAAGCAATCTAAAAATACTTGAAAACCAACATGATTCCTTAATAGGAAGCAGAGTTACTTGGGAAGAAAACGTAACTATAGTTATTTTAGCTGGAACAAAGTTCCAAATTTTGTAATTAAATTTCACTGGTAGGAAAAGGAGAAAGAAAGCAGATCAGACCATCAATCTGAAAGGAACACCAAGTTCCAGTCAGTGAGAGCCAGAGGGCTTGTTCTGTGAGGTTAAATATGGAACAGAAAGTCTTCTTTCTATCTATCAGAATCTGCCTTAAGGTGTTTATTTGGCTTTAGCTTATTAAAATGCAGTTTATTTTTCCAACTTGCCCCCAACTATAGCTGCAAACACAATAAAAGTCATGGTTCAGAGGACAAACTTGTAGTCTATGTGAATCAGAAATAAACCTGGGGCAGAGCAACAGATCATCAGTCAAGAAATGGCTGGCTTGTTTGCTATTATTTGGCTATGATGCTATGACTTGGTTTCAAAGTTTCCTTATTGGCTATGTCACCCCCAACCCCCTCTCCCCCCCTCCTGCATCAAAAGCAGACAAACTATTGTCCCATTTTTACCAGAACAAAAGAGCCAGTTGATAGGTTTTCTATTATCAACTCACATGATTAAAGCCAGAAACTGCAGGATTCTTGCAATTTCACAGATCACGTAACATATTGTAATTAGACCTGCAAACATCCTTAAACATAGGAATAGGCAATTTCTTGAATTCTTGAGTACGAGGAAGCTAATCGTTAATTCAATTTTTAAGCTTCCTTAAAGTTATAATGGAATTCTCAAAGGTGTTAATAACCTAACATATCAATATATCAGACAGACTCTCTTAAGTAAAACCACTTTTGAAATTATTCTTAAGTGAGGGTTTAGAGCCACAGCAGTTTCATGTCTGTCACCCTGCTAATGAGGGTTATTCCAGGTGCATAAAAATTACTATTCATCAACTATCATTTGTCTAGATACAGCTGGTTGGCACCATCACCTCTAACTAGAGTGAGTATTGCAATACATTTAATTGGTAAAGGGGGAGCACATTGCTATGGATTATGGAATGAGATATAATTTTACTCTATCACAGTCCAGGAAGATAGGTAATGTTTTACAGATCCTTGGGTCATGGGATGTATGTAATGAATGCACATGTTCAAATATTTAGTGGAGAAGGAAAAGGAGAAAAAAATGTTAGTTATTCCGCATGCCATCCTTTCCAGGGCTGTGCATTTGCCTTTCCAGAGTTTCAGAATTTATCACAGATAAAACTATCAAGGAGTGCCACTGGCTTTTGTCCTAAAATGGTTTAACAAAGGCAAATGGATTAACAAAGACAAATAAATTTCAACATGTAAATGAAGATGTTACTACATGTAAAAGATAGAGGTTATTACAAAACTTTGTATAGTACAAAGGAAGTTACTTTAGACATTGATGGCTTTGCTCTCCATAGAATTATAAGCGTAATGGAAATGCAGATAATGCTATTCTAAACTTTTTTCAAAGATTTGATATTAGAAGATAGCTATGAATAATACCTTATAGCCCAGTGGTATAGAACAGTGATGGCGAACCTTTTACAGACCAATTACCCAAACTGCAACCCAAAACCCATTTATGTATTGTTGGGTGCTGGGTGGGCGTGGCCCATTGGATTGGGTGTGGCCCATTGAGTGGGCGTGGCCCATTGGGTGGGCATGGCTTCGGTGATAACAGCAGACTGAGCAGGACTAAAAAGTTCAATCAATCAATTCCAACTTTGTGAGATCTTTTTTTTTTCCAGTGAGAAGTTAAAATTGATTGATTGATTGAACCTTTTTTTTTTTTTTTTTGCACACAGCAGCGGAGGCCTAAAGTGAAAAGGTTTTATAAAACCCAGCTGAAGGCCTAGGACTGGGACGACAGTGTGCATGCGTGCCACCTGTGGCATGCATGCCATAGGTTCACCACCACAGGTATAGAAAATGGAGTATAAGAAGTCACCATTTGATCTCTGATATTCTGACTAAAGTTATCAGGTTGCAAATAATACAAAAGAGAGTTAGTACAAAGTTAGTAGAAAAATGTTTCCTATATTTCTGATGAAGACTAGTGTATAACATTGGATATTTCTGTGCTATAAAGAAATTCTTGGTAGTAACATTACCAACAAAAGAATCAGAAATCTCAATTTTCCAATTGGCAGGTTTGATTACATAGTTTTTTTCTGGACAAACTGATAGGTGCTTTAGAGTTGCATTCTTGTACACACTATATGCTAAATTCACATACCAGATTCCCAACACAATAGAAATCTTCAGCAAATCTTCAGCTTATCTTCTCACAAGAAATCTCAGAACCTGTAAAAGGACGATATCTAAAAACTCTCCATGGCCAGAGATCCATAAAACAATAATTGCCTTTCTGAACTGTGAGAGACTGTCATGTCAATAAACAGGAGTCGTATTATTAAAAATCCTGAAGAACTCCTCTTATTCTCAAACTAGCAGAGAAATAAAGAAAATGATATTTAATACTGACAAAAAAATAAAATGCAAATAGAGATTGGTCTCTTTAATCTCAAGTGCAGCAGATGGGTCATTTTATTTCCCATTAGAAGTTTAGGGACTGGTCATTCTCAAAGCAAGATTCTAAGAGTTATTGGATCAATTATGTGGCGAGCAATGCAAAGCTTGTGCTCCTGGTGGGATACAATCAATGGCACTTACAAAGCAAGTATCACTTGGAGTTTCATTGTTCCCCATTGCTTTGAAAATAGCAAGTCTATATTGCAGCTATACCGTATTTCCCAAACTCTGAGAGTGACCAAAATGAATAAATCTTTCTCCTTAGCATCTACACTTTTAACATCCTTTCTGGAGGAACAGAGCGATTGTGACTTCTTTCAATAATCTACCTGCTTTTTTCTTTTGCTCACTCACTCACCAACACACACACAAGCGCATGTTTTCAATAACCCATAAAAACAGCAACCGCACAATTTCTAGAACAGACACTATTTAAAAATTGCTTAAACATGATAAAATGTCAGTACTTCCACTCTTCTCCTCATCAGTCCCTATAGGGGACTCTTGCTCTGACTGCTTTAAAACCTCATAAACTCACAAACTCTTTCCTAAAGTCAGAGTTTATAACTCTCCCTGGAATTTAGACCAGTTCCCTGAAAGTTACGGCTAAATCAAGAACATAAAAGTTTGATTTGGAAAACTAACTGGACATAGGATTCAAAGTATTTGTTTGTTCCCCTCCCTTTCCAAATGTAGTCTTCTTTTTTCTATCAGCCCTTTTGTCAAATAGTTCAGTGCTAAGTGAAATGGTGTCAAATAGTTCAATGGAAGGTATCCTACCTATTTCCCACTTATGCTTATTACATGTTCTTTTTCCACAAATCTTCTGATTTTTTTTTTCCTTAGGGGTTTTGTTTTGTTTTTTTTGGTGGGGAAAGCATGTGGAATCCCGTCTTACTGACTTGCAGTCCTACAACTAGAACTGATGTATCACAAGTGATGGAAAGCATCATCTAAAAAGGGGGAAAAATCTATAAATGATTTTTCCTTCTGCTTTTGTAATATATGTCTCAGAGGACAAAATGGAAATGTTACTCTTTGAATCATCCAACAAATGATTACTATCCACAAAAGTGTTCTGATCAAACATATGTCGGGAGAACTTGGCCATATCTGGAGAATCCCCGACAATTAACTAGTGAAGAGCTTGGTTGTTGGAAAGGCAGGGGAAAGGGAACAAATCAACCAAATATAATGTAAAATACAAAATTCAGTCTCATGTCGGTTTCTTTTCAAACAATGCTATTTCCACAGTTGCCAGTGCCTGTGATTCAACCCAAAATGGGTCTCAGTAGACTCCAGAGGAATTTCCCCTGCAGGGCTGGCAAATGTTAGCAGCCCGGGCTAGGATGTGATGGTGTCAAACTGATAGAAAAGCAGAGGAAGGAAGAGCTGTGGCATTTTGGGACAAAGAACTTAAAAGCACTGCTGGGAGACATGTACCTGCAGATGCAGAAGCTTAATAACGAGGGAGAAAGAGTGAAAGGGTACAAAGCTCTTAAGTATTAACTGGGCTTTGTTTGGCTGTTTTCCTAGCTCAGGTTTGACAAGCGCCACCAGCAACCCCCCCCCATGCAATTCCCCCTCCATATGTGGTGCAAATTGGAATACAAATCAAAGGAAAAAGCTTTCTTCTGTTGGAACAAATTGCTATAGATTCACCCCCATCTCAGGTCAGAGCCCCCGATGGGAAATATTTTCACTAGCTGACTGCTAATAGACCCTGGAGCAGCCACGGGATCAATAGCTGAATAAGAAAATTAGCCAAAGCACACCACCTGACTTCGTCTTGTTTTGAATTACAGTAGCTTTGGTGAGTCTATTTTATTCTCTTCTTTTCTTCACAGTTTCTCTCCCTTTGCGTTCCCTATTCGGCTATCTTTCAAACTGAGTCATATTTGCAGGGGTATAATAAAACGCACACAAGAAGATGTGACACCTTCTTAGAAATGTTTGCACCCATTAATATTTCCTGGTCCAATGGCAGAATAGCAATTTCCCTCAAGAGTGGAAAGATTGGGATGACTGTGGAATTTGCTACATTGACGTACATTGTTCTTAGGAAGGAAGACACATGCAAAGCACCTGCAGAAAAACATTTATCCATGCAGGTAAAGAAGAAATTTCTAAATATCCAAAGGCTTGGTGGCAAAAATAATTTTAAGCATTATAGATGAAATAGCTGTTTTGGCAGGCAAGTAGCAACATTACTAAAGGACTGATTAAAACAGATTTCTAGCAAAGAAATTACGGTTGGGAACTGAAATGCAAGAAATGAGCCAGGAACGGGTGCAAATAGACCATTATCTTTAAACAATTATAAGCTAAGGTTGAAATCTGCCCACAATGCCCCGCTCTTAAATCAAAGAATGGACTAATAAACACCCCACTCTGTAAAATGTTATTTGTACTCCAATTTGGTCTGAACGTTCATTTCAAAAATCCCAGCCAAAAATTCTGACTATCATTCTGGCAGTCAAATCTGCCACACATTCAATGAATCTGCTTATGAATTATTCTTGTATGAATGAACATTATGTACCTGAATAATTTCGATATTTACACTTCCTTGAAGAAAACTATTTATTTTTAACCCAGGAAATGTTTAGTCCTTTACCATGACCAAGCTTCTATTTTTCATAATATGTAAAAAGAAAGAAACCCCTTAATTTTAAAGATATAATGTCTCTAGAAACTTATATCAGGTAATGCAATTATCACATGCTTCTCTACAACTATAGAAATAAAATACATATGGGGGGAGAGAAATGATCCATGTTGCAGTATTCCAGACTATCCATTTACTTGTCCAGTTCTCAAGCAGAGAACATTTGTATTTAATACCAATGCTATTGTAATCTTTTCCAATGTGGATGTTTAACACTTCAAATTCTAGAATTTTCAAAAACATCCATCCCACGTATTTGGAAAACAGCAAGTTGGAGAAACTAAATGCTTGCTGCTCTAATCCTGGTCATCTTATATGTAACCAACTTCCACATGCATTATTCTCTTTCTACAACTATTGATCACTTGATCTGGCATATCCCATTATAGCTAAGGAAGTAGAGACTGGATATCAAAACTTCCCAGGAGCAGGATTTGACCTGAACAATGATATAGTACTTCCATATCAGAACTCACTGTACAGACAGAAAAACGAACTGCTACAAAACTGTTTTTCTGGAAGGGTACTTCATATCTTAATTTTGAGCCTGGTGCAGGCAGACAATAGGTTGCACCTGTGCAGTATCTCAGGGGTCCCCAACCGCCGGTCTGTGGACCGTCACTGCCAGAAACTGGGACATGCAAACAAGCGAAGCCCCATCTGTGGATACAGGCAGCATGCAAAACCACACACCCTCCAGTCCGTGGAAAAAACGCTATCCATGGAACTGGTCCCTGGTGCCCAAAGGTTTGGGGGCCGCTGCAGTATCTCATCAGTGAACAGAAGACAAATTGGCTTCAAAGGCTGCACTTTGTATTAAATAATAATACAATAATAAGATTCTGTTTATTATTAATATGAGCCAAGTTTTTCACCACAGTATGGTTTCTCTTGTAACATTAATTCCAGCAATGGAATATGAATTCTTGGATTTTGTACAGTATTAACAAGTGGGACTTGCAACACCTTGTTGCAAGGGGAGCTACAGCATTTATGCAAGAAGCAACTGTTGATAGCCGTCTGACAGTTTGTTTCTGTTTTATCTTGTCTTTTTTTTTAAAAAAACAATGGGAGCTATTGCAAAATCAAGTATTGGGGCTTGATAGGTTTACCAATTCAATGTTAGGACACACTGCCTCAAATGAGTCAGAAAGAAAGAAAATGAATAACTGTTATTTTTATAATTCAGTTTCACTAATATGCTCTTTTTTACTCAAACAACAAACTGCTACTGTAGCTAACATGATTTAAGAAATAATCAAAAGTATTAACTCAGCCATAATAATGAATAAGAAACATGTGATCTCTAAGCCATAGGATGACAGGATGAATTTCAAAATATCCTATCACTGAAAGAACAACATTTCTGATGGAAGTAACCATCAAATTTCCACTGATGATTATATCTGAAAGGCCCCTATTTTAGGGCATGTGAACAAGAAATAAGACAGTCCTTCAAATATCCTAGACTGGCCTTAAAGGTTGCCCAGAATTTAACAGGGAGTCTTAGCACTCCCCTTGTCTCTCCATAACAATAACTCTTTCCGCTTCTCTGTTATTAACAACTTTGTGTTTTAATTGTTGAATTTTAAATTGTTAGTTTTTATTATTATCTTTTTTATTGGACACCACCTAGAATTACAAATCTGTGATGTGGATGACTATATAAATATGTATAAATTGATGGTGATGATGATAGTGTTTAACATGGAAATATACCAATGAGTTTGGTCACGGGTGGGGAAGAGACATGGCATGGATGTTTCTCTATCTGGACCTCTGGACTTATTCAGTTGAGAAGCTTCAAGGGATTTTACTCATTTGAACACAAAATGCTATCAAAGTCCCATATTTATCTCCCATATTGATTAGTTACTTTGTTATTTATAGATTGGAGATGAGACACTAGGTCATATTATGGACATGTTATCTCCCTGTTTTTTTCTCTCACATGAGCAGAATGAATACCTGCAATGGATTCATGTTTCCAGAATATTTGACATTTTTCTATAATAAGCACTTCAGAGGCAGGAATCATATTCAGACCATTCAGAGTAAACATTTTAGATTTTTGTTAGAAAATGAACTGCTTTACACTTTATCAAGGTATCATTTTTTTTATTTGTAGGAATTATGGCAGTTCTCAATCTGTCATATGTTCACCAAGAATGTATGTGGGTTGCCATCTGCACAATATGTACAGTGATTTTATAATATAGTATCAAAATAATGATCCATGATAGTTTCACCAATTCAAATATACGTGTGTGTGTGTGTGTGTGTGTGTGTGTGTAGAACAGCTTCTTTGGAGATATAATACATTAAATATAAAAATGAAACAAAACAATAAAAAGTTACATGTGTCAAAAACCTGAGCTAACAACAAAAGAACAGAAATATTAATCTTACCGTCCCAGAAATCCACAATTCTAATCAAGTTCTTTTAGAATCTGGATCAGAAAATTGAACAGGCCTTCTCCTGGACTCTTAAAATCAGTGATGAATAAAGGCAATGATTAGTTGACAATGTGCTATCTATCCATAAATTCCAAAATTGCTGCTCTATAATGATGCATGAACATTATTTCCAGAAAGCGAGAACAGATTTGTAACCATATTTCAGTGTTTTTGAGCCTCATTCAAAATGGCTCCGGGTTAACTCAGGTTTCCTTCCAGTAAAGTTCAACTTATTAAAATATATTCTTGCCCTACTTCCTTCTCAATCCATTTCAAGTGTCAAAGGAATTTGACTTTGCTTCCAAAAGCTCAGACCCAATGAGTTAGTTACTCTCTAGGGTGCCACAAAACTCTCCAGCAGTGAGGAAATCACTGTACACCTCTGAAATATGTACTTTGATTTTTTTTTTTTAAAGTAACACTCATATATCAAACGTATAGCCAGCTCACCATTTACTCTGTCCCTGCCATAATCTAATATCACAATGTTAGGAAATGGTTGCTGTTTGCCTTGACAATGGCCAATCCAACATTTCTCAGGCTCAATCATCTAGAGCACGGGTGTCAAACTCGCTGCGTCACGTGATGTCTCGCAACATTTTTTGCATTGTCAGAGCTAGGGTGGGCGCGGCCTTCATATGATGCAACTGGCCCGTGGGCTGGCAGTTTGACACCTCTGATCTAGAGGGATAGACCCTGCAGGGATGATGAGAAAAAAAAAACAACAACTTCTGTGTGTCAATTAAACTGAGCAAATGCAACTTAAAGCCCTAAAAGTTGCAAACCAGTATCTCCTGGGAAATTCACTAAATCAAATATGCTTTGTAAACTTATTAGAATGCCCTTAACCAGATCAGAACAAGAACAAGCAGAACAGAGCACATTAGCACAATTAAAATCAATTGCAGAACACAAATAAAAACAAAATCTTATCCAGGAGGTCATACTACATTTTATCAATAATAAAAATCCAACAAACTGGTAGAAATATATGCAACACCTGTACACTGGCACAATAATTCACAATAAGACACCTACTGACACATATTGGCAGTACAATACAATACAAGCGGTAGAGGGCAGAGACAGATCTTCAGGGACTTTCTGAATGCCGCCAAGCTCTAAGCCACCCAATCTCAGGAAGATGTTCCATAGGTTAGGCACAGCAATAGAGAAGACAATAGACTTTTAGGATCCTAGTACATGGTACTACTATCCTAATACTAGGATCTGGAGTATACCAACCCTGTCTGATTTTGTTGATCAAGCAAAGATAATGGAAGATGGATAATTCCTCAAATGATCCCGAGTCTGTACCATGTACGGTTTTCTAAGTGACAGTCACATCTTGAAATGTACCCATAACCTAACCAGTAATCACTGCAGTTCAACAGTAATGGTGTTACCTGGATATGCCATAGAATGCCCACCATAGAATGCCCAGAACGGAGTTCCGGCACCTTTTTTGGATGGAACCTTGTAGGGTAGGCAAGGCGGGTTGTATGATGTGTGTGAGTTCTGGCACCTTTTTTTTTTTAATAGCAAAAAGCACTGCCCATAACTATCTGTAATATTGCATTCTGGACTAGCTGTAAGTTTTCATAGGCTTTTAAGGACCCATGTAAAAATACAATGCAGGAATTCAGGCAAAAGGATTCCAAGGCACAAGTGACCATGACCTGGAACTACCTAATAAAGGAAGTGAGACAACTGACAAATAGATGGGTTGTGCAAAGGTTGTCCTAGCCATGATAGCAATCTGCTTTTCAAGCAGGAATCGCGTGTCCAGGCGGATCCCCAGACTGCATACTAATTCTGACTTGAGGCAGTCCAGCTTCACCCAGGAAGAAAATCTTCTGCTCTGAGTAATCCCCAATCCATATCCATTTGATTTTGCTTGGGTTAAAGTCTGATATTTTATTTCCTGCCCCCCATTCAGATTGCCACAGCCTTCACATCCTGAACTAGAGCTTAATCATTTAGCAGGTTAGGGTAACCTGAACTTAAGAAACTGAATACTATATTTAGTCAGACAGATAACAACCATTTTCGTACCACATAATCCGGAGGGTTTTTTCCCCCCAATATTCAGAAACCAAGAAATATTTTCTCAGAAGATTTGCAGAAAAGCAGCATGTTGTGTAAAGCCAACTGTATATGTTCTACTTTTTGGGTAGAATTGTTGCTTTTGCAAAAAGTCTCTGTATGATAGTGACTGTTAAAGAGAGATAAGCAACAGATGCAGCTAGTTTCTCTTATCCTAAGTAATTTCTCAGGCAAAGGCACATGCTATGGACCCAGTCTGCAAGGGGGAGTAACTTTGACTGCCAAAAAAGGGAAAAGGGTATATTAATGCTAATTAGCCTGGAATGACTATTAAGAAAAAAATAGCACTTTTTTAAAGGTTTAGCTTATGCTTTGTGGTTAAATCAGCTTATTTTTATAAACTATGCTCAATTCCAACTCATTGAGCAATCACTGAAACATTAATATGTTTCTCTGCCCTTTGATTCAAATCAAGTTATCAAATAATAACTTGAACACTGATTTATAGAGTAATGAGGAAGTTCTTTATTTTGAAGAAAAATAAAACTGAGTAATTAAACATGTATCTTGAATTGTTTTTTTTAAAATTTGGATTTTAATAAATTCCATAATAGAAGATACTATGGGGAAAGGTGATCATGAGGACCTTTTAAGAATTCCTGAAAAAGGAGATACTAAAAGCACAACTGGAAATGCTTTTAAAGGATTTCCAGTTATGCAAGAGGAAAAATGAAGGATGCTTAGAAACATCGATATAGGGGCACAGAAATTTTAGTGAAGATCTGGTGGGAGAGGGGACATTTAAAGAGATGGAAAGAGAAAGGGTGACCAATGAGAAATAGAAATAAGTTTTACAGAATAGGAAAGTGTATCAGGAAAGCTAAAGCTCAGGATCAGGTGAGGTTTAAATAGAAAATTAACTTTGAAAAATACTAAGAAATGAATTAGGATATTAGCTGCTAAAGAAAGATGGCAAAATATCAACAAGTAAGAAAGACACACCAGGGGATATGCCTGAAGCAGCAAATGCATTCCCGTAAACTTAAAATTAAACACTGTATTCTAGAAGTTATCAAGCTATAATCGCCTGCAGCTTTGGCTGCAGAAATAAAATCCACAACAATTTGACTCACACTTGAAAATAATTTAAGATATTTTGGCCAGGGGAAACCATAGGTATCTAAGCAAATTCTTGGGCTACAAAAATCTGGACAACCACTAGCCTGAAGCAATAAGAAAAAACACATTAATTCTATTGTGTGTAATTCTGTGGGCACAATATGAAAACATTCCTTTTCAGCAGTGCTTACACCCATGCGGAGATGGTTCTAAGGAATCCCTAAGCCATATGCTTGTTTGTTGTTCTCATTATAGGGAATCAAGAACTATCTCTTCTAAGCTACAAAGTCATGCTGGTAGGAAAGATTAAAGTTATTCCAACCAATTTATTAAAATAAACCTTCTCTTCTAAATCTGTGTTATCTATGCCCAAATATAATTTTGCAGAGTCAGAAAGATGGACTATCTTCCACCAATATTTGAAGCTTCATCTGCAGATTTACATTTTTTTTTCTGCCCTTAAAACAAAAATATTGCAAAAGGAAAGAGAAAACAAAGGAAGTATTCAGGAAAAAAAGCCCTATACTAGGAAATATAATTTTTATTTAGGATATTTATTCTTCTAATTTATATTATATATAAATTATGGCTTGTTGTTGTTAGTTGCGAAGTCATGTCCGACCCATCGTGACCCCATGGACAACGTTCCTCCAGGTCTTCCTGTCCTCTACCATCTTCTCGAGTCCATTTAAGCTCATGCCTACTGCTTCAGTGACGCCACCCAGCCACCTCATTCTCTGTCGTCCCTTCTTCTATTGCCCTCAATCTTTCCCAGATTGGCCCTTCTCCAGTGAGTCCTTCCTTCTCATTAGGTGGCCAAAGTTTCAACTTCAGGATCTGGCCTTCTAAAGAGCAGTCAGGGTTCATCTCCTCTAGGACTGACCGGTTTGATCACCTTGCAGTCCAGGGGACTCGCAGGAGTCTTCTCTAGCACCATAGTTCAAAGACCTCAATTCTTTGGCGCTCAGCCTTTCTTATGGTCCAACTTTCACAGCCATACATTGCAACTGGGAAAACCATGGCTTTGACTATACATACTTTTGTTGGCAGGGTAATGTCTTTGCCATAGCTTTCCTCCCCAGGAGTAAGTGTCTTTTAATTTCTTGGCTGCAGCCCCCATTTGTGGTGATCCTGGAGCCCAGGAAGATAAAATCTGTCGCTACCTCCATTTCTTCCCCATCTATTTGCCAGGAATTGAGAAGGCCGGATGCCATAATCTTGGTTTTCTTAATGTCGAGTTTCAAGCCAACTTTTGTACTCTGTTTCTTCACCCACATCAAGAGGTTCTTTATGGCTACTAAGGTATAAAGTAAAAAATATACTTTCCTACTTGGTAGCCATAATTTATATATAATATAAATTAGAAAAATAAATATCCTAAATAAAATTATATTTACACAATAAATAAACAGAAGAGAACTTATGAATCATGCACATCCTTAAAACAACTCTTTTTATTTTTGATGTGGTAAAGTGATGGAAGAAATGAAATAAAATAGGTTAAGGAACAAATTCAAATAAATCTTTGCAACTAAATGAACTATGGACTGCAGTAACAGAATAAAGGAGCATGGACAGACTGGATTCCCCCTCCCCCCTCCCAGTATGCCAGCTAGCATGGAGCATTGTTGAATATTTAAATGTATTTTAAAGCCCTTCCAAGAGAATGCAATGCCCAAGTTCAAGAAAATCAAGCAACAATGACACCAAGCAACCAAAGTTATTCTTGGCTTATTTTGATTGGCTCTTTGAAAAGCAAACAGCACTGAAATCTCATTTTTCTAGATCCCAAGTTTTCATGCAGCTATCCAATTTTATATAGTGTGACTTATATTATTCATGTAATTATATCTCACAGAAATGGTGGAAATGAGCACAAATGAAATAAACTCTCTTGATACTCTCCAATATAATGAACATTCTTGAATAATGAGATGTGTAGAGTCACAAGTCCAAGTTTTATATACTAATTGACCTACATGGAATCTCCTCCAATGTACATCTCTTAGGTGATGTAAGACAGGAATTCATTACATGACTTTGCTCCAGTGAGCAAATGACTGGCTCAGAGTGTGATCAGGTGAATTGATATGTTATGTTCAACATTCATCCTTTATTATTGACCATACAATAGAATGTCCCCAAGGTGCTTTTTCAAAAGGTAACTGGACTTTCTTGTTTTTCTTTGAAGACATTTTGCTTCTCATCTAAGAAGCTTCTTCAGTTCTAAAGAAACAGTCCAGCAGTCCGGAACTGAAGAAGCTTCTTGGATGAGAAGCGAAACATCTTCAAGGAAAAACAAAGAAAATCCAGTTGTCTTTAAAAAAAATTACCTTTGGGACAACCACGATTTAGATGACTGAGAATCTCCATAGACATTTAGTACTATGCAAAACTTAGGCACTTTTGGCCAAACTGTTTATTACAGTGAATCCCTAAGTGAACAGAAGCTGACACGGAATTTGCATGATACAAAATTAAACACAAATGTGAATACATATTTGGTATTCATGTCTATTTGTTAAAAATTCATAGTTAAGAAAACAGTGAATATGTAGAAGTTCAGACATCCTTCTAGTCAGCATTTCACTAATACCTTTTTTGTAAGAAAAGAGAGTTTTTATATATTTTCTATAGTTATCTGCAGCCAGGTTTTCCTTGGATCTTGACACTCTCTTCCTTATAGAAGACATCTAATTCAGAAATATTTTTTGTTGCCTTGCATGTATAGCATGTTTACAATCTTCATGCTGCAACTGGTGCAGTTAGGTCTGCTATTGATCTAGCACCTGCCTCCATTTCACACTCTGATGGAGACAACTGTGATCTTACTACATTTATCCATAACAGCATGAATGACAATTGTGGTGCTAATTGGGCTATTCCCCCTTTTGGGGGGGGGAATTCACACAATCAGATGCAGTTTGTGAGCAGTGCAATTTAAGGTGGCATCCGACATGTTGTCCTCTGGATATTGGGCCGCTTTGGATACTGGGCCTGCTGTCCTTGAACATGAAGACATGATTAAGATTTGGCTGCCCAGAACACCAATTCATGGTTCAGACACACAAATTTCATCTGCCATATGTCACTTAAAGCACCTTGCCATAAATCAGTATCCACCTGTGTCTGGGTTGTGCATCATGAATAAGTGCTGGAGTTTACATGATCAGATTGCTTTCAACCTATTCTCACTATTACACAGTAAATAAGAGATAATGAGATCTAATAGTTAATGACAACCAGATGGAGGAGACACCAAAATCCAATCTCTTGCTTCCTGCTGCCTTCTTCAATCACTGTGCAGACAGGGCTCTCTTGCTCAGTTTGAGAACAGGGGCTTGTGACTAGTTGGCAACATGAGCTGTCTAGGCATGGAAAGGATGCCTGAATTATACCTAAACAGACACCCACAAAGTCAAAAGATGCTTTGTGTCTTTTAGACTGCTGATCCATGGCTGCAGACTGCATAACATACTGTATAACAAATTTGAAATGTTCCCCTATTATATTATCCTCAGGCCCACAACACAACTATCTTGGTTGTAGTGGCTGATCTCCTGACATGTCTG
The DNA here is from genome assembly GCF_016545835.1 of Crotalus tigris. Classification (NCBI taxonomy): domain Eukaryota; kingdom Metazoa; phylum Chordata; class Lepidosauria; order Squamata; family Viperidae; genus Crotalus; species Crotalus tigris. The sequence goes on from NW_024096794.1 coordinate 1,443,465, forward strand.
GATTATCATCACATTCCAAGGACTCTATTTCCGGGGGGAGGGAGGGTCACCTCCTCCACTAAGCTCCCACCCCTAAGTAGTTAATAAGCTAGCAGGGACCAACAAGTGTAAAATGTCACCACTCATACCTCCTCTGCGTGTACAAGAGGGGAAGAGCTCCTCTCCCAGTTGGGGGACGTACCATATTTTCCAGCGTATAAGACAACTGGGCGTATAAGACGACCCCCAACTTTTGAGAAGATTTTCATGGTTTAGAAAGTCGTCTTATACGCTGGAAACTACGGGTAATTTAAAAGGTATATACTGACCACCAGCCATGCAATTGTATTATAGCTATTACCTTTTTGGAATTTTGAAATATACTTTTTCACCATAATTTCAATTTCTAATGCAATTAATGCTTTTTAGGAAAAAGGAAACAAGGTAACCACAAAATCCCAGTTTAAAAAAATTAATATTTTCCAAAAATGGGTGACTCTTTGACACAGGTTTTATATAGTCGTTTTAATATCATCTTGTGTTGCCCCTTTTATTTTCATTTAATCTTAAAAGTGACAGGGAAAAAAAACTGCATGCTGAATTGGAACTATATTTAATGGTTCTACCACAGCAGTGCCTATTGCTAAAGAAAAAACTTGCCTCCAGAAGTTGTGGGTACTCCACAACTTCTGTCCCTGTCCTGCCGCAGGGAGGACAGGGACAGCCAGGCGTCTCACCCCCCCCCCCGCAGCTCCTTCGTAGGATTCCCTGTCAGGTAGAAGAGCAGCGGTGGCCTCGATGCCTGGATTCCCCGGCGGGGGGTGGAAGTGTTTCCAGGGCAACAGAAGCCTTGTTTTATTGGCATATTGGCGTGGGACACTTAAACTCTCATCCGGACAGCCAATCCCCGCACCAAGGGGTGAGGGGCATGGGGCGCAGGATACGGGGGAGCTTGCTTTGATGTACTCGTAAGCGGTCGAGGGGGGGCTGCCACCCCTGCCCCCACAATGACATAGTTAATAACAATCCGATCAGGCTTCGCTGCATGGCTGCACCCCCTCCCCCCACGTACTTTGTTCTGGTGCCTTTGGAGATAGAGAGAGAGAAGGGAGAGAAAGCGCGTGCGCATGTGTGTTTATGTGTGTGTGTGAGAGAGGGAGGGAGGCTCCTCTCTTTGTAAGTTTGCTTGCTCTGTCTGCGAGGCTCTCCATTCCCCACACTTTTGCTGGCCAGCACCTCGCCTTCCTCCTCTTCCTCTTCCCTTTCCCTCCTGGCTCGCCTTCCTGTGTCCGAGGTAGCCTACGCATTGCCGTGCAAATTGGCAGCCTGGATGCTCGTTTAAATGTCCCCTGCAGTCAAATAGCCCTGGAAAACACCGGGGAGAAAGAGGCGGAGCTAGAAGGCCTGCCTGGGGTGAGCCGCGGTAAGGTGCCCGAGAAAGGCAGCCGGATTACCTCGTCCCATTCCGCCCTGGGAAAAAACTGCTGCTCTGCAGCACAAAGGGCTGCTGCACTTAAAATGAAATAATTTCTGGGGTTGTTTTTTGATATGCTAAGGTGGGGGTTTTTACCTCTGGACCTTTAAGCAAAATGCCATGTTACTTTTTCTTGTTCCTCTAATGGGCCCACTTGCAAAATTCTTGATTGCAAATCCAATTCTTATAACTGAACCGTTTGTGGCTAACCTCTTTGGTTTCTTTAGGTACCTGTATTTTCTAGCGTATAAGACCACTGGGTGTATAAGACGACCTCCAACTTTTGAGAAGATTTTCATGGTTTAGAAAATTGTCTTATATGCCGGAAAATACAGTATTTCAGCTTTATCTATACCAGCATACCAGGAGAAGTTGGCATGACACTAGTACCAAGCCTTATAGCAGTTGTCCTCCCCTTCTCTTGACCAGCATTGGCAATGCCTACCCTTCCACTAATCCCTATCTCTTCCACCCATGTTTTGTTCAGTAGAATTTTATTGGAGAGAAATGTAACCAACCAGTCCTAAACAGAGTGGGCATGATTGAGAGGAAAAAAGCTTTAAGACAGAAAAAGGGCCCTATATAATGTGTGTGCATGTCTTTATAACAATAATTAATTGGAAGAATTAGTTCCCATAAATCAAGGCTCAATTGACTGGAGTATTGTTTTTTTTTTAAGAGACAAAACCTTGTTTAAACTCAAAAGAGATTGAATTTAAGAAACAATGAAGTGGAAGGGAGTGGAGGAATCTTTCTCAGTGTGTCTGTTTCTCTGTCTGTGTCTCTCTATCTAAAACCTCTGCTTACCCCACTTCAATAAATGAAAGCTGGAATTAAAAGAAAACAAAAGAAAATGAAGTTGTGGATGTGGATGTTGCCTCAGAGACCGGCCGACAATCAACTACTTACCACCATTCATCACATCTCCAGTAGATGTACCGAGTACAGTGATTCACTGAGGCAATTTATTTCTCTGTAGCTTGCTCTCCATTTTTTTCTTCAACAGCAGCTAGAGATAGAATGGCTTTCCCCTAGGTCATGGGCTCTTTAAATACTGCTCTGTTCCGAAAATCCCACTCAGATAACACTTGCCTACCCACTCAGTCTTAGCTAACAGTAGAAAGAACTTGACCACTTCCTCTTTTGGCCCAAACTGGGTAAATTAAAAGATAATAACCCATTTTCAAGAGAAAAGATATCTTCCAATTATAGCATCTAAAACAGAAGGCATCGCCCTAAACATGTCTCCTCAGACATCCTCTTTTGGTGCATATCTGTTTTAATTTTCAGTCTTGAACAAAACATCCAAAAACATTTATGGTTCGGTTCAGGCATCGGCCACCTGAAAACAGCTGTTCCAAGAAGAGAATAGTTTGCGCATGGAACACTTTGCGCAACCCTACTCAGTTCCTATTTTGGTCAACAGCAAAATGTGCATTCTACCTGGCAATTGTGAAGACAGAACTGAAGTTCTAGTTAAAGAGTGAGAGAAACATTGTCAGAAAATACCTGTTTAGTCTTAGAGAGTGTAAATCACTATGGCCAGATGAACTACATTTATACTGAAGGTACTGGCTGAAGGTCTCACAGACGCTTTATATATTTACTTTGGAAAAATCCCCAAAAATGGTTCAAATATCTGATTTCTGCAGGAAGGATAAACGTTCTATCATTAAAAAAAAAGAAAGGTCAGGAGGAAGGATTGAAAGATAGATCAGATTGACTCTGACACCTGAAAAAAATAGAGTTGTTCATAAGGGGATCAAAGAAAGTAATTTGAAAACAAGCACCAGGAGAAGTCAGCATGGATTTGTCAAGAATATGTTGTGCCACACTGCCATTAACGTTTGTGTGTGTGGGGGGGGGGAGGTTAAATGGACTGCAAAAATAATGTAATCATAACACACTGAGAGAAAGAGAGAGATGTAAAGATATTCATATAGGAAACAAAGAATGGGGGCTATTTGTCCTAGCAAACGTACTTGTGAAAAGTTACTTGGACTGGTAGCGGATTGCAAGCTGAGTATCAGTCAGCAATTTGATGTAATTGTAAACATGCAAATGAAATTTAGGTGGCATTAAAGACATTTAGCATTGAAAAAAGAAAAGTGTTTCTTTGTATACAGTAAATAGCTGTGCAGCAGCCTTTAGGGTTGCTAAAGAACCAAAGATATAACAAGCTGGTAGTCAGTTGTACAGGGTGGGAATCCCATAGTTTGAATTCCTAACTTCTTCACAGAATGACCAGATGGAGAAGTCTTCTATGAAAACCCACTAAACACCAAAAAGCCAAGGTACGTTCCTTGTCTCTGCAGGTTCACTAGGAGGGGAGAGGGGAATATCAAATAAATTCAAGATGGCAGCCACTACCATGCGATTTGCAACCATTACCTTGCTTTTTTTCTGACTTTCCTCCTCCAGGATCTCCATCAAGTTCACAAATGGTTTCCTAAGTATTACAAGCCATTCCCTTGCTGCATGTCTTTTATTTGCAGAGAGAATCTGATGCTGATGTGCGTTTCGCTACCCATTTCTTCTTCTACAGGTCAGAAAAATGATGCCCAAAACTCTAGTATAGATTTAGTTTATTAAATCTGTTTCCACCCATGAATGAAAAATTATTTTTATCTATACTACAGTGAACACAGTGGTAACAAAAAACTTTCTTTATTCTACTTCATTTGAAACATCTAAATCTTTATCATGCATTTGTGACAATTCTCAGTATCAGATCAACTTCTCATAACCAGAGAAACTTCTTTTTTCTTTTTCTTCTGTAATTGCAGATTCTGTTGCCACTAGGGCCAATTTCTATACCAGGATAAAGCAACAGCTGAACAAAATATTTAAGTTTCTATTTTAAGAACATTACACTGTGTGATTTTTCTTTATGGTAGAACGACACAATATAATTTATTATTGCACACATATTTTTTTTAAAAAAAATCATTTATATTTTATGCCCTGCACAAGCAAATCCAAATTCATTGTGTGTTGACACAAGTATTGCTTTTTCTATTCTTGATATAATTTGCATTTCTCAATCTCTGTGTAGATATGGAAATCCTAACCTTTGTGTTTTTATAATTAAGAATAATGACAAAAGTTTCAAGGATGGGAAGAAAGAATACAGAAGCTGAAAAGCTGAGGGAAAAATAGATTATTCAAATCTACTTTGTAATGTAGGCAAAAAGAGCTGGTGGGAGAAAAATGTTAACTATCTCCTTATGCCAGTGAATTTGGGGGGGGGGGTAGTAATGTACCTATTTTTTTTTTTTACCAAATAAAGCAAGAATGGAGAATCAATGGCCTCTCAGGTTTGTTGAAGTACAAATTCTCACCTCCTCACAATTGTGCATATTTGCTAAGCCACCTGGAGTTCTATGGAAACATTTGGCACACCATTGGCTCCCTAGTTCTGTAATAAATGTAAAAGAAAGATTTATATCACTTCATATCGTCAATGCAGTTGTAACATAGATTGGCACTTTTTGATGCCTTTATAGATTTCTATGGTGAGAAATATTGGGACTATATTTCCAAAGGGAAAAAAAATGACCCTGAAGAAAACACTTAGGATTTATCATATTGTAAAGAAGCTAGTTTACCAACATTTTTAATAATATCAAACATGGTATCTTTCAGGGTTTTTTTTTTTTTCACAAAGGGGGCTTTAGACATTCTGGGTAACATCAAATAATGACCTTGCATGCAATTCAAAATAAACCCGTGCTAATTAGTGTGTGGCAGGACATTCAGTTTCTGCCAACAACATTTCCAGAAAACTTCTCCTGAGGAGTGGGAAGGATAAGATGGATAATCGCACAGAGGACTACAATCAGCGGTAAAGAGGGTACCTATTTTAGAACTAATTACCTTTAATTATCCAGACATTCAGAACACAGGGAAACAAATGCCATTTTTATTGTTCACTTTCTAACTAGAAGCTTCATTCATTTACATTCCCACATACCCAAACATAAAAGTTCAACTCAGTATCTAGCTAGCTACACTATGCTTGAGTTCCAGAAGAATCAAAGAAGGCTGTCTATCCTGCACAGTAACTCATTTGATGCAATAGTTACGGTCCCCATCTACTGTTAAAGATTCCAACAAGACTTGGTCAGTTGGAGTCACTTGAATACCAGCATCTGAGCCAATTCACATAAACACTTTATTTTGTTTTGCAAACCATGTCTTGTTAAATCTATTGTGCTTCTGCACCAACTTCAAGTGAGTCTCATATATTCCACTTTCCTTCCTTCCTTCCTTCCTTCCTTCCTTCCTTCCTTCCTTCCTTCCTTCCTTCCTTCCTTCCTTCCTTCCTTCCTTTTAATATTTTTCAAACTCATATCATATAATCTAATACCATGCGCAATGATTAAACTGAGAACCTTCATACTTCAGAAATACTTGGTTTAAGAATACATAAATCATGTCTTCGTTTTCATGATAGGAGACAAAGATGTAAAGTCTCCCATAAGAAGTTATTCCCCTTAAATCTATATCTCAGTGCTGCATTATTTGATGCTCTTCCCAGAAATGAATTTTGTCTCTACTGGAGATGGATCTGCAACAAGAACATTAATTTCAGAGAATTGGCCACTAATTAGCAATATCTAGCACAATAATTCCCAAATGTGGTAACCAGAAGACAAGGAGGTTGCTTATATTAAATTCAATATTAAATTCTAATCCCGCTTTAGCTATGAAAGGTAGCTGGCTGACTTTAAGCCAGTTACTTACTCTAGCCCAAATTGCACAGGGTTGTTGTTGTGGAGAAAACTGTCAGAAGAAGGAGCATTAGGTATGTTCACCCCCTTCAGTTATTTTATAAAAATAATAAGGGGGGAAAGATTAAAAAAAATCTAAAAAAAAAGAGTGTTTCAGGTATGTGATTTTTTTAAACCTCTTAATATCTGAGATCCTGTTTAATGCAGAAATCAAAGCTGGATTCTTTTAAATACAATCGTGTTCTTAAACTCACAGTAATGGCTCATCTTTTCTTACTGGGGTATAAGGAGAATGATTTTGGTCCTCATGCTTTAAACCACCATTGCCTTCTTTCCAAAATACATTTAAAACAAACCAACAGAAATCTTACTGGGAAAGCCAGTCATATTACAAAGCATAAATCAAGACTTTAAAGTTATTGTACAAAATTCAAATGCCTGGGATTCTGCAGGTGGTTAAACCAAAAAATATTGTCCTGAACAGGACATTTTGTGTAAAACAGGAAAAAAAATGAGCTTATGATCTACACCTTTGACGATTAGGCAGGATAGAAAGAAGCGAGTCATAATGTAACTTTAGAGAAAGTTAAATCTACAATTGTACTTATAAGTCCTGTATAGAAGTTCAGAATCCACCTCTTTATATATTTTTTCTTTTCTTCTTTTCTTTCTTTTTGCACTCAGCTTTGTTTTATAATTTCTATTCTTGTTTTTATAACTTTTAATAAAATAATATTTTAAAGGGTTAAAATAATACCCATAAAGTGTTTACTATGCTTAAACTTTTTATAAAGCTTTTCTTAATATTTTATTTTTCCCAGTTTCTCGATAAGCCATCTCAGTCCACTAATAAGGGGAAAATGTTGCAAATATTTTAATTAAAAGTGGCAGTTTTTCACAAAACTTTCATAAACATAACAATGTTAAAGCTGCTCATTTATAAATGTTTTATCTTTTCAGATTGAAAAAGAAAAAAAATGCTGCCCTGAACAATGGATTTAAAGACACAAAGGGTGTCAAGAAGATATGCACACAGTATCTGTGGACAACTCCTTAAACTAAATGGGTCTTTTCCCAAGATTGCACTGCAACTGCAGAGGGAAAAGATATTGCTGCTTTAAGGCACTACATACATACATGTTCTGAAATCCCTGTTCTCTGAACAAGAAAACATGATATAACCTTACTAGATTAATGGCTAAATCACGAGCTTCTTCCTTCGCATGACAACTTTTGTGTTTTTAAACATCCACTCAGGATGAATTAAACTGAAGTCAACTAGACAAACAGGTATGGTTAGTAATTAGAAAATACATTTTGGGGTACAGTACTTATAGAATCCAGAATTCAATAAAGGAATGCATGCGAAAATAATAGCGACAAGCACTCCCCCTGCTGGTTAGCATAGCAGAGCAAAGCTAATTCCATGCACCACCTCTACCTGTAGGCAGCAACATACCTTGTACACGTGGTAAGGAATCTACTCGCTCATACCCCAAAATCAAGGTTCAAAAGAAGTGTGGCTAGAGACAATGAATAGATGTTCAAACATGAAAATGCTACAGTAGAATATGGTGGATGTTGATCAACACGTTGGGTGAAACAGCTTCAGGCAAAAGGGTGATCCTCTTTTCAGTGTGAAATAAAGAAGCATTGTGTAATTGGAATCTCTAGAGCTACTGTAGGGTAGACAGTACATGTTATCGGTCATGGCAGGTGTCCCATGGGACCAGGCTGAGAAGACCAAGCTTGTTTTCTGTAAGACTAGTTTCAGACCACATAGAAAATCACTGTCTCAAAAAACAACAACACTTTTCTCCAAGTAGACATTCTTAGCACACAGAAAACTAATGCAGCAAAGAGAAGAAGGCTATACAAGAACCATTTCTTGGATCTGTTAGTTTTCTGTATGTAAACTGTTGATCTGTCTGAGATTCCTTACTTGCAGCCTAATACAGGTAGTCCTTGATTAACGACCACAAAATCACTCGTTAAGCGAAACATTTGTTAAGTGAGTTTTGCCCCATTTTACAACATTTATTGCCAAAGTTGTTGAGTGAATCACTGCAGTTGATAAGTTGTATCAGATATAACCTGGTTGTTATATGAATCTGACTTTGCTTGTTCAGAATGTTGTAAAAGGGGACCACATGACTCCGGGACACTGCAAGCATCTGAATTTTGGTCACATAAGCATGGAGATGCTGCAAAGGTCGTAACTGTGAAAAAAGATCATAAGTCACTTTTTCCAGTGCAGCTGTAACTTCGAATGGTCACTAAATGAGCTGTGTAAGTCGAGGACTACCTGTATAACATGTTCAAGCATCAGTTCTGTGGAAACTCACATATCCTGCAAGAATCCCATTTTTATCCATTTGGCAACTTCTCTCCAGTAGATATATAATTGTTATTAGATGGTATGTGGCTTCTGCCCTTGGTTCTTTATTTCCTGCTTCACGTTATTGATTCCCCTCATAACTCACTTTAAGTGTCAGTTTTGCAGAGTAGCACATAATAATATTTAAAATAAATATGCGCTAATTTTCTGCTCAAAAGAAATAAAAGCTTGTAAGAATTTTCAATAAAAAGAAATAAAACCATTTTTTAAAGATTAGGTACTCAGGATACATAGTTAATAATAATTTCTAATTAAGATCTGTAAATCTCTGCCCCACACATTCACATGCTGGACCATAGGACCGCTTGAACAATCCAGAGTACTTTTCTCTTCCTCCAGAGCATGTTTTATTTCTGTTGGTCACCATCTGAGAATGCTGAATGCCAGATACTAGCAAAAGTAGAGAAATTAGAATGGAATGGAAAGGAATAGAATAGAATAGAATAGAATAGAATAGAATAGAATAGAATAGAATAGAATAGAATAGAATAGAATAGAATCTTTATTGTCACTTTAAGCATACATTAAAATGAAATTTTGTTGCATTCAGCTCTCAAAAAAATGCACATACCCATAAACACACAAATATATGACACAGACAAACATCACAATCTAGTTCAAATGTATACATATACATGGAGGGGGGAAAATTCCTGCAAATTTACAAGACGGATGGCATAAGGAACAAAGCTGTTACAGAATCTAATAGTTCTGCTATAAATACTTTGGAACCTCCTCCCAGAGGGGAGCAACAGAAACACCGTGAAGTGGGTGTGTGGGGTGTCTAATAATCCTTCAAGCTCTAAGCACATGCTCTCAATGCTCTCAATCGTCTTCTGTGAAAAGTGGCCAGGACAGAAGGAGAAAGATGTGCTCTCTTCATTCAATGCAAGAAATGAAATGCTTCATTAAAGATAACATATGAAGAGACCAATATCAAATACAGACCTATACCTGGTGATCATCAAATATTTTCAATAACAATCAATATGATATGTTGTTTTGTATCTAGATAGAAATGGATATTATAAACAAATAAATCATTGTAGCTACTTTATGAGGCTGGTGGGAGATAAGTGGTTTGAATAAGGAAAAAATGAGGAATGATAAAAGCTGAACATTTCTTTTTTATGGATTTTAACCATTCAGATCTGTCATGCTGGGTGGGGGGGGGGAACCTTAGATTCTAAATATAACAGATGTTGATGAAGAAAACTGATTTATTAGTTAATTGCAAAAAGACTTTTTCCCATTTGTTAAAAAAACGTAATGGAAATCTTGCAACCTATCTGTAGGAATAAAAAGGCTTTTGAAAAATATGTCTGAATTTAGTGTAGAAGACCAATTTTATTTGGTGAACAAAACTAATGTAATTTAGAAAAATTGGTACACTGCATGCTTATTACTACATCCTCTTCAACCTGCAGATTTGTTAATTAACCAAATTGCAATAATTCCATAATTACTACAGACATATTGTAATATACATCATGATTATGAAGCTGTGATATGCAAAAACCAAGAGCTTTTTTATTATTATCCCAGAGCCAGGCCATATCTCACAGGTTGCCTACTTTTCCGGCCCCTTTTTTTTAGAGCTCCTGGTATCCCAAGACTACACTGCTGAAATTCTACAAGGAGGTAATTTCAGAAGACTGTTTGAGATAATGACAAAGAATGCACTTTGCTGGACATGTGCTCTGCATGAACAGTGTCCAGCAAAAAACCACAATCAATGGGATACCACCAGATGGTCAAAGAAGAGGAAGGCCAAAGAAAACCTGGACCAAACATTTCAGGAAGATTTGAAAAACCTCAACCTTAAATGGAAGGATGAAGAGACTGTACCTGTGGACTGAAAATTGTGGAGTAGGCTTGTAACCCAATGTGGTTAGCAGAGGACATGATGGTGATGATATAAGTCATCTAAAATGAAATCATCTGTGAGTTTAATTCCTGGCAGGTTTGAATCCCATAGAAAAATTCTGGCTATATATATCTGATGAGACCCAGTAAGGATGAAGCTGGTCATTCACTGTTTCCTAGTGGTTAATAAAATGGCCTTCAATAATATCTCAGCACGTGTGGAAGCAAGAGCGGGATCATCAAGTGACACAGTATTTCCCATTCAGCTAGAACAAAAGTTGCTCTAACAATGATCTTTCTCAAAGCTATTTTGAGGATCAGGTTAGGTTTTTTTCTAAAAAACAAAAATATTTCTCTGCTCTTTCAAAAGAGGTTATTTTGAAAATATATCTTCAAACTTTTATTTTGTCATTGTTACTTCTTTCCCCCCATCACAATTCCCTGAAAGGATTCTAAGACTGCTGGCTCACTAGGCCAGCAAAGCAAAGCAAAACTTTCATCTGCATTAACAGCTATATTTTATCACAGCCATGGTGTCTTCTCCCAAACAATGGCCAAACTTAAACCCTTAAGGCAGGCAAGCTCAAAAAAAACAGGCCTGGCAGAAACTCCAGGAATATTCTTTATTACTGTAGGCTAAAGTTGTGTTTCTCTTTTTTATTTTGACAACTTTATGAGATTTCAGAAAAGTATAACATACAAAAAACAAAAAAAGGTTAAAGGGGAAAGATAGAGGAAAGGGGGAGAGATGCAAAGTTAGGAGTATAGACAAGGGGAAAAAGTAATATCCAACTTTCTTCAGTACAGATGCAAACATGAAACATAATAACTCTTTGAGCTAGAGTAAGCATAGGCCATCTATAGTCATAAACATTTTTAGTCAAGTCCCAAGGTTAAAATTTATTTCTTTCAGTTTCAAGAAAAAGAAAAGTCCCAAAGTGGTTTCCATGTATAAGGATAGCACTGTGTGTCTTAATCTTAGCAACTTTAAGGGAAGTGGTCTTCAACTCCAAGAATACTGGTTGCTACTGGGAGGTGAAGTGCATGCCAGTTAAAGTTGCAAGGTTGAGAAACACTGGACTAGAGTAACAGACACTTGAAAGCCTGTCAGAGTTTTTTTCTGCCCCATATTATACCAAACAAAAGCAAGGTAGGATTAGTTATGAGTTACTCCTAATGCTTTTAATATTCCCAAGAAAGCTGCTGTCTTTTCTCCTCCCTTAATGATTCTTTGCTCTTTTTCCTTTTCCCAAGATCAGATCTCACAGAACTAAGTCTGCAAGGGTCTTTTGCCAGCTGAATGTGGGAAGATGTAGGATCTAATCTGGTAAGAAGCCAGTGTTTTAGGACTGAAGGGGATGATAATCTAAGAAATATCTCTGCGGTGGAACACCAGAGCCCTACAGAAACATCTCTCTGTTATTCTTTTTCTATTATATAAGGGCACAGTGCTATTTTCAATTATCACAAAATGCCATTCACTATGATGGGAACCCATCTAGCTTTTTCGGCACTAACAATCCTCCCTTCCAGACTTAAGATATTCTTCTTTACTTGTTTTAACATAGCTGCAGAAAGACTGAAAAAATATAAACCATGTTTGGATTTATGTCCAGTCCTTATACTATGCTTAAACTTATCTTTGATTTGTCAAAACAAGCTAGCATGTCCTGGCAGCAACTCAAGAAAATTTCTTTCCATGTTTCAAATACAGCAGTTGCTTAGAATCCAAGTCATAAACACAGGCTCCATTCTTAGATAGCTGACATTTATTTCTGTATGTTTTAGAAATGATAACACATTGATTCCAAAAGGTCACATCTAACACATACAAACACATACAATATTATTTCATTCTGATCTTGTCTCACTAGTTAATAAAGTTCTTTGCTCCTCAAACTGCTCACTAGAGACCACTGTACAAGCTGAACAATCAGCCTAAATTAATGTTTGATTGTATGTTTATTTATTCTTATTTCCACATTATAATTCTAACTAATTCTGTAGAAATGTCATTTCTTTAAATTATTATACAACAAATAATTGCTTGAAGCACTTATCTTCTACTATCTAGTTATTTGGTGCACACACTCAGTACTAAATTATGTCAGATTGTGATGATTGATATATTTATTCATCTTCTTAGAAAAATATAATGCAATAGGATGTAATCTGCAGCTTCCCTTTTTACAACTTGATATCTTCTGAGGAATTGTAACTTTGGCGATCCTCAGTCAGCTGGCTAAGAATCCAGACATTTTCTGGTCATGTAAAAGCATAAAAGCCTTTTGGATTAAGATATGGTGGAATATTCAAAGAATTTTCAAAAGAAGGGTAAAATTTACTCCACAATTGTTTTTGTTGGGTATTATTTCTGATTGTGATGACAAAGAGATTATTTTAACGTTAAATTTAATTACAGCAGCAAGGTTGTTAATAGGGCAATATTGGAAGAAGGAATCTTTGCCTACTTTGCAAGAATGGTTTTTTAAAGTTTCTTACTTAGCTGAAATGGCAAAGATTTCGGCTTTCTTGAAAGATCAATCGCAAGAGAAGTACTTCTTGGTGTGGAAAAGATGGATAAATTTTATACAATATAAGTATGATATAAGAAAATATCATTTAGTTTTTGAATAAATTATATTTAGTTTAAGATATTATTTAGAAGTGTAGAATAGTTTTGTTTTTTTGTTTTTTTATTACTATCATTTTTTATTTTATTTTATTTTTTTCTTCTTTTTCTCTTTCTGTTTTTTATATATAATGGAGTTAAAGTATTTAATTATTTGTTTACTGAATGTAATTATATTTGTTTAAGGTTTATTTGGGTTCAAAAGTTTTTTCCTTTAAGTTCTAGTTAACCCTGTATTCAGTTCTGGGAAGAATGGGGGAGGGTTTTGGGGTGGGTTGGGAGGGATTGGGGAAGGGGTTTTTATTGTAAAATTGTAAAAATTTATTAAAAAAAAAAGAATCCAGACGTTTCCGTTCCAGTGTGTAAGGATAGCAATACAAGGGGAATGCTTTGGAGCTTACTCTATGTGAAATCCATGCATTAATGGGGTATTTTATGTCTGAACATATGTATTATCAGAGAGTAAAACTGGACTCTGATCCACAACCGAAGTATTTACAAAAAACATAAGCAGGAATAAGCCTGTTACAATACCTAACCTGGTTCCCATTTCATAATGGACTTGAAGAGAAAGGAGTTGTTGTTACAGACCTGATATATAGCAAAAGGCTTTCTTAGGGCTCCTTTTTACAAACCAATCTTTCTGGTGCACAATTCCTAAAGGCAATTTATTAATGCAACCAAGAAATTAAAGGCTGAAATGACAACTACGGTAGCTGCCTCTGGATAATTAGGAGTTCTTGTCCTTGTTTTGCAAACACAATTGTGTGGACCTAAAGATTAGGCATGCAAGTAAAGCAGACAATTCAAAGCGTATACATAAGAGTTCTAAGAATGAAATGAAATAGCAAGCAGAAGGGTATAGGTGAAGTATTGTTGGGACATCTTACAGTGAAAACTAAATTTGTTCACTTTGGATTACAGTCCTAAAGTAACTGCTCCATTGTTTCAGCAACCTCCACTTGTCTAAAAGAAACAGGAACTCCATCTGGAGAAGTTACTGCATAACAACTACTTAGAAAAAGAACACTTTTTGAATTGCTAATGCTGCTGACTGCAAAATGCAAATGCCTTAAAGATCTTTTTTCACCCCCAATGCTATTTTCTTTCTTTTTCTCTCTCTCTTTCACACACCCTTTCCCCCAACACACACACTTTATCAAGCACTTACCACACCTTCATTCACTCTGTCTTTTCAAGTTGTCTGGAATATGGATTTCCTCAAAGAATCTGACAATAACCTGACATGGTGATAATTTTCTAAGCTATGTTATTCATGTCAAATTATTCAACATCTGTCTTCATGTTCCTACAAAAATTAGCATAAGATAGTGGTTTCTGATGACACCTCTAGTGAAATATTTTGACTCCTACCAGTAAGTTGCAAACAACCTGTCAGGTGGATAATGTCAGGTTCCACGTCCTGCATACTAAGATGGTTCTGTGGGTTGTTTAGGGGTTGTATGGAATGGTCTAATGCTAGGTTCAGGCATTAAAAAGGGCAAGGACAATTACATTGAAGAGTAGTATCAGCAAGGCAGGCAACAAGACTCATGTGCAGCAATAGCTAGATGAAAGTTAGAATCCACATTGGATGTTAGGCATTTTAGTCCATAAAAAGTAAAAAAAAAAAAAAATCTGCTAGAAACAAAAAGGAAAAAGTTACAAAGATGGATTTCTGTGAGTAAAAGCTCTATAAAAATGACATGGGCTTACTGTGAGAAATAAGAACAATTCACTTAAGAATTTTACTGCTCTAAGATAAGGCTGGTGTCCCTAGAACAGGGGTAGGCAACCTTGGCTCTTTTATGACAGCTTAGGATTTCTGGGAGTTGAAGTCCACGAGTCATAAAAGAGCTGAGGTTGCCTACCCCTGCCCTAGAAGTTGCATAGTCATTATCGAATAGACGAGGAAAACTGATGGAACACAGGACAAATGAAAATAATTTATTAATAAGGAATATTATTTTATAGATGCCTAGTCCACTGAGATATTTTCAAGCTAGGAAGATTACCGTTTTCATGAGAACAACAAGAAGAAAGATCCATAAAAGTTGGTTTAAAGAGAAGGAGGGTTAAATAGCATGTAGTCAATAGGAAACACATTTCATCCTGTTTTAAAGCAACACAGCAGTACCAGTTCATATCCCTAGATTTGGGGATATCCTTCATCCTCCATGTGATTCCCCAGTAAAGAAAAGTAAACTGGTTTTAGGACAGAAGAGGTTTTAATCAATTCCCTACTAGAGAAAAACTTGATCTGCCCTCCAGTATCAGCCCAATTTATTGGAGTTAAAAATTAATATTTTACCCTAGTGTTTGTTTAACATCTATTAGCACCTGCACATCAAGCTGCTGAAAGTACCACAATGAAGCTTGTCAAAAGATTGACACCCCAGTCCTAACAGTGAAGATAAAAGTTGAAGGAACAGAGGACTCTTCAGTAGAACGGCATGATAACCCACTGTGGTAAAAAGAAAGCAATAGTCTCTCTTCAACCTTTCTCCCAGGATGTTAAAAGAAGAGTATTTCACTATACACCTTGCCAAGTTCAAAAATACAGTACCAACGCATCGTAATCTTAGAAAGTGGGGAATCAATCACTAAGCCAATTTTTTCCCGCTCTTTCTCTCTCTTGTCAGCAGTGAAGAATAGCTCCTGCTGTGCATATTCTGTCTGCTTTCCAAGTCTACAATAACCACAGCTTCCCTTGTAAGATTTCTGCTTGACTGTTCACGAAGGATGCTTTGCCCAGATAGGCAGCCAAATGTGTTCCTTTGAAGCTCCTCCCTTCAGCTTCTTTTTCTTTTTGCCCTGGAAGGTTTCTTGAAAATTTGCTTTTTTGCACGAGGACAATGATGGGGAACTGCTAGCCGCTGAGCCTTTTCCTCAGTGCACTAAGAGAAAGTTGGGCTGTCAGCAGATCCATGTTAGCAATAAAACACTCCTATCAAAGCTTGTTAAATCCTCCTTCTAAGGTAAATAAAACAGCAGTCCAGCTTCCATAGTTCAAAACAGAGCAGCAAAACCCTCTCCTCACTAGATTTATTCTGTGAGCTTTAAAATACAATTTCTCCCCTCATATATACATATATACTTCATATTAATTCCAAGATAAAATATATCTGCAATCTGATATTTGTCTGGGAAAATAGAGTATTTCCTTTCTCCCAAATCCTGTCTTTCCACTCACCATTTCAATACCCATTTCAACCCATGTTTAAATTTAAATAGCTATTTTAATGTCTTTATTTTTTAAAAAAAATATGTATATATAATTCAACTAATGCTTAGGGTATTTTGTTACAGAGATATTTTCCATGGCTGAACAATCTATTGCCTTATGCATATGGACAAGTATAATATGAGGGAACTTTCCAAGGATCTTTTCATAATTCCCACTTTTCTAATAAAGAATTAAAGTTGATAACCAGGTATTGTTTTGCTAACACAGTACAATCTAGTTCTGGCAGATAATCTTTACTGGCATGAAAATCCAGGTAAAATTCAGACACCTCCTGATCAAGATTCACCCCAACTCACAGAGTTTTGTCCCTGAACTGCCACTATTTACTGCAAGCTCTCCCTCAAAAATACAGCCCACCCTTGTCAATCACAGCCTTTAAAAACATTACAGAATTCTCAGCTATCCAAAATAAGAGGTTATGGGGAGAAAATGAGGAGGAAAGGGCCTTTTTCTGTCTGGTGTTGAGTTTTTGTTTTTTGTTTTTTATACTCATTTATTTCTCTCCCACGAGTCATTTTTATCAAAACTGTAAACTGCCAGGGCCAGCTGACAAAATGTTGCTGCCTGATGCAGAATAACAAATGGTGCCCACTCCAATTAAGATGCAGAATACCTAAGGTCAGCCCATGTGTTTGGGGCAAGTAAGCCAAATAGGGCTTCTCTTCCTGAGTGTAAAAACACAGTAAAAGATACATTAGATTTATTGCTCATTCACAATACCCAAATCCAGGCTCCTAGCAAAACTGCAACACACTGTTCAATAGAAGAGCCGGCTCTGATTTATTTGTCACTTTAAATCTCTTCCTATGGGAGCCCTATTAGATGGCAAGTCATTCATGCAGAACAGTTTGTTCTGTAGTTGAGAACAGGATTTTCTTTAACTTTTCTTCAGGGTTACAGCAGTAACCTTTTCCCCACATAAAATGGCATTCTGTGAACTCCACAATGTATGAAGCAGCCCATACTGAGAAAAGGGCAGGAATTAAATACACAAGAGATCTGTTAACGTGAGTGATGAGCTGCTTCATATGCACATGTGAACTTCCTCAAAGAGTCATTGACAGGTTCTCTTTCACAGCTATAGTGCATTTAGCAGTTGGGGAAGGGGTGTGCGTGCAAAATCTGGTAGCCAGCTTAAGTTTATCCTTTTGGTAAAGATGGATGAATGGATGGAATCATCTAACAAAGGAAAGGAGGAAGACTCAGAATTTGTTCAGTCATCATATCAAAAATCAGTCTGCATACAGTAGCTAGCTTCTTCAGGTTCTTCTCAGCCTGTGGTCCAAGTGTTTCTCTTAGCACAAATCTAATCTGTTCCACCCATTCTAATAAAATGTGGTAGACGCCTTTTATAAAAGTCCACAATAGGTAAATAATCTAGTTTAATGTGATTTAATCTTAGATTAGTAGATTATATTTACAGCTTTCATGACAATGTATACAAGGACCCTTTCTTAGCCTTCTTTTATAACCATTTTGGTATCAAATGTAATACCTAGGTGGGAGAATATGCTGATGCAATAACAGTTTACAAAATTTCCAGGGTCAGCCACTAAGAATATCAAATTCTCATATCACATTCAGCTCAAAGCTATAGGACTCACTGGAGAAGGGCCTAATGCTGGGAAAGATTGAGGGCAATAGAAGAATGGGACGACAGAGAATGAGATGGCTGGATGGAGTCACTGAAGCAGTAGGTGAGAACTTAAATGGACTCCAGAAGATGGTAGAGGACAGGAAGACCTGAAGGAACGTTGTCCACGGGGTCACGATGGGTCGGACACGACTTTGCAATCAACAACAACAACAACAATAGGAGAGGGCAGGACTCTGTAATTCTAGATCAGATTTTCTTCCAGAGCAAAAAGCTGTAGTTCAACATTGCACAAAACATTAATAGCTCCCTCTTCAGAAACTAAAATAATTAGCAATGGCTAAAAACTGCTTTGAAAAAAGAAAGAACTGCAGATGGTTGGCCATGGAAAGTTTGTGGAACACTGATTCCACTCATCAGAATTTCAATTAAAGATAAAATGGTTATTCTCTCCATAAACCATTGAAAAAGAAATAGAGAAGACAAATAACAGTTGAAGGAGCAAATATTTATTATTGATTAATAAACTGTACTGTATTGCATTTTTTTCTGCTTGATTTTCTATACATTCTGCCCCCTTCCCCTCTTCTCTCTCTCTGAAATATAGCTGACTTGTTACGCTAAACATCTACAGATAGGAAAGAATGCATAAAGGAAAATCTAGAATGAAAGAAACAGGAGAGGGGGATGAGTTCATTAAGAGTCAGAAATAAGGCTGAAAGAATACAGTCAAGTATGAACATTGGCAGCCTTAAAAGACTCTGAAGATGCCTCAGAATAGAAACCCAGACCACTAGTTCTGCTTGGACTGCAACAGTCAAGCTAATTAAAAATAAAAAGTTTGGCTGGAAGCCTATAAAATACCCATGGGGATGAGAAAACCTGCACACACAACATTTCTTTCGCAACCAAGACATTACATACCCCACCTCACTTCTCTGGGGCATGCCTTGTAATTTCCCTCTGGGTTTTTAATCTCCCCCCCACATTCTCCCTTTTTTCTTATCAGGTATTGGGGGAGCGGAGAAAATAAAACAAATAAAACTGAAAGCAAATAACTGAAATTGGCAATTGTAGCCCAAGTGAATGGAGAGAAGAATCCATTCCCTTTAATTTTTATTTTCCTTTTCTGCATCATTAAAATGACTACAAGGGCTTTAGCTGTATTGGGGGGACTACAACCTTAATGGAAAGGTTACGCATTGGTAAACCAGCTTGACCCCCATTAAGTTCTAGATAAGGCCCAGGATCTTTTAACTTCTCTGCCTGCAGGGATGGAAAGGAAGAGGAGTTTGGAGCATTTGATTTTACAGCTATGGATAAACAAGGCAGTTGTGCAAAAGAGCAAGGTGATGCTATGCCTTAGGAAGCTGAGGTCTTCACCATGGCTACACAAAAGCGGTGACTGCCCCATCCTTGGCATCTGGAGGAGGCAAGCGCGTGTGCCACTGCCTTTCCTTTATGCTGCCAAGGGATAAATCACCTTGTGTTTCTTCTAGGGGTACCCCTGACAAGCGTGGCAGCTGCTTCTGCCAAGTTTTGTGTTCCTGCGTGTGAACGGGATACCAACTTCTTCACTAAATCTGTGGAACGGATCTCCTTCCCCCAATCCTCGTTTTTTTTTTTTTTAAAAAAGGAGGGGGGGGTCTTTTAAAACAGTAGCAAGAAAAGCGAGGGACAGCGTGATCCGCGGAACTACTATACTAAAGGTTCCCCGTTGCCTTTTTTTTTTTTTAAAAAAAATCTTTCGTTCCAAGCATCGCTCCAAGCACAACACTCGGTCTGCAGGCGGGAACGCTCATTGCCCACCACCGCCCGCTCCTGTCTGGCGCCAGCCTTTAGCCTTTGCCGTCGCTGGAGCTCCCCAAGCTCCTCTCCCCAATCCCGGGAGGAGCGAAGGGGGGGGGGGGAGGAATCCCAGCAGCAACGGTGCCCGTGCATGCGCTGTGCTGTTTTGCAGAGCTCGCTCAGTCCCGCTTCATTTTAAATTCTCCAGAGCTCAGTGACGACTGGAGCGGGACGCCTTTCTTGCGAGTCGGAGGCAAGCCCCCGAATCACACCTCCCGCCGCCTCGTGGCAGAAAGAGAACGGGTCCCTTTTCCAGGCACAATCGGCCTGTTTTCTCCCCACACACGCACACACGATCGGAAGATATCTTAGGAGCCGATAGGGAGAAAAAAACACCACAAAAACCGTTTGCCCCCTTCTAGGCTCCTCAGGCGTATAACAACCCTCTCTTTGAAAAGGAAAAGCAAGTCGACAAGTAATCCATATTGGCAAAAAAAGGGAGAGGGAAAAAAGGTTGGCGGGTCGTTTTAGTAACGGGAATGGGCGATCCAAAAGGGGACAAGAGCACAGAAAAGGAAGGGGGAGGGAAGGAAGGAAGGTAGACGGGCCAGCTTTGTCTTCCCAAAGATCAGCAGAGGCTGGAGACGCACGAATGGCCCACCGTTCTTTAAGGGCGCCTTTTCTGTTTAGGAACAAGTTGGTTTGTTTTCCACCGAACGGAATCTCGCAGCTTCCAATTTTTTTTTCCTCGTGCAGCTCAGACGGAGGCTTTCAGGGGATAAAAAAAAAAAAGAGCACAAACACCTTCGGTTTCGTAAATCATAGGAGGGTCGAGGTTAGAGGAGAGGAACGGCGGCAAAGAGATTACAAAGTAGCTGGATGGGGTCGCATCGGGAACTTCCCACCCTTAATTCTATCCAGGGTCATTTACTTTCTTCCGCTGCAGGTGCTTTCCGAAAACGAACACCTCAGAAACTTTGATCCGATTACAGCACAGCCCTCCAATCCCTACTTCCCTCTCCCCTCCCAAAAACCCCTTCAGTCTTTTATTTCCTCCCGAAGACGAAAACTACCTTGCCTCTTACCATAAACCCCTTGTCCCCTGATGTACACCGGGACCAGCGAGAGAAATAAAAGCCAGAGAGTCTCCATCTTCAAGACAGAACCTTCTTCATAGCCAGCGAAGAATGAGAAGCCAGACCCAAAGGCGAACCCAGACAGCCTCAGATGGTGGATCCAAGAAAAAAGGCGAAGAGCGTAAAAATCCCGTTTATTGGTACCCCACTTTCGGCGGCCTTGAAGCAGGGGAGGGATGGAGCTCCGGAGAAGAAGAAAGCAGGGGCCGGCCAGGGAGACGCCTCAGCCCGGCTGGCGAACTCGAGTCAGCCAATCTGCCTCCCGGGAAGCTCGCGCTCTCCTCCTAAACAGACGCGCACATAGGCTGTCGGAACCGAGTGAAACAGCTCCGCTCCAGACCTGGAGCAGGAGTTGCGGAGGGGGGGGGGCGAAAGGTGCGTGTATGTATGTGGGGGGAGGGAAGCAGGCAAGCCGGGGGTCTTGTTGCCCCGTCCTCCTCTCCCCAAGCTCCGAGAAGAAAATAAACACAAGCCTCACTCACTCACGCCCAGATGCACGAAGGGGGGGGGGGGAGAAAAATAAATGGAGGGTGGCCTTCTTAACCGAATAAAGAAAAAGTCACTAGGGAGAAGAGGCGATCCAGCGGTGGTGAAGCAAATCCAGAGAAACTTCGGCGATTCTGCCCTTCGGCGGTGCCCCGATCTTTTCAATCACGTTTGTGCTGAAAGAAACGTCAAGTGCTCTCTGAACGCTTCAGCTTCCCAAACTGCCTGCCAACTGGGGCCAACTTGAAAGAGGCAGAGACAGCGAAAGACACAGATTCGGGGGACGGGAGGGGGTCGTTTAGCTAATAAGCCCCAGGTTGCAACCCCGGGAACAATCGGGGGGGGGAGCGAGGAGGAGGGGTGGGATGGGTGTGCGCTGGGTGGGGAAGAAATGCAGCAGCTGGGGCGAAAGGTAATTCTCAGTTTCTTGCCTATAAGCTGCTTTTTATTTCTCCTCTCCCTGCTTTTGCTGGAACAACGCCGGTTTTGAAATTAATTCAACGCAAGGATGAGTCCTCTTGGGCGTCTTTTCCTGTATTCCATTAAAAAGAAAAAAAAAAAACTTCTTGGCTTCTTTTAGCTGCCAAGCTGATCTTGTTCAACCGCAATGTACCGCATCGCGCTCACCAAAACCGCCTTGCTCAATGAACCCTGGGCTTTTCTGCCCTTTCCACCCTTTCCGGTCGCTTTTGTCCAGTTCGTGGATGCGACTTTTCCTCCTCCTCCACTCACAGACGCAAAGTTTCTGCTCGCTAAGTGGTGGTGTAGTAGCGATTAAAAACTTGCCTCTCTTCCTTTACTTCCCACAGAGGTGCAGACTTCCGCCCCTCTTCCTCCCGATGGCGGGGAAGACGGATATTTTCTAACTGTAACTTCGGGGAGCAGAAGAATAAGGAACTTTCAGAAAGTGGCTTTCAACTTGAAAAGCAAAGGGTGCTCTATGGAAAGGGCGTGTGAACCGCCGGCTCCGCCCCTTCCTAGAAGAATAATGCCTTAACCCCCCCCCCCCAAATGACCCGCATGCCACAGCTGCAGTTCGCCGCCACTTATAGCGGGCGAAAATTGTTACTGCGCTTAACTGGCAGGCTCGCTTGGGTCTCTTTTATTTTCAGACGTTCGACCGATGAGACGGACCTATAAGCATTAACAATTTAGATTGTCTTCTTTTAAAATAGCTTCCTTGTCCAAACCATCGCCGCCGTCCGCATTTCCTAGATGGCTCAGTAAAGAGAATTCTCCCGAGCAAAGGGCAACCTGCTAATTGCGGCCTCTAATTAAGCGTATAAGCTTGCAAGATTTGTCTGTGAGTCATGTGTACTTCTCTTCCCCCCCCCTTTTCCCCCGTTTGATTTCCTCTAGTTAAGAGGGGAGGGGGAGGGGGGCCAATTAAATCCTCTGAGCGGTGCTTGAGTGGCGTTCTGCCTCCGACCCAAATTCCCCCGCGCGTCGCTGGAGACCAATTAGAAAACAAAACAAAGCTGAGCAGAAGACCGATCTATGCCTGGCGGTGGCTTTCTTCCTCTCTCCTTCTTTGCTTTCGCGGTCCTCCTTTTTCCTTTTGCCTCTCTTCCTTCGCAAAGAAATGTCAGGAACCTGCTGCGGTTTTTCAGCCATCCTAGGAACAGTGGGTGCTCTCCCGACCGTCTGCACCGTCTCAATCACCCAGGCTCGGTCTTTGGAACCGAGGCGACGGAACTGGACGAGCGAGACGGACAAGCGGCGGCGGCGGCGGCAGCAGCAGTAGTCGGCTGAGGCGGCAAAGCCAACCATACAGGATCGGTTTGTATTGGGATAGCGCTAGGAGCACGTGGGCCGCGTAGAAGCACGCATGGTGCGCAGCTATGTTACACATACAGGCACAGAGTTGGCGCGCAGCGTTGTTGCCTTTTTTTCGGCACGAGGCAGCGCCTGTCTGTGTCCCCCTGCCTGCCCATTGGGGATGGAGCGCGCGCGCGCGTTCCACCCAGCACGACTGAGTGTGTGTGAGTGTGTGTGTGTGTGTGTGTGAGAGAGAGAGAGAGAGAGAGAGAGAGAATGAATATACGGTACTTCCCTCTGGCCCCACTGTTATTCTTACGTGCAACTGCAGCAAGCGAGTGTAGTTTGGAGGCAATGGGGCGGTTATCTGCGCTTTCCATTTGCTGCGAGCTGCTGTCACGGATGGAGATCGAAGCTTCCCACTGCGACAGGGGGAGGCAAACAACTTCCCGAAGAAACGAGCTGGAAGGTTCAGGACATCCAACAAATCTCTTCAAAGGGCCGTTGCTGGAAACAGCTGGAAGTGGAGCCTCTGGTTAAGACGGTCCATTGCGGGGGGGGGGAGGGGGAGATAGAGATAAGGGCTCTCTGCCCATAATTGACTCTCAAATGGCTTTGCTCAGTCTTGTCAGAATCTGATTGGCAAGTGAATTTCTCCTAAGGCCAGCACACACTTTAAAATAAATAAATCTGCAGGCTATCATATTCCTATATCCATGATTTAAGTTAGCCTTCCTCGATATAGTTCCTTAGCTCCAAAAGGATCAGAAAAGCACAATTCTTGTTCCCAGAAAGTATGGTGGTTCACTCTGCTGAGAGATGATGGTGGTTATAGACAAACACAGCTCCAGATTAGAAAAAGGTGGACTGACATTGGCCAGAAGTGTTTTGAACTACAGCTCACAAGAACCTCAGCTAGCAAGAAATGTCACCTATGAAGAACAGGATAAACGGTATATAATCATATTTAATGATATCTCTTAGTAAGAATGGTTGGAGTTATTGCCCAGTACATTTCAATGGTATCGTGGGGATCACTGATCTAGGAAAAATTCTTCCTCAGCTCCCTTTTGACCCTCTTACACATATATATTCTGTATTCCATGTTCATGTGGGAATAGGTATTAAACTAAATTTCCTCAAGGCACACAGCTTTAATTTGCACATTTACAGCGCCATTTCCTTTGAAGATTCTTATAATAGAATGATAGGGCAGAGGTGTGCAGACAATGCAAGTGAGGCTTTTAATGTATTTTAAAATATTAACCAGGAAAGGTCTTGCCCTCCTGAAAATGGTAATAGTTCTGCTAAGTTTTACTCCTTATCTAAATACATTTCCTTAGATAATTGAACTCCCATCAGCTCACCCTTGTCTTAAAATAGCACTATAAAGCATTATTTTTCCCAGCACATGAAACAGATTTGAGGTACCTGCAAAGTAATGAGGATATGTGTATTTCAGCATGAAACCTTGTGATGATGGAAAACCGGGACTCTTTAGTGTTTATTCTTTCCACTGAACTCCTTGCACTGAGGAAATCGATTCTTATTTTGATCATTGTGTGGTTGAATGCATTTGATATACAGAGATTTTTTCTCTCTTTGTCTGGTTCTCTTGCAAACAGCTGCAGTAACACCCCCCTCTCCTTTTATACACGCAAAGAAGCAAGACGAAAGGCTTTGGAAGTTGGGCATGAGAGAAAGGTGTTGCCCTTCCAGGATCCTTTCCTGATGCCTGTCTCCATGTTGTCTCTATTCAACATGGAGTGCCTGTTGGAGATGGAAGGATCCCACTCAGTGTTTACAAATCACCAGAAACGTTCCTTCTTCTTTGCCTGCACTGGGTTTCACTTTTGGTGAAAATTCGGGTTGTCTCTTTTAGGTCTTTGCTTCATTATCCCCTTATTTCAGGAAGAGGGAATGCAACAATCAGATCAGGTACCTCTGGGAGGCCCATGTGGTGTACAGGTAAGTTGCTGGAGCCAACAGAATAACAACAGCAGCAGCAACATCTTGTATGCTGTCTGATTCTCAATGACTCAAGGTGGATTCACAGGTTTTCCAAAACAGGCCCTGTCTCACCCTGCTTCTAATCAAAGTCAGCAGCTGTTTGAAAGAACAATGAAGGCCAATTTTTAAAGGGCATCCCATTAGAAAGCTACCATTTGTGGGCTGGAAAAATCTAAACCATCATTAGATGGCAGCAGAAACCTCTAAGTTTGCTGAAGCATGTGGTTGATTGGTTTCTGGGGTCCAGATAATGGTAACCCTACATATTCTCAGTTGCCAAAAGGCTATCTGGTATTTTCTGTCCTGAGTGCCCAAATCTCTTAAAATAGACTGTCAAGGCACTTTGTATTCATTTTTGCAAGGCAAGATTTATAGTGACTCTGCAATTGACCTGTTGGAAGTTTTTGTTGCAGACAAGCATTATTTTAAATAAGCCATTTCTTTGTCACTTCAAATGTATTTCTTGATTTCATTTATATTTCATTTATGTCCTGCCTTTCTTATGTGAGGCTCAAGGGAGGATGAAGGGAATTTTTAAGTAGAACTCAAAGGTATGGTTGTTGCATCCAGAGGCACCATACCTTTCCCTGTATTTCTTTTCACTATAAGACATTTACAGAGAGAACAGTCCTGGGTGCTAGGATTTCCTAGCTTTCCATGGATTTTATCACTTACCGTCTGACTTTTGAGTTATATCTTTATATGCAGCTCTTCTAGAAATCAGAAAATATATATTGGATTTTGTCTTAGTACAAAACATCTTGTCTCTCTGAACAATTCTTCAATAGATTTTCAAGTCATATTCATCTGTCTTGTCTGTCTGTTTGTCTGTCTGTCTATCTATCTATCTATCTCAACAGGATCTGTGTTATGTAGTTATCAGCAATTCTATAAAAGGAGTTGCCATACATCATTAAAGAATGTAGCTGCCTTGGCAATCGTGCCTGTTAATACATCACTATATTACAACAGTTCACCTGTTAGGAGGTGTCATTACTATCACTCTGCTTCATTTTACCGGATCCTAGAAAGGCAATGTGATAATTGAGGTGGGGAATAATGTATTTTTTACTGGTTGGCTATTGATTTACTATGAACAAGAATCATTTTCCCAGTTATAAAGAATTATGGTCCAGCCAAATACTGGCTACTAACTCATGCTCTAACAAATAAGCAGTTAACCGTCATTGCTGCTAATTAGTAAGCAGCTACTTTTAATATAAATGACATTCAGCCATGGAAAGGAACAGTTTGCTGACACCAGCAGCAGGGAGAGCAAGAACTGACAGAGTAGCTCTCACAAAATGACCAATTTTCCCTCAATGTCGGAGGTGGAGCAGCTCAGGCTATTAGGTGGAACCATATTCTTTGATAAATAAAACTGGAGAAGGCTGAAATGATCTAGAGAAATAGAATACTCCAAGTTACTTCATGTACGTCATTTGAAAGTGAGTTGTCTGAGAAATTTGCATACCCAAGAAGAGTTAGGAGGATGTTTAATGTCCACCTTTACCTAGTGCTACAAGAGTTTACTGTAAAACGGGCAGTGCATCGCTCCAAAGAATGTGCCAAATGTTCCTTCTTGCTGATTGAACTAGCTATAGATTGCACAACATCCTAAAAATTCCCCCTCTGGGATGCAGAATATCCTTGCTACCTCCTTGCAGTTAAATTAACTCAGGTTAATTTCAAAAGATCTTAATTTGCCTACAAATACACCTACTTCACTTTCAAGAGAAGTGATGCTACTTCATCTTCCTGCTTTAGCAACATTATCTGGTGTGATATATTGGGGTAACAGTAAGCCCAGACAGCCTGATCATGGCTTTCGTGGACCGAGCAAGTCTTCAAGTCAGTGCCCTAGTCAGAGTAACTGTTTGACATGTGTTGGAGGAACATAAATTGACATGGCTTGTGCTCATGGAATTATGCTAATATTCATTAAATGCAAAATGAGGGACCTGTGGCCTTGCAGGGTTTATTTAAAATGGGTCTCCTGCTTTCATAGTCCACAGTGTGGATTAGGTAAATCCAACTAGTACTCCTATCCCAGATGAGATAGGAGAAGAAAAGCAAATCCACTCTGTGCTCTGGGATATGCACCTCCTCAGATTTAGTTGGTGCCCTTCTTGACAGTTTCTTTAGATAGTCCTGTAATCTAGTTGGAAGGGGGCTGATTTTATTTGAAGTTTTATGTTTGCATAAAACTGCTGGGAGTCTTTGGAAACCAGCAGGATATACCTACTGTTAATAAATAAACCTGGTGAATTATATTTCACAATGCTTAATGCGTAAAACAAATGGATTGTGCCATATAAACTATTGTTTGGACTTTTTATTATAATTCCTACCTATAGCTTGATCCCTAGGAGCAAGTAGCTGATCTAGGTAATTAATACAAATATGAAAATGCATCAATATTAACAGAAAAGATACTGAAAAAGAAAGCTATTTGCGCAACTAAACCTTTATATTAAAAGATTGCTTTTTAAACAATATAAACATTTTTAGATAGGTAGGTAATAGGTAGATAGATGGATGGATAGTATGTGTGTGGGGGTGGGAGAGGGGAGGATCTGGGTAGTCACTCAGCAAAGAAATTGAAATATGTGAATTTATTTATGAAATAATACATCCTAAAAATAATACAGAAGCTATATTGTTCATAATCCACCTTCATATATTAATAAAACATTATAATAGAATAATAAAGATGTACTACAAACCACCAGTCTATTTGCAGATATTCTAGAAAGTATAAAAATGACTACATTTGCTGGTAAGTTGTGAATTATTTGCTTGGGTCTATCACTTTGTAACACTTGTTAAATATTACCTTTCAGTTTTCTCATTGCAAAATGAGACATTTCATATAATTTTTTTCACATCATTTTTCTTATGTATTTATTTATTTATACAAACATTTATTTCTACCCTTTTAGTACTTACATATCTGCCAGTTTCCACAGGTTATACACTAAAAATCATGAAAACTGTAGCTTCTCTTGACGTTGATTTAGGCACAAAGAATAAATCCCAGCCAATCTTCCAGTTGGGACCAAAAGCATACGTTTCATTGGCTAACCTAAGCATATTTTCTTAGCCATTTTTCTTTTAAAAATATATAAATACCTACTAGCATATTTCTATATGGGGAAGGAAATGGAGTCTCTGGAATCAATAAGGTTCAAAGAAAGAGGGTCATGTATATTTCACACTGCTACCAAACAATAGATGACTGCTGAACTGGGGAATACCAAAGTCCAGATTCTATACTATTAATTTTCTGTGGTTGATGCTTCTAGGCAATAACCTGGGATACTCCGATCTTCTTTTCCCTTTTCTGTGATAATTGGATGAGGCTGCTATCTGTGGCCTAGTTATCTCTAGATGTGACATTTCCATCACTTATGTTTCCTTTTTGAAATAAGTCTTAAGATTTCATCAGGTAGGTCTTAAGCTTGAGATTTTTTTTCCCCTTTGCCTTCAACATAGTTCAAATAAAGGAAGAAGAGCTTAGAGGTTGAATTCCCACACTAGGAAAAGGGTGAGAATGTGTATGGCTAGATTGTCACATTACATTAGGCCAGTGATGGCTAACCTTTTAGAGACTGAATGCTCAAACTGCAACCCAAAACCCACTTATGCATCGTCGAGTGCCGGGTGGGTGTGGCCCATTGGCTAGTTGTGGCTCATTGGGTGGGCATGGCCCATTGGGTGGGCATGGCTGTAGTGGTAACGGCAGACTGGGTGGGACTAAAAAGTTCCATCAATCAATTCCAACTTTGCAAGAACTTTTGTTTTCCCGCAAGAAGTTGAAATTGACTGACTGAATCTTTTTTTTTTTTGCACATGGCGGTGGAGGCCTAAAGCGAAAAGGTTTTATAAAACCCAGCTGAAGGCCTAGGACTGGGGCGACGACGCATGTGCCCATAGAGAGGGCTCTGAGTGCTGCCTCTGGCACCCGTGCCATAGGTTTGCCACCACTGCATTAGGCCAGAATGTGGTTTGATTTTTATTTACTGGTTTTACGATATAGCCATTATAATTTTTATAGAATACTATAATGAAAGGTGCACAATAAACTTCCTCTTTAGGCATGAAAGAAAGTGCAGTGAAGCAGTGTTTGAAGTCCTGCAGCCCAAGACTAATTGCCATGACTTGCTTTGTGTTCTTTAACTTTATGTTCGGTGCATTTTTTTTCAGGGGGGAGGGGGGTTAATTATAATTGGGAGTACAGTTCTTAAGCATTAGAATTAGCTCCTTCAAAATAAATAAATAGGTGGTTTTTTTCCTCCATACAAAAACAGTGCAATATTACTAACAGAATTGCTGATTCTGGGCTGCTGATTTTCCATATCTTTGAGCAGTTCCTAATAAAAGTAGTGATGGCATAATAGAAGCTACATTTATCTCTCACATTTTCACTTTGCTCTAATAATTTCTGTTTCTGCTTTTTGTGTAAATACATTTTCCACTGGGGGTGGGGGTGGAGACGACAAAGTCTTTTTTCATTACAGTAAAAACTAAGCAAAATAAGCCTATTTCTGTTTCTCACCCTAAGGATGTGCCCATTTATTCTTTCTTCTCTTCAATCATTAGCTCTTAAAAGCTGTTTCAGATGACCCCAAATGCCAGGACATTATTTTCAGCATCACAATGATCCTATCCAGTCTAGCACCGACATTCTTTTGTGTAATATGTGTTCCAATTAAAATCAGTGATGATTACATTGCTTGACAAGCAGTGGGAATTCCCTCACAATAACATGTTCCATCAGTTTCACTATGATTTAAAGTGGTGCCTTAGGATGTTATGAAAAGGGAGTTAATGAAATTCCTCTCTCTCTCACACACCACACACCTTTTACTATTCTGTCTTAAAGGTGCACACAGCCCCAAGGAGAAGAAAATATTTGTTTCCAGAAAAATACCTTAAAAGCACTGAGTTTTATAGGACATTCTGTCCATAAACAGAGTACTAAGAATGCAAAAGGTGAATTCTAATGGTTGAGTTTTGTTCTTAACCATAATAATACATGGTGCTGAGATCTGTAATCAACTTGGAACACAAACCTTTTCCTGTATGAAATGCTCAGGGACATTATAAAGCTACTTTCCATTTCCTTCAAAGGATTCATACTAAGATGCGGGTGAAGGTTCGTTCTCTGAGCTTGTGGGTTTGGTTTCTGAACGTTTCGTCACCATGCTAGGTAACACCTTCAGCCGAGTTTAGGGGATGTCAGTGTTCTTGTGTTTATATGATTCATACTCTGATTCATACTAAGTCATAATATGATTTGGGTTCATTTAGCATGACGTGAGCTAAGAATGGTTTAAACTTTAGCATTTTGTGTTAACCCAGATAATTGTGGTTTGTTTAACAAACTTTAGTTAAAATAATCCTGCCTTGGTGCAGTGTGTAAATTGAATTTCTGACTGGAATTGTAAACTGAACTACTTTTCCTTCTTTCCTGGTATTTTATACACTGCAATCATATTAGTTACTTTAGGATATGTAACTTTTCCAGGGAACCTTGAATCTTTAGTGTGGATGCCAGGTACCTGGGGAACTCCGTGCCACATGATTCTTTGCACCTTGAATGTTGCTGATTATAGCATTTTGCAAAATAAAGGTACACTATGCCAGTTCTGTATAATACAAACAGAGAGAAAGCAGCTTGTGAGGGTAATGAAAGATTTGATTTGCTCTCTGTCACATAGCCAAATTTGATTGCTGTGTTGTGAGTTATATCACAACACTCACTACATCCTCCCTGATTGGTGAATAATTTTTTTCCATGCTGAACAAAAAAGGAGCAAAACAGTAACATGAGATGACAGGGGATTATGGTTCTATATACGTTGTTTTTATACAATGCATAAAAACCCAGAAAATAGAATATTCCATATAGGTTCCCTGTAATTTACATACAATAAAAGTGAACCTAATGGATATGTATTACAGAACAAGTCCCACCTCCTTCTTTTATGTTGCCTATTTTTAATGTGCAGCCTATATTATCCTGTGGAATGATAGTAAATAATAATAGTAATTTTCTCACAGATATTTTATAGGATACTGGAAAGTTTTTCTGATTGGAATTCCTGATGAGAACCAAGTATGATTTCCTGCTACCTCCACAGACAGCATATGCCTGTCAGTGGTAATGCTGTTCGTTGCTGCTGAATGATCAGAGGCCAAGATTATTCTTCTTAAGGAAGAACAGAACTGCCTCCAGAAACAAAGTCTTCATCTAAGCTATGAACAGTGGTTCCAGCATTACCATAAGAAGGCAATGCTGTTAGATATCCTTGTGGTAAAGCCTTCTAAATCCACTTGACCTTGAGAAGACTATTTCCATGAACAAATAAATAGTTCTCTCTCTCTCTCTCTCTCTCTCTCTCTCCCTCTCTCTCTCTCTCTCTCTCTCTCACACACACACACACACACACACACACACACACACACACACAGAGAGAGAGAGAGAGAGAGAGAGAGAGAGAGAGAGTTCCCAGGTCACTTAAATAAGATAAAGATAGCTGGAAATTAATACTACAATTCTTGTAGCATCTCTTATAAAACAACAATTGAATTCATGTAAAACTTAATCTGATTTGGGTTCCCCCCCACTGAGTGTTTTGGATAATGTTTTGGATAAATTTAGAGTAATAGCCTAAGGGGTGATCATCCACTTAACCACCCAATCATCTACCTCAAAATGTAGTGGAGAATTTCTAAAAGCTGTTTTTGCTTTGCAGTAGCCCAGCTCAAATCACCTGGAGGGAGAGTCAGCCCAGCTGTTTGTCACCAAAGAGCTAAGAAAAAAATTTATACTGAGTGTTGTGTCCTGGGCCTGCTGAAGCATTTCAGCAGGCCCAGAAATGTTGCAAACGGTCCTGGGCAACCGAAAAGCTGCCCGGGACCAGACTGGCTGGCGCCGGACTTGTGCACATGCACAAGGCGTGAAAAAAAGGTTCTTCCCTATTGGCTGGACTGCCTGGGTTTGAGAGACTATAAAAAGCCTGTGTGCCTGCTTGGTAGAAGTTAAGTTGAGTTGAGGAACGAATAAAGAAGTGCTTAATTACAACATGTGTCTTGCTTCAGTGCCGTGAACTCCAAAACATAAAACTGAGTATGACATGTGAATTCAGAAACTTGGCCAGGGGCATCTGCAGGGGGAATCAGATAGTAGTGATAGTCTCCATTTTTACTTTTTTTATTTTATCTCACAGGCAACCCTGGATACGTCTTGCCTTACATCACTGATTCAGTATCATAAACTGTGATATTGAAAGGCAATTATCCTTCAAATCCTACTCAAAGTGGTGTCAATGAAGGAGGGGTGAGCTAAAATAGTTAAGAGGGCAGTCAAAGCCCTGTGATCAAAGCTCCGCCTTCTGTGAATGTACACGGTATTGTATTTCACACATGCACCCCTTTATGAAACTTCCCCACCTGTTCATCTGTTGGGGGACCATAGTTAGAAATAGCAATAATGCTCTTCTCCAAGATGGCTGCTGAATGGTAGGAATTTTTTTCCTATGAGTTGATCACAATAATAGTTTGTTGCTGCCATTGTTATTTTATAATTCCTTTCCCACAGATTTTTTTCTAGCTCTACCTTGTGCCCAAAGTTTTTGCCCATGTTATTATTGTTTCTTTAATTTGTTCATCTTCCATCTTTAAATTTAACAAAAGCTATACAGTTTCTAATCAATTTTCATCTGATGACAATAGTATCTGGTCAAACATTGTCTGATCTTTATAAAAACCATATATTTTGGCATCTTTCTCATATCTCCTTTGTATTTGCAGGTGCGGCCATCATGATAGCCCAATGCCCTGTTCTTCCAACTCTTGTTTAGTTTGTAATTTCCCTTCAGTATTCAAGATGTCTCTATAAGTCACAAGTTTCTCATAATTAATTAGATTTGAGTGAACAAACACTTCCATTGTTGAAATCCATCCTGGTATTTTCATATAAATTTTTGCTTTTATTTTTTCCCATACTAAAATCAGTGCATTTCTTACGTAGTGATTTTGAAAGTATTTATGAATTTTATTCTTTCCATGCCATAAAAAGGCGTGCCTTCCAAGTTGTAAGTCATGTCCTTCTAAATATAGTAATCTTTTATGTCTAAGAGTTATCCATTCTTTTAGTCATTTTAATGCAGATGCTTGATAATATAGAACTCAGTCTGGCAACCCAAATCCTCCATTTTCCTTCGCTTCTTGTAGCATTTTCAGTCTAATTTTGGCTTTTCCCCTTGCCAAATAAACTCCAAAATCTATGCATTTAACTCATCAAAGAATTTTTTCTCTATTTTTATAGGTATTATTTGAAATAAAAAAGTAGTATTGGTAGGATGTTCGTTTTCACCATCGCTATTCTTCCTAAAATTGATAGTTGTAGATTTTTTCATTTTTCCAAATCTAGTTTTATTTGTTTTAATAGTTTTACATAGTTGTCTTCTTTTATTGTTGCACACTTTGCTGTTAATATATCCCCAGGTATTTAAC
Organism: Crotalus tigris; assembly: GCF_016545835.1. Lineage (NCBI taxonomy): Eukaryota > Metazoa > Chordata > Lepidosauria > Squamata > Viperidae > Crotalus > Crotalus tigris. The sequence continues at coordinate 1,477,089 of NW_024096794.1, forward strand.
TTTCTTAATTCCCTGGAAGTCTGTTTTTTCTAACAGTTTTTTTTGTTTTGTTTACCTGTAAAGGTTTTGACTATCACTTTAGTCTTTTTTCTGTTTATTTTCAATCCTGCTACTTCTCCAAATTCTTCTATCTTTGTCTATCATTTCTGGGTCCTGTCTGACATTTCTATTTAGCACTTCCAAAGTTAAAATAAATAATAATGGAGATAGTGGCCATTCTTGTCTTGTGCCTTTTTTAATATTAAAGTTTTCTGTGAAGTATCCATTTACAATTACTTTAGCTGTTTGTCTATAAAAAATTGTTTTAATTACATTTATGAAGTTTTCTCCAAAGTCCATACAGTTTAATTGTTGTATCATAAATTGCCAGTTTACATTGTCAAAGGCTTTCTGCACATCTAGAAAAATTAGCGCCATTTGTTTCCCTGTATGTATTTCATAATATTCCAGTGTATCTAGAATCATTCTTAAATTGTTCTTTATTTGTCTCTGGTAGATGTATGAATTAGATGTATAAATTCAATCAGAAATCTCTTCAGTCTTTCTGCTATTATTGAAGCAAACATTTTATAGTCCACATTTAATAGAGATATTGGTCTGTAGTTCTTTATCTGAGTCAAGTCTGAATCTTCTTTTGGTAATAAAGTAATATTAACTTCTATCCACGTATTTGGTAATTTGGACTCTGATGGTACCTCCTTACACACTTCTTTCATTGATGGGCTTAATATATCTTGTAGGCATTTGTAAACTTCGGCGGGTAGCCCATCTGGTCCCAGTGTCTTGTCATTTTTTGGGGTTTTTTATAGCTTCTGTCAACTCCATCATTGTTATTTTTTTGTTTAGCATGTTTTTAAAGTTCTTCGAAATTTTTGGTAGCTTGGCTTTTTCTATATATTGCATTATTTTTTCCTGGAAAAATTTTTCTGTATCATACAGTGTTTATTAGAATTCGTTAATTATTTTTTTTATTGTATCATTTTGAAATTGCAAATCACCTTTCACATCTTGCAATTTATTTATCAGTTTCTTCTCTCTTTCTTTTTTCAATTTATAAGCTAGCCATCTACCCAGCTTCTTAGCATTTTCAAAAAAGTTTTGTTTTGCTCTTTTAATTTGTTGGGCCATTTCTTCAGTTTCTGCTAAATTTAATTTGTGTTTTATTATCTCCATTTGTTTTTTTAAGAGTTTTCTTTTGTGGATCTCTTTGTAGTTCTGATTCCAATTTTATAAATTCTTCCTAAACTTCATTTGTTGTTGTTCTTTTTTATTCTTTTTTGCCATGTAAGTTATGGCTAACCCTCTGTATCCCAAACGTTTTGGAGAAATGTCTCTTCTTTCTTATTTTCTTTAAAGAAAAATTCCATTTCCTTTACTGTTATTTGTATAAATTCTTTTTCTTTCAGTAAAAATTAAGTGACCATCTTAATTTTTTCTTTGTTCCTCTCCACATCATATTTATCAGATTATGATCCGTCCATATATTGGTTTCTATCTCAATCTCTTGTATTCCTGCCAGACAACACTAAGCTGGTAGGAATAGCCAACACTCCAGAAGACAGGCTTAGGATACAGGAGGATCTGGACAGACTTGAACACTGGGCACTATCTAATAAGATGAAATTCAATGGTGAAAAAAGTAAGGTTCTACATTTAGGCAAGAAAAACCAAATGTATAGGTATAGTATAGGGGGTACCTTGCTCAATAGTAGTAACTGTGAGAGGGATCTCCGAGTCCTAGTGGACAATCACTTAAATATGAGCCAGCAGTGTGCTGCAGCTGCCAAAAAAGTCAACACAGTGCTAGGCTGCATTAACAGAGGGATAGATTCAAGATCACGTGAAGTATTAATACCACTTTGCAATGCCTTGGTAAGGCCACACTTGGAATACTGCATCCAGTTTTGGTCACCACAATGTAAAAAAGATGTTGAGACTCTAGAAAGAGTACACAAAGAGCAACAAAGATGATTAGGGGGACTGGAGGTTAAAACATATAAGGAAAAGTTGATGGAATTGGGTATGTCTAGTTTAATGAAGAGAAGGACGAGGGGGACATGATAGCAGTATTCCAATATCTCAGGGGCTGCCACAGAGAAGAGGGAGTCAAGCTATTTTCAAAAGCACCTGAAGGCAGGACAAGAAGCAATGGATGGAAACTAATCAAGGAGAGAAGCAACCTAGAACTAAGAAAAAACTCCTGACAGAACAATTAACCAGTGGAACAACCTACCTCCAGAAGCGGTGAATGCTTCAACACTGGAAGTTTTTTAGAAGAAACTGGACAGCCATTTGTCTGAAATGGTATAGGGTTACCTGCCTGAGCAGGGGGTTGGATTTGATGACTTCCAAGGTACCTTCTAACTTTTATTATTATTATCATCATCATCATCATTATTATTATTATTATTATGTTCGTTCTTAGTTCAGGAGATATGTATATCATATCAATTCTAGACCATCATGATGCCTATTTGAGTAAAATGTATATTGAGATTTTCTGAGGTTCTTTTCTCTCCAATATCCTATATACAGATTTCTTTTGCCATTTAAAAAAAAAGCCTTAGGTAAAATATTCCTTCCTATAATAGTTTATTAACAGAGGGTTTTGAAACTTTAATCTTGTCTTTTTTTATTCTTATGTTCTTTTTGTTAACTATTTTCTCATTAATATAGTATATAGATGACAGGCTAGTAATTTGCAAATAGATTTGGTAGTTTAAAAATCTTTTGGACCTGTTTCTCAAGAGCATTAATATTGTAGTAATGTATTAAACAGTATTCAACTGGGGGGGGGGGATAATATTTATTTATAGGTGTTAGCTTTTTTCTTTTTTAATGCATTTTTAAATGTCTTGTTTTCTTTGTGGGTTTTTTTTTGTTTTTTTCTTCTTTAATTTTTTTGAGTTTTGTATTTTAACCTTTTTTGAACAAAATAAAAATGTAATAGAAAAAAGAAATAATAAAAATGCCTTATTTTTCATCTCCTACAATTGTAGCTTCTTCGCTGCTATTGCAGAGAAGCTACATTTGTTCATGTTCACAAAGAAATAATTATCTTTTGTAGAAAGGAAACTGACCACGTTGGGTGGCTGCCTTGTGAAGTTCTATTACAAATTATGGATAAACATTTCAATAGTTCCATTAATTATATAGTTATAAAGTATTTATAAATTACATAAACTAGATAAACTATTTAATAAGTTAGATAACTACAATGTATAAATTATATAAATCATAATTTAATAATTATAGATTCTTTTCAAATGCAATCTTCCAATGGGGCAATGAGGCTAATCCATGGGGGGTTTTTTTATGCCAGTGATTGCATTCTTACAATTTTACTCATACAGCATTTATAGAAATGTGATTTAAAGTAACTATCACATTCTATATTACATTATTCTTAAGTAGCAGAAATTGTACCTAAGCATATACCAGCTGAATTTAATTAATTTAAGTTATTCTTCCAATTTACTGTTGCTTTATACTTTTGTATATAATTTATCTAATAAACTCTGTAATTGGGTTCATCTAGAAGGTTATATATAATAGCAGTATCAATCCCTTGTTTTTGACAGAAAATTATACCACTGAGATTCTATAAAATTTAATGGATTTAATTTGGAGGTAATGTTTGAAAGATTTTTTAGTTATGTTTTCCTGAGAATCTTATTAAAAACATTGTCAGGAAAGTTGGAGTTAAAAAGCTTTAAAATAAGTAAATGCATAAGTAAATCTCTAGTGGCTAAAGCCTTTTTACCTCTTATACTATTTCAGCTTAGACCACTAAATTTTATTCCTGCAAATGCTTATACTACTATCCTGTTGCATCGTAAGTGGAACAAAAACATTAGAAAGCAGAAATAATCTCTGCAGCAACTGAACAAAAGCTTAACTCCGTGCCTTAGCCCATTTTCAAAATAATATTGATACTTCTTTTACAATGGTAAGTGCAATAATCTAGTAGGCCACATATTAAAAAGCATTAATACTAATTAACCTTTTGGGCACCAGGGACCGGTTCCTTGGAGAGAGGTTTTTCCACCGAGTGGAGGGTGTGTGGTTTTGTGTGCTGCCTGCATCCTGCGGATGGGGCTTTGCTTGTTTGTGTGGACTGGTTGCTGGCATGCCATGGCCCAGTACTGGTTCATAGACTGGAGGTTGGAGACCCCTGAACTAGGTGACTCTGGACCAGTCACTATCTTATCAGTTGTTATTGTGGAGACAATGGAGGAAATACCAAGGGTTTCTCCAGGAGGTTCAAAAATATCACTATGACAGCAGATCAAAGTCTTACCCTTTTTTACATGCCTGTTGGCCTCCTTATTTATCCCTTTCCTAATATTGGTCAGTTTCAACCATCCTGCCCCCAATTAAGATATCGATTGCACAACAGATGCTTAGTTTCAGTTCTATTGTTGTAAAGTACCTATTGTAATAGAAGCCATCTCTCACCTCTCTGAGGTTACTTCTGCTATATATTTTTCTTTATTTTGCATTACTTTAATTTTCAAGATGTCAAAATGAGGTGTGAAAAGAGGAGCTTGATCCTGGATGTTTTCCTTCCTGGCTGAGGACTTGCTCAAAGGGGATGTAAGCAAAAGCAGAGAAGAAATACAACCACGTCATAACTACTAGTGGCACATTCACAAATCAGAACAACATTATTTGGCAATGATTCAGAGGTAGTAAACGCAGGATAGGGGTTAGCAATGTGAGAGGGGGAGCCAGCACTGATTTATATCAACTCCTGGAGGATAAGAGGAAAGATCCTGAAGAAACATACTGGATTGGTTTACCTCCTGCGTTAAGACATGGTTTGATGTATTTGGTTTTGGCTTAGTGTGCTGTGTAAACTTAACTTTATAAGGTATATAACATGGATTATGTTTGTAGATTATTCAGTAAATCCTGGAAATTATCAGGCTAGGGGATGCTCTATATTAGTTGAGTGAATCTTCTTTTGAAAGTTATCCATGATAGTGTCATGTGCAGATTACATATAGTTACATATATCTTAAATTAGGACACATTCTATTTACATTCAGAAACTATTAGCAGTCAATTTTATTATAGAGTAGAAATTTTGAAGAGGGAAAAATACATTATTCAAATCTGTCTTTTTGTCTCTTTCACTCTCCCTCTGTTCAAGTTTCATTTATTGCTTTAGGGACTCACCAAGAAATATTTGACTAGCTTAGAAAACAACACCTTCTTCAATCTTCCTTCATCAAACTACCCACCTTTCAAATGGTTTGTGCAGTTCTACAAAATTGTTTGAAAGATAGAATAACTAAAACTGAATATGGTATAGTAATAGAAAGTTGGATGCACAGTCTTCCAATCTGATCCTAGTCTGATGGCCACAAGAGACCTCAGTCTGGATTTGATAGCATTCCCAGCAAATGATCTTGCTGGCTGGGGATTCATAGAATAGTAGTAGTCTAGTATACTGAAGGACAACAACTTTAGAAAAATATTTTCTTCGATTTTTTTAGTGTAGCTTTTTAAACTATAGGGTTCATGTTACGCTCCTTTTCTTAAAATTATTTCCCAACAATTCCCAGTTCCTCAGAATTCACCTTTTGTTCTACCTCATCCCATGAAACTTGTGAATAAATTATATTTAATTTGAACCCACTGGAATGTCTGCAAAGTTTCTGTTGTTGGGTTGTTGCCTACCATGTATGTTATTTTAAGTTTTGCTGGCTGTTCTACTACATGCACTAGAATTCTACATATTACTGACTTCATAGAATTTCATTCAGACAAATATCTCTTTAAAGATTTTTATAGGTTAGAATTTTATCAGTCTGTATCATCAAGTATCCTTTCTACTTGAGTGTTTTATTATTACTGCTGCCTTCTAAACATTTGGGAATAGATTCAACATGGACTGGCCTCTATACAAATTTTCAGAAGATCCCATTGTTGGCATTATATCATACTAATCCTGTTTATTATTAAATGTCAGCTTTCTGTCACAATCAGTTTCCAACATGTATCAATGGCACATGCAATCGTCGTAGCTCAGGGAAATGTTCATTTGGCCCTGCTGGGTTTGAATTGATTTGCCTAATGGTTTATGAGGTCTGTTTCAGAGAACATTCTTGTTATTGGCTTAGGATAAGTGAGACAGCAGTCATCTAAATGCTTGCCATGTGATGCCTGGTACCATGTGGGGAAAGAAGCATCTGTAATTTCCAAAGATGCTGCTAAGCCCAGCATGGCTGCCCTTGCAATCTGCTGACACAGTCCAATAAAGCAATGAAGCTTTTGGAAAAGATGAAGTAGGAGACAGAGAGTAGCATAAATACTGCCCAGGGTTCACTGGTGATTCCGAGATAGCAGCATATTTATTTATTCAGCAATAAGCAAATACATAAATAAATGAAAGTAAAAGCCCTCTTGTCGCAAGTGGTGACCTTATGTAACAATTAGAACCAGAGTGCCAGGTCTTGTTGGCATAAGAAACAGAACCAGCGATCGATTGTTCAGCTATAATTCATTAAGGAAGCTACAACTGGCTGGATTCGCACAATGCATTAAAGCCAAACCAAGAACATTATCTACAAAATATGAAACCAAGTCTATGTCTATGTCATGGTTCAGGATCATATACCGGAGGGATCAATAAAATCAAGATGGTAGTTCTGGCTGCTATTTCAACTCTTTCAATTCTCCCATTTGACATCCCATTTTTATACTTTCAATGGTTAAAAATATACAGTTCAGACTGCATAGGTGTCTGTAATTTCAATGGGCAGACAGGATAAACAGAAGAAACTCCTAGACTCTTCGCCAACATTTTAAACAGTAGGCCATTTATATTATTTGCATCTCAAAACATGCCTTACACAATTTATTCATAAATGTCAGGAAATGTTCTATTGTCAATGAGATTCAGCAAGCAAGATGTTTATGCGCTGGATGATTTAGAAGAAAAACACTAGGCAGAATTTTAAATGGCAAGATTTGTTTTGTATTTTTTTTTCCCAAGCTCAGAGCATTGTAATAGGAAAAGAACGTTTCAAAAAGCTTTTTCCTTACATTTTCCAAATAGCCTTCTTCAGATGCATTTTAGTTCCAGTGTGCTCCAGTGTGATATATCTGGCTGGGACAAACAGATCAGTACTCATATACTTTAAAAAGGCAACCATGGCTGCCCCACAATGTTGTGTTTAATACCTTGCTTCAACTCTGCTTGGCTGGGAGGATCTGCTGCCTGACACGGAGCTATCAGGTTGCAAATCTCCAGCCAACATTGAAAATGTCCCTTTGAGGGAATTCAAATAGCAGAAGGAGATGGGGAGAAAGAGCCCTAATTTATTCAAGAAAACGACGTGTAATCTGAATTCTAATTGTAATCTAAAATGAATTAGGCAGCAAACAGTGAATTATACTGGGCAATTTTAGCCATGGCTTGTATTAGTTGCTACATGCAAATCAGTCAAATCACAGGTGGCAGTTGTGGCTAGGAGGACCTTTGCACAGGTTTATCTTGTGCACCACTCATGCCGTTTCCTCAACTAGGAGGCACTTCAAATGGTTACTTATGCTCTGGTCACCTCACAATTGGATATTGCAGTGTGCTCTATATGGGCTTGCCCTTGAAGGCTATTTAGAAGCTATAGGTGTGGGAGTAATGGACACATTTTATTATGTTCATATGTCACCTCAGCTATGTGAGCTACATTGGTTGTACTCCACTTCTGGTGTAATTTCAGTTGCTGGTTATCATATATGAATTGGGCCTGGTCATCTGAGGGATTACCTATCACCAATTGTTTCTGTCCACTGGTATGTCCCAAATATGTTTTTTCATGAGGCAACTGGACTTTCTTGTTTTTCTTTGAAGACATTTCACTGCTCATTGCTTCTTCAGCTTCTTGGATGAGAAGCGAAACGTCTTCAAAGAAAAACAAGAAAGTCCAGTTGCCTGATGAAAAAAGCATCTTTGGGACAACTATGACCTGGATAACTGAGAATCTCCATAGACAATTGCCCACTGGTATGTTCCAGCAGAATGGGCTCACTCCAGATCACCTCTATTGAATGTTCTAATCTTATAGGGCTGAGAAATTGTGTCTTCTTTGTCACAGCCTCTGCTCACTGGAATAGCCTCCCCAAAGAGATATGGATGGCAGACACTGTCCTGAGGTTTTGGAAAGCACTTATATTACAGCTGTAGTCCCAGGGCTGGAGTTAATGTATTTGTGGAGCCCCAATTGTAGTTTCCTGATACTGTTATAACTGTTTTATTCTGGACTGTCTGATTTATGTTTTTATTTCTTTTGGGATTTTGTAAGCTTCCCAGAGTTTCCTGGAGTGGATGGCTATAATAAATTTAAACAAATAAAATTCCTTTCTACCTACCTACCTTCCTTAGTTGTGATCTCAAAATATCTGGACATCATCAGCATTGTCAAAAATCACCATTAGTCAATTGCAAAAGGTAGTTTTACTTGGAACAGCTTACATCCTGCCTATTGCTGGTCCTTAGGAGGATAGGTGGATAAAAATGTCAAATCTAGTTTAATGATCTGTCTGACCATGAGTTCAACAACAATAAAAATAAGTTTCAGTATATTATATATACATATATATATTATATATACATATATATACATATATATATATATGTAGGTCTCAAACGAAGTCTCATTCGTCATCTTCAGGCTGGTGCTTTCGGCTTCATGCTTCTAGGAGCAAGCCGAAAGCACCAGCCTGAAGATGACGAATGAGACTTCGTTGAAACGTCGCCAAGACACTTCCAATTTTACGTGGGAGAAAACCCGAATAACCAGAGACCTACATACAAACACCCGCGAAAACCTCAGAAAACACACACACACACATATATGTATATGTATATGTATAAATATCCCTCTATGCATAGCACCTGCCAAAGAAATTATGGATGTAGCATGTCTACATTCTCTTCTGTGCCCATTGGACTTAGAATAGGCCAACATGGTGCCCCAACATGGTGCCCTTAAGTCTGGGCACTACAAATCCTATTTACCATAATGGTGGGAGAAATTTGGAAACTATAATCCTTGCAAGGAAGACACTGGGTTCATGAAAGGTGACAGCATATAAATGGCTCATAATATTTTTCTGCCTAATATAGATTTAAAATCCTAACTTAACCTTTCAAAGACAATCTCTTTAAAAGGTCTGTCCATCCAGTTCAGAACCAGATCAGAACTTTCACATATTCCTCTTCTCTAATTACTACCAGAAATCAGTTGCTATGTGTCTACTCAGTAGGGTTGAATTCTAGATTGTGTTGTCTTCATACACTTACACTTGCTATACATCCTTAATGTAGATTTTTTAATTTAAATGGTGAAATAAGAAAGCATGATTTCTTCTGAGAAACTGACTTCAGGTAAACAGAGGTAACACAAAACAAGATAAAAATGCAAGTATTATAAATAAACAGGATTTAACTTATAAGGTTGTAGGCTTTGAATTTGCTCAAACACAAATTACAATAAATTTTTAGAATGCATTTTAGTTCCATATATTAATGGGTTTGTTTTATGTTGATTTTATCTTGGTCTGCTTCTGACATCAAAACTATATCCTTGATATTTCACACATACATATCAATGCTATACCTAACACAATATTTACTTCTGCTTTGCTTACCCAGCAAAGAACCCTTATGTGATAAAAGTAAAATGAAATGGGGAAGCCATACTATTGGACAGGTCTGTACAAAGTACACTCTCAGCTCATTTGGAAAGTACCAAAAAGGGCCAAGACATTTTACAGAGAATTGCATTTACTCCACAATAGATTATTATGTAAACTTATTGGCAAAACCACATAATGAAGGACTCCTAAATGCTAATTCTAAGCAATAAGGATAAGCCTGGTTAAGGATAAGCCTGGCTAAGCATGATCTGATCCGGCCCACTGCAAATTCCTTGTTGTCTCATGAAATTTTTAAGGGAAACACGATGAAGAGCTTCCATGCTTTATTTTCTCTCCCCCCCCATACTTGTTGCTTTGCTATGCATGGCAAAGTCTTCTAGGCAAAAGCAACATTTCTGGTGTACACATGGATTCCTTTTCATAAAGCCAAGTACTTATGGGGGGGAGAAAATGAGGAGCAGTATGTTTCGTACATTATGATTGCATTTGATTCAGTTTTCAGAATTAAGGTGGAGGGAGGGAGGGAGAGAAAGAGAGAGGGGGGGGTCTGTTTTGTTTCATCTTTAATTGGCCAAGGGAAATAAACAAGCTGTGGATGATTAGAGAGGAGCAGATGGTACTATGTAAAACAGACACAGGACATTTCTCTACTGCTGCGGTTCTCTCTTCTGTTGCTGCAAGTCACCATCTTTCCTCTCTCTCTGTCACAGTAGGGTCCCTATTTGTGGAAGGAGAATGAGTCACTTTCACATGTTCTACCTGGATGTCTTCAGAGAAACTTAGGGGCTTCTTTGTCAAAAACTGACTTTCATCACACATTAGTTGCACCTTTGGCTCACATTTTTGCTTACATCTAGAACAGGCATGTCAAACTCACAACATCACGTGACGTCGCACGACGTATCGTGACTTTTTCCCCATTGTTGGCAACAGGGTGGGCGCGGTTGTGGTATGACACATCTGGCCCATGGGCCAGCAGTTTGAGACCCCTGATCTAGAGAGAAAGTCCTTTAACTGCTAAGAAAAGACTTTCCAAAGCAGTTTGCTGTTTTGGAAACTGATGTTATTGGAAAAATTAGCTTGGATGCTTCTCTATTACTATTTATTTTGCTAAACTGACAAATAAATTCTCATTATCAACATAACTATGCCTTAGGAATTATTCAGGGATTTAATTTTTGTAACTTTTGAATCAAACTAAAGTGATCTGCATTTACATGGAACAGAACTAATAGCTTTACCAACTTCCTCATTCCTTGTTTCAGGCTAGAAACTGAACCATTGTGAGTTCTAAACCTGCCCTAGGCACTGTTGAAAGAAAAATCTTCAGGTCCAGTTCCAAGCTGGGAGTAAACAAACTGGAGGCTAAGACATTGGAAATAAAAATGGAGGCTATTTGGAAAGATGATTTGTTTATTGAAGAGCAGAATAGCAACGGCACACAATTCTGGGACAGCGGACAAAATGGAGTTGGGAGTGGGTGGGTTTTTATACCTTCTTTGTGCTTTGCATTTGAGGTTATTCCTGTTCCTGTGCAATGTACATTGACCTGAGCTTGAGTGTGTCCTTTTAGTATTCTAATAGTGGTGATGGATGCTGACTTCCAACAGAACAATGGATGACTTTGGGCCAGTCATTCTTTCTCAGTCCTATGCAGAAGGCAATTGCAAGCCATCTCTGAACTCTTACTGTAGGGATTAGTCCAAACAATCACCAAGAGTCAACACTGATCTGAAGGCACAAAAAAATATGTTTCTATTCCCATATCAAAATAGGTTAAAACATGTATAGTTTTTGAATGAAATACTTAAAAGTTTAGTGTGGGCAGTAGAACGGTTTAGCCTTTTATGCCTTCCTGTACTGTATCTCTCTTACTCATCTGCCAATAATTTTTAGGTTAGTAGAAAAAAAAGTGAAGAGCAAGCTGGATGAAATAAAAGCAAGATGGATGAAGAGGGCTCATCCTTGGCTCCGTGATTTATTTATTTTATGTGTGCATATACAGTATTCCTGTCCAATATTAGCTATCCCTTCCACAAAGTATCAGATTTTTTTCCAAGCAGAGAAAGACTATCTGGCTCTGTGCACTGTGCTCTGAATAAAGGATTCCTGTATACCTTACCCCAAGTCTTCTTTCCAAATCAGATTTGTCTGGCAGCTGAAACTTTTAATACATCTGGAAACAAGTAGTAACTAGATATCTCTGGTCCTAATCCTAGATGTGGCTCTGCTGAAGGGTAGAGCTGATCTTGCTTACAGCACAAGAATCTTTAAGGATACATGTTTTCATTAAAAAAAACATGGCAAAGCTTAAAATATCACCTAACATTAAATACCAACAGTGATAGAGAATGTGTTTTGAAAGAAGCCCTTAACACCTTCAGATGCCTTACCCACCTTTTCCTGCCAGTCTCCTGAAAGTTTTTCTCTCTGCCAAACTAGCTACTGAATCTCTTCTTCTGTGTCAAGATGCCAAATTTCAGAGCAGTATTTTGATGAGCTTGCTTAACTGTTGCAAAATGCCACAGCTGATGGATCTATTTTTTCTCGTCTGTCACCTGTCTCTGCATGCTTTTATAGCCTCCATAGCTGACATAGCTCCCTAAAAACGTCTCCTCATGATCACTTCCCTTGCGATTTAATTGAATAAGAAAACCAGTGTGATGGGACTAGGACTGTGAAGAACCAAATGCTAATATTGCTGTTCAGCTGGTAAATGTGCAGAGAGAGAGAGATAGAATGTGAGTGTGGGAGACAGGTGTATAAAATTTACTGTATGAAATAGAAACATTCACAGCAGGTGGCAGCACCTGGCTGACCTTAAAGGACTCAAATGAATTGAACCTGGGTAGTACTTATAGATTATATTTTGTGATAATGAAAAAAAAATATCTAAAGAAGACTTATGTAGTGACAAGTCACCAGGGTTATGATGTAGTTTCATATATACTGTTGCACTACTGTTGATTCCTATATCTATGAAGTACCTTCTGCCATGTTTATGTGCAAAAATATGAACACGTACACAAGAGATCCATTTAAAACAAGCAAAAAGGATTGTTCTGTAGGATTCTAATTTATGTTATATGTAGGGAAATCCCAGCATGAAAACCTATAATGTAATAAGAGATGGATCTCGCCTCAAAAGATGGCTCCCAGGTGAAATAGATGAAGCAGCGAACTAATGAAGCAGGTAGAAATGTAGCAGTCTGGGACTTGCTAAATTATAAGTGAATTATAAAATAAAAAGGCAGCTTGGTCTAGTGGTTAAAGCACCAAGCTAGAAATAAGAAACCATGAGTTCTAATCCCCCCTTAGGCATGAAAGCCAGCTGGGTGACTTTGGGCCAATCAGTCTCTCTCAGCCTAACTTACCTCATAGGTTTGTTGCTATGGGGAAAACAGGAGAATGAAAGTGTTGGATGTATTTGCCGCCTTAAATTGTTTAAAATAATAATAAAGGAATAAAAAAAAAACTTTAAAAATGTGGAAGTAGTATTTTGGAGCTGTCACATAAGATGAGATGCTAGGCATAGTGAATTTCCAGTCTAGATGCTTCTGGAATTTAAACTCAGCCTAGTCAACTACTGTATCCCTTATGTTGGGAGGGGTGTGTTTGTGCATACATGTGAAAGTGAAGGACTAGAGCTGTCAGTTCAGAAAACGAATATATGTTTATTAGCAGCATTTGGCTCTGTAAGTCCTGAGTCTCTAGATAAAAACAGTCAGTCACAATCACTATAGTAAAGAGCCTCTTTATAACCCATAATGTAACAAAAATAACATGAATATATTTATATAGCATCAAGAGCTGAGCACAAATCAAAGGAGACCTTACTTTTAGGAAAAAATTAACTTTTTCTCCCTGTTCCGCACACTGGCATTTGGATTCATCCAGTAAAATTCAGGATCAGAGATTTAGCATCAATTTAAATGGTAAATCCTGCTAGCTAGATTAACTGCCCATACAGTCCAATGTTCTATTCACACAATAGCTAGTTGGGTGCATTCAGGAAGTTCACAAATAGGTAACCTTAATAGGATTGGTATTTAACAATGGAACTCACTGCCACCCAGATATGATGGCTACAAATTTAGACAGATGGAAAATGATAAATTAATGGAGAACTGGGTCATCAATATTGACTCATCTTGACTTTACCATTATTTTCTGAATCACAGGCAACATAGCTTAAAGTTTTGTTACACCATTGCCTTAGAAGAATACCTTTCACAATGCGCAAAATTGGCTTTTTAAATCCAGATTCTGAATCGATACAGGGCTGCATTTATGATGATTATTTATTTACTAGTCATGGGATGAAGAGGGAGAGAAAATAATACATAAAACACACACACACACCAGAAGTCCCTCATTCAGTTTCTGTGTATGTAATTCCTCATTCAATACAATGTCATTTTGGGGCCAACAAGGTAGCGCCCTGCATAGTGTCATTAAAGTTTGTTATTCTGTGAAGTGTTGGAGAAAGCTTTGAAAATCCATCTGCAGCTGTTCCCAATAATCTCACTTTCCACTCTGTTTCTCTAGTTAACCTTGCTGACTCAAAAACAACAATAATAACAACAAATGTAGCCTGGAGGAAACAGAGCTAGCTTTTTTTTCTTCACTTTCCAGTGGCATTTTGTTGAAGATTTTTTGTAAGGATCTTTGATGTCCATTACTCTCTCGGCAAGGATTCCCACAGAGAGAAAGAAAGCTCATAGACGTGAGTTTCCACAGACAAAGATAGGTAGCCTAGTACCCTTCCCAACATTGAAACCAGCAGGGAGGCAATGGCAAGGACTATGAATATAATGGAAAATTCTTCCATTTTCTCTTGGTATGTCTGATGGTCCCCCTGCTTTTCTTAAAAGCATTGGCAGTATTACTTTCCACATAGCTATCTAAAACATTAAACTGTATTTAAAACCACAATTATCTCACTGACGGCTATTATGGATAATGCAATATATGAAGTAGATCTACCACAGTTGAATATTTAGGGCAAAAATAATCCTGATGCTGATCTAGGGTAGGGAATTGTGGGACCCTACAAATCCTACCTCACTTGAACAAGTCCAGACCCAGTTTTTAAGAAAAGTACTGGAAACTGTATAAGAACAAATCGGCCCCGGCAGTCAGAACAGAAATAAGTATCCACTCCATTCACAGCCACTGAATAATGAAAGTTTCCATCTGTTGAATTCATTCAGGGAACCCTATATGGTTTTAGCTGAACAGATAAATCCTGGGTAAGACTTACCAAAGTTATTTCACAGTGACTGTTTTCCACCCAATATTTATCCTCCATTGCCACCAAGGTAAAGGACATTTTTAGACAGTCTCCTAGATATCAGTGCCAAAACAGGCATGGAGTTATTGGCAAACGATAAATCTTTGAATTGTCTGGCTAAGAACAAAACCGTTTTCCAATTTGAAAAATACCTGTCAATAAGTTTGATGCAATTCTTAAGAAGGACCTATTCTAGAGGAAGATTTGAGTTGTTGGATTCCAGTGCCAAATAAGGACACTTCTGTCACCTGCTGTATCCTGACAGGATATGTAAATGCAGTTCCTCTGCCATCGAAGATAGTGTTTATGTTTTACTTGATTGTCATCTCTATGCCCCTTGTAGCCTTAGACACTTAACATTCTTTAAAGAACATGCTTGAAAGAACAGCCTTCTGGGATACGGACCACAGATTGTCCTTTTTTGTCCTGGGCTGCAATGTATACATTGTGAGCAGAGCTAATACATTTATAGACAAAGCAGTTCAATTAAGAACTGGTTATATTGAACAGATCAGGGTATCTGATGTATTTATCTGAATGCTGATTTTTTTTGTATTCATCACGCACATCTATCTTATCGTTGTATTTTATCTATTTTACCCTGGAATTAGATTTTGTATTTTACCTTCATTTTATTTTCTTCGATATGCTCAAAAGATTAATCAGATAATAAACTGCTGTTGCTGTAACACATAACTGTGTCAGAGATTTGCAAGTAGTGCCACTCAGAGCACACCACATTAATTTTATATCAGTTTCTTTGGCACCTAAGGTGAAATACTAGTATTGCCTTTTCAAACTCTTAACAAAGCCAGGTTTTTGATACCCGAAGGATCATTTCTAGAGGAGCCTATGGGACTATTCAAATCCTTCAAGGACTTCTCTTCCACTGTGAATACTGGTAAGAATTAAAGACAATATAGACTAGAGTTTTGTCATCCATGGCAGAGACATGGCAACTTCTGGTGTGATTTATTTGTTCAGAAGGTGGCTTCAGCATTTTGCTGCACATTTTTAACCATGTAGTGCTTTAGTAGTAATTCTTATTGATTTCTTCCTGTCAGCAATTTTCTTGGCATGTTGATTCATTACTTCTAATTTTTATCTTGCTATAAGATTCTAAATTTTCTTTTTTTTCTTGTTAAACTTTAATGATTATTAGATGCCTTGCACTTTTTCCTTAAAGGAAAAGCAACATGCAGATACTTTAATAGAAGTACTGGATGAATAAAGATCAGCTATTTCATGAATTGCCAAACCATGGTTTAAAAAAAAAAAAGCTGATCAAGATATAAGCCGAGAAAACTAGTTATCCAGTTAATATGAAATTATATTTTGTCTAGAGAATAGTCAGGTGTGGATTAAAAAACATCATTATTTCTATATCACTGAGGCTTAAAACACACAATACTCATTGTAAAGCAAGAAGAAGAAAAAACATTATTAACGGTATGTAGCAATAGAATGACACAAAAGGAGATATTCCCTGAGTGTAAGGTAACAATTAGTGGAATTATGGCATAATTGAATTTGGGGAAATGGACCTGTTTTAGGAATGATCTTTCATAGTTCCATGCATATGAGGTACTAGAAATTCAAAGGAGATGATATTCCTGTTTACAGTGCAAATGTATAATTTCTAAAAACAAGATACTTGTTACTCAAGATATTTCTGGGTATAATTCAAGGAGTTAGTTGTTGCCTTCGCAGCCTTTCATAGCTCTGGATTTGGATATTTGCAGGATCTCCTTCTCTCCATGATCTTTGTCTGACCAGTGAGTTCTAGTAGAGGATACTCCCTGGGCCCATCTCTTAAAAAATGTCATCTGCAGGGATCCCAGGTTCAGGACACCTCAGTTGCTGTTCCTCTTTTCTGAATCATTGTTATTAATGTTCCCCTGACACCGGTCCATGTTAGGTTTTCTTGGAAGTTTTTATTATTTATTTGTTTGTTTATTTATTTATTTAGTGTATACTGATGTTACAATAGCCAGAAAGACTATAATGCTAACAGAGAATAGCAGGTTGACTATCTTGTTTTGTTCACGCTCGTGTGCTTTCCGAGGTGCACCACAGGGGGCGTGTAGCTCTGCAACAGAAAGAAAGTCAAATGGCACACTGCAGCAGCATCCTTGGCTTTTTCCCTTTACCAAAGTTGCTTTGCAAGTAGGCATCACATCTGGGAAGGTCCAACATCTCCAGGTTTCTGACCATCTGCATGAAGTGCCAGCTCATCTTCCCACTGAAGTGTACCAGTTTATCTACTTGCATATAACATGCAAGGTGGGCAGAAGCTGAGGCAACTGATGGGGGCTCACCCCACCACAAGGTGCTAGAATTTGAACCACTGCAGCAAAGATCATCTCCAATGTCATCAAGTCACTGAGCCACTGCAGCAATTTCTGCAGGTCTTTGAAGGATGAAGGTTCATTCTAAGGAGGATGGTCCTACAGTTGTTCTTTGGTGCATGGAATGTTATTTATTACAGTCATTTTATTATAATAAAATTCCAATGTAATACATTCTTTGCTTTGAAATATATATTATAAATATATACTGTTATATTTTAAAATCAGTGTTTTGGAGGTCTGGAAATCACTCACTGTCAGACTTGATTGGAACTGAATATTAGCCACATAAAATAAAATAAATGGAAACAACTTTGTTCTTATTAAATGAAGGATTGGATAGATCTGATAACTTCCTTTCATGTACTTAAATGCAATTTATATTGATTAACTTTTAGCTTTAGGGCCTCATAATGAACAAGCAGATTTCCAGATGGCAAAAATAATAAACCTAGGTAATGATGTATTATAGTTTAAGCGTAGGAACATCTTGACTACAGACCACAACTTCTGATATATATTTTTTGCAATAATTAATCTCTGGTGAGTTTCCATGACAATAATGAGCAAGACCTAATAATCTATGCAAACAAATCTGGATAAAAGACATGAAAATCATTATCATCAGCACAATGTAATAAAACAAATCTTCTATCACTTATTTTGACAGGAGAAATATAGTAATACCATTTACAAATAAACTGTAGAGGTGGAAGGGCACAATCATATTTACAACTAAATGCAAATGGAATATTGTCAAACAGATAATAATATGAAAGCTTCATTTTTGTATTAGAATACGCATATAACTGTTTCATTAAAACTAATCAATACTAGAATTGGGAGTTAGTTCAGTCCTATTGCTGGCATTGGCATCAAATCCACCATGAAAATTAACAATGCAACACAAAGTTTTGCTATAATTTGCCTTATTTTTTTTCTTCCTAGCGTTGTCCCTGCAAGCGCAGGGTCTACTTTTGTCAGATCAACTGAGTGTTGATCTGACAAAAGTGTCAAGAGTGTTGTGCTTGCTGTAGGAATTGACCAACCATCTTGTCACCTGAGCCTGTATTAAACAGGTGAATTAGTATGAACAAATGGTCTGATGTTGAATACCAGCTCTGAAACCAATTTGTTGTTCTTTCAAAATACTTTTTAAATATAATCCAAATCTCCACTTTGTGATATAAAAGGTTTTCATTCCATTTAGCAGTGTTGCAATGAGATGCACAAATCTTGAAACACTCAGCTGGGAAACCACAGCTTCCCCTTTTTGCGTGAAACAGGAGGCCAAGGATCATATCCAACTGGAAACAATACAGGGTTGAATAAATTATGTAAACTAAGTTCATGAAATGTGGCTGTCAGATTTGAATATCTAAGGATTCAGAACTCTGCTCTTTCTATAAATCATCTTATTTACCATCTTCCAGGAAATGATCATGTATTTGAAACTTATAGCATTCTTCAAGCTATTCCAAAGATATTTCAAAATGAAAGCTTTCTTAGATGAAGCAATGTCTTATATTCCCCCCCCCATTTTTAAAAACTCAGAGATCATCACAGAAAGATGATCCACTTTGATTTTCCTCTTGCTTTTTAATATTCAAATATAAACTCATTTACATTTAATCAATTAAATATAGTGCAGATGATAACTCTGCAGATATTAATGGCTTCTAGTTATGTTTTAAAAAAAATACAATTTAGAAGCCACTGTTGTTGGGTCTCTGAGAACATGTTAGAGCTTTCAGGGACTATGGGTTGTCCTCAACCTACAACATTTCATTTAGTGACCGTTCAAAGTTACAATAGGATTGAAAAAAGTGACTTATGATCGTTTTTCACACTTACGACTGTTGCAGGGTCACGTGATCGAAATTCAGATGCTTGGCAAGTGATTCATATTTATGACGGTTGCAGTGTCCTGGGGTCATTTGATCATCTTTTGTGAACTTCTGACAAGCAAAGTCAATGGGGAAGCCAGATTCACTTAACAACTGTGGCAAGAAAAAGTCATAAAATGGGGCAAAACTCACTTAACAAATAATAATAATAATAATAATAATAATAATAATAATAATAATAATAAGTTGGAAGGGGCCTTGGAGGTCATCTAGTCCAACCACCTGCTTAGGCAGGAAACCCTATACCATTTCGGACAAATGGCTGTACAGTTTCTTCTTAAAAACTTCCAGTATTGGAGCATCCACCGCTTCTGGAGGCAGGTTGTTCCACTGGTTAATTGTTCTGTCAGGAAGTTTCTCCTTAGTTCCAGGTTCCTTCTCTCTTTGGTTAGTTTCCACCCGTTGGTTCTTGTCCTGCCTTTAGGCGCTTTGGAAAATAGCTTGACTCCCTCTTCTCTGTGGCAGCCCCTGAGATATTGGAACACTGCTATCATGTCCCCGCTCATCCTTCTCTTTGTTAGACTAGACATACCCAATTCCAGCAACTGTTCCTTATTTGTTTTAGCCTCCAGTCCCCTAATCATCTTTGTTGCTCTCAACATCTTTTTTACATCGTGGTAACCAAAACTGTCTGAGGAAGCTTTGCAAATAGCTGAGGAAAAAAGGGAAGCGAAAGGCAAAGGAGAAAGAGAAAGATACACCCAATTGAATACAGAATTCCAGAGAATAGCTAGAAGAAATAAGAATACCTTCTTAAATGAACAGTGCAAAGAAATAGAAGAAAACAACAGAATAGGGAGGACCAGAGATCTCTTCAAGAAAATTGGAGATATGAAGGGAACGTTTCATGCAAAGATGGGCATGATAAAGGACCAAAATGGCAGAGACCTAACAGAGGCAGAAGAGATTAAGAAGAGATGTCAAAACTACACAGAAGAACTATACAAGAATGAGCTTAACATCCCAGATAACCACAATGAGATGGTCATTGACCTCGAACCAGACATCCTAGAATGTGAAGTGAAATGGGCCTTAGAAAATCTGAGCAACAACAAAGCTAGTGGAGGTGACAGTATTCCAGCTGAGCTATTCAAAATCTTAAAAGACGATTCAGTAAAAGTGCTACACTCAATTTGCCAGCAAATTTGGAAAACTCACCAGTGGCCACAGGATTGGAAAAGGTCAGTTTACATTCCAATTCCAAAGAAAGGCAATGCCAAAGAATGTTCAAACTATCGCACCATTGCACTCATTTCACATGCTAGTAAATTTATGCTTAAAATCTTACAAGCTAGACTCCAGCAGTATGTGGATCGAGAACTACCAGAAGTACAGGCAGGATTTCGAAGAGGCAGAGGAACTAGAGATCAAATTGCCAACATACGCTGGATCATGGAGAAAGCTAGGGAGTTCCAGAAAAACATCTACTTCTGCTTCATTGACTATGCAAAAGCCTTTGATTGTGTGGATCACAACAAATTGTGGCAAGTCCTTAAAGAGATGGGAGTACCATACCATCTCATTTGTCTCTTGAGAAACCTATATGCGGGTCAAGAAGCAACAGTGAGAACCGAACACGGAACCACTGATTGGTTCAAAATTGGAAAAGGAGTCCGGCAAGGCTGTATACTGTCGCCCTGCCTATTTAACTTATATGCAGAGCACATCATGAGAAAGGCAGGGCTAGATGAAATAAAAGTGGGAATTAAGATTGCCGGGAGAAATATCAACAACCTCAGATATGCAGATGATACCACTCTAATGGCAGAAAGTGAAGAGGAACTAAAGAGCCTCTTGATGCGGGTGAAGAAGGAGAGTGCAAAAGTTGGCTTGAAACTCAACATTAAGAAAACCAAAATCATGGCATCTGTCCCTCTCAATTCCTGGCAAATAGATGGGGAAGAAATGGAGGTAGTGACAGATTTTATTTTTCTGGGCTCCAAGATCACCTCAGATGGGGACTGCAGCAAAGAAATTAAAAGACGCTTGCTCCTGGGGAGGAAAGCTATGGCAAATCTAGACAGCATACTAAAAAGCAGAGACATCACCCTGCCAACAAAAGTGCGTATAGTCCAGGCCATGGTTTTCCCAGTTGCAATGTATGGCTGTGAAAGTTTGACCATAAGAAAGGCTGAGCGCAAAAGAATTGAGGCCTTTGAACTATGGTGCTGGAGAAGACTCCTGCGAGTCCCTTGGACTGCAAGGCGTTCAAACCGGTCAGTCCTAGAAGAGATCAACCCCAACTGCTCTTTAGAAGGCCAGATCCTGAAGTTGAAACTCAAGTACTTGGGCCACCTAATGAGAAGGAAGGATTCACTGGAGAAGAGCCTAATGTTGGGAAAGATTGAGGGCAATAGAAGAAGGGGACGACAGAGAATGAGATGGCTCGATGGAGTCACTGAAGCAGTAGGTGTGAATTTAAATGGACTCCAGAAGATGGTAGAGGACAGGAAGACCTGGAGGAACATTGTCCATGGGGTCGCGACGGGTCGGACACGACTTCGCAATTAACAACAACAAACCAAAACTGGATGCAGTATTCCAAGTGGCCTTATCAATGCATTGTAAAGTGATATTAATACTTCATGTGATCTTAATTCTATCCCTCTGTTAATGCAGCCTAGCACTGTGTTGGCTTTTTTGGCAGCTGCAGCACACTGCTGGCTCATATTTAAATGACTGTCCACTAGGACTCCGAGATCCCTCTCACAGTTACTACTATTGAGCAAGGTACCCCCTATACTATACCTGTACATTTGGTTTTTCTTGCCTAAATGTAGAACTTTACTTTTTTCACCACTGAATTTCATTTTGTTAGATAGCGTCCAGCGTTCAAGTCTGTCCAGATCCTCCTGTATCCTAATCCTGTCTTCTGGAGTGTTGGCTATTCCTGCCAGCTTGGTGTCGTCTGCAAATTTGATGAGTTCCCCATCTATCCCCTCGTCCAGATCATTGATGAAGATGTTGAAGAGCACTGGGCCCAGAACAAAGCCCTGGGGCACCCTACTACGCACTTTCCTCCATGTAGATGCAGTTCCATTGAGGACCACAAGTTGAGTATGGCCAGTCAGCCAGCTATGGATCCATCTGGTGGTGATGCTGTCTAACCCGCATTTTTCTATCTTATCAAGTAGTAGGTTGTGGTCTACTTTGTCAAATGCCTTACTGAAGTCCAAGTAAATTATATCCATAGCATTCCTCTGGTCCACTAATTTTGTCACTTGGTCAAAGAATGCAATAAGATTTGTCTGGCATGATCTGTTTTTGACAAACCCATGTTGGCTGTTAGTAATGACTTTGTTTGCCTCTAGGTGCTCGCTGATTATCTTTTCCAGAATCCTCCCAGGTATTGAGGTCAGGCTGATAGGTCTGTTGTTTCCTAGATCTATTTTTATTTTTGAAGAAGGGAGCTACATCAGCTCTTTTCCAGTCCTCTGGTAGTTCCCCAGTGCTCCAGGATCTTTGAAAAATATAGTTCTGTGGTTCTGAGATCACATTTGCCAGTTCCTTGAGAACCTTGGGGTGTAATCCATCTGGTCTTGGTGATTTGAACTCGTCTAGGCTGGACAGGTGCTCACTTACCATTTTATTGCCTATCTTAACTTGTGTTTCTATTCTGTTTTTTATGGCACTATTTTTGATAGATTGGTCTGTTTTTCCCCTTTGTGTAAAGACAGATGCGAAAAACAAGTTAAATAGTTCTGCTTTCTCCCTGTTGCTTGTCACCTTCTTGCCACTTTCACCCACTAATGGACCAATCATTTCCTTTACTTTTTTCTTGTTTTTTACATGTTGAAAGAAGCTTTTTTTTTGTTATTTTTGACTTTGGTTGCAAGAGTTAGTTCGTTTTGAGCCTTAGCTTTCATCACTTCGTCTTTGCAGGCTCGGGCTATTTGCTGATATTCTGACTTAGTTATGTGTCCCTCTTTCCACTTTCTATACTTGACCTTCTTATCTTTCAATTGATCAGAGAGTTCTTTATGCAGCCATGCTGGTTTCTTTTGAGAGCTGTTATTTTTCCTCTTTGTTGGTATTGTGCCAGATTGGACTTTTATTATCTCACTTTTCAAAATTTCCCAAGCCTCTTGAGTTGTTTTCCCCTGGAGGAAACCCTCTCTAAGTTTATTGAAATTAGCTCTCTTGAAGTCCAAGACTCTAGTTTGACTGTGTTCTTTTGCTTGTGCTTCCATAATTTGAATTCCAATATTGCAAGATCACTTCCTCCCAAGGTTCCTATGGCTTCAACACCTTCTATCATTTCATCTCTGTTAGTGAGAATTAGGTCCAAAATGGCTAATCCTCTAGTTTCACTTAGCAACATAAATTGTGGGCTCAATTGTGGCCGTAACTCGAGGACTACCTGTACTCCACATATAGACCTGGGGACTTCAGAATATACATCTGAACATAAATCTCAGGGCTTTTTATAGTTGCTGCATGCCACTGGTAACAATCTATATCTGTCCAAGAAGATTATATTCATAATTCATACATACCATGGGACTGTAGCTATTCTGTGGAGCTATTTTAAGATCTATTTTTTTTGTTTTAATCTTTTAAATTTTATAAACAAAAAGCAAAATGTTAATCAAATACAAAACATACAAAAAATAGACACCCTTCCATATACAATATATAATGAAATAGTTGAAAGAAAAAAAAACTGAGATCTTAAACAATGCATGTCTTGACCATATGCACTAATAATGATAAGACTTTCCATTATAGCCATAAAAAGCCAGCTGAACTGCAGAAAATAAACACATGTATTCAATCATTTTCCAGTGAAAGAGAACAATCTTTTTAGGTCTAACCATGCACAATAAATCCAGAATTCTTCATACTTTTAATAGATTCTAACTTTTTGAAATACAGTTTAACCAAATATCCATATACCGTATATGCTGGCGTATAAGACGACTTCTGGAAGCGCTAAACTCGGCGCCAAAGACAGGAGTTGTCTTATACACTGAGTCGTCTTATACGCCGGAAATACTGGTAGTTTCCGGTGTATAAGACAACGTTCTAGGAATGCGGCTTGGCGACAAAGACGGGGGTCGTCTTATACGCCGGGTCGCCTAATACGCTGGCATATACAGTAGTTATTTTCTTCTTTTTCTCAACACAATATTGACAAACTTACAAATATTAAAACAAAATGTTGCAATCACAGAAGAAATCCATATCACGAGAGTCACTTCGCTTCCATAATGTTGCATTTCCAGCTTCTGTTATACAGAAGTTGAAATCCAGTTCTTGCTAAATGGCTTCTGGGGCATCCAATAAGCATATAAAACAATATTGTGTTGAATTAATTGTATCTTAAGATACATTATATAAATTTACCATAAAACCTTATTAAACTAGGTATGCCAGCTCTTTATTCCATGTTTCTTGCACATTTCCCATATATATCTTACCATTACTAGAGCTATGTTATTGTGACACCTGGAGAAATCTTACTAAACTCAGTGGACCTATTTCCTTTAAACCGGAAGCATAAAGAAAGGCTACAAGATTCAGAAAGATTGTCATATATGAAAATTGATTCATTCTCAATATTTCATATACAAAGTCAGCCCACACAACTCAGAAGTGGGGACCATAGCCAATGAGAGAATTAACTTTTTCTCCAGATTTTGCTTAACATAACAGGAATTCCCATATCATGTAGCAAAACACCAACCAGATAACTTCTACAAGTAGCTTTGTAGTAAGAGTATTGATGGCAAAAGAAGAACAAACTGAAATGTACTGTAGCTCAAAGGCTAAAAATGATTGAACAACCTGGACATGAATTTCTTTTCATCCTTCCCTTGACTTGTAACTAAATGGAAGACAAAGGCAAACATTATCTTGCAGGCCAAGTTTAAAGAGATTTCAAATTTCAAGGGATTTATGCTATGTTCTGAAAAGACTCAAAAAGTGGAGAAAAGAAAAATAAATTCTCTAAAGCAAAATAAAATCTGCTCTCTACCCAGTTCTCTTTCTTTCCCTTTTCCTTCCCTAATAATACGTATTATTAACTAACACTACCATATGTGGCCAACAAAAGTTAAGATGACCATTCAATGTCAGCAAGGAGTTAAAGTTTTCTCTATCTCTTTGCAATCTAAATTTATCTGATTTGATCCTTCACTTCATATGGTCATTTACTCATCAAGCAATTCTTCAGTAGCCCTATATTAGCTAATGGTCACTTCATAACTTTAAGTAACATTAAGCAAATTAACACAATTTTATATACTCTCTGCTTGTCATCATCTGACAATTAATTTCTATAAAGAGATCTTGATCATCCATCCTGGGTCATTTAACCAGTAATTTCTCTCACAAAAAGATGAGACTGGCACAGCTTGCCACAATTGATAATAATATGAACTGCTGCTAATTTCATACCCGACTGGTATCCTTAAAATATGTTAGGCTATATATTCTGCTATCTGTAGCCAAAACGCCTCAAGATGATGATAATTAACATGTTTGGAAAGAAGGGCTGTCTTAAGGGTTAGCTGCAGACAGCCTCTCTTCTCCTCTTAAAAGCCCACGTATATTTCCTTAGAAATGTCATAGCACTTAATTGATTTCACTTATGGCTTATGATTTCATGACAGAGGAAACTAAAAAGCCAAATCACTTTGTCTTCCATGACATGACATGACCAGTTAACTCAGGCATAAAGTGTATCATGTCAAACCAAACTGAAAATGCCAGGCCAAGCCCAAGAAAAATATAGAATAATTCATTCAGAGTTCAGTTCTTTGTTTGCTTGTACAAATAGGCAGAATCTTGCCAGGCTAAACCTTTACTTTTCTCACCCCAATGGACATTCTCTGGAAGATTCTAGAGAGTAGCTATCCCAACTCTCTCCTCTGACTCCAGATCCAGACTGTGCTTCCTCTTCTTCCCCTCTCATCTTCTTGAAATTGTTCCCCCCTTCCCAGGAAATGCCACTTCACCATACTCTATCATGCTACCTTTCCCTCTGTAAGCACCATCCATCCCAAAAAGAGCAATTTGGCGATTGTGCAAACTGCACTTTGGAACCAGGTGATGGGCAGATCTTGAAACAAATACTAAATTTTAAATTACAGATAATTAATAATATATAAGTATATAAAAACAAGGAGCAATGTACATACATGGAAATTAAAAAAAAATCAGCTATGATTTTGTATAATTGGCAATCATAGTGATAATTGAATGTTTGACCTGCCCTTGAAATGCAGTGAAATGTATGGAAACCAGGCATTTGTGAATGATTTTTTATAGTTTTGGTCCCTCAGTTCCTTAATAACTGGAACAATTTATTTGGTGAAATCAAATTCCAAACTCTTCCTGCAATTTTGTGACTGTAAAAACAGAATCCAGCACTGATCTAACTTATCCCCTAAAAATCAAACGAGAAAAGGAAAGTTCTCCCAATTTTTTTTAAAATTGTTATCTTGATGATAATGTATATGATATTCTCCCCAAACTATTTAGAATAGAATAGAATAGAATATCTTTACTGTCATTGTGTATCCCATAGTGCACACAGTGCACACAAGACACAAGTAAAAATCACAAGTAAAAAAACCCATACATCATATACACATATCCTTCACATTCTATTCACTATTGCACTATACAGTAGTATTTAATATAGTTACAGCTCTGGGATAAAAAGCACTGTAACCATATTAAATACTATCGTATTTAACTTTGTAGGCATGCATAGTACATATGGAGGCCTATTCCCTCTGAATTAAATGTATATTTTAATTATATTTTTATTCTACCAGATAACCTGCATTCTCTGATTGGGCTACATTCTTCCTTAAAACATTAACAACAATAAAATGTATTAATCAATGGCATGGTCAGGATATAAAAACATATAAAAGCTGCTTCCCCAAGTTAATACAGACATTTAGTCATAAAGAGGCCTGTGAGAGGTAAGTTGCCATGTTTATACATAGTCCTTCACTTATGACCACAATGGGGATCAGAATTTCCATTGCTAAGTGAGGCAGTTGTTAAGTGATTTGTGTTCAGTTTTACCATATTTTTCCCCCACAGTTGTTAAGTAAACCACTGCAATTGCCAGTTGCCAAGTGCCCAAATTTTGACCACATGGCTATGGGGATACTGCAATGATTATAAATAGAAGGGCAGGTCATAAGTCACCTTTTTCCGTGTCACTCTAACTGTGAATAGTCACTAAACAAATGGTTGTACAGAACTATCTGTATTGGGTGAAGAAAGAGTGAAAGGGGCGTTGTCTTACCTGAACGCCTTTTCTCAGCATGATGATGGAGAATCCACGGATGGGTTGTCTTAATCTATCTGCTCCAATTAGACTAAGTCTGAAATTTAGTAGCGCCCCCTCTGTGCCAACTGCACCCCAGTTTTAGGCTAAGGCGATACTCAGACTTTAGTCTGACGCGTCTGAACAATATGGGAACCAGGCCAACTGACCTAATGGGAGGGAGTGGATTCTCCATCATCATGCTGAGAAAAGGCATTCAGGTAAGACAACGCCCCTTTCTCCAGCATGATTGGATGGAGAACCCACGGATGGGACATACCAAAGCCCTGTGTCCCTAGGGTGGGGAATTAGATTGGTGGGCCTGGGTCCCATCCAACGTTAATGCGTGTTCTAGAACCTTGCGGCCAAATGAAGCCGTAGAAGATGCATATACATCCCTCTTGTAGTGACAGACAAAGGAAGAGGGCGATGCCCATGTTGCTGCTCTACAAATTCCCTCTACGGAGGCCTGAGTAGACCAGGCAGCTGCACCCCGGTTGAATGGGCTGTGATATGCCTGGGATCTCGCAGTGACTGAGACTGGTATGCCAGAGAAATACAAACTCTAATCCACCTGCGTATTGTGGTTGAAGAAACCTTCTGACCTAGTGATGAAGGGTGATAGGACACAAACAGAGCCTCTGTTCTGTAGAAAGATGAGGTTCTCTGTATATAACAATATAAGCCCTGCGCACATCCAATTTGTTCCACTGAACCTCTATGTCATTAGATGGGTTAGGACAGAAGTCCGGCAAAACTATTTCCTGAGATCTAGGATACAAGGACTTGACCTTAGGCACGAAGGAGGGGCCTAGCCTAAGGGTTACCCTGTCCTTATGGAATGTACACAGGTCCTTCCTCACTGAAGAGTAGCCAGTTCAGATATCCTTCTCGCTGAAGTTACAGCAACAAGAAATTCCACCTTCATCGATAACTGTTTAAACAAACCAGTGTCAATAGTTCAAAGGGTGCGAAACAAGAGCCTATAAACAGTTGATGGTCTGACGTTGTTAGCTCCTTTTAGGAAGGAGCGTATCATAGGGTAATGTGTTAAGGATTCATTGCCACAGGAAATAACTGTGGCAAGTGCTGCTACCTGCCTGCGGATGGTGCTTGTGGAAAGCCCTTTGTCTAGACCATCCCTCAGGAACTCCAAGATAACTGGCATTGAAACCGCCAAAAGGTCAATTTTTCGAACTGAACACCAATTACAGGAGTCTCTCCATGTGGCATCGTATATTCTATTCGTCGAGGGTCGCCTGGATTGCTGAATCATAGCTATGACCCTTGACGAATATGAGTCTCAGCCTAAGGCCTGCCTCTCAAGTGCCAGACGGTTAACTGGAGTCATTGAGGGTCTGGATGGCGTAGTTCCCCCTGAATGTGGGAGATGCGATTTGCTGGGATCCTCCATGGAGATGATGCAGAGAGCTCCATCAGGTCGGCGACCAAGAGCGTCTCGGCCAATGCGGCGCAACCAGGAGGACCTCTGCTCGTTCGCGAAGGATCTTCCTGATCGTGGCAGGAAGAAACGGCAGAGGAGGGAAGGCATAGAGCAGTTCCCTGGGCCAGGGACTGCGGAGCGCATCTGTTCCCTCCGCTGATGGAGGTGGGAACCCGGAAAGGAATCTGGGAAGTTGTGAGTTGGTGGGGGAGGCAAAAGGTCTAAGGTTGGGGAACCAAACCTGTCCACGATCTCTCTGAACACCTTCGGATCCAGCTGCCATTCGGAATGGTCCATGGTTGCTCTGCTCAGTGAGTCCGCCTGCTGGTTGGTCACTCCGGATATGTGCTCCGCCCTGATGGAGGCAAGATTCAGTTCCGCCCAGGACCCCAGCAATTTGGCCTCCTGCATGAGAGGCCTGGACCTTGTCCCCCCTTGTCTGTTGACGTGGGCCTTGGCTGTAATGTTGTCGGTTAAAATCAGGACATGTTGGCCCTGTACTATATCGGTGAATCCCTTTAGGGCCATATGTATGGCTCTGAGTTCCAGCCAGTTTATATTGTTCTTTAGGTCCTGTTTGGACCACCGACCTTGAGCCCAGTGCGTGTGGAGGTGTGCCCCCCACCCAAACAGGCTTGCATCTGTGGTAATGGTAATCCTGTCTGGTTCTAATACTGCTCCCTGTGACAGCGCCGGGGAGTCCCACCATTGAAGGGAGTTCAAGTCTCTGAAATGGAAGGAGAAGCCATGTAATTCTCTGGCGTGGAGGCGTGCCCATGGCACAATTTGCACGCAGGACACCGTCTTTCCCAGTAGCTGTGATAGGGAGGCCAATGTGACTACTCTGGCCCTTTGGATCCGACGTACAAGAGTCTGAATAGAGTTCCTTCGGTCCTGAAATAGGTAGAACGTACAATTGTCCATGTCTATAACAGCGCCCAAATGGAGGAGCCGGGTTGTTGTATGACTTTTCTGGAAATTAACAGAAAACCCGTGCTCCTGAAAGACCTTGATGGCTAGGGCGAGGTCTGACTGAGCGTTTCGGAATGATGATGACTGAATTAGTATGTCATCTAAATAGCATTGAATTCTGATTGGAATTTGTCTAAGGTGGGCTGTGGTTAGGAAACATGTCTCAGTAGGTCTATTGAGGTAAGAAAGTCACCTTGCCTGATGCTGGCCAGGATTGATTGAAGTGGTTGCATCTTAAACTTCTTATACCTCAAGTAAGGTTTAGATCTTTCAAGTCTAAGATTGCCCTCCAGCCCCCCAAGTCTTAGGGATGACGAAGAGGTTTGAGTAAAACCTTCGTCCTTTTTGGTCTTGTGTACTGGTTCAATTGCTCGTATTTGTAATAAATAAACTATGGCCTCTGACATAAAGTCAGCCCTGGACCTGCTCGTTGGGATAGGGCAAGAGCGGAATTTGTCAGGTGGTTGAGAACAAAATTCTAGTCTCAAACCTTGCGTGACAGTGTCTAACACCCATGCATCTGTAGTGATGGCTGTCCAAGTGCTGGAATAAGGGGCCAGCCGGCATCTGTAGTGGTGACTGCCCAAGTGCTGGAATAAGGGGCCAGCTGGCTTCCTATGGGAAGTGAGACTGTGAGATCACTTGCCTCGTTTAGAGGAATGGCCCCTTGGCCTTGAAGGGGCCGCTTGGCCTGGATCTGTGGTCTGCTTCTGCATGCTGAACGATCCTGCTGTCGTTCTTGTCTCTGAAAGGAATAGAGGGATGCCTGGGCCCAGTCCAAGGATGGAGCTGGTCGAAAGGCAGCCTCCTGTAACTGCTCTGTGACATGAGTCAACCAGAGTTTTACGTTTGTCCTTACCTTCAGTTAAGTATGGTTCTAGTGCCTTACCAAAGAGATGCCCACCTGTGTAAGGTTTAGAGGCCAGATGCCACTTGGTCTTGGTGTCTGCTCGCCAATTCCTGGGCCAAAGGAGCCTTCGTGCTGAGATGTCTGCAGCGATGGTCTGGCAGTGTATCTAGCCATGTGCAGAGAAGCGTCGGCTAGGTACTGGGATGTAGCCACTAACGTACCCAGATTTTGGTGAGCTCTGAGCTGGTCCAGAGGGATCCTGTCCTGGAGCTCACATAACCCAAGGGCTGAAGCCCTGGCGAAGAAGGCCATGGACGTTGCCGCCTTTGTTGCCCAGGCTGATGCCAGATGGGAACTACGCAATGCGGAGTCAATCTTTTTATCCTCCGCCCTAAGTGCCTCATTTATGTCCCCAGGGATGTTAGCATTGGGAAACAATGAGTTCAAGGCTCATCAATCTCAGGAATCTCCAATAGGGAGGCCAGAGAACGGGCAACATTGAATAATGTTCCCTCTACTGCACCGGGGCTTAAGAAGGATCCTAAGTTCTCCCATTGTTCTTGAACTATATTCAGAAAAAGGGGAGGGCAGGGAATATTGTTCTGCGAGACTGAGGGCTCGGTGTATATGGCGTGGGGACCCTTGGACGTTGTAGGTGGGGTCTCCTGTTCTTGGGGGAGGTTTGCAGTAGTGCAGGCCCTGAGTAGCAGGGAATTAAAGAATGAATGGTCAAAGAGACCGACAGGAGGGGTGGGGTCAGAGGGAGTGATGCCCTCGTCCTCAAACAAAATCAGGCCAGATTGTTCAGCCCCTGTAGATTCCAAATCCGATGAGGGATCCTCCATCAAATCTGGAGATTGTGGATGATACGTGGCCTGGGGGGGGTGGCTGTGGGGTGTTGGAGGCCATAAACTGAGCCACAGCCTGGGCTATCGTGGACTGAATGAGGTCCGGGTTCAAGGCCTGGTTCTCAGGAGGGCGAAGCCCTGCTGCAGTGGGGGTGAACGTGGCCTGGGGTCCTGGGGTGTCCTGGTTGGTTGTGCCCCTCCCTGGGTCCACTCTTGTGGTTAAATCTAATTGGGGAATTCCCCTGGGGGAAGACCAGGCCCCTGGGGCTGAGGCACAATGTGAGGAAAGGGGTTCAAAAATGGACCTTCCCATCGTGCCTGTCAGATCTGGGGAGGCCGCTCTCAGTCTTTGGGACTCCTCCTCCCTCTGTGGCTCCCTGCTTGGCCGGGCTCGCTTGGTGGTGTTCTTTCCACTTGCCTCTGTTTGGCGTTTCCTCTTGGCCGGCTCGCTGATTTTCTCTGCCATGATGAGTTGCTCTGGGCTCAACCTTGGCAAAACGCCCCCCCTCGGCGCTGTAACTCACCAAGGGAGCCTGCAGAGATGATTCAGCCCTTGAGGGGGGTGGGCGGGGAATTAATGGGCACCGCGTCCCTTGGGAGCGAACAGGCCCTCCCCGGTTCAATGCTGTAGTCTCGAAGCCTCTGTCACCGGTGATGAACACTGCCTTCAGGAGAAACTCCAGGCAGTCTGGGCCTCAGTCACACACAAAATGGCCGCCGTGAGTCAATTCAAAATGGCGGCCACAGAGTTCGCGCCCCAAAAAACGGCCGTTAGAAGAAGGCCTTGAGGCCTAAGGCCTAAGCTGCGATGAGCCCTTGTTCCAAGGAATCGCTTGGGCTCTTAACGCAGCGAATGGATTCCCCCCAAAAAAAAGCCCATTAGAAGAAGAAGGCCTTGAGGCCTGTGGCCTAAAGCTGCGATGAGCCCTCGTTCCGAGGAATCGCTTGGGCTCCTAACGCAGCGAATGGATTACAATTAGGTGAGCTGAGAGAGGCTGAGGCAGGCCAAGGCCTAGTAAGGCCTCCAGGCTCTGAAAATTGGATCGATGCCAAAAACTTTCTCCTGCTGCTGGGGCGGTCTGCTGAGGCCGAGGGACCTAGAAAAGGCTCCCTCCAGGCCTGATGAGCCGCCTCGTCCCTTGCAGAGCCCCCCAGTCAATTGGCAAGCTTACCCCTGCCTCTAAGGCCTCCAGGCTCTGGTTAGAAGAATGGAGCCTCTGATGCAGAGGAACGGCCCCTGGTAGGAGATTTCTCTTGCTTCTGGGAATCCAATTTTCAAGCTGATTGTGAAGCTGAAAGGCTCTCAAAGGGAGAAAGGGAAAGTTTCCCCCCCCCCCCAAAGGGAGGTTTTGTCAGCCTGTCAGCCTGCTAGGCTACAGGTTGGGATGAAATAAAATAGGAATACACAGTCTTCTGCTCCAGGAGCGAAGAAAAAACGCGTCTTAGAGCAAAGAGACTAAGTCTAAAACTGGGGTGCAGTTGGCACAGAGGGGGCGGTACTAAATTTCAGACTTAGTCTAATTGGAGCAGATAGATTAAGACAACCCATCCGTGGGTTCTCCATCCAATCATGCTGGAGAACAGTGGATTTATATATTTTTCCACCTATTCCCTTTCCGTTTTCCTTTCATCACTTCCATAAGAAACAGGAATGAAAGCAGCCCAGCAGATCCTCAGAAGCAGTTAATGAACATTCGGTTTGTCTTCCTAACAGACCAGAGCTGGGCACCAAGTGAGCCTATACCACAGATAAAGATGAGTAACTACATAATGAGGTTAAACTATTCATTAAACTAATTGCATGTTAATTAAGTCAAGTATGCAATTAGGGACCCATTGAGCTCTATCTGTGTGTGCAAATAGGAGTGAGAATGAGCATATCGGAAACCAGGAGATAGGGGCAGTGATGACACTGTTAGAAGGGTTAAATTGTGGGTTATCATTCCTGGCACAATTATCAGAAAGATGCTCTCTGGGTTCAGCTTTGCAGAAACATCAGACAAGGTAATAAATCTTAGTCCAGGCTGTGTCATTCCAGACTGAGAGCAGGAATTCACATGGGATATGTATTTCAGCATATAGCAGAGATGTTTCAAGGAAAAAAACTTTGACCAGGGGCTGCCTTAGGAATGAAGCTTGCTCAGACAGGAAGATCCCCGCTGGAATTAAAATGGATTGAGTTTCCCATCCCCAGCCATTCCCTGACTGTAATTGCAGCTTTCCTCTAGACATACTTGAAGTCAGTGATTCTGGGATGGGCAATGCGCACAAAGGCTGGTTTCATACTGTACACCAGACAATGTTGTTTCTTTGCTTTGAGCTTCATCAGCAGCAGACTCACCCTGTTAAGAAGGCCTAAGAGAGCAACACTTTCACTTTGGGAGCCTGGAGGCTACACTTTCTCTTTTGAAAATGGTTTTGGATTCAAGTCCAAACCCTCCCCCTCCTCCAAGCACCCAGCCCCTGGCAGCAGCAACCACACAATCACATCATTTAACCTTCTTTCCAATCTTAAACCTTGTTTTATTCATCAGCTATACTTGATCTTGTACTTCTATATTTTTGTTCGCATCTTTGTCTTCTGTTTATTAATCTTAAGGCTTGTTAATGCACAAAAGTTATTTTATTTTCATATTAATGTCTCAATTCCCTTTAAAGCATCTTCCAAAACCAACACTAAATAATAATCTGCAAAAGCTCTTAACTTATAAGTCTCTTTTTAAATCTTTATTCCCAACAATCCTCTCATCTGGTATTATGTCTCTATTCATAATTTCTAAATAAATAAATAAATAAACAAAAGAAGGGACAATGGGAATCCTTGTCTTATTCCTTTTGTATCTTGTAAGTTTTGCTAAATCTCCATTAATCGTTATTAGTGCTTTCGGTGAAATGTAAATTGGTCTTACTCATTCTATAAAATTCTCTAAAATTTGTATCTTCCAAAACCTTGAACATGAAAGCCCAATTCAAATTATCAAAGGCTTCTTTGCATCTAGGAAAATCAATGCAGTTTGCTCTTCAACACATTATCCAAATATTCAAAAATATCCAACACGTTCTTAAACGGTTTTGAGGTAAAAACCCACATTGATCCTCATGAATAAATTCTTGCAAAATTATTTTTAGTCTATCTGCTGGAACCATTGTGAACAACTTGTAGTCATTATTCAATACTGATAAAGATTTATAGTTTTTTGTTAAAATCATATCCTGACCCTCTGTAGGTGTTAATGCTATATTATTCTTTCTCCAACTCACTGGCAACTTTCCTCCCTGTTGGATATAGGTCATCATTTTTTGTTGAGGCTGTAAATGTTTTTCCTCAAAATATTTACAATAAAAACCTGATAATCCATCTGGTTGAAGTACCTTTCTTGGTTTAATCTTTAATAGTGTTATCAAATTTTGGTGGCATCATGTGGGAGTATTATGGAGCTAAAAAATGGATCTGAAGGCTGCAAATATTCTAGGGATTGCTCACTTCTGTGCTAAGGCTTAGCTTATTAAAAATATTAGATAATGATTTTCTCATATAATGCTAAGTTGGGAGTAATCAGCTTGCATTGCCTTGGGAGCTACACCAGGCTTAGCTTAGTGTGCTGGGGATGGTATTTCAAAATTGGGCATTTATGACTCATCACAGAAGGGCAGAGTGTTTGGCCCACAAACCATCTTTTCTGCAATGCAAGAACCTCCCAAAACTGATGGGACAAACATGTTCAGCCTTTTAGAAACTGATGCATTTTTCCATCCAGTCTAGAGGGATTCTGAAGCTGCAAAATGAATGTCTGAGCACCTGTGGACTTTGTGGCTCTCTGCGCTGATCCATCAACCCCAATTTACAAACCACAATGGTGGAAATTATACTATGCTGAGCCAAACTCAAACAAATCATGCCATGGTTTGGTGCAATGTGGGAACCCAGCTATGTTCTGGCTATAAACATGAATTAATTTTATCAAGCTTCTTCTGCTTCCCTGTAACCCTTGGTTTTTTTTTTCCACTTGCCCAGAGAGTAGAGAAGAAAAAATGGAATTGCTCAATTTGAACACTCATAACTTGACTGATTCTGAGCTGAGCCAATGGGAGTTCCATAAAGTTGAATTGTAAAATGGGGAAGAGGTGTATAGGAAAAGACAATTTCTCTAATTCCCAAATATCAAAAGACTTTAAGCTGAAAGAGAACAATTTATTGTTCCATTTAAACATCGAGTGACAGAGCCACAGAGGACAGATTTGCTAATAAATACCTCTTCAAAAAAGAAGAAAATCTGAGCTGACATAATTACAGCCAAGGCTGTGAAAGGCAGTACAGGGGAAGAGCCTAAATATTTCATGATAAAATTCATTAATAATGGAACATAAGAACTAAATTACATAACTGCCACCTTAAGTTAAATAATACTTTTTCCACAGAGGGAAAGGCAGATGGGATGAGTACCACAGCCAAGTCTTTTAGTTTAACACATGAATAATTTTGGCAAACAAAAATGCAGGATTTAATGGAGGGGGAGATTAACAAAAGCAGTAAGATTTTCATGAAGAAAGTATGAATGCTAACAGTGGTGATCAACTCGTTATCTTTTCTTTGAAAATAGATAGAGGAAGCTCATTCTGGCATTTTCTCCTGACTGTGTTCCTTACTGTGATAATTGCATGAAGCAAAAAAACTAGACAATTATCATACAATATTAAAGTTTCTCTATATTCAGTGAATCTTAACTTTTTCTGCATGTTGTTTTTTTCTTCACAGATTTCTTATTTCTTATTTTGTTTCTTAATTAAGAATATGCAGAATTGCTTTCTTGTTACAAGCACAGTGACCTAAAGATAGATTTCCAAACAACTCCACTACCCATCAGCAAATGTCCATCCCTTGAATCATGAATCAGATAATTGAACAAACATCTTCTCCAACATCCCCAAGATTTTCCCAATTCAACTGGAATTCAATTGGCAATTCAAGGTTATTATCCTGAAATTCACATTTCATTTGCACCTGTCTTTCATAACAATGGATGAAGAGTCCAACTGTGTTTGACTCCATTAAGGCTGGAAGTTGTTGTCGTAAATAGCAGAATAACAGAGTTATACAGGACCTTGGGGTTCTTCTAATCCAGGGGTTCTCAACCTTGGCAACTTTAAGACTTGTGGACTTCAACTCCCAGAATTCCTCAGCCAGTTTTGCTGGCTGAGGAATTCTGGCAGCTGAAGTCCACAAGTCTTAAAGTTGCCAAGGTTGAGAACCCCTGTTCTAATCCAACCCCCTGCTCAGGCAGTAAATCCTATACCATTTCAGACAAATGGTTGTCCAATCTTCTTAAAAAAAACCTCAGATATTGAAGCACCCACATTTGGAGGCAAATTGTTCCACCAATTAATTGCTCTAACTATCAGGAAATTTCTCCTTAGTTCTAGGTTGGTTCTTTCCTTGATTATTTTCCACCCCTTGCTTCTTGTCCTGCCTTCAGGTGCTTGGGAGTATTAAAAGAAAAATCTTCATCAGGATCCAGTCCAAGCTGGGAATAACAAAATGGAAACTGCTTTAGAAAGAAGATTGTAGTTCATTGCAGAGGAGAGCCAGATAGAAAGATGACTTTGGGAAAGCTGATCACATATAGTAGGGAGTGGTGGGTTTTTATAACTTCTTGAGCTTTTGTTTATAGTTGTTCCTGTGGCATCAACTTTGACTTGAGTCTGAGTGTGCTTTTCTGGTATTCTAATGGTGGTGGGTTAATCCTATTATATCCCAAAGGTCATATCCTGCTTCCCTGGGGGTGTGGCTGATGGCTATGTCCTGTATTGGATTTTTTTGTGTGAGGGATTGTTGATTCTAGAGATCTTTGTCTTTCTAATCCAAGCCTCATGATAATATTATCACAAGATCATCTTTCGGACAAGATTATCACATCTGCATTTCTGCAGACCTTGTTTCTATTTGGAGCAGAGAGACCTGGGGGGTGGTTTCTGCCTTTAAGAGCCTTTGGGGAAATATAATATTCTGCCTTTTAATATTCCCAAAAATATTTCTTTCTCGGGGGGCTGACTTCCCACAAGAGAATAGGTCGACTCCCCTTGTCTTTTTGGTGGCAGCCCCATAGATATTGGAACACTGCTATCATATTACCCCTAGTCCTTTTCATTAAACTAGACATACCAATTCCTGCAACCATTCTTTGTATGTTTTAGCCTCCAATCCCACAGTCTCAACATCTTTTTTTATATTGTGGAGACCAAAACTGGATGCAATATTCCAAATGTGGTCTTATAAATCTTTATGTGATCTTGATTCTGTCCCTATGTTAATATAACCTAGGATGGCAATGGCTTTTTTGACAGCTGCAACACAATAAAACTGGTGGTTTTATTTGAATTTGTTATAGCCACCTAGTCTAGTAGACTTCACTATGGGAACTGAAGTCAATAACTTGGAGTCTGCCATGAAATAAAATTTGGGGGATTTTTTGGCGGATTTACAGTGGTCTTACCTAGAATAATTTTGAACCTTTCTTTCTCTCACTAAAAACTTTTAACATTTTCAGTTGGAAGTAAGCTTGGTGGATTTCAGCTAAAATAGCTTTGGAATAAAGATGCAGGACATTCTATAAGGAGCTTTTTTCTTTATATGCACTTTGATCAAAGATGCTGTTCTTCCAAATAAATATATGGCCATTAGACTAGAAGGATCACTTGGAAACTGCTACTCCAGTCTACTATCAATTAGAAGTTTCTGTCAGAAGCTGTGAAAAGTATTTTGTTTGGAACTTTGGTAAGATGAATCTGCTATTCCAAATAAACACACAAGTCCCAGAGAAAGCAGTGATGCTGCTTTTCAAAGATGCAGATTTTCAAATTTTACAGGCACTTTCAGCAAAAAATCACTGCTTTGTCTTGAGCTGTAGTTCTGTAGCAGCTGAAGTCCCTTTGCCCTCCACTGTACACAGAAGGGAAGGAAAATACAGCCAGTGATTACCAGTTTTTACAGTCTTGTTTAAGGAAGAGAGGAGAAAACTAACAAGACACTGGCAATTTCATCCTTGCTTGCAATTGCTAAGGGATGAAATGGAGAGCTGCAAAGCAGTGAAATTCATACATGACTGGGATGGGGCCAGGCAACAGTCCACTCTGGTTGGGATAATGAGCCACATCATCAAGAAGAAAAGAGGAAAGGAACCTTAGTTAGAATTCCCAGTAGTCTCAGTCAGCACAGCTAATGCTGGAAGTGCAAAATTTTACCCATCAAATGTGGAGGGTGATCATTTTGCTGCCCCCTCCATTTAGATCTTAGATCAGCATTTGTCCATCTTGGCAACATTAAGATGTGTGGACTTCAACTCCCAGACTTCCCCAGCCCCTGCATGTTGAGGAATTCTGAAAGTCAAAAGTTCATACATCTTAAAAGTTGCAAAAGTTATGAAACACTGCCTTAGAGTATCATGTTGAAGTAAGAAGAAGTAAGGTGTTGCTGTTTTCTTTTAAAGCCCTACATGGCTTGGGTCCAAGGGATCTGAGGAGCTGTCTCTCCCAAATGGGGCAAGCTTGCCCCACTTGTGCCAGCGGAAGTGGCCTGCTACAGATCTTGTCTGCTAAGGGATTGAAGCAGACAGGGTTAAGAAGAGCTTTTTCTACTGTGGCCCCGTCCCTGTGGAACATCCTACCACTAGAGATGAGAACTGCCCCTTCCCTTTTGGCCTTCCAGAAGGGTATTAAAGCCTGGCTTTGCCAGTTAGCTTGGGGCCCTAAAGGGGATGCTCACTACTGGAGATGGCTGATGGGATAAGAAGATCCCGCCCCCATCCCATCCATCTCTTAGCTCTCTTAGTTTCAGTTTTAGTGCAGTTTGTAATAACATTTTAATCTGTTTACTTTCAATTTTTTAGTTATTTTTTTACCTGTTTTATAATTTGTAAGCTGCCCAGAGTCACTTTGTAGGGGAGATGGAAAGCATAAAAAATTAATAAATGATTAAATAAGTAAGTAAAACTCATTATGCTAAAAAGTAGCCCTAATAAGGATTCTAACTCAGCAAACTGTATACACCTATATATTATTTTTATTTAAAAGTAAGCTTGATTTTTTGGGGGTTCTTGTTCAGTTGTTACGTCATGTCTGACCCTTCGTGCCCCCTTGGATCCCAGCATGCCAGGTGCCTGTGTCCTCGACTGTCTCCCAGAGTCTGCCCAAACTTATGCCCATTGTGTCAATGATGCTATCTAACCATCTCTTCCTCTGCCATCCCCTTCTCCTTTGGGTCTATGACAATTCGTTATCGCCAACTCCCCATGGCCAACTTGCCCCAGCCAACACACTGCAGGACAACTTACTATGGTACAAGAGTTACACTAATATCAAGAAATGGTGAAATCGAATCATTAAAGAAAGGATGCAAAAGGAGGGACAGAATGAAATGTCAATGGCAAAGATTAATTTTTTTATTTATTTAAAATAATTAAATAGAATTGTTAAATTGTCCCACAGTGAGTTGGCTGTGGTGAGTTGTCCCATTTCGTCTCCTTTTGCTGTCAGTTTTTACCAACATCGGAGTCTTGTCCAATGAGTCATATCTTCTCATACGGTGACCAAAATATTTCAACTTCAGTTTCAGTCTCTGTCCTTCCAAAGAACAGCCAGGGTTGATTTCCTTTAGGATTGACTGATTTGATCTCCAGTCTGATTTTTAGCCCTGTGTAAAATATTAAATCATAGTTTTCTTTGTTCCCTTAGCAGCTGTCTGGGTGTGACTGACATCAGAGCCAGTGTTAAAAATTACTCTGAACTTGCAGTTTAGTTCATACCTAGCAGACACCTAGTCAGTTTCTATATCCAGTCTGGGGCAAGCACATCGGCTACTCAGTTCACCTACAAAAACACAGTACAACTTGATGTTTATTTATTAATCATCAAACGTCATAAACTGTTAACCAGGAAAATGAGACAACAAACCAACAGTCAGACAAAAATAGAGATA
This sequence comes from Crotalus tigris, assembly GCF_016545835.1. NCBI lineage: Eukaryota > Metazoa > Chordata > Lepidosauria > Squamata > Viperidae > Crotalus > Crotalus tigris. Next base: position 1,517,681 of record NW_024096794.1, read on the forward strand.
GAGAAAAAGACGAAGAACTGGAAGTAAATTAAATCAAGGTTTTCAATGTTTTTCAGGCCAAAGAAGAACCAGTTAGTTAAAAACAAATCCTGCAATCCCTTATCAAGAGACAAAGCATTAATGATAGAAACTTAGTAATGAAATGAAAAGTCAACTGTTGATTGTAAGTACAAAAATAATATGTCCAGGGTATAAAAAATAAAACTGGAATTTCACCATTGTTTGGAAGATTAATGTTTTAACCCAGTGGTTCTCAACCTTTTTAAAGCTGCGACCCCCAACCGGTCGTAAGTCGAGGACTACTCAACCAGTCGTACGTTGAGGACTACCCAACCGGTCGTAAGTCGAGTACTTTCCCTTCCTGGGAGCGCCGCGCATGCGTGGTGCTGCCCCCTGCGCCGGCCGAGGCGTAACTGGCAAGGGGCAGCGATGGCGCAGGGTGACCACCGGCTGGGCCACCAGCTGGCCCAGCCCAAGGGAGGTAAGGCACCCACCAGGCCCCATGCGTGCCAGCAACCCTCCCTGCGCCCGCCGGCCTCCCACCTCCCACCCCTGGCCCTCTTTTACTTACATTTTTAGTAGTTGCTCAGCAGGGAGGGGTGGAAACTTCCAGACAGCTCACCTTCGCTGCAGACAACTTGCAGCATTGTTTGCAGAATGGGACTTTTGGCAGGCTCAGCAGGGCAGAGACAGCGTGGACAATTCCTATTGGCTTTTGAAAGCCAATAGAATTAGACTCTATTCAAGAGAGTCTATTCTATTGGCTTTCAAAAGCCAATAGAATAAAAGGGAGTAGCACAGCTAAGGAAAAGGGGGAAAAAATGGCGGACTGCATTGTTTGGAGACCCCCGTGAAATGGTCATTCGACCCCAAATGGGGTCCCGACCCACAGGTCGAGAACCACTGTTTTAACCAAACAAATCAATATTCTGGGACTAGGATTTGATTGTTTTTCCTTAAATAAAGTTTAATATTTAGAACAATTGATGTTACTTGTAAGGAAGATCATCTTCTGCATTTAGCCAATTTCTATATTTTGTGGCTTTCCTACAAAGGTATGTTCTTGCAAATGGCTAATAGATTTAATTTCTCAAACCTAGCATCATAAGAAACATTAATAGTGCCAGCACCATTGGAATCTGTTTCACTTTTTTTGTTTTTGGTACTATTGGCAACTGGATTAGTTTGTAGTCAAAGATTCATATCTGGAAAAAAGTTCAGATTGTATAAACATGCACCAGGCCTAATTAAAAAAATAAAAATAATATGCTGAGGGGTATATATGTAGGATCAGTGTTGATGCTATGGCTTTTTTTTTTTTCATTCTGGATACCTATCTAAAGTCACTAAATCACCCATCTTCCCTTTTCCTTGTCTGCTCTTGCAAACACACTTCTCATGTGTATTTACTCCTAAGAAAGGTCTACTGCAAAGCTCGTGTGCATTGCAGCTGAGCAACACAATCCTAAGGTTATTTATTTCTGCCCAGTTTAGTAGGGGTTACATACACATCCATAGATCTGCACAGAATGGATATCCCTTTGTTACTAAGCAGGCGTTTTGGATGCAGGGACATGCAGAAAGATTGTATGTAATGTAGAAAGTGAAGAGGAAGGGAAGGTGTCACTGCAACTGCTCTTGCAGAGTTAAAAAATTGTTTTTTTCAAATTTTAGGGACAGACAGGGAGTAGGATTTCTTGCATGTGCACATGGCAAGGCAGTGAGTTAGCTGCCTCTTGCATGCTGTGCTTTCAAACGCTGTGATATATAGCTAGTGAGAGCGAAAGAGCAGGGTAAGATCACATTGCCTTGCCTACCACTGGTATGGCATTGGGAATTCTGCTGAAAATTCATTTCACATGCACACTGTGAGAAATTTTATATCAAAATGCATTTTATTCTTTATACTGTTTCCATCTTCTCTTAAAACATTAACAGAATGCACAATAGTCTGAGAATCAGCATCTCCACTAGATAATTGACAGTCAAGCTGAAACTAAATTAATCGAGTAAAAATAGCAAATGTGGGGAAATCCTTTACTCAAGCTTCCTCAAATCCTAACCCTAACCCTAATCCCGAAACAAGTTACCCAGATCTAATCCAGGGATAAGGTCTGCAAACACAAATAGAGTTAATTAAATTAGATCGGCAGAACTGCATGTTCACAAGAATACACACACACACACATACCTCAAATGTCACCCTAGAATCAGCACATTGAAACTTCCAAACCAGGACAAGCTCCCCTATAAAAGCCTGCTGCTGTATCCCATTTCTCTGCAGTTACCCCTAAAAGCAAACTGTTTGCTTTTAGGAATAAATAAATATTTCTTCTTTCCTCACAGCTGTCTGGATCTCCAATTTTATTTATTCTTGCACAACCCCAGCTCAGGTTGGAACCCCAAATTATTCTTTTGACAAACACAGCTATTGTAATTGCTGTTAATTTCTTGCAGCAGGCCTGTGATTTTCACAAGCATATACCGGTAGTTGCTTTTCAGTGCTTCCTATAAAGCAGGACAGTAAACACTGCAAATAGAACCAGTTTGATACACTGGCTAAGACACTAGCTAGAAACCAGGAAAGCAGGAGTTCTAGTCCTGCAATAGGCATGAAACCAGAATGATTTGGGGTCAGCCTTAGAAAGAAGGTAATAGCACAGCACTTCTGTAAATGCTGCCAAGAAAATTGCAGGGGTTAGCTCAAGGAGTTGTCAGAAATCCAGAAATAATAACAGCAACCCACTGTCAAAGGCTGCTCAAGAGTCAATGACTACTTAATGTCTGCTCTCCTTATTTCTGGAAACAGATGATTCTCATGAAGACTCTTATAATGACACTTCTAATAGACTTATGCCTCAGTAACTCTTGTTCTTTTTCAAAATAGGAATTACAATAAATTGTTTTCTACCTGAGAGAGGTCTTCTGTGAGCCAAATGAGTTATAACTGAATGTAGTTGCTACACTTGCATTGAGTGTCTTATCCATGACTCTGTTATATCTTCAGTTCTTTAGGCATTGAATGAGGCAGAGTGTTGAAACATCAACAAGTTTATTAACTCAGAACAGAAGCAGCCCTAAAGGCTGCTGCACAGCGATTTATACAGTTAGCCTCTAGGTGGCAACCAATAGGTTTAAAGCAGTGGTTCTCAACCTTTCTAATGCCGTGACCCCATAATACAGTTCCCCATGTTGTGGTGACCCCCAAATGGGTGTGGCCACCAATAAGAAGGAGTAGGACAGCTAGGGAAAAGGGAAAAAAATGGCGGACAGCATGGTTTGGCGACCCCCATGAAGTGGTCGTTTGACCCCAAATGGGGTCCTGACCCACAGGTTGAGAACCACTGGTTTAAAGTAACAGTTTTCCGCCCCAATCCTTATTATCAGCTTGGAGATAGCCAGTCTGGCTTTCAGTAACAGCAACTGTTAAACAATACAGCAATGTAGGTCAGCCATTAAGCAAGTGATTTAAAACAGTTGTGGCCAATACATTACACTATCCACACCAGCTGCATAGATTTTTCAGAAGTTTTCGTGGTGCTTTTACTTCTTCTAATGTAGGCTCAACATCCAAAGCTTTATATTCTGATGCTTTGATGAGTGATGGGTCTTCTGGTGGTCCCTACAATTCTCTGTGGCTTTATAAATTCCTGGAAAAATCTCTTTAACTTTGAAACAATATATTTGGAGATCATATAAATGTCCCATTAGCCTTGCATATGTTATTATTTGTTGATTTATTCTTCTATGTAGGCATCTGAAAGAGAGAAAGAGCATAGAGTATTTTGTGGTTTTGTGCAGTCTTTTCTAGTTCCCATAGGGCCACAGTGTTTCAATGTGCCTCATGCTCTGCCTTTAACTGATGATAAGCATCACGGTTGAACTGCCTTATATTTTGCATTTTCTATAAGCTTGGCTTATTCATACTGATTTACCAAACTTAAGCTCTCATGTGAGATCCATGTTTCTGCTGGTGTTGTGAGGTCAGCCACGTGCTTTTGGCATATTTGTAGATTGCTTCAGAAACTTTCATTTCATCAGACTATATCAGAATGTCAGACCAGCATGCTGATGCTGTTTGGAGTTTATGTTTGTGTTCCAACTGAGCCAGTTCTGACCAGTTTCTTTTTGTTGATTGAACCATCTGCTGTTTTATGTTTTGAAGTATAAGCTGAATTTTTGCACAAATTAAGTAATGATCACAGCTACAATCAGCACCTTGAATCACACATCTTTGATGGGTGGTTGGAAGCAGGTGTTGACTAGACTGTAGCCCAGAATTGAAGTCTCCCATCCGTTGGAGCTGATGTTTTGAGGGTGGCAGAAGACTCTGTTCCATACTACTTCATCTATTTTTCCATGGATTTTCCCCAGCCTGTTTTATCTGCACCCACATAAGCATTAAAGTCACCAGCTATTATGATTAAATTCTCCTGGGCATGCAGTTAAAAGCATTTTGAAGACAGGCATAAAAATCACTGTTACATCATCTCAGCTAATTTTGGTTAGTTCATAAATACAGTGACCTTTACATTTAGCTGTCCTTTAGATTTATTTATTTATTTTCTTGGTTTGGCTCTTGAATTTTTCATTGTAAAACAAAGTTATAAAAGCATAAAACACTTTTTTATTCTTATGAAACCTTTTTCAGAGTTGCCCTTTTTCCCCCCAAGAAAATTTGTTCAGTGTATCCATAAATGGAAAATATATATGACAGGATAGCTAGGGGTAATGATAAAGATCCGAATACGAGGATATTTGTTTTATTTATTAAATTTGTTTGCTATCCATCTTGCCACAAGGAGACTCTGGGTGGCTTACAACATTAAATGATGTGATGTGATGTGATTCATACAGATTGACATGGTTTCTGTGCTATTTTGGGTGAAGCTGACATATTCTCTGTATGTTTTTTTTTTTTAATCACTGCTTTGCTCCCTAATTCAGTTAAGCTCAACCCATATAGTACCACTATTAAAATGCCATGGTGTGATCATTTTGGGGCAATGATTTCCTTTTCACCAACATGTTCTCTTGTAAATATATTCCAAGTGGTTATTTGGGTGTACAGTTTTGGCAAGATAGATCTATGTTTATTTTTGTGATTGATTCTTTGATTAGTAAATTTAGCAAATGATTAGCATTAGTAAACGTTTCCCAGCATCTTATGCACCATGATTATTTGCCAAGGCTGATATATTAGTTACCCCTTGTGCATTACCCTGTCCATATTCAATTTATTCCCTTGGCAGGGCATCAGCTATCCTCTTTTATCTGGACTTGGGACCAAATGCACTTTTTCTACAAATGGAATTGATAAATTGCATTAAGCCTTACTATCTGATCCTTATTCCCCCCCAAATAAAACTAGAAGTAATAACATAGAAATAAGCACAATAAATATATCTGAATTTAGAAAATAAGTTTCTTCTTAGTTTCAGCATTATCTCCACCCTTTTTCTATACCGTGCATATATAAAAAAATGGTAAGGTTTGGATTGCAATGCTTTGCTTGCCAACTGATTGATTTTTATACACTCCCCCCTGCAGACATCACTGATCAGAATGATGACTATTCTAAAAAGATGCAGATGGAGACCCATCTTGATTTTCTCCTCATCTCTGCCTGCCTACGTTTGCATACATGTTTGTGCTTGTGTACTCCAAGTGATACAGATGATAGATATACAGAGACAGAGATGATAGAGACAGAGAGATAAAAACATACACAAAAGACCAGTTGTGTGATTGGTATTAAGACATGAAATTAACTCTTTAATTCTGCACCATTTTCCAGTTTTAATTCAATCATAGATAGAAAAACACTAGATGGCCAAAATTATAAACTATCATTACTTAAAAATGGAAAATTTCTAATGGAAGCGTTTCAATTTCTTCCTTTCAGCTGTGCTGGAGGACCAAAAACTGCTTTCTTGAGCTGTACTAAGGAATTGGGAGATCAAGAGGTATAATTTTTGGAAAAATATTTCTGAACATTTAGTGTAAAGATCTAAAACAGTCTGATAAGCATAATAAGCCATTTACGTTACAGCACTCTTTGTGGTTAGTGAACAAGATAAATCAAAGTTCTTCATAATACATAGGCCTGAAAGTGCAATTATCTATACATGCTTGCAATCTCTTTTCAGAAATCTGTGTTAAACATATGGTAATCTCTTCCAAGACAGGGCAGTGATGGAGGGGGGGAGGAGGGGGAGCACTGTGCTGGCAAGCTCATATCCTCTTTAATAGATGTGCCAGCACAGTGCTTAAGGTTACAAATATTCTGAGATTAAAGTGACATAAAAATTGATATTTACAGTTTAGATATCAGTTAAGGATAGCAGTCCTTTTAAAATCTATTTAGAAACAATATGGAACAAATAATTTATATTATACCAACTTTGGGCCTTGATAACAATGGTGGGAAAATTGAGGCTCATCCAGAGAAATTCTGTACTTGTGGATCTCAAGTTTCCTTAATATGCAATACATCCGTAGAAGTATCCAGAGTTGAGATCCTCTAATGTTGATTAGAGATAATTATGTCTCTGCTGTCCTCTTGTCTGTTAAGTAATTAAAAAAAAAATAGATAGAACGAAAAGAGTACATTATATTAACTTCATTAATATGCACCAAAGCCCAAATGTAAAGGTGTTATATTCTCCATTTGCTTATATTGGATATGCTATATATAACATATTGAACAGATTGGTGGCCTCCAACAATGTGTAGATTTTTCACACTCTGAGCATTTGTAGAATTTGCTGATAGTTCTGCTCTCCCTAAAAGTCAAGGACTCCATTAGGTAATTTTTGTGGTGAAAGTTCAGAAGTGGTATGCCATGGCACATTTATTTATTTAATTATTTCAAAGATTTATAAGGCCTCCCAACTCAAACAACGTGATGCTGGGCAACATACAGTATAAAACAAACAAGAAATCAGGCAGGGAAATACCTTACTATATAACATTAAGCAAATGTAAAATATCAATACTAAATACTATGTAGTGACTAGCATGTAACAGGAAAACCTAAACTGGGTGATAGTACCCAATGGAAAATGAAGAATGCTTCTGCTACAGCTTCCATTTCAAATTAGGTAGCATCAAATAAAGCTCATCACCATCACTAGAAAGGGCTCATGAATTGCATATAGGCAATGGATGTACCCAGGCAGGGACATGAATGCAGGCAGAATTTGTTTACAAACTCTAACGATTATGAAAAGTTATTCTGTTGTATTTGTCTAACTGATCCTATACTGCAGGAGATTTTAAAATGTGGGATTCTTGGAGCTCTCTCAGCTTGATCGTTATCTTGCAGTTATTCCATTAGCAAACTAGGTATCATCAGTTGGATAAAGCTAATAGGCTTTACTTTTTTTGAAGATTAAAAAAATATGTTAATAGTTCTGTGGAATTATTTCTTGGGCTACTGTTAGTTGGGCTAAATCCTAAATCCTCTGAACTAAGCAGATTTTCAAACGGGGAAAACATACTCAAGAATGTGTTTCCCCAAAGTTAATTTGCTTGCTTAAAAAAGTACACCTTATTTTTCTTAACTCCAAAAGTGGCTTAAATAAAAATTGTTATGTAGAGATATATTATATTAAATATATACTACACACGAAAGCATGCAAATCGGTTGCATTTACTAAAATGAAATACCATAATAATTACAATATATTTCAATATGTTTAAAAACCAAAGCCAAACAGAACAACTCTGTCTTGGGAGCTGGGCATTATGGAAATACATAAATAGTGTTATTGAAATTAGTGACCATTACACAGAGAGGAAGAAAAATCTGAACTGGGAGAAAACACTAAAATCTGGTGACAGAGGACCATTTATAAGAAAATGGTATAGGACAGGGGTGGGCAACCTTGGCTCTTTTATGACTTGCGGACTTCAACTCCCAGAATTCCTGAGCCAGGATAACATATCTGTGGAGTCAGCTACTATAATTTAAATAGAAATGCAGTATATATTCAAAGAGGAAGGCTGTGACCTTTGTACTTAATCATTTTGCTTTCTAGATGCTAATTCTTAATGAGAAACTTAAAGACTCTTTGCTCCCTTTTCACTGGAAGTCCTTCAGATTTCAACAGGCATTCAAGGAAAAGACTATCCTCTGTCAAGCCTCCTAATAGATTATATGTTCGGAGGACCATTCTCTTTAAATAGGACAAATGATTACTTTAAGGCATTTGGGGTTGAACAACCATTTCATGGGGGTCGCCAAACAACGCAGTCTGCCATTTTCCCCCTTTTCCTTAGCTGTGCTACTCCCTTTTATTTGATTGGCTTTTGAAAGCCAATAGAATAGACTCTCTTGAATAGAGTCTAATTCTGTTGGCTTTCAAAAGCCAATAGGAATTGTCCAGGCTGTCTCTGCCCTGCTGAGCTTGCCAAAAGTCCCATTCTGCAAATGGTGCTGCAAGTTGTCTGCAGCGAAGGCGAGCTGTCTGGAAGTTTCCACCCCTCCCTGCTGAGCAACTACTAAAAATGTAAGTAAAAGAGGGCCAGGGGTGGGAGGTGGGAGGCCGGTGGGTTCAGGGAGGGTTGCTGGTACGCTGCCGGCGGCTACCTTACCTCCCTTGGGCTGGGCCAGCTGGTGGCCCAGCTAGTGGTCGACCTGCTCTGTCTCTGCCGCTTGCCAGCTACGCCTCGGCCGGCACAGGGGGCGGCACCACACATGCGTGGCGCTCCCAGGCAGGGAAAGTCCACAACTTATGACCGGTTGGGTAGTCCTCGACTTACGACTGGTTGGGGGTCGTAGCATTAAAAAGGTTGAGAACCATTGCTTTAAGGGATTGTGAAACTAGCAGGAGATACTAATGGGCTCATTTAAACTAAGATACAAACCATAAGAAAAATGGTAATCTTTTCAGCTCCTGAGTCTCCTCCCTTGTTTTTAAATTAAATCTTTCAGGTTTTGTTGGTCTCATACAATTTTTTTAAGAACACTAAAATCATGTGAAATGTAGGCCTTTTGTAAGGCTTGGGGTATTTCTAATTTTCAGTTTAATTTCTAGGGTCCATAAATATCAAGTAGAAATGTTCAGCCATGAGTGACAAGTGATAATTGTGTTAAAATAATATCTCGTTAGACAAACAGTTCCCAGTTCTAGCTCACATATAAGGAGAACAGAAAGCATCCTTGGATATCCTTGCAAATTCAACATCTGATCTATCTACATTTGACACTCATGCTGGCTTTGCAGTAATCCCAGTTGTGCAAGAATAAGCTTTTTATTTTGTTGATTCTGTATATAGGAGCATCTTGACTACACCTAAGTTTTTTGACCAATCTATCACAGTCTCATAGTAGTATAATAGAGAATGATATTACATTTCTTTTCCAAAACCGCCCACAAAAACAGTGGATGTTTGGGTGAGGGTTTGAATAATAAACTTCTGCCACAAAATGAAGAATTGCTTTTTCTAGTTTGTGTGTGTGTGTCTTTGTGTGTAAGTGTGCTTGTGATGTACATTTTTTTATCCATGTGCAAATGTACATATGACACTTGAAGAAACTGGAACAGCTCTGCCAACAAACTTTTTGATATACTGTATAGAGTAAAGGAAGCTGCTTGAACAAGAACTTTGTGATACTCTGTAAAGTTTAGATGAACTGTATTGTAGGTAACAATATCTTGACCTGTTTTCCTGGACTGAACCTCTGGGAGGTTAAATTATAGGTTTGTTTTCTTTTTCATTTATCAACTTTTTAAAACTGGTTTGACATTCATCATTGTCCTGATCTAGCCTCAGCAGATGGAACACAAACTGACAGGAACATCTATTTCATGTCTCTTTTTGTACATCAGCTTTCCCCAACCTAGTGCCCTCCAGATGTATTGGACAGATGAGTTGGGATTATGGTCCAAGGTGTCTGGGAGGCATGAAGGTTAGGGAAGATAACATTCTGTAGAATGTAATGGATAAATTCTGTATGGGTCTTGTAGATTAGTCCATCCAAGTTGTTGTAGAAGTTCAGTACTACTCTTTCCAAGTACCTTATAGATGATGATGAGATGATGATGATGATGATGATGATGGAAGTATATAGATAAGTCCTCACCGTTCATGTTTTTTGGCCTGCCATCAACTTATTCCTTCTTGACTCGGATTGTATTTTGTGATGTATTACATTTATTGTAATATTCTTTTTTTATTATACATGTTATTAGATTATAGAGCAAAATACAAACTACAAAGCAAATAGTAGGACACAATGGGGAGGGAAAAGAGAAAGGAAAATGAGGGAAAAAGAAAAAAAACCACTGACTTCTAACTTCCTCTGTTGCAGAGTAGAATGAAGCATTAACATTGAGCCTCAACTTTTTACTTGTCCACAATAATATAAACTAGCCATTTCTGTAACAACAAATCAGTCTAAACAGTAAAACCCAAAATCAAAGTTTCATTTTTTCCCTTCAAGCAAAGGGAAAGTTCAGAAGTGGTCTCCATGTAGAAACAAAAGTACTTATATTCTTTTCTTTAATCAGAACAGTCAATTTAACTATCTCTGCCAACTCCATCAACTTCTGTAGCCATTCATTCGTCCATAGTGGGAATCGAAATATCCTTCCATTTTTGTGCATATAGTAGTCTCATTTATTTTAACATTCTAGTGATATGATGTTGTTGAAGTTATCCATTCAATCATGTCTGACTCTTGGCAATTCTATGTGCGAGGTCTCTCCACATTTTCTGATGTGGGGACTTCTTGCACTATTTCTTTGAGCTTTTCTATGCTCTGGCTGGTGTCTGCTTTGATGTGTCCAGCCATCGTGTTCTTTGACAGTCTGTTTTTCTTTTGCCACTAACTCTTCAAAGCATAATTGCTTTCTCCAGTGAATTCTCCTGCATGACATGGCCAAAGTATGTGAGATGCAGTTATTGGATGCATTCTGATAATATTATTAGGGGGAATGGGCTTTGATTAATGGTTAAAAACACATTCCATGCAGAGCTTTTAAATTCAATTCGTTTCTCCAGACTGAAGAAAAAAATGATAGAGGATCTTCGTAAAATACAGTCCCTGCCCCAGAACCCCCTGCTCTGCTAAAAAAGAATCTAATCTGTTTGGCATTGGGAATGCTAGTATGTCAGTGTTCCAGGAGCCAAAGAATTGGGAAGAAGAGGACTCCTTTCTTTCTTAGTACTGTAACTAATAGCAGGAGGAAAAATGATTAGAGAATGAAATTAAGCTCTTCTCCTTTTATTATATAAAACACATTGGCAGTCAGGCTAATGGAGTGATAAGAGAGGATTTCCCTTTCCGCCCCCACATTAAAATCCAAGTAGAAAAACTTTTAACATGTCATAACAGTCACTATGAACTGATGCATCACACTGAAATTCATTCTCCACTAAAAATTTACAGACTTCAGTGACTACATTTTGTGAAAGTTTTCTCCTTGCTGAAAATTCCTTCACAGTGACTGGGAGAGCACACAACTGGATGAGAAGACCCATGATTTTATTCCATAACAAGCAACATGGTCATCTTCATTGCTTATTTGCTAAGAAGACAAACCAATGGATCATCATCATCATCATCATCATCAAAAATATCAAATGACTAAATGACTTAAGGAACAAATGACTAAAAGTTATCCTTTTGGGGGCATATTATGTAAAAACGTAGCTTTCTGAAAGATTTTAATGCTGGAAAAATTGGAAGGAAAAAGAGGAGAATGTCCAAAAACAAGGTGAATGGACTTATTTACAACAGCAATGAGTGTACCATTGGAAAATCTGAGGGACCAAGCTGAGGACAGATTGTTATGGAAAAAACATGTATGTAGTCATTAAGAGTCAACAATGACTTGGTGGCACACAATTGTCTCTTTTTTCTGTTACTTTTTCCATCTCCATCGCTCTGTCATCTTCTGCATATTGTACCATTTTAATTTCTGTATTCATGTAGTTTTACATATTGTTGTAATAGCAAAAAATAGTTAAAAACAAGAGCTCAACATCTAAACAGTAGCAGCATAAAAAATAATGAAAGCGAGAGGCAACAGCAGCAATAAAAACGTCAGAAGACAAGGTGGCAAACTGTTAAAGATTTAAAAATGTTCTGTAATGATATTACACACTGTGCAACTTGAACTAATTGAATAATTTCAGTGCATAGACATGAACTTGTCACAATATCCCAATGTGGGGATGTTAGTGAAAGCTCATCAGACAGTGCTGTTAGTATTGGTTTTAGTACTCTGCTCATGCCAATGGAGCATTTCATAGAACCAGGTTCCAGAAAAATTATTTGTTCAAAATTTTATTCATACTGTTAGGGTGGTTAATGGTTAATGGGACATATAATTAGAGATATTTGGTCTGAATTTGGGATAAACAAGAAAGGATTTTTTTTTAAGGCTAAGTCAAAAACAAATACATTTTTACCACTTCCAGAGCCTCTCAATTTATTTTTAGTTTTCCATTCAGGAATCAGATGCAAATTTAATTAAGTATTTAACCTTTTCCTTCCTGTAGTTCTCTGCCTCATGAACTCTTCATCTTATTTCAGATCTCAGTTGACTACCTCTTTTTTTTCTCTGATTCATGTTTCATTCCCCCTGTTATTATCTCAGAAATTGTATGATTTATTTATTTGATTAATTAATTTCTATGGCTGCCTATCTCAACCAAGTGACTCTGGGCAGCTCACAGTTCTGAATGTTTTAGTTCTCTAACTAGGTCGCCTTTTTATGGGAGACTCCTGACAAAGTATAGTTGTGATAACACATGGCTTTTAGCTGGCATACCAGGGAATTCATTCTTGGCCTTTTGACCTTGGGAGAACTTCTTTTAAATTACAATCACATTGGGACAATAATGACAATTAACTGATTTATTTTTTCCTGCTTTTTTGTGTGAAAAAGGATATTTTTTTGATTCAGGTATGATTGATTCAAAGAAATTTCAGAATAGGGAATGTAGCAACTCAGTAGTGAGCTAATATTGTCTTTTGGGAGCCAAATCCTGACTCCTTAACTTAGATGGAAAGAGTTTACATTGCTCACTCATAACTAGAAGGCCTCCTTGAGCATCTCTGAAAAGACCAATAGTGTATTTGTGCTGCAGGAATATAAACACATTATCATTTTCAGACTGTGATGGAGCTTAAGTATTGGAAAGGGAAAAGACAAAGGACAAAGGTTAAATAAGTTCTGAGAGGACTTGGTTCTGCTTTATTCATATAAAACTGTGTCCTAAAATGGTGCTTTATGACACACAGATAATTGAGGATATAGTCCTGGGCTACCATTTCCTTCCTTCACAAGTTACGCTCCTCTTGCTGGCTTCATATTTAAAGGAAATGTCTACAGCTGCTAATGACACAGCAAGTCAAAGAAAGGCCAAACAGGGAAATGGTGCATATCACAGAGAGGGAACACCACTGAGAGCAACTGCAGGATCTTTCAGTTCAGCCAATATCTTGCACTGGTGTTGAATCACAACCAGCAGCTTGTTGGGCATTCAATGTACGGTAAAGGCAAAACACCTCCAGCATAAATGTTTGGGAAGACTATCATAACAGTGTGAGGGATTTATTTTTCTTCTCATAGATGTATAATAATAATAATAATAATAATAATAATAATAACCCCCAGTGAGACACTACCTTGACGTGGTTGTGGGGCTTGTGTACTCTGAGGAAGATGAGAGCTATGCCAGAGGTTCAACCATACTGGACAGGTCTCATCAAAGGAGTCAGACAAAGAGTGTCTCTCTCATAAAAAATATGGTGAGACGTAAATTGCAGAATGCCATACCGGCTCGGACATCGCCCAGGTTAACAAGGTCCGCGCTAGATATTGGAGTTCCTGGATATCTGGTGAAAAATGGGTTACAGGACTCAGGACTGTTGGCTGAGCAACCAGGGCCAGCAGCTGCAGAACTACTGGAAGAAAAGGTATTTACCCGTCGCAGATACACAGTGATGGAAAACAAAGAAATAATGATCTGTTACTACAGATCAAGTCCAACAAGAAGAGGATATCTAAAACGAATGCACCAGTTCTGGAAAGAACAACATCCAGAATCAGAAATAACAGAACAGAGACTAGCAGATCAATGCCGATTTATAACACGAAATAAAGTATTCACAGAAACAGAATTGGACGAACTGCAAAGGTTTATGCAGGGCAAAGAAATCAAAGCCTTATCAGAAGTAATTCAGAATGTAGAGGCAAACCAGGGGGAGTTGGCAGTGAAGGAATCTAGCAGAGATATACAACTGTTCTCATTTGGAAACCAGGCACCTCTACCTCAGGAAGAACAAAACCCTCTAACTAAAGAAATAAAAGAATTGAAACAAAGAATAACTGAGCATCTAGAACAGCACAAAAACAACAGAATAAGGCTGCCTGCATTGAAGCTTGTTCCAAAGAAACAGCTAGCACAAGCATTAAAAGATGCAAATACTGCAATATCAAGTATAAGCACCAATTCACTGCAAGAAACAAACCAACTAATGTACAGCACAGCTGCAGTTATAACTGAATACCTGGGATGCAAAATCAACAAAGAAGAAAAACAAACAAACAGTGCACCAGAAAAATGGAAGGTTAGACTAGAAAATAAGATCAGCAAGTTAAGATCACATGCAAGCAAGCTAGAACAGATGAAAGAAAAGAAGCTGAAGAACAAGAAGACCAAAGAATACCTAATCAAGAAATACCACTTAGAAACAAGGAAGATCAAGGAAGCACTGGAAATAATAAAGCAACAAATAACAGCTATAGCCAGGAAAATCAGTAGATATGAAGCTCGAATTGCAAACTATAGGCAGAACCTCCAATTTCAATCCAATCAGAAACGTTTCTACCAATCCATCAATGGAGAAACTGCAAGGAATCAGTCAGTACCTGACAAGGAAGAAACAGTGCAGTTCTGGAAGCAGATATGGGATAACCCAAAGAAATACAACAAGGATGCGGCTTGGTTAAAAGAGGTGGATGCAAATAAAACAGAAGTTGAAATGAAAGAACTAGTAATAACAACAAAAATGGTAGAAAAAAGAGCAAAGAAAATCAAAAATTGGTCAGCACCAGGTGAAGATGAACTGCATGGGTTTTGGTTGAAACATCTAACTGTTATACACCCACTCATTGCCAAGCAGTTCAACAATATACTACAAGGAGGAGAAATTGAAAAGTGGCTAACAACTGGGAAAACCTACCTAATAATAAAAAAATCCAGCAAAAGGGGCAACACCAGGCAACTACAGGCCAATTACCTGTTTACCAACAACTTTCAAATTACTAACTGGTGTGGTAGCTGATGCAGTACAACAGCATCTAGTTGAAAACAATCTCTTTCCACCTGAGCAGAAAGGAAACTACCCCAATAGCAGAGGAACAAAAGATCAACTCCTAATAGACAAAATGATCTTGGAAAACTGCAAGAGAAGGAAGACCAACCTGAATGTGGCATGGATTGACTACAAAAAGGCAATTGACTCTCTGCCACATGACTGGATAATCAAGTGCCTAGAAATAACAGGAGTCAGTAGAAACATCAGAAAATTTGTGCAAAGATCGATGGCACAATGGAAGACACAGTTGCAGATCAATAGTGAGAAGCTGGGAGAGGTTAATATCAAGAGAGGAATATTTCAAGGAGATTCATTATCACCATTACTATTTGCTATTGCACTGTTTCCTCTGTCAACAATACTGAATAACTCAGGACATGGCTATCAAACATCAAAAACATCTGCCAGACTATCCCACCTCCTTTACATGGATGATCTGAAGCTGTATGGAAAAACATCATCTGAAATAGAATCGCTGCTCAACACTGTCCGTATATATAGCCAAGATATTGTAATGGAGTTTGGCTTGGACAAATGTGCCACACTTACTATCAAACAAGGAAAAATAGTGAAAACTGAAGGAATCAAGATGCCCCACGAAAATAACATTAAGAGTCTGGATGAGGAAGAGTACTACAAATACTTGGGTATCCTTCAAGCTGACAACATCAAGCACACTGAAGTCAAGAAAAAGATTAGAGGTGAATACATCAAGAGAGTGAAGAAGATCTTAAAATCCAAACTCAATGGAGGAAATACCATAAAGGCAATCAACACCTGGGCAATCCCAGTCATTAGGTACACAGCTGGAATAGTGGACTGGACTCAAGCAGAACTAAAAGCAATGGATAGGCAGACCAGAAAAATAATGACAATGAATCATGCCCTTCATCCACGCAGTGACATTGATAGACTTTATCTACCAAGGCAAATAGGTGGGCGTGGAATGCTACAAGTACATCAGATGGTTGAAGAAGAAAAAATGGCTTTGGAAGAATATCTGAAGAACAATGATGAAGATGCACTGAAATTAGTATATCAGGAAGGCTTACTAACTACTGGAGAGACCAAACTGGCCTACAAGAAAGACCAAATGAAGAACAGAATAGAGGCATGGGAAGACAAAGCACTACATGGCCAATACATGAAAAAAATAGCTGGGAAAGCAGATAATAATAAAACCTGGCAATGGCTAAGAGCAGGAAAATTGAAGAAAGAGACCGAGGGACTAATTCTGGCTGCACAAGACCAAGCCTTAAGGACAAATGCATACAAAGTCAAAATTGAGAAGACAGCAACAGACAGTAAGTGCCGCCTATGCAAAGAAGCTGAAGAAACAGTGGACCACTTGGTAAGCTGTTGCAAGAAGATTGCACAGACTGATTACAAGCAGCGGCATGACAAAGTAGCAACAATGGTGCATTGGAAGATCTGCAAAAAATATCATTTGCCTGTAAGCAAAAACTGGTGGGATCATAAAATAGAGAAAGTCATAGAAAATGATAAAATTAAACTGCTCTGGGACTTCAGAATTCAAACAGACAAGCACCTGCAACATAACACCCCAGACTTAACAATTGTCGATAAGAAAGACAAAAAAGTCTGGATAGTGGACGTGGCAGTGCCTGGAGATAGCAGAATAGAAGAGAAAGAACTGGAGAAGATAACAAAATACAAAGACCTACAAATAGAAATAGAAAGACTGTGGCAAAAGCAAGCAAGGGTAGTACCAATAGTATAGGCTCCTTGGGTGCAATCCCAAAACAACTGGAGCACCACTTGAACACCATTGGCATTGACAAATTCGCTATTAGTCAATTGCAAAAGGCAGCCTTACTAGGAACTGCTTCCATCCTGCGACGATATCTGTAATACCATCAAACATCCACATCTGCCTATCCCAGGTCCTGGGTAAGGACTCGATAGGTAGACAAAATGCCAAACCCAGTCTGAACATCTGGCTGACTGTGCAATGATCAATAATAATAATAATAATAAATTCATCTGAAATAGAATCACTGCTCAACACTGTCTGTATATATAGCCAAGATATTGTAATGGAGTTTGGCTTGGACAAATGTGCCACACTTACTATCAAACAAGGAAAAATAGTGAAAACTGAAGGATCAAGATGCCCCACGAAAATAACATTAAGAGTCTGGATGAGGAAGAGTACTACAAATACTTGGGTATCCTTCAAGCTGACAACATCAAGCACACTGAAGTCAAGAAAAAGATTAGAGGTGAATACATCAAGAGAGTGAAGAAGATCTTAAAGTCCAAACTCAATGGAGGAAATACCATAAGGGCAATCAACACCTGGGCAATTCCAGTCATTAGGTACACAGCTGGAATAGTGGACTGGACTCAAGCAGAACTAAAAGCAATGGATAGGCAGACCAGAAAAATAATGACAATGAATCATGCCCTTCATCCACGCAGTGACATTGACAGACTTTATCTACCAAGGCAAATAGGTGGGCGTGGAATGCTACAAGTACATCAGATGGTTGAAGAAGAAAAAATGGCTTTGGAAGAATATCTGAAGAACAATGATGAAGATGCACTGAAATTAGTATATCAGGAAGGCTTACTGACTACTGGAGAGACCAAACTGGCCTACAAGAAAGACCAAATGAAGAACAAAATAGAGGCATGGGAAGACAAAGCACTACATGGCCAATACATTAAAAAAATAGCTGGGAAAGCAGATAATAACAAGACCTGGCAATGGCTAAGAGCAGGAAAATTGAAGAAAGAGACCGAGGGACTAATTCTGGCTGCACAAGACCAAGCCTTAAGGACAAATGCATATAAAGTCAAAATTGAGAAGACAGCAACAGACAGTAAGTGCCGCCTATGCAAAGAAGCTGAAGAAACAGTGGACCACTTGGTAAGCTGTTGCAAGAAGATTGCACAGACTGATTACAAGCAGCGGCATGACAAAGTAGCAACAATGGTGCATTGGAAGATCTGCAAAAAATATCATTTGCCTGTAAGCAAAAACTGGTGGGATCATAAAATAGAGAAAGTCATAGAAAATGATAAAATTAAACTGCTCTGGGACTTCAGAATTCAAACAGACAAGCACCTGCAACATAACACCCCAGACTTAACAATTGTCGATAAGAAAGACAAAAAAGTCTGGATAGTGGATGTGGCAGTGCCTGGAGACAGCAGAATAGAAGAGAAAGAACTGGAGAAGATAACAAAATACAAAGACCTACAAATAGAAATAGAAAGACTGTGGCAAAAGCAAGCAAGGGTAGTACCAATAGTAATAGGCTCCTTAGGTGCAATCCCAAAACAACTGGAGCACCACTTGAACACCATTGCCATTGACAAATTCGCTATTAGTAAATTGCAAAAGGCGGCCTTATTAGGAACTGCTTCCATCCTGCGACGATACCTGTAATACCATCAAACATCCACATCTGCCTATCCCAGGTCCTGGGTAAGGACTTGATAAGTAGACAAAATGCCAAATCCAGTCTGAACATCTGGCTGACTGTGCGATGATCCATAATAATAATAATTGTTGTTGTTGTTAATTGCGAAGTCGTGTCCGACCCATCGCGACCCCATGGACAAGGTTCCTCCAGGTCTTCCTGTCCTCTACCATCTTCTGGAGTCCATTTAAGTTCACACCTACTGCTTCAGTGACTCCATCCAGCCATCTCATTCTCTGTCGTCCCCTTCTTCTATTGCCCTCAATCTTTCCCAGCATTAGGCCCTTTTCCATTGAGTCCTTCCTTCTCATTACGTGGCCAAAGTATTTGAGTTTCAACTTCAGGATCTGGCCTTCTAAAGAGCAGTCAGGGTTGATCTCTTCTAGGACTGACCAGTTTGAACGCCTTGCAGTCCAAGGGACTCGCAGGAGTCTTCTCCAGCACCATAGTTCAAAGGCCTCAATTCTTTTGCGCTCAGCCTTTCTTATGGTCCAACTTTCACAGCCATACATTGCAACTGGGAAATAATAATATTAATAATAGTAATAATAGTTGGAAGGGACCTTGGACGTCTTCTAGTCCAACTCCCTGCTCAGGCAGGAAACCCTATACCAGTGATGGTGAACTTTTAGAGACCAAGTGCCCAAAAACCTCCCCCACTCCCTCACCAGCTTGCTGTCATCTGCAAATTTGATGAGTTCCCCATCTATCCCCTCATCCAGATCATTGATGAAGATGTTGAAGAGCCCAGAACAGAGCCCTGGGGCACCCCACTACATACTTCTGCTTCATGTGAATAGTTCAAAGAGTAACACTAACATGCAAGAATCTTCATATTTTTAATTGGAAACTAAAGGCAGCTTTCAGTTAACTTTTTAAAATCACAATGAGTTTTGATCCTATACAGCAGACATGTCAAACCTGTGACATCACGTGACGTCGTGTGAAGTATCGGAGCTTTTTTTCCATTACCAGCAATGGGATGGACGCGGTTTCCTTGTGACGCATCTGGCTCGCAGGCTGGCAGTTTGACACCCCTGCTATACAGTCTACAGTGATCAAGATTGAAAATAGTGAATAGAATTGGCCAAATGTGATTGGGCACACAAGGAATTAGTCTCTGGTGCAGAAGTTCTCAGCATACAGTGCATACAAGCAACAAGTGATAAATCATGATCATTATCATAAAATACAATCATCATAAATCATAAGATACAACAGTGGAGTATCTTGTGCATCAACACTAGAGTATCTTGTGTATAGATACTGGAATATCCGTGGAGCTGTATGATTGTGGTTTGCATTTATTAGTTGTTGATTTGTTTGTTCCTTTGCTCTGCATATGTGAACACTGTGATAACTTTTTAAACCAAAATCTTTCTGCCTCTGAATAATAGAAAAGCAGTGAAAAAGTCTTACACTTTCACTTAGGAAGACAAAACTATGGATTCTTCCTAACTGCGTGACTTGCATCATTGGAGGAAGGATCAAGCAAGAAAAATAATCTCCATAATTCCCAACTAGATCTCAGCTGCAAAATATACAGATGGCCACTAGACAGAAACTAAACAGAATGATTACATACAACAAAATATCTCTTCCTACACACTCAGCATCATTAAATTTTCTGGGACTCCTGGGGTTCAAACTCATCACTTGCTTCTCTCTCACTCGGAATCCAATCCAATCCAGTCCAATTCCATTTACTTGCAATTATTGTAAGTCATCAAGAGCTGTGCAATATGTACTAGTTGTTAAATAAATAAGTAAGCAAACCAACAAACAATAAAGCAATCCTGTTGCATTTCTGGCCCTTTGTATTCTTTTACTTGGATTCTGCTGCCATCATCTCTTCAGTGGAAACCATTTAAAAAGCACAGGAAAGTCTCATACACTTACTGGACTGGAGAAATTCTTTTTAAAGGCGAGGAACCCTGTCCCCAGAAATAAAAGAAACCAATCCAAATTGTATGATTATAATTTGTGGACTTCTGTGAAGAACCACCAAATGCCAAATGTGTGTGCTGCAAATAAATGTTTGGGAATGTGTATCAGAAAATTGGGATTGCCAGCGACTGCCTGTTCAGAATCCACATGACAGCAAATGTAGATTTGATATATATATACCTGATATATATATACCTTAAAGCCACAGGACATGAAATTGACTTTAAAAATACCAGAACCATTGCCAAAAGTGAACATTTTAATAACAGAATAATCAGAGAAGCCATCGAGATAGAAAAACGCCCACACAGCATGAACAAGCGAGATGATACCTCCCGCCTACCAGCCATTTGGAAACCCGCCCTTATTGACAAAGGACTCCCTAACACAAAAAATGATACCAGACCCACACTCACAAAAACCACACAGGATGTCACCACCACACATCCACGCAAAAAACAAACCCAAAGCCATACCGATGACGAGGCACGACCACAAACCAGAAGCCAGACCACAGCTGCATCATTAGCCACTTTAAACCCCTCCAATCCATACATGAAGCAAACTGACACCCTCCATGAAGAGGAGGCACGACCACGAACGCGAAGCCCAAAAATAGCAAGGCAGCCCAAAATCTTAAACCCCCCTGCAACTCAGACTAACCTGAGCACAACCAAACAGAACACTCCCCCAGCCAATCAGAGCACAGCCAACCCCCCAGCCAATCAGAGCACAGCCGCGCCCCTAACCAATCAGAACACACCTCCACCCAATCAGAACACAGCCAAGCTCCCACCCAATCAGTTCATACCCCCACTGGCAGTTAAAAGGAAGAAACAGCTAAGACCACACATTGCTCCTCAAAGCATGAAGCTGAAAGCACCAGCCTCACGATGACGAATGGGACTTCGTCGAAACGTCGCCAAGACACTTCCAATTTTACGCCGGAGAATATATATATATACACTAGGTGTTCTGATCCTTTTAGTTATTTTACATGCTGGCATGTAAGTGTGGCCAAGCAAGCAGCAATGTGGTAAGCAGAGTTGGTACATTTCTGATTATATCCCTGCTATCTTGAGCAGCATATGGGTGGTGATAGATGTCTTGATAATACAAAGCAGGAAACAAGAGGCTGAAAAGATTCCAGGAGCAAAGCTAAGCTAAGTGCATAATTATAGGGTACTTGGGGTAATTTTCCTTTTTCCTCTGAAAATGCATGTTGGCTCTGATTTTCCTATCTGCAGATTGTAAGCTCATAATTAGCAGCAAATTACTCACACAAGTGACAATTTTGCTGCTTTCAAGTAAACAGTCAAAATATCCGCAGTTCTCAAATTTCCGTAGTGCTCTAGGCACCTGTTTCTTTTCCAGCCTCATTCAGCATGTTGAGGAAGCAGGGAGCAGCAAGGCAAGGGGGAGGGGGAGAAGTAGCTTCCTGAAGTAGCTATGAGAAGAATGCTTCAATTACCACTTCAAGGGAAACTTGAAATGACTTCGTGAAAACTCTTCTGAAGATGTGGTGCAGGATAGATCATGTCCTGAGAACCAGCTGAAACCCTGGAGGAGTTGCATTGTTTCAGTGTCTGTAACATCTTCTTTACTTAATGCAATTCATGTGGGTGGCAGTAAATAGAATGAAACCCAACTAAGTGTTGATTTAAAAAATGACATTCCTTTTCCAATACCAAGACGTGTTTTTGGTAGCATTAAGAGTCCTTATGAAATAATGCTGTTCTTGTCATTGAGCATCACACATCAGTATAACAGGAATTGTACAGTTATTAGGGGCAGCCCTGAGATATTTTATCCTCAGAATACCTGTTATCTTGAATAGTGAATGTTGGGAAAGTCTTGCTGGCTGTCCAGGCAGAAACTGGATAACTGTTTGTTGTGAATGCTTTCATTTGAATTCTTACAGTGAGAAGATTAGTTTTGGTGCCCCCAATGATTTCTTCAGATTCTCTACTTTTAACCTCTCCTTCAAGAAAACTCAAAATAATTACTTTTAAAATAGACCCTCCTTTTTGTTTAAAGGAAAGCAATTCAAGATTCTGAAAAATGATTGGCTAGCTTTCCAAGGTATGTTTTGCTTTATTATTTATTTATTTACTTATTTTTCACATTTCTGAACTGTTCATATTCCTCAGAGATTATTCCTACTATTATGAAAAATATGTGTCCTATGTTCTATGTAACTTTTTATGTACCTAAAATCTATTCCATTGAAATCAGTTCAGTTTTCTTCTGAAAGTGTTCTCTTGTAAAATTAAAACCTGCTTCTAAATTTCTTGACTAAATCCTTTTTCCTCAGTACCAACACATTCTGGCTCCACCCTCAAATATTTTTTCATCATGATCTTTATAGGTCTTCTTAGGTTGCCAATTTAACTAATAACTTAAAAATAGAGGAAACAAAATTGTTTGTTAGAGGCAAAAAGAATGACTCGTACTTAACCCTTTCACCTATCCCACTTTTCCGCTACAGCTTATCTTAACTGCTTTTCCTTCAGCAGAATTAAATGTCTTTTCTACCACTAGTCCTAGTCTAGATAAAGATTCGTTCTTTACAGTGCTTCTTTTTAATGGATGCTGTCGTGGACTTTACATTTATGGTTTTTCATAATGCCTCTATAAGGCTAATATATGCCATTGGAAAGAAAAGAACAATAAATTAACAGAGCTAATCCATTTGTAAAACATAATTGAGAGCTACATAAAATGTAAGGCTTGGATTTCCTAAGAATCCTGGGATGAAGCACATATATTTTTTAATAATCTTGAACCTAAAGGAGAGATTTTACTCAACAAAATCCTGACCTAATCCTATGATCAGTTACTTGCCACAGTTGTAGCAAGGTACCGTATATGCCAGCGTATAAGATGACTTCCGGAAGCGCTAAACTCGGCGCCAAAGACGGGGTCGTCTTATACGCCGAGTCTTCTTATACGCCGGAAATACTGATAGTTTTTGGTGTATAAGACGATGTTCTAGGAATGCGGTTCGGCGATAAAGACGGGGGTCGTCTTATACAGTGGGTTGCCTAATACGCCGGCATATACGGTATATCAAAACAGTGTTGAAAGAAAAATCTTCATCAGGGTCCAGTCCAAGCTGGGAATAAACAAAATGGAGACTGCTTTAAAAAGAAGGTTGTAGTTTATTGAAGAGCAGAGCCAGATAGAAGGATGGTTCTGGGAAAACTGATCACATGTAGTAGGACAGTGGTGGCGAATCTATGGCATGGGTACCAGAGGCGGCACTCAGAGCCCTCTCTGTGGCCACGCATGCCAGCGCCCCAGTCCTAGGCCTTCAGCTGGGTTTTATAAAACCGTTTCACTTTAGGCCTCCGCCGCTGTGTACAAAAAAAAAAGGTTCAGTCAATCAGTCAATTTCAACTTCTCACGGAAAAAAAAAGATATTGCAAAATTGGAATAGATTGATTTCACTTTTTAGTCCCATCCAGTCTGCTATTACCACCGCAGCCATGCCCACCCAATGGGCCACACCCACCTGGCACCTGACGATGCATAAGTGGGTTTTGAGTTGCAGTTTGGGCACTCGGTTTCTAAAAGGTTCGCCATCACTGTGGTAGGGAGTGGTGGGTTTTTATACCTTCTTGAGATTTTGTTTGGAGTTGTTCCTGTGGCATGAACTTTGACCTGAGTGTGCCTTTCTGAATCTGAGTGTGCCTTTCTGGTATTCTGATGGTGGTGGGTTAATCCTATTATGTCCCCTGCTTCCCTGGGGGTGTGGCTGATGACTATGTCCTGTGGTTGGATTTTTTTGGGGGTGTGAGAGATTGTTGATTCTAGGTGCCATTCTTTCTGACAAGATTATGATATCTGCATTTCTATAGAGCTGGTTTCTTCTTGGGTGGGGGGAGAGACTTGGGGCTATTGAGAAAAATTGGGTATGCTTTTCTGCCATTTTAAGATCCTTTGAGGAAATATAATATTCTGCCTTTTTAATATTTCCTTCTTTGGGGAGGGGCTGACTTCCCACAACAGGAAATAATTTGATCTGTTGACAAAAAGGCAATATGTAGTTACAAACAATTGCCAATCCAAAGAGACTGCATTACTGCACAAAACAAATGAGACTGGGCAGGCTACTGAAGTTGTAGCCCTGCTAGAAACTTTAGACAGGAGGAAATTCCAGATCCTAAATTATTTGGCAAGTGGGAAAGAGTATCCGAGTAGGGAAGAATCATAACTGCACAGGAGGACTGGCACTCCTTCCATTTTTTTGTGTAACCTTATGTGTGGCATGTTTGCAAGGGAAAAAAAGACAGGATAAAACAATTAATCTAAAGCATTCCTAGCCAAAGAAAGGCAATGGTAGTAGCAATCTGCATGGAATTCAATTATTCACCTCTCCCTCCCTTCTTGAAATAATGATAAAGTGGAATTTTCAATTAGGTTTGTCAGCTCCTCACTTAAGATTTATTCCTTTGCCTTAATATTGACAGCACAGGAAAGTTCCCCACCTTCTGTCCCACCTTTGAACACTCAGATTTGCTTCTGGGGTAGGCAAGGTTTTTGACATCTTGAACTAAGGAGAGGGCAGGAATAGGAATTGAAAACTGATAACTGGGACTAACAGTGGAGTCTGCTTTTGTTTGCTTTATTTAACCCAATATATTTCTAGGTCTCTCAGGCTCAATCAGATACTGTTAACCTATGCAAATGATACCATTTTTAGAATGTCCCTTTCTCCCCTGATATTTGGAAACATTAGAAACCTGGGGGGGGGGAAAATTATATTCAAAAGCTTTGTGTGGGGGGAGGGGTTGACTAGTACTAGAAATACTCTGCAACATCTTGAGCTAATAGTTCAGGAGATAATTGGCTAGCACCGGCTGGGCATTTGGAAAGCTTGCACTGCTACTTTATTTATCTGTCCAACCACATTGATTTCTAGCAGGATTGGTATGCTCTGGGTTCCTTCAATTAAACAATGTCATCTATTGAGGGCCTGGAAGTGCATCTTCTCTGTAGCAATGCCTGCCTTCTGGAATAAGGTTTCCTCCTCAGATCTGGTTTGCCCCAATGCTGCTGTTGTTCAGAAGAGTGCAAAGACCTGACTCTTCAGAACAACAAGTCTTTGGTGAGGAATAGTAGGAGCCTTCATTTCATTCCAACTTGGTCCACTGGTAACCAATCTTTCTGGCTTTGTGGACTGGCAGTGGCGGCACTGGGGGGGGTGTTAGAAAGGATGGTTCCATGCACGCAGCAGCCCAGTTCTGAAAGGGCCACAGCCTGGGGGTTGGGAACCCCTGATCTAAACTATCATTATTGCCATCTTTTTTTAATTTATTGATTGCAATTTCTGCAATCAATTTCTGGTCAGAATCATTGGAAGTTGGGCAACATATAAGTTTAATAAATTACTATGGTTGGTCGCATGGTCAGCCAGATGTTTAGACTGGTGACATTGTTGTTCGTCTATTGAGTCTTTCCCAAGGGGTAGGCAGGGGAGTCTGGGGTAGGCAGGTGTGTTTGATGGTGTTATTGTCAGGGGATATAAGCTGTTCCAAGTACAGCTTGGCTGCATATACAGACAGTGCTGAGCAACAATTCTATTTCAGACGGTGATTTTCTGTGCAGCTTCAAGTCATCCATGTAAAAGAGGTAGGAAAACCTGACAGATGTTTTTGATGTTTGATAACTATGGCCAGACTTGTTCAATATTTATTATTATGTATGGGCAATCTACAGTTAGACACAGCCTAGACCTTATGGCAACGTAACAATTCAAACCCTAATCAAGGATCTAAGAATTATTAAGGTAACATCTATTATTATTATTGTTGTTATTGTTATTATTATTATTATGTATTTTAGTGCAGCTACAGCAAACACATGAGACTTGGTTATTTCTTTAAAACCTAAAAGAATAAATAAAATATTTCAACATGAAAAAGAAAAACCCACCCCACCTAAAAAACAGTGTTCATAACATACAAGAGTCTGATGCACTTTTATTATCACATATAATTTTTCTGTAGAGGACTGTAGGTCATGAAGGTTAAATGTCATAATACATGTGCTAGGCTGAAGATGGCTTGTTTTGATGGTAATAGTTAAGATGGTTGCCCTTCTAGAAAATTTGTTCAGACTTGAGCAAAATGGACCAAGGGCATCCAAAAAACATCTTAAGCAACTGTCACTGCAGGTGGAAAATGAATGTTATTTTTCCTCTTGCAAATGTGCTATACTTTATTCATTTATTAGATTTTTTTTATCCTGCCTTTTTACTTTATAAGGAACTCTAAAGAATGGACATATACAAGTCTCCTTTTTCCTTTTTTCCCCACAATAACAACACTGTGAGGTGTTGGGCTGAGACAGAGTAATTGGCTAAATTCACCCAGGTGGCTTTCATGCCTAAGGGAAGACTAGAGCTTACAGTTTCCTGCTTTCAATGCCAAAACCCAGTTCTGGCATAGATTTGCAGCCCTAACCCTTATTGGTCCTGCATCCAATGCTGATTCAGGTTATTCTGACTATAATCAGATCTGTTCAGACAGTGGATACTATGCATAAGTATATATTTTTATATTTTCAAGTCTAAAGTCTACTGAAAGCTATTATGCATTAACACTTGCCCTCTCTGGCAATAACTAAGCAAAGAGAATGGTCAGTCAATCAAGGTTCTTTTCCTAAACAATAACTAGATGCCTTATTCTATTCCCTCCAGCTCACACAATTATTTTATTTTATTTTTTATTTATTTAATTTATTGGACATCTATCTTACTATAGGGTAGCTCTGGGCGGCTTACAGTCATAAAAATGTACCTATACATATACATTAAAATAAATAAATTAAAACCAAACATTAAAATCTAAGGACATATATTTCTTTTCCCTCATTTTGTACTCGGTTTGGTGGTAAACCTCCATTGCTTTCCAAACTCCTAATGCTGGTTTGCTGGCAATTCTCTATTTTGGTTTTTCCTTCTACGTGCATACTTATCCAACAAGTATTTCCTTTTGAAATAAGTGACATTAAACAAAGTGTAGAGAAAAAGTCATAAGCCAAAGAAAGTAAAAATTTAAGATCAAAGAAAGAAAAGGAACTGTTTTGTTTATACCAACACCATTCACTAAACAACTTTAAACCTCTGTCTTTTCAATTACTTGTTGTTTCCACTAAATACATTCCCTGGGTCATACAATAGCTTTTATTCTTTAAACTTCTCACTTTCTCTTTTTTTCAGTGCTTTGTTAATTCTTTCCAGCCCTGAATTTCTCTGTCTTCTCCTTCCTCTGAACAGATTCATTTTTGCCCCATGTGTTTGTTTGCTATTCGGTCTTCATTCTTTCTCTTTGTGTGAGTGAAGCCACCTCACTATGTTTTTCTGTGCCAGTCATTCAGTTTTGTATTCAGTGTGTGTTATTCAGCAGCCATTCATTCTTGATCCTATCTCGTCTTCTTTTACTATACATATTTCTCAACTTCCTTTTGTATTGCATTTGATATATTCAGCTCTGACATCCATATAACAGAAACACAGTTATATAAGCCATTTTTGCTTATTTGAACAAATATTCATTTCAGCTGAGGATTTGTATATCTTAAAACTTCTCCAACCCACTGAAATCCTTCTGAATTTTTGCTGCCTCTTTTAACCTTAACTATTTCTTGCTCATGTTGACAGTATTTTTACAAGTACGTATCTTTTTCTCCCTTCCTCTTGTTTTTATTATTTGCAGCATTCATTCTCTTATCTATGTTTTCCCCCATTCACAGTCTTTTTCCCCCCCAACCAAAGAACCTCCAAGACCACTTCCACCAACACGGACAAGGTGAGTCACTAAAATGTTAAATGAGAGCAAACCCCACTCCCTCCTAGCAGTGATGATGTTATCTAGTTTGGATAATGAAACATCTGTAAGAAAACAACCAAGCTCAGAAAGCACCTAAAGAACCCCTCAATCCATAAAGGGTTTCTAGTCATTGATGGATGTCAGTAATGATCTTTTATCAAAGAAGTTAATTTATCCATCTCAGCAGGTTCTGTCAATATTACAAACCATCTCTCCATATGGATAATGCTGAAACTTTCCATGTTTGTGAATACAGTAATCTCACTGCAGTAATCATATATTAAAATAATGTTACATCTCTCTTTTGTAACTGTTTATCCATCAGTTCTAAAAGGGAATATTCTGGCAGTGTTGGGTCTTCTTCATATGAATCTTTTCTTAAGTAGCTGGAGAAGTCTTTGCATGGCCCTCCATCCATTTGGGGTGAATTGCCAAGCATTCATGATTTGATTATCCTTATATTCATAAGAATTGCAAACTGAACACCAATTTAAAGGGACATTTTGTTGAAATTTGAAGAATTATGATCAAGGTGTATTTTAAGGTTAATGTAGTCCTGGCCAACCTATAGGAATTGCTCAGCCAATTGCTGCAAAAGAGCCAATTATCATGCAAGATGGGAAATTGCAACCTGTTTATTCTGAACAACAAGATAGAGGCACTCTTGGGACCCAAAACACAAATTGAGAGCCCCTAATAAACAAATTGGCACAGTCTTTATAGACTTGTAAAAGAAAATGTCTGAAGACACATGATCATTTGCAACAATAGGCTGCTTGAGATTGGCCCTCCCAGCCCATGTTCTTTTGTCTCTGAGAAAGCTGACAGCTAAATAGCCAAAACTTTCTTGCTAAAAAGCTATCAACAAAGGGGAGCTAGCCTTGACTCTACTTCTCTAGCACAAGATGATATGAGTTATTTGATGAGACAATGGTCCTTCCAGGAAATTGTAGGGTAAGATGATGGGACCCAAAAGAGAAACAGCTAGGAAGAAGAATGAACAGAACATGATTTTTAACAAAGGTTTCTATGGCTAAAGCCCATAGTTTAAAGCCCATATATCAGCCCATCTGCAGCAGTATTGTTACTTGCATGTTTCTTCTCTAGTCTTTGGCAAGACACATGAATCTGAGCCCTTTAAAAGTGGTTATATAGTGAGAAAGGCAGGGTGTGTATTTAATAATATAAATAAATGTCAAAAGTGTATGGAAAAATAAGAATCATTCATGGAAGAGATGATTAAAATTATTATATAAAGGTGTTTGGCATATAGATACAAAATAGAAGAGCGAACCGAAAATTTTGAAGGGATTGAAAATAACATGATAATATTATAGTTTTGGTTGAATCAGTGTTATACTTCTCATCATCACAAAAGCTCCAGTTTTCTGTCCTCTAAACAACATATACTGGAACTATGGAGACTCCAGAGATAGTTGATAAAGTTTATTAAAGATGTGAAAAAACCATTATGAAAAAGATTTTGTGAAACTTCAGGAAACTTGCTTTACAAAGGAGATAAATGAGACGAGATGTGATAAAGGAGCACAGTTAACAACATAGAAAAGTGTAGTAGGGGTTCTTTTTTGAGATGTATTGTTTTCCAAAGGTGGCAAAGGACACAAACACACAGTGGAAACTCTTAACTTTTCTACGCAGGCATTTACAACAGGACTAAAGAACACAGTACTAGGGTCGGATCCCACTCCAGGTTTTCCCTGTAACAACTATGCCCCCTCCCAGTTCTCCTGCTCCCTCCCCTTTTCTCTTCTTCTGACTCCTCTGTTTCTGAGCTTGTTGAGAGAGACAAGAGAACTGTCAGTGGAACAGCTTGCCTTCAGGGGTTGTGGGTACTCCATCACTGGAGCCTTTTAAGAAAAGACTAGACACCCATTATCCATTTGTCTGAAATGGTATAAGGTCACCTGCTTGAGCAGGGGGTTGGACTGGAAGACCTCCAAGATTCCTTTCAACAATGATGATGGTGGTGGAGGTGATGATGATGACATGAAAAGAAAATGCTGGGATAATTCCCTGCTTTCCAGGGTCTTGGGTGGATCTCTTGTCCCTCAGGTCTTAATTTTCTTTCTTCTAGGGAAGCCCCCCCCCATCCTTTTTCCTCTCTTCTTGAACAGGAACTGATAACTTCTTTGCATGCTTGCTTGGCTTCTTTCTCCGGGCTTTCTCTCTAATCTTTCTCTCCAGCTACTCTGTTCACTCCAAATACAGTCTTTTCTTTCTTTCTTTCTTTCTTTCTTTCTTTCTTTCTTTCTTTCTTTCTTTCTTTCTTTCTTTCTTTCTTTCTTCTCTCTCTTCAGTTTTTGGTTTGACTGGCAACATGCCTTCTAGCAACTAAGGAGATAGTAGTCCCTCCTGCCTATTTAAAGTTGCAACCTGATTAAAGTTGGACTTTAATCCCCAACCACATGTATTCCTTGCTGCACCAATAAGATTGTTGACTCAAAATCTTCCCTCACCAACTCTAACAATAGACAGATCAGTTTCTCAGGTCTAGTGATACCACAGTTGCCCTTCAAGGCCAGAAGTGAGTGTTTAATCTCCTTAAAAACATGAGTGGTAATATTTGCATATATTGATTTTTGTTAAGAAAGGGTCACAGCCTTCTCTTCCACCTATTAATGAATCAGAAGGTTTTCCTCTATTTGCTCTTTGAACTCATTTTCTATTTTTTTCCTCAACACTTTTAAACCCGAGTTTCGTCATGAGCTAGGGTTGGAGCTGTTTACCAGTGTCATCATTAAAAAACATAATCTGAATATATGGAAGAAAGTGGGTTAGAACAGGGGTCCCCAACCCCCGGTCCATGGACCAGTACCAGGCCGCAACATGCCAGCAACCTGGCTGCACAAACAAGCAAAGCCCCATCCGCAAGATGCAGGTACCACACAAAACCACACACCCTCTGGTCCACGGAAAAATCTTTCTCCACGGAACCGGTTCCTGGGGACCTCTGGGTTAAAAGATGATGTCTCAAGATCTTCTACTGTTCTGGAAATGAGGCAGAATTTAGGAAAGGTAGTCCCCAGTCTGCAGGGCTGGTGGAAAAATCCAACAAGCTTGTAGAATGAGTGCCATAAAGAGTTACATAATACCAAATTGTCAGAGATGCATGTTATACATCTGCGAAGACTGAAATAATCTATTGCAGAATTAAGAACTTCAAACGGGAATTTTAGCCTAAGCAAGGGTTTTTTCTTTTAGTAAAAAGCAATTGATTTTGATCATCACACTTGCAAGTACGTAGACACATACTCATCATGCTGGCCAGACAAAACATAGGAAAATCGATATGAGGCATCCAGTTGACAAAGGAAGATCTTCAAAATCCTCTTTGTTCCACCTCATTTTTGTACAGGAAAAAAAATAAACCCTGTTCTCTTTAAAGGAGGAAAGTTTGCTTTTAGATCTTCCAAAAGACTTGAGGGGAAAACATGTTTGACTCCTTCTGACCTTCCTTGTTGGAATGAAAATGATAAAATATCCACTGGTCAGAATCTCACCCAGATGAAAAAAAAACTGCTTTATCATCAGCTGTCCAGCATCTGTCTAATTGCTAGCTGGACGTTAACTCAGCTAGATTTAAATTCTTAACCATGGCACAACAATATATCACCCTTACTTTTGGGTTTTGCACAATAAATGTCCCCCTAAAGTGTACAATACATTAATTCAGTGCCAGGAGGCCTGTAGACTGAATTCATCTTACAAATAAATTCATCTTATTTATAAATTTAAACATAATTTTTATCATATAGTAGTTCTTTAAAAATGCACAACTTGTGTAATCTAACTCAGGCATGTCCAACTCTCAGCTTATGGATCGCATATGGCCATGCACAGCTAGTAATCGGCTCCACGAGATTGTAAATTTTTAACATGATTATGTGATTTATATACAGTACATTAATTATATTATATATTTTAAATGTAGTCCAAGACAATTCCTCTTCACTCAATGCAAACCAGGTAAGCCAAAATGTTGGACATCCATGGTCTATTCAGTGTCTTTATCATTCATAAGGAGAGTGAGTTGAGCAGTGAGAAGGTAATGATAGAAGAGATGAGTTGTTTTACTTAATTGGGCAAAGCAAAATCAATATGCTACATGTGCTAAAACCCAACCGTTGGCTTTCACATTTGTATCCTGTAATTCTGGATGGCTAGTACTCAAAAACAAAAAAGCAAAGCAAAACAGCAACACCTAGACAGATGGCCTACAGGCTCCTTCTCCTGACCCCTCTCTCTGCAGTAAATTCTGAGCATATAATAATAGTAATAATAATAATAGTAGTAGTAGTAGTAGTAGTAGTAGTAGTAGTAGTAGTAGTAGTAGTAAAGTTGGAAGGGAACTTGGAGGTCATCTAGTCCAACCCCCTGCTCAGGCAGGAAACCCTACACCATTTCAGACAAATGGCTGTCTAGTCTCTTCTTAAAAACTTCCAGTGTTGGAGCATTTACTGCTTCTGGGGGCAGGTTGTTCCACTGAATAACTGTTCTCACTGTCAGGAAGTTTCTCCGTAGTTCTAGGTTGCTTCTCTCCTTGATTAGTTTCCACCCATTGCTTCTTGTCCTGCCTTCAGGTGCTTTGGAAAATAGCTTGATTCCCTCTTCTTTATGTCAGCCCCTGAGATATTGGAATATTGCTATCATGTCCCTCCTTGTCCTTCTCTTCGTTAAACTAGACATACCCAATTCTAGCAACCGTTCCTTATATGTTTTAGCCTCCACTCCCCTAATCATCTTTGTTGCTCTTCTCTGTAGTCTTTCTAGAGTCTCAACATCTTTTTTACATCGAGGTGACCAAAACTGGATGCAGTATTCCAAGTGAGGCCTTACCAAGGCATTGTAGAGTGGCATTAATACTTCACGTGATCTTGATTCTATCCCTCTGTTAATGCAGCCTAGCACTGTGTTGGCCTTTTTGGCAGCTGCAGCACACTGCTGGCTCATATTTAGGTGATTGTCTACTAGGACTCCGAAGTCCCTCTCACAGTTACTACTATTGAGCATGATGCCACCTATGCTGTACTTGTGCATTTGGTTTTTCTTGCCTAAATGTAGAACCTTGCTTTTTTCACCATTGAATTTCATTTTGTTAGTTAGTGCCCAGTGTTCAAATCTGTCCAGATCCTACTGTATCCTAAGCCTGTCTTCTGGAGTGTTGACTATTCCTGCCAGCTTGGTGTCGTCTGCAAATTTGATGAGTTCCCCATCTATCCCTTCTTCCAAATCGTTGATGAAGATGTTGAAGAGCACTGGGCCCAGAACAAGATTTCTTTGAAGCAGGTAATCTATAGCTGTTTACACAGTATTTATCAGTTACACTTGGAATGCTGTCTGGGACAGATTGTAGCTTTCTTCTTACTTTTAATGCATTCTTTCTTTCCTAATAAACTCCTTGTTATAACTAGAGATGTGGTTTCATTAATGTAAACTAGGAATTTCTTATTCAAACCTTCTCATGGCTGCACAGTTACTTCTTAAGTATTCAGGATGCTGAGACAGTTTTGCTACAATTTCTGGGCAACATCCAAAACACCTTCCTTTCCAAATGGGGCGAAGAGAGAGAAGAATTATGAACTTTTGAGACAGACAAACTAGAGTGTGACAGGAGCTTCCGACTAAAGATAATATTATTGTTTACTGAGGAATAGGTTTGCCATGATATTTAAACTGCCATATGTTCCTGATTAAAACATTTCCCTTATTACGTCCTCCTTTCCAAGAACACTTTCTAGTACTCCTTCTTACATTCTTCCCTTTCTGAGCAAATAAGCAAGCAGTCTCCCATCATTTTATTCTCTAACAAGCTTATGAGGATCATTTAAGACTCAGAGGCTTTCTTGAGAAATCAAGATGAAGCTGGAATCTGGGCTTTGCTTCATAGCAAGACAACTTTACCACACTTACTTTCTTAAAATAAGGAAGGTCAGAGAGGATGGACAGGAAGCCTGATGGACCAATGGAAATGTCTGCTCGCGGACATCTTGCAAACAATGGATGGATCCCTGGGGCACTAAGTGACTCAAGAGAGAACGCCTTGCTTTGCTTTGGATCTTTTTGGGGCATACTGTAAGCTTAGGGCAAACTTTCCTAATTTAGGAAAGACTGAAAATTGCCATCCTAACATATTGGATGACATCAGGTTAAGAAAGATTACTTTAGAGGTATCCAAAGTTAGGCAGTTTGAACCTGATGGTACTTGCTATTATCTGACTAACATTTGGAGAAATGCCCTTGGATAACTGGTTCCCTTTAAAGCATTTTTTGATGAGTAAGTTGCACTTATGGAGAAGAGGCAAGGAGAGTGCTGTTATGAGTTGGAGAATATGATATATGGCTGCAATTGTGGATGGCAATTATTTTGCTAATTTTATTGGCTATTCTTTTCTACCCTTTTACTCAAAAGCATCCTTGACAAATAATGGCACATTTTTGTCCTCAGTAGTTAGTTCTTGTCAAATCTCTACTTTTGAGTTGCCCAGCAGGGACTATGCTGCCAAGTATGACTTGCCCATGTTACGGTTTTAAGGGTGCCAAAGCTGCAGCTCTCATGGAAGTTTTAATGATGCCAATGACAAAAAGTAAAAGCAATGCATCTTTCATCTGACGAGTTAAAAGAGCATACTTAATTCTTTGCCAGTCTGCCTCTTGGCTTCATTTTATTTGCCCCAGGCAAACACTTAACTCAAGTTTTCTACTTTCATGAACATTATAGTTGAGACAGATTTTTGCTGGAGAAAGGTGTTGGACTGACAGCACTGTCACAAAATGGAAGGCTTCAATCTCTAGATGTGAGAAATATTTTTAAAGTGTTTTTATTGGTTTGCAAAGTTCATGGCATTGACAATGCAGGATTTTCTATGCTTGAGCAAATTTTCAAAAAAGTTTAACTGCTGATTCTTACATATAATCTTCTTTGTTACAGAACTATAGTATTATTGCTTCTCATCATGAACAGGAAAAATAGGGTTGAAATTTGGGAGAATGTCACTACATTTGCCTCTATTTATAGCACACACTGTCTTATAAGGCCACTTATTCTGAAAACCCCCTGGGCTGGGGCAAGTAGAGATTGAAAATAAACATCAAATTATATATACTTTGTGCAAATTAAATGGTCATGTGAATATTGCAAAGGGTTTTCCTTTGAAGTCTTGGGAATCCAAAGCATTTTGTGGAATGCTTCTATTCCTTTTCATGGAAATTGTTGGCTTTAGACAGAGATAAGTAGTTAAAGGGCAATATTATTCTTGAAAAAGAATAATTTAAGCACCAAACTAAATAAATGCATTTCAACACCTACATCATGTATGTATACTTGTATGTCCATGCATGGGCACATATGTGTGCATGCACATATTCAAAAGAACATAATAATAAAAATATCATTGAGGAAATACATGGTGAACTCAAACTGGACAAATTTGGAATCACAATGTCACTTTGAAAGAAACAGTTATGTTTCCTCTTACCTGGATCATCAACACGTTTCAACTACTGCTTAGCCAGGTTTAAAACATAGCAGCTACCTGTCAATCTAAGCAGTTACAGTCTAATGAATCAGTCCAGTTGCCTTCAGCTGGTATGTCAAAATTACTTGTAGAGGCAGTTTTGATATTTGGCAAAATGGTGCTTGAAGTCTGTCTGGGTGCATTATTAAGCTAATCCGACTAGCTATTTAAAAAGGTTAAGGAGGCATCTTGTCATCATGTTATTCACTTAGGACACTTTCCTCATTTTTCTAAACAAAAAAACAAAAAAACAAAACACACACACACATACACACACATACACACACACACACACACACACACACACACACCTTCTAGTTGAAGTGATGTCCTGACCAAAATGAAGAAGCAGCAGAAGAGGATCTTCTTTTCAGTTGTTTATTGGTTTTATAGATCTCCTCTCACAAAGGCAGACTGGTAGTTAACAACAATAAAAATCCATATAGCACAATATCAGTTAAAATAACCTTTGCAACTGAAGCAAATACAGAAAAAAACATATAGTTAAAAGAGAAATAATAAGTCAATTACACAATTATCCAATCCCACTACCCTACCCAATCTCAATAATCCTCCCTTGCCCTTTAGAAAAACTTCATTTAGACTAGTTTTTCTTCTAAAGAGATCCCTGGGAAATATTGTCTCCTGGCCTTATTCTTCCTCACCTCACAAAAATGGGGGACCAATAGTGGCCTCTCCCAGGCACATTATGTTGAACAAGTTAACTCTTGTTGGAGAAGGTAAACCTGCAGATACCTAGGTACCAAGTCATAGATGTTTTATAGATAAATCCAGCTCTTTGAATTTTCCCAGAGACTTACTGATAGTGTAGAGCTTGCATTATAGGGCTTGGCAATAGGCATCCACCAACAAACAAACCATTGTATTCTGAATTAATTGCACTTTCTGAGTGCTCTTTAAAGATATTCCTCATGGAGCACATTACAGTGGTCTAAATGTGTGATGATAAGGAAATGAGTCACTGTATTATTATTATTATTATTATTATTATTATTATTATTATTTGTGAGCTGTTCACCAGTTGGAAAGGCCTCATGATCATGATCTTCATCCAAAAGTAGCCATAGTCCATGTGGACCCCAAATTATGGGCCTATTACCTCAGGTAGTGCTTCAAAAGATAGATTCTGACCTGATAGAGATGTGAGGTCATTTGTTAACATAAAATCTGGATGATACTCAGTTGTATCCAACCAACTGATCACGATCTTGTTCTAGTGTCTGTTGGAAAGTAAATAAGGAAGTTATTGGGACTGAACATGGAAAAACACGCTCAAGCTCAACTCTCACAAGTCCAACTGATTCTAGGTTTATAGTTCTGAGGATTTTCCATCTTTAGTCCTGGATGAAATTGCATCCTTCACCAGACAAAAGTCATATACATAGTATATTGTTAATAGCACCTGTTTTAGTATTTATGTAGCACTACCAACATGTAGACTACCTTATAATGTATCTAGAAAGTATATAAATGCTGGTGCATAATCGTGACTATTTATACTAATGTTTATACTAGAGTTGATCTAGCATTCGGGTCAAGCAGGAAAACAAAAAAGTACAGAATATTGTATCCACACAACAGTTTTTCCTCCCTTATATCTGATTTTTAGATCCTTTGTGCAACAGTCATTCAGATATTTTTGCCTCATATAGAAAACTAGCCTCTTAATAAATTAATATAATATAATACAATTTCTTTCCCCACCCCCATGCTTCCCTTTCTCTATCAAAATTGATTTCTGTGCGGGGGCTTCCGGTACGGAGCGACAGCGATGGCGGCTATCTTCTAGCCGTCCAGCTGGGAAAGTGTTAGAGCCGCGGAGCGCAGCGCGCATCAGCTGGCCCGCGGCTCGGAATTCCCTTCCCGGGCAAAGGGAAGGGACAGAGAGTACAAGAGTAGAGGTAGAACCCCTGAACCCTCTCTGGATTTAATTCTAGAGGGGGTGAAAGGAGTGTTCCCTCGGAGCTCTTGTTGTCTCCGCCTCCCAGCTGTTTTTGCTTCCTAGGAAGCAAAAGAAACTGCCGCTTCTATCTCCGTGCTTATAGAGAGTTGGTGAGTAATTCTAAAAAACCGGACAGAGCAGTTTAAAGGATTTTTTCTTATATAATTTAGGTGTTTATTTTTTTTATTTAGTTTTGATTATTTCTCCTTTTTTTTTCTTTTTGTTATTGTGGAGAAGGAATTAAGATGGCGTTTTGAAAGTGACGGAGTTTTTTTTTCCTTTGTCTTTTGCTTCACTTTCTCCTTTTAAGGACTGGACTTTACTTTTGCTTTTGGTATTGAATTCTCTTTTTTGATCTTTTTTTTCTTGGTCTTTTTTCTCTGGATTTTCAAGGATTATAGTGTTTTTGCTGCCTCTTTTAAAAGTTAAAATTTTTCTCTTTCCCCCTCATCTCTTTTTTTTGGGGGGGGGAAAGGGAAGTGAGAACTGTGTCATTTAAAATGGCTTCAAAGAGACAGCCGCCTTCTACAACATCCAAGGTGATTTCCTCCCCTATAACTTCTACTGCACAACCACAACAACAACTTAAACATGCACCACCGGCACAGCCACCACCCTCCCCTCCTTTGCCTGGACTTTCAGCACAAGAGGTTAGAGGTATAATGGGAGAGGCTGTAGCTCAAATGAGAGAGGAAATGAAGCAATTTTCTACACAGCTTAAATCAGAAATTAAATCTGACTTCAAAGAAGAGATAAGTGGGATAAAGGATCAATTGGAAAATAACAATAATATTTTGCGACAAGATATACTTGCAGCAGTCTCAGGTTTGGCTACAGTGGTGGTTAAGCTGGATGCAAGACTCGAGGAAGTTGAAGATAAAGTTGATTCCTTTGATGACAAAATTCAAGATGTGGAAAGGAAGGTGGAGACTTCACAAGAAGATATTCTGATGTTTCAGTATAGGCAGATGGAATATGCTTTGAGGATTAGAGGCCTCAAGGAAGATATGAATCAAGATCTGATGGAGGTGGTCCTTACTGATTTGGCTGTGGTTTTGGATATGGATAAAGGAGAATTACTCAGAGAAGTTGAAAAAGTGTACAGGCTTAACTCCTGGATTGCTAAGCAGAAGAATTTGCCTAGAGATGTGGTGATTTATTTTATGAAGAAGTCTCTGCGTAATGAGATCATACAAGCCTTTTATAATAAAAGATTTCAGATAGCTGCCCAAGATGTCATCATACTAAAGGAAATCCCATCAAAAATTTTAAGAATCAGGAAAGATTTTGCTTTCTTAGCTAATGAGCTTAAAGCTAGATCGATGCCATTTAGATGGGAAATCCCGATGGGTATTGTTTTGAGCCATGCGGGGACACGTTATAGATTGAATACGGTTGATAAAGCTAGAGAATTCTATACTTCAGTCCTAGGTGCAGGCTCAACTTTACCTGTTCAGAAATCCCTGAGTGGCAAAGAGGCAAGCAGCAGTCTGAGGCATTAGGTTTGGTTTCTGCTGGGATGCTGCAAGCTGAAGGGCAATGCCAGATGGAGGTTAAAGAGCAGAGAATGACTCGTGCAGCTTATAAACGTAAAGAGAAGGAGCAACGTAAGAAAGAGGCCAAAGAGATTTCTCCTGGAAATGTATCACCGCCGGTGGGAGGAGCAAGACCCAAGAGTCATGCAACACATGTTGCAATTTCAGATCTCCAAGGTGTCTTCTCCAGGCTGCGGGCCAAGGGAGATGGCAAAGTTTTTGACCTGGAATGTTAATGGATTGAATTCTCCTCAGAAAAGGAAAAAAATCTTTTATTATTTGAAGCAACGTAATAATGATGTTATTTGCTTACAGGAAACTCATATTTTACTTAAGGATCAGAAATATTTAGTTAATGCCCGTCTGGGATCTCACTTCATATCTTCTGCTCCCGGGAAGAAGGGGGGAGTTGTTATCTATGTTAAGCAAAATCTACCAGTTTGTCTGGTGGAGTCGGATCCCCAAGGGAGATATGTGATGGTTGAATTGGGCTTATATGGTAAGAAAGTACTTATAGTGGGACTATATGCACCAAATCAGCAACAGGAACAATTTTACAGACTCTTATATGAAAAAATAAATCTGCTGGACTATAGATCCGTGGTACTAATGGGGGATTGGAACGGTGTCTTAGATGTACAAAGGGACAAAAAAGGTTCCTCTCCTCTTCTTAAGCAGGCAAAATTACCTAAAGCCTTTTTTGATATGAAAGAGGACTGGGAATTACGGGACTATTGGCGGGAATGTAATCAAGAGGAGAAAGACTTTACCTTCTTTTCAGATAGACACCAATCCTTCTCAAGAATTGACTTCTTCTTGATTACAACGGACTTATATAATAGAGTAAAGAATGTCAAGATTTTCCCTAGGTCTTTGACGGATCATAGTCCAGTCTGGATGGAGTTGACTCAAGAAAAAGAGGAGAGAAGATCCTGGAGGGTGAATGAGAATTTATTTAGACAAGAAAAAAATGTTCAGAAACTAAAGGAGTGTTTAAAGGATTATTTTGCTTTGAATATGTATAAGGGGACTTCAATGTCAATGGTATGGGATGCAGGGAAAGCATTTATGCGTGGGATTTTGATAAAAATGAATAACTGTCATAAGCAAAAACAGATTCAGAAACGTAAAGAATTGGAAGATGAAATTAAATTAAAAGAAAAGTCTTTGATTTTAAATCCTTCTGATGAAAGTATTAAAGAATCCTTAAAGTTGTTAAGAACACAATTTAATATGTTGTTAGCAGATCAAGCTGCAACCAATTTATTGTTTATGAAACAAAATACATTTTGTAATGCTAACAAGCCAGGGAGATGGCTGGCTTATCAATTGAGAAAGAAACAGAGACAGAGAACAATAGATAAAATAAATTACAAGGGTAAATTAGTTTCTCAGAAGGAACTGATTAAGAAATCTTTTTTGGATTATTATCAAAAATTATATAAATCTACTAATGTGCAAATTTTAGAGATAAATAAATATCTAAGCGAGGTTAGTTTCCCTAAATTGACAGAGGATCAGAAACATGAAGTTAATGGTTTAATTACTAAGGAGGAAATTTCGCTAGCAATTCAACAATTGAAACCAGGGAAAGCACCGGGTACGGATGGGTTAACAGCTGTTTATTATAAAGCTTTATTGGAGGAGATGATTCAACCATTAGGTGATCTTTTTAATGGCATTTTACAGGGTCAAGAGATTCCTCCCTCATGGCATACTGCTTTTATATCATTGATTCCAAAGGAAGATCAAGATCTTACTTTACCAAAGAATTATAGGCCTATATCTCTTTTAAATGTGGATTATAAGATATTTGTAAAAATCTTAGTAAATAGGCTTATGAGGGTGGTGCACCACCTTGTGCATAAAGATCAATCTGGGTTCATAACTGGAAGGTACATGAAAAATAATGTCAGACAAATTATTAATTTATTAGAATATTTAGATAAAAATAACCAAGTTCCTGCAGGGCTGATATTTTTAGATGCTGAAAAAGCCTTTGATCAATTGAATTGGCATTTTATGTTAAGAGTAATGGAAGAGATGAATTTTGGTGAAAAGATATTGCAAGCTCTTATGGTAATATATCAAAAACAAACGGCACAACTTATCGTTAATGGAGGCTTGTCAGAGGTTTTTACAATAGAGAAAGGTACTAGACAGGGTTGCCCATTATCACCGTTGCTGTTTGTCTTAACACTGGAAATACTGTTGATCAAAATTCGAGAGTCGCAGGAAATTAAAGGAATAGAAGTTAATAAAAAAGAGTATAAGTTAAGAGCTTTTGCGGATGACTTGGTTATTACTTTGTCGCAACCTACTTATTCTGTAGTAAAATTATTACAGTTGATTCATAATTATGGTTTGGTTTCGGGTTTTAAGATTAATGTTAATAAGACTAAAATTTTACCTAAAAATATGACTAGTCGGGAGAAGCAGACTTTGGTTAATTTGACGGGTTTTGAAATTGTTAATAAGGTAAAATATTTGGGGGTGATGCTATCTGTTTCTAATGCAAAATTATTTAAAAATAATTATGAAAGGTTGTGGGTTAGGGTACAGAGAGACTTGAAGAATTGGGAAAAGTTGCAATTATCCCTCATGGGAAGAATTGCAGTGATAAAAATGAATATTCTACCCAAGTTTCTCTTTTTGTTCCAAATGATACCGATTTTGAAGAATGAGATCAATTTAACTGAGTGGCAGAAAGGCCTTAATAAATTTATTTGGGCAGGGAAAAAGCCAAGGGTTAAGTTTAAAATTATGCAAGATTTCCGTGAGAGGGGAGGACTCAAGGTGCCGAATTTGAAATTATATTATGATGCGGTGGTTTTAACATTAGTTAGTGACTGGGTAAATTTGACAAATTCTGATATACTTCACTTAGAGGGATGGAATTTACTTTTTGGGTGGCATGCCTATTTAATATTTAATAAAAAAATGGATTGGGCTTTTAAATCTCATATCTTAAGAATTTCTTTACTTAGGGTTTGGAGAAAATATTATAAAAGTGATTTCAAAGTACCATTATGGGCTATACCTTGGCATGCAATAGAAGGAATAAAAAGAGGGGTTAAAATGGATATGGTGTCCTATAGACAGTTACTTAAATGGGATGGACAAAACTGGCAGTTAAAATTACGGGAAGAGTTAGCACAAGAAAATATTATTTATTCTTGGTTCCAATATAGGCAATTATTAGACAGATGGAAGATGGACTGTAAGGTGGGTTTTCTCAGAGAAGATGAAAATCTTATTAAGCAAGTGAAGGATCAAAGACAAACCCACATTAAGAGGATTTATGGGGTTTTAGTTGAATTGGATTCAGAAACGGAACTAATTAAAGATTGTATGATTAGATGGGCGCAGAATTTTGGTGAGCCAGTTCCATTGGACACCTGGGAAACTATTTGGGTGAGAAATGTCAAATTTACACAAGCACAGAACTTAAGGGAGAATTTTTATAAAATGTTTTATAGATGGCACCTTGATCCACAAAAAATGTCTTTTATGTACCCTGACTTACAACCTAAATGTTGGAGATGTGGTTGTATGGATGCTACTTATTATCATATTTGGTGGTCGTGCAGAGAGATAAAAGCATTCTGGATTAAGATATGGTGGAATATCCAGAGAATTTTTAAAAGGAGGGTAAAATTTACTCCACAATTATTTTTGTTAGGTATAGTTATTGATTGTGATACAAAGGAGGTTATATTGATGTTAAATTTGATTACAGCTGCGAGGCTGTTAGTAGGACAATATTGGAAGAAGGAATCTTTGCCTACATTGCAGGAATGGTTTCTTAAAGTGTCTCATTTGGCGGAAATGGCAAAGATTTCGGCTTTCTTAAAGGGTCAAACGCAAGAGAAATTCCTTGCTGTTTGGGATAAATGGATAAAATTCATACAATTTAAATTTGATATAAAAATACTATATAGTTTTTTCATAATTTTTAACTTTATATATATATATATATATTCTATTTTATATTCTTTTTTTATATAAATATAAAATTTTTTTAACTTTTTTTAATTAAGCCTATATTCTGCTCTGGGAGGCCCTGGGGGGGGAAGGGGGGGGTTTGGGTAGGGGTGGGGGAAGGGGGGTTTTGTTGGGTAA
Source organism: Crotalus tigris (assembly GCF_016545835.1). Classification (NCBI taxonomy): domain Eukaryota; kingdom Metazoa; phylum Chordata; class Lepidosauria; order Squamata; family Viperidae; genus Crotalus; species Crotalus tigris. The sequence goes on from NW_024096794.1 coordinate 1,561,407, forward strand.
TGTTTGTTTTTATTTGTATATGTTGTTTTTTGTTTTTGTATTGTCTTTTATTTTTTGTAAAATTTATAAAACTTTTTAATAAAAAAAAAATTGATTTCTGTGCAATGTAAAATTGAGAAGGATCTTTCTGACATCCCTAGTCCAGCACTTTTTTATATAACAGGCTCATCCAGACTCTAAAAAAGGATCAATTTTTTCAATATTCTTCCCTCTAATGTTCAAAAAAAATCAGGAAGGTATTAAATTATCCGATTATCAAATCCCCTTCTTTAAACTATTTCTGATAAACCAACAAGAGACAATACCTAGATCATCATTTATGACTACATCGGATTTTTAAATGCTCACAAGTCACATAAGTAATTGAGAACCTGTGATCTGAAATAGTAATGCAAATATATAGTATGTATATTTCTTTTTCAATATATGGATTTTCCCCCTTGGTTTATATACATGCCAATTGGCCAATACTTGTTAATTATAATCAGACAAATTTCTTGACAATAACGGACTAATTATTTGTTCAGTGTGAAGTAGAGAAGTTTTAGTTTGGGGAAAAAAAATTGAATAGACAATAGACATCAAAGAATAGACAATATCTGCTAAATGTCCTTCCCATATCTGAAATATTAACTTTGGGTTTCTCTGAACATATATTGATGGGTGACATACAGAAAGACCCAATAAATCTTCTTCTGGATTTCATTGGATAAATGAATACTTGGTTTCTCTTACCTGGATAGAAAAGAAATTAAACAGGAAGTCTAGTATGAGATTCTTTAGACCCTGCAGAAAACCTTCCCATGTCCCTCCCTGAGTGAAGGGTAAAAGTGTTTCATTCTAATAATAAACTGTTTGTAAATATTTCACATGCTTATTGACTTAGAAGGTTAGATGATTATGAATTCCTATTATGGTGTGGGACTAGTATGTATGAAACACAGGCAGCAGCAAGGACATAGCAAGGAGAAAAAGCACCTGAGAATAACAGATAAGTATTACAAACTACAGATAAAATGGAAGTTGAATGAAAACATGACTGCCTGCCTCTTGGTTGATTTTACAGTCTTGCTCAGACTCTGATGGGATCCATATAAAATTAGCTTGGGCTGGATAAAAAGTAAATGGGAATATCTTCCTTTATTTTACTGATTATAGTGAGAGGTCCAAAAGTGAGAGCATTAGTAATGAAAGAAGCTTTCCAGTATGTGGATCAGTAGAGCTTCTCATTTATAAACAAATGATTTGCAGAACTAAATCTCTCCCTTTCTATGATGGAAACAATATCTCATTTATAGATATTACACATGTCGCAAGTAAAAGACTGGAATCTCAGACACAGATGAGGCATATGTGGATGAGCCTAAATCTGAACCATTTTGCTTTTTATTTTGTAGGAAAGATTAACACATAACAGACTACGATTCATTTTTAAATTAAATTTCCCTGCTTATTGGAGAATTCTGGAAGCTGAAATTCATATATCTCAAAGTTGCTGAGGTTGAGAAACACTGAATTAGAATTTACTTACGGTTGCACATATGTGCATTGGCCAGGATGTTGATTGTTTTCACACAAAAGTTTCACAGGTAAGTTATCTTGAAGGAAGTAGGTAAGCCAAGCATGGCTTTTGAAGTTACTGCATTTGCAAGTCTGGTCAGCACCAAGCTTAGAGACAGGGGAAGAATTAACTCTTATAAGCCCATTGCTTGTGAGCACAGATACCAATAAAGAGTCTCTGGTTCAAATTTGTAGTCCACGGGAATGACAGCGGCAAGGTTGCAAGTCTGTTTCTTTATGTATTTATTTATCTGAATCTTGTTCACCTCAACTAAAGGCAATTTATCAAAAGAGACTTAAAATGGTAAAAATACAAACAAATGATCAGAATATTATTCAAACAATGCACATTACTATAAAAATGTTAAAAAGATAAATCAATTAGATGGTAAATTTGTATGTTTTGAGACAGCCCTTAAACTGTAGCAAAGAGGGTCCTTGTTTCACCACCAATGCTATAACAAGAGACCTACCATGAAGAAACAGCATTAATTGGAAATGACAAATGTATCAAATGGTAGGATCTGAAGAACATGCCCCTTTAATGCTTTAAGAAGTGGTCCTGTAAATAAATTGATCTTAAATTGTTTATGGTGAGCATTCTGAATTGGGCTCAGTTGGCAACTGGCAGTGAAGTTGTTTCAAAATAGGAGAGATGTTTGATATTTTGGAGGCACAGCTGTCAAATTCTGGTCCAGCTGCATTTTCTGGTCCATATTCAAAGGTCACCTCACAAAAAAAATCTATTATAACAACCCAAACTTGATTGACATTATTACTATTTGAGTTATCAAAACCAGATCTCTCTTCTTCAGATAGCAATGCAATTGCTGTATAAACCAAACTGATAAAATGCTCTCCTTGCTCCTGATATCACATGACTGTCCAAAATTAGTGCTTGAGTCAGAAAGATTTCCACAAAATCCATCACTTTCCATTGGTGAACCAATCTAACCTTGTCCTTGCAACAGTCCAAATCTTCCCTGATAGCAGTTTATTCACAGCATAGGATATCATTACTGGGACCCCTGAATGCAAAACATACCTTTTCAGGCAAATTTGAGCATTTGCTCAGAAACCATGCTTTGGATTATTCTGAAATAATCTGTACGGAATTCACGAGGTCATAAAATCTTCATCTGTATTTGTTAAAGCAAACTTGAGGCCAGGACCACCTCTGAGACCCTTTGTATGAGGTTGGTCAGAGATTCCACCAAATGGTAAGATGGCTGGTACATCAATGGAATCTCTGTCTTCCGTTGATTGTTTAAAAAGGAATGCATACTCTTGAAGCAAATGAAACATCAGCTATAGGGCTGGGAAAAGGAAGCGATGTCCAACCACAATTCTGTACTCGTTTGTAATAACCAAGTCCCTCTGCCACGGTCTGCCATATCTCTGAAATGCACATTAAAATGGCCGCTTGATTTATTATGCATTCTCTCTCTGTTTTAAATAGAGACTAATTTGGCATTCAACAAGAATATTGTCAAGACCTGTAGTAATTGTAACTACCATGGTAGAAGGGAGAGTTGGGAGCCATTGTAACAAATTACCTTTCTTTCCAGAGTTTCTTCTTTTCCTTCTATCAATTTTCCTCTGGATCATGCTACTGCAAAGTAGGGACATCTACAGGGAGGAGGAGGAGGAGGAGTGGGGCAAAATGTCAAGATGGCAGCCACAACTATGTGACAGAAGTCCCAATCATTTTTTTATATGTGACCTTTGCATATTTCTTTTTATACTATTTGTTTCTTAATGTAGTAATCTATAGTTTTTGTATCTGTTGTTTTTATATTTTAAGTTTATATCTGATAGTTGTGTGCTCCCCATAGCTGCTTTTGTGAGATAAGTGGCTTTACAAATTTAAAACTAACTAACTAACTAACTAACTAACTAACTAACTAACTAACTAACTAACTAACGGTGAGGCTTTAACTGTGTGGTTGCAGCAACCATCTTAGCTTTTGTGGAGCCCTTTCCCCCACCACTTGCCAATGCCTCTGCTTTGAAAGAAAATGAAACACACGCATCCAGGCCACAAATATCTTCCCCTTAATTGCATGAATATGGAACAAACTTTCATATTTTTTTCACTTGGGACAAAAAAGAAGTGAGATTTCCTTCTTTTGCAGTCCTATTCAGATGTACTCCAGAAGATTAGAGGACCCTCAAGGCAGATTTGGTGGCCCAAAAATGGAGGCAAGCAAGGGAAAGTTTAGTTGCCTCAGTAGAAACTCACTTCCATAATACAAGACATAATTCACATATAAGATTGTTCTGAAGCTACAGAATGTTATTGTTTTGAAGATAATTTAATTTTGATGTATTAACAATTGTAATGCTAAACAATAGTAATCAGAAATAGCAAATAATAAACATGGCAATTCCATCTGCCAAGTATTAGCAGTTAGTTGGCATATTCCTTTTATATTCTAAATAAAGATTTTGTCAATATACAGATGAATTTAAATTTAATTTTTCAATTGACAGATTTATATCTATTGGCAGCTTCTTGTAAATAGATGGAAAGGACCCTTGAAACAATTCCATCTAGCGTTTTATTTGAGACATGAATGCCTCCTTGTCTCTAAATTTACTCATGCATTCTTTGACAGAAGAATGTTCCTGTCTTCATAAACAACAGTGTCTAATTTTACAACCTCTTTAATAATTACAATCCACTTAGTATATGATTAACCTCTCACACTCCCAAGCAAGTGGTATACCATGTCTTGGGGTGAGAGGTTTGTTTTGATTTCTTTTCATTTTAAGTTCAAACTTCTTGAGAGGATTCCCAGCTTTGATTACAAAAAAAAAAAAATAATGAAATTTTAATAATAGAAACTTATCAAAGAATTAATTTGGACTGGAGTCGTTCAACTGAGGCAGTATACAAATATTGTAATAAATAAAACATTGTAATCAATATTAGAATAATCTGGCACACCTTTTACTTGTACTCTTACAAAGCTTTATTAGGAGTTTGTGGATCAGGTGAATTCCACTTGGATCATCAGTTCAATCTGGATCATTAACCTAACTCATTTGGATTTATAGATTTAATTAGGCTTTGAATCACTTTGATTCAGCTTTCAAAATTGAATTATTAAATCAAGCAAATCCAATTTGGAAAGCTGATTAAGTTTAGAAAAAGTCTTTCTGTACATGTACAAAAGGCTATCAAATCACCATATCAATTTGGATACCACTGATTTATTCTGTTATTCAGTCTGAATTGAAAATTCAACTCACAAAGTTGATTCAGGCATTCCTTTGAAACATCTCTGAATCAAATCTTTGCATAGCCCCACTCATTTTTAATTTTTCTTCTACGTTAGGCAACAAAGGAAGCATTACACAGAATGTAGGAACTTATATAGACAGAATTATTTCATTTCCTTTGTTCAGCTTCTTGAGAATAAGAATATGTCAAAGAATTTACAGATAAAAATGTTTTACCTTTTTTACCTGGGATGTCCCCAGTTCTGCACTGTCGCCTGATATTGAATTTTTTCAGAAGACATTAAACTGTTGTGTTTAGGCCAGTGGTGGGATTCAAATATGTGAGCAACCAGTTCTCTGTGTGGATGCTGCTTCCGGATGTCCATTCTGGGCCTGGACAACCGAAAATAGCTATCAGTTCTGCTGAACTGGTGTGAACCGGCTGAATCCCACCACTGGTTTAGCCTATCGCCTTCTGGATCAAGTATGCAGCAATGTTAGGCTAAACGGGAAGACAGAAAAAGTAGACAGAAAGTACACCATGAAAAATGAATTCAGCTCAATTATTATGTCTAGTTTTCGGGCATGAACACTTGGTCAATCTATTTATTTCTTTTAGATTTTCATACTACATTTAATTTTTGACCCTAATCTTATTTTCATTATCAGTACTTGATTTGGGAAGTAACTAAGAATGTAGTCACACATTTTGGAAATCAAATCTACAAGATTTGCTATACTGTTGAATTTAGGACTGGCAGATAGAGATGCTACCTATGTGCTACCATCTCCTTTAAGTCAAAATTAAAAAATGCAGCAAGACTGGCCATACCAGCTATGGAAGTTTTCTCACACTGAAAAGCCTATGTACCTCAAACAACAATTCCTTATTTTTTAAAAGAGGATTCTTTTCAAAAAGCCAAGTTTTGTGTTGGATGGATGAACAAACTGAGGTACACAATTAATTGATCTGCTCTAGTTTCTTTAGAACATCAGTTTAACTTATTTTCATTCAACCATTACCCTTATCACATGAATAACTTGAACTCAATTGTCCAGTAACTCTCACAAAATCTTCCATAACTCCCCCTTTCATTTTTAGTTTTTGTAGATACACGTGGGCAAACATAACTATTAAATTGAAATTTTAGCACATTTTAAAAAAGAAAATATCCCCATTTTTACATTATTTTTACATTATTTATTCCAATATATTGGTTTATGTCCCTGAGCAGACAAGGAGTGTTCAGCACAGTGGTCTCAGATATTTACCAAGATCACTTAAGTGGGGAAGAAAAGTCTCCATACAGTATTACATTCTTGGCCAAAGTATTGGAATATATGATATCATTTCCTGATGTTTCTAGGAACACTTCCATTTGGCTTCAGGTCTTGATGAACGATTAATGTGAAAAATGGGACACATGAGGTTGTCTTTGATAGTTGTACTGGACTTTTCAGGAGCTGTTGATCCTTGTAAGGTGCTTGGCTAGAGTGGGATTTAGAGATAATTCTATTAAATTCTTGTATTGCTTGGACAAGAGCTTCAAGCAGAGGTAATGAAGATGCAATTAGTTTATGATGCCCCATAGTATTTCGTTAAATCATTTATACTATTTATAATTGTAAAACATCTGAAGAAGTAGCCCAGACCTTTGAAATTCAGAATCACAGAATGTTGATGTCTCTCAACTGTCTTTGCTTGCCACTTGAAAATAAAGAGGTTTTCAAGTTCTAAATCAATGTCTGATGACAACAGTGGACTAGATGAGGAGAAGCAAACTGAAGCTTAACTTGGATAAAATGGAAGCTCTCCTGGTCATTTGGAAGAGATTGTGGAATAGGTATTTCAGTCTATCTTGAAATGGGTTAAATTTCTTTTCAAGACATGAATTTACAGTTTGGGTGTACTCTTGGATTAAATTATGAACCAGAACATCCTAATTTCATTGGAGGGCAACACTATTTTTGCACAATTAAGATTTTTTTTTTTTTTTTTTTACCAATGGGACCCATTTCTTGAAATATCATGTTTGGCCATAGTAATAGATATATTCATGTAAACCTTCTTTAGCTCTGAAGTACAATCTCACCAACCTTATACCAATGCACAATTTTTGCTTATTGTAGGTGGTGGTTTTTTGTTTTTGTACAGAATAAATTCTACATGAAAGCCACAAGAGAGAGAAAAATAATCCAATAAATTCACTAGTGATAAAAGTGGCACAACTCAGCTGGGGAAGAAAGGAACTAATTCTAGAAGCTTAAAATAAAGTCAGTAAGAAGCTAATATTATGTTAAATGATTTTTTAAAAATCCTTGAATGCAATATGAGTTTCTTTCTCACCAGACATTGCATTTTGAATTTGAAATAGCAATTAGCATTTACATTTTTCCCTTCTTTCTCTCTCTCATACACACTCTCTCTTTTAAAAAAAAATCCTGGGTAGAAATTGTACATCAATTTAAAATGTAATTATTCCACTATTATCTGTCAGAAATCATAGGGAAAATAAAAATAAAATCTCTCTTTCCCCTTCATTATTTAAAAGTGAACTTGGGAACAACCTGCCCCAGTAGCTATTATTCATGCTGCTTCTATGTGTTAAGGAAGTTCTTTCTTGAATGACTTCACTGTGAGGTCAGGAACAAGCTGCTTGTTCTTAGCATGCCTTTGACTGCACAACCTCTGCATATCAACTGGAGCCACCTGCCTTGGCAAAGAGGCTGAATGACAATTTGGGAGGTCCCTGGACTGATTCATGTCTCTCCCATAAACAGAAAAGTGGCCTTAAGCAAGCTGTTTCCTCTCTCAAACTAGGCCTCACATCATGTACTATTCATCCACTGAAACAATCAGTCCTGCTGCCACTCTAACTTTTTTTTTCTCCCCCAAAAATGTTTTCCCCAGTGTAGATTTTATCTTATAAACAGGATTGGGAAACTGGATCTGTCTAAAGGCCTAAATTCATCCTCCCACTCTCTCTGTAGGCTGGATGATTTAGGATGCTAGCCTTTCCATGCATCCTGCACCAAAAGTGGGGTGGAGAAGGAGACTTGCATCCAGCTATCCCTTAGCCACCTTTTCTCGATTAAAATAAAGAATCTCAAACTTCACTGGCAACACAAGCTGGCACTGGAGCCCTTTTGGAGCCAGTCTAATTTTTGAGCCATTCCAGTCTCCATGACAAAACAAGCTGACACTGGAGCCATTGGAGCCACTGCATGCGGAAAAGGGTGGCAAACACTTGGCCTCATAAGCTTTGGTTATCTGATGCAGCTTTAGTAAAAATAGCAGAACATAATCTGGAATGACCAGGGCTGATGTTTTTCTCCCCTGCTCCCAAGCACTGGCCCTCATCTAAACACTGGCCATTCATAATGCATTCTTCATATTTATTTCCTAATTAATATTGAAAGGCTAATTTATGTAATCCAATTCCCAAGTTCATAGAAACCATGGGCTCCTTGTAACCATTGGCTGTTGAGTAAGCTCCAGTGGCTGAGTTCACATAAAACAGTGAGCCATATGCCATGCTCCTGCTAATCCCTCCACCTCACCCTACCACTTCATTAGCAAACTCATTTTTAGCAAATTAATGTACAAGTCAAAAGCTAACAGTTCTGCTCCAATGTAAAGAGTTGCAGATGATGTTACCCAATCAGTACTTTAGTGCTAATAGCAAGGGTAATTTTGTACAGTATTGTTTCTCCCCTAATAAATCTCTCTTGTTCTGTCCTGGCATTGTGCATTAAAATTGTGATCTATTGCACAAAGATAAGGTGTGTTGCACAGCCTGAGGGGTGGAGGATGAGCAGAGAAAGCCCAAAGCCAGTTCAGAAAACACATTCCCTCCCATTTTCTAGGAACCTCAAAGATCATTTGGGGTCTCTGAGAATCAAGAGACAAAGCCATGCATCCCTCCTGTTTTTGTTAGTTGTTTTGAGTCCCAGTTCCCTCCCTAGTCCTCTCCCCATACTGGATGTACGGTTCCAAAGAGCAGAGAGAATATTTGATTGCAGTAATTAGCTAATCAGCAACAGGCATAATTTCCCCCTGATTAATGCTTTGAATAATGATTACAGTCCTAACTGTAGGCAGTCCTCTTATCAGAGTCACTTGGAAAGCATCTTTGAACAGATAGATCTGTACCTTCACAGATGGGAAGTGGGAGAGGTCAGTCACTCTGCCCTTTGGGAAACTGTTCCTGCGTTTACTTTAGGGAAGGACAGTGGAGACCTACAGATGGGAGTTTCAGCCTCTTTCTGTCGCCCCACTGCAATAGATGCTGTAATGCAGGAAGGAGGAAAAGGGAGGGAGGCTAAAAAGTAGGGCATAGATGCTTTTCTGAGATTCCTTGCTTAGAAGTAACAGCAAAGGGAAAAGACAACATTTACCTATGAAGCTAAGTCTTGCAATCACCCTCCCCAACATTCCTCTAATTGTTCTGCTAAGGGCATTGTGGTTTCATTTCATGACCACTAACCCTAACCTTTTCAATAGTGACCATATTATATGGGCCAAAAATATGATAAAGCATAAAAACAAAACTCTAGGAGAGTGGGATTTTCAAGAGAATCACTCAACCCACTTTGGCTGCAACCTAAAGTGATTTAGGAAGTTCCTGGATGCTGAAACAGGGATAAGCAGATCTGCATTTATGGATTAGGCTTATCAGATCTGAATTTCAAAAATATGAATGACCACTCGATGGCTGCAGTAAGATAATTATCTTTTTGTTGTCCTTGGTTGTCCATATTTCTTCAGTTCAAACCTGGTAACCCTAGTACCACTGATAAGAACTCTGAATGGTTTCAATAAGTTTTTTGTACATTTTTTTCACACATAAAACAGTTTAAAGCTCTGCCTCTATTTTAAAAATTACATATAATAATTCCTATCTGTTTCTGCACATTTAAAAATAACTAGTGGAGACTTCCAGTTTTGCATCATGATGAGACGGATGCAGGAAGGCAGGGCTCTGCCTTCCATGCCCGATTTTGCCCTGCTGGGGGCCCTAAAAAGGACCTAAAGTCACCCAGAAGAAGTGATGAAGAAGGAGGGGTGTCTCGTCGATCACAGAGAGATGGTGGTCTTTCTGTTCAATCCAAGAAAAATCCTCCAAACCGGCAAGGGAAAGACTGGCTACATTCCTATGGCCAGCTATTAGCTACTGACAACCAAAGAAGAAAGCACCAATTAACACATGGTAAACAGCCTATTTAGAACTGGGTGAGAATATTGATCCTTTCTTTACTATTTTACAATTGAATTTCCTAGCAAAGGCTCCCAAGAAGCTAAAAACCTCCGAATGTGAACGTTTTAATTTTTAGGGGACAGAAATACACAATATTGAAGTAGAAGTAAGATAAAGTTACAGTTTTGAAATTTGAGAACTAAGATAATTGTTAAGATTTTCTCTTTGGAAAAAAAACACTGAAGTGAAATATAGGAAATCAATTCTGTGTCTTAAGAATGGAAAATGGATTTTGAATGAAATCTAGTGGTGGATTTGAGTACAGCACTGTAACTAGCTTCCTGGCTGCTTGTTGACTCCTAGCTTAAGGGAGAACAGCTGGCAATAAAGGAAAATATTTTGGCATACTTATCACCCTGACCTTTTGGGACTATAAACACATACTGAGTTTGGACTTTTAATCTCAAGAGGTAGTGGGAGAGAAAGAAAAAATTGACCTTTGAGTACATCTGGCGAGGAGAGACTTTTGAGCTGTTTTTAAGGAGGTTGAACACTTTGAACACTTTGTGGATTATAACCTTGCCTCACTGACAATTTTTGTATGCCTGAGACAAAGGATCACTATAAAATATTGCTTTTGGGACTTAACCTGCATTCTGCAATCTATTGGATTATAAAGGCTACATATAAAGATCAAAAAACTAGAGGAAACTTTGTTCTACTCTTACTGAGAATGATGATATTAGAGGATCTCCAGGAATGATGCCTCAAGAAAAAACAAATACCTTTCAGAATGAAATATACTCTATGCTACAACTAATTAACCAAACAATTGTTGCATACAAAGAGGGCATAAAGAGAAACCATAATGAGACTAAAAATAATTTAGATAATATAAATGAGCAAATCTCTAAATTAAATTGACAAGTAGAAAGTTCTCAGACAATGACTACAAAGTATGAACAAATAAACCAGAGATCAGAAGATGAAGTAGAGGAAATAGACCAGTGATGGTGAAACTTTTAGAGATCGAGTGCCCAAACTGCAACCCAAACCCCACTTATTCATTGTTGGGTGCTGGGTGGGTGTGGCCCAGTGGGTGGGCATGACTACTGGGTGGACATGGCTGCAGTGTTCATGGCAGACTGAGTGGGTGTTGCCAGAGTGGGCATGGCCACCTCGATGTTGCTCGTGGGGAGGGACGCCTGTGGGGACTGGACAGGGTTGTGGGAGATCCAAGGGCTCTATGGTAGGTGGTATGGTAGGCAGGAGGCTCGTCTTGTGGGGTGAGGTGAGACCAGATGGGGGGAGGGCAGGGGTGCCATTGCCGCAGGGCAAGGCAAGGCAAGACAGGGACCGGTGCGGCTGCTGCCTGACACCACAGCGAGCGTGAGCGTATGGGGGCCAACTGTGTCCATCAGCAGCCACAGCCTGCCAGCCCCTTGACCGGTGCACTCTGAGGCTCTGCAGCCCACTGCAAATACTGGGCCAGCCCTCCAGCAGCAGGCAGAGTAGGGGAGGGGGGATCCAGTATACTGGTTCCTTACCTCCACCTGGCTTGTTCCACAGTGGCATTGGGCGCAATATGCGAGGTGGCAAACGGCCAGTTTCGGCATGATGAGGCTGTTTGCTGCTGGCTGCAGCCATTTGCCACCTTGCGCATTGCACCCAATGCTGCTGCCATGAGGCCACGGAACAAGCCGGGCCGAGGTAAGGAACTGTATATTGGTTTCTTACCACCACCCGGCTTGTTCTACGGCCTCATGGCAGCGGCAGTGGGCAGGAGGGGGCAAACAGCCAGTTTTAGTGTGGCGTAGCTGTTTGGTGCCTTGGTATTACGCCCAATGCTGCTGCAATGTGGCTTGGCTGAAAACAGCCATGGAATAAGTAGGGCAGGTTCCCCCCTCACCTGCCCATTCAGTTACAGATTTGGTGGCTCTGTAGGCAGAGCTGTGAAGTTCTCTTCTCTCACAGCTCTCAAAGCAGCAGATGGATCACTGGAGCGTCAGGGAGGGAGGGTGCTGAAGTGGTGGTTGGGTCATTGGCAAGAGCAACATGGTTGAGTGGAAAGTGGCCTCAGAACAAGTGGGGCAGGAAAGGAAAGAAATCCTCGCTCCCTCCAATAATTGCCTTTCTTTCATTATCTAGCTCCCAGCCCCATGCCATTTCTCCTTCGTGATCAGCCGCTGCTTGCAAGGACAAAGGAAGTTTTTTTTTGGGGGGGGGGAGGTCAATCAATCAATTCCAACTTCTCGTAAAAGATCGTGAAGTTGGAATTGATTGATTGACCTTTTTCCCCAAAAAAACCTTCCTTTGTTTCCTTGCATGCTTCAGCACTTTCCCTCCCTGAGCCTCTAGTACTCCACCTGCTGCTTTGGTCAGCCTACCAGCTCCCACCTCAATGCCCTGCCCACTGCTGCCTAGCACGGCCACTCTGGGGTTGCAGAGGCTGGCCTGGCATGGGAAGGGCACACACTCCATCCTCCTGCCACCCTGCAGGGTAAGGTTGCTGGGCCCACCCTCACCCAGATGTTGAGGGCATCTGGGTGGGGGCAGGCCCAGCAACCTTACCCTGTGTGGCTTCGGCAGGAGCCTGGCAGGGGGAGGGAAGCAACTGGTCTACCTCCATGATAGCGCCGCTATGTTGCTTCTCTACCCCATGCACAGGCCCCGCTCTACCCCTCACATGGAGACCCCTGCTCCCCCCACTCCCCCCACCCCCCATGCAGCACTTTCTTTCCAGCTCCAATGTGTCACTTCCTCTGCTGCTATGTGGGACTAAAAATAAAGTTCAATCAATCAATTCCAACTTTGCAAGATCTTTTTTTTTTCCACAAGAAGTTGAAATTGATTGATTGGTTGAATTTTTTTGTTGCACATGGTGGCGGAGGCCCAAAGCGAAAAGGTTTTATAAAACCCAGCTTAAAAAGCTCTTGCCCCGAGGGTTGATTTTGATGCAGGTTGTATATGGACAGAACTTAATACTTTGGACTGGGGCCATGGCGTGCATGCCCACAGAGAGGGCTCTGTGTGCCATAGGGTCGCCACCATGGAAATAGAGCTAGAGGTGGAAGAGATGAAAGATGGGAAATATAAACTACCATACACAAATAAAATACTGCAAGACTTACCCATAACAATGAAAACTCAAAAGAGCCTTTACCCTTTAAGTCTGCAAGATGCACCTGATGACAAGGAAGAAGATTTTGGGGAATGGAACATAGGGCTGTCAGGGGAAATGTTACAATTTGGGAGACAAAAGATGAGGGGAGAAATTGAGGGAGAAAGAAGGTGGGAGTTGCTTAAGGAATATAAATTGATGGAATTCCCCCCCCCCAAAAAAAATTAGTCTACCTAAATTGTCTTCCTCATGTCAAGCAACTTTCATAAAAATAGAAAGAAAATTCCTGGACGATTTAATTGCCTTGACTTGGAAAGCTACTTGGCAAAGAAAGAAAGCGAGATTTAGATTTAAAAAATAGAATATTTGACCAATTAGAGGGAGCATCATATGTTTAAATACTTGTTTGAATATAATTAAAAGAACGGATGACCCTTAGATATAATTAGACTTTTATAATGAAAGATATGATTTAGAAATAAAATAGCATTTTTCTTCTTCTTTTGATATGGGAAATATGAAAATAAGAGGAGGATTGGTATTAATAAAATTTTTAGCTATATAAATGTAATTAATATTGAGAAAATCATAACTGATAAAGATACTTTAAATATTGATGGGAAATCAAACTCTAACAAAAGCACGAAAAACAGGATATTGATTTATGAACTGATATTATTTTTATTTGTATAATATTAGTAAAATATGATGAAGATGTTTATATTTAACTTTGTATACATCAATAGTACCAAGAATTTTGATTGTGTAATGAGGGGAAAATGGAAAAAATATGGGGAAGATTTATATTAAAGAAGTTAATGTTAAATATGTGAACCCAGACAACATGTTGTTTACTAAGTGCTAAAGATTATAATTTTAAAAAATTAATAAAACTTTTAATAAAAAAATAACTAGTGGAATTTGTTTTAATTTCACAGAATGATCTCCCCATTTATTTCTCAATTCCCACCAGTTCCAGCTCCTAAAGTCAACCAATCCCCTTCAGTTAATGCTCTGTTTCTTCACTCATCATTACCTCCCTAGGTTAGTGTAACTTCAAAATAAAATGAAGATGAGTGTGATATTGTTTCATGGTTGGCTTTTAAATATAGGTTGGCAAGTAAGGAGGAGTGCCAGGGACAGGATGATTTATGATCAGTACCCTGATGGGGGTTTTGCATGGTTTTACAGCTAGTCATGCTATTTTCCTTGATATGGGTGTTTGCTAACTTTGCCATTATTTGTTATTTTTCTTTTAGTGTCTCATGGTAATCTTAATTATTTATACTCTCTAAACTGCCCAAAGTTGTGTTTGTGATTGAGGCAGCCATTAAATTTGATTAAATACATAAAGACAGAAGAAAACAGAGTTAGGATCAAACCCCAGGAGCTTTAGCTTTTCTTTCTTTTGCTCTCCATTATACTGTAAGAATGACCAGGAATGGATTTTGTGTGCAAGGGATGAGATCTAGCCAGGGATGATACTCAGAACAGATTCCTGGCATTATTCCTCATTTAATTACTTCTAAAGGAATATTCTTTGTATTAGGGCTTGCTTGATGAACTGTGAGGTCTTCATAAAATCATTGTCATTAGCTGAAATAGCAAGCCTAAAGTTTGCTATTCAGTCTGAATTGAAACAAAAACCATGGATTTTTATTAATGAAATTTACTTTAAAAACTATTTAAAGTAAAAGCATTTATCATGTGAAAATCAAAGAAAATAAATTATAGCACTAGTACCAGCTGCAGGTTAAATGCATTTTTTAATCCTCCAATGTATTTCAAAGGTCATTCTGTTCCAAGTGAATTGGCCTAATTTGGATCCACTTTAATAATCATGTGAACAATTAGAATGAATTGAAGTATTATGTCAACAGCATTTGAATATTCCCACTTTTGGTGACTGCATTTAATCTATCCGTGATGAATTTTTTTTTTTTTTTTAAATAAGCCAGTTAAAGTCAAATCTACACAAGAAGAAGCAAAGAAATGTCTTGGGATTTGAAAACAAGTAGAACATCCCATATGTGTTGATTTTACTTGCTTCTGGTCATTCGGATGGCTCGGCTTCTTCCAGCAGGGATCTAAAAAAATGGATGAACCAAGGATCTGATCGGTAAACTTTCATCAAATGTTGACTTATCCTAAAAGAGAAATCGTCCATCTCTGCACAGGAGAGATATGTAACCTTTCAGCACAATGACATACAGCAAACCATGGGTATATAATTATCCACTGTTTATTCTCGTATTATAAGATGTGAGTTTTAAAAGATGCAAAAAAGCCAATTTGGTGTAGTGGTTAAAGCATCATTAGAAACTGGGAGAACATGGAAATTTAGTCCTGCCTTAGAGACAAAGCCAGCTGGGTGATCTTGGGCCAGTCACTCTCTTTCAGCTCTAGGAAAGAAGCAATGGTGAGTCACTTCTGAAATCTTGTCAAGAATATTGCAGGGGTTTGTCCAGGCAATTGTCAAAGATTGACTCTAGCACTAAAAAGGTATATCTTTTCCAAGTATACACAGCCCTAATGGGAAAACTCCCATAATCTTTCTTGTAGTGTTAACATGTCTAAAATTGGTAGCCTAGAGTGAGTGTATAAAGAGATCTGGCATGGGAACAGAGCAAGAATAAAGAAGGATTTTGCTCAATTAAGATCTTGATAAGTATGCTATCATGCTTTTGAATTAAATGACAGCATGTCAGGGATTTAAATTTAATACAGCAAAATATTTTCTGTAAATCTTTACCGGAATAATTGTATGAACAAAATAACAAATTCTTACTGTTATTTGAAATAAGGATTACTAAATTTTATTGTGCTTTTAAATCTGAACAGATTAACATATCATATTAGATGAAGTGGCCAAGATACTGCCTTTCGATGGAGAAGTATCTATATTCTTAAAGCAGTTTCTTTAAAAGCTGTGGGATATTTGCTCAATCAAATAACTCAACCACACCGGTTCCATCTTCTAATAGTTGTGGCAGCAAATCGAGAGGGAAGCTCATGGGCTTCAGCATTCAAAGATTTTTATCTTTTTAAAATACTTTTAAAATAATTGTGCCTTGACGTACCACATGTAGTCCTTGTCTTATGACTTCAATTCACCCCAGAATTTGGGTTACAAGTCATTTGGGGTCATTAAGCAAGCCACCCTCGCAACTGCTTCACTCATGACTGCAATGTAGCTCTCCCAGTTGTGGTTGTTAAACATGTGAAAATCTCCCACAGGCTAGGAGGTCTTGTATGGCTAGGCCCACCAACATGTGAAAATCTGGTTACTACCGGAATTATCCCGGCAGGTATGAATTTAAGGCATTGTCGCTCTAAAACCTCTTTCCCCTCCTCTTTTTTTTTTTAAAAAAAAAACAAACAAAACAAAATTGTACACTACAGTGCTACCAGATGAATCCTTTCTATATGTTAATTGAATTTCATACTGATAACTTCTAACTTGAACTAGCATAGAAATCTGAATTAGAAATAATTTTTATATTACAAAACATAAACAATTCAGTAAAATGTGGGATATTAAAGTATATTTCATCAGAATTAGGATGGTGAAAAGAAAATAAAAAGTAAAAATTAATTTATTGCATCAATTTACATAGTAAAATTAGAGCATCTTCAATTTTGCAAATATGAAAGCAAATAATTCAACTGCACTAGTTCTATCTTCTAATAGTTATGGCATTGCTACAGAAAATCAGGTGAGGTGCATATGAAGCTAGTTATTCCCTCAGTTTTAATGAAACAAGATTTGTCTATTTTTGTTTTGTATACTACAGAGTTAGAAGAGTAATAGAATAGTGAACAGATGTAACAAAAAATGATATACAAGCTGTACTTCCCCTTTGCATACCCAGAAAAGCTGAGCTCATGAAGACCACAATAAGACAAAGTTTGTAATATATTGGCAATTTTCATTAGTAGTCACATGCTTTTCCAAATATATCTTGTCATTAAAAAATATTTCTGCATTACCGATTTCCTATTGCAATACAGTCAATTAAAGAGAAAAGGCTACTGGTGTTAGCAGTGGGTTTTATCAATATACTTGCCCTTTAGCCTGTTAAAACACACATGTGTTTGCACAAAGAATTTTAGATCTACATTTTCTAGATTTTTTTTGTTCTGCCAACATTTTTAAATACAAACAATATTGTTTATATTTCCTTGTGTTCTTAAAAATACCCAGATTTGCAGGTTTCTGAATTTTAACGCAGTTCTAGATTTTAAAAGATAAGCAAAGAAATGTATATGTTCAAAGAAAATGATATAACTTGGTGCTAATTTTAAGAGAAACCTAAGTTTCAGTGTTGTTTTTGTATAACCTTTTAGGAATGGCTAGAATTCTGGTGAGCATATTGCAAATCAAAGATATTCTTGAAGAAGTGGATATGACATTAAGGCCGAAATTTGGCAGCTGAGTGCCAGACTTGGGCCAACAAAATCTCTCTAATGAAAAAAGAGTTCATGAGATTGTCCACACGTATTCCAGACACAGGCTCCTCATGAGTACAGTAGGAACTGATCTACTTGTGATCTACTTGTGAGTTGAATGGCTGAGAACAGGGAATTCCACCAAATTCACCAAAGATCATAGGTGTAAAGTAGCATCTAAGGACATAAGATTTAGTGATTCTCAACTCTTATTAATCACTTTGGAATTAACCTTTATTGCTTTTTAAATATTGAGAACCTTTGGAATGACATGGATGAGTTTCCTTTAATTCCTTATGAAAATAATTTTAAATATTAGTTTAAGGATTGAAAAGGAACGGCTGGAATTAAGAGCAAAAAAAGTGGTCAGTGTGTTAATTTCAGAAAGTTTTAAATGGACTAAGGATACAGATGGGTTTAATAACATTCTGAAATTAAATATAAGAAACCCAGCTTCCAAGTGAGGTGTCATGGCAGTTAGACCTCTTTGGGAGACAGCACAATGTATCATTGCAAACCAGGAGAGGGCTCTGGCTGAGAAAAAACATTCTCTGCTGGAATGAGAAATTGGGAGATTATCCTTTAGTGCTCTAGAAGAGCTGCTCCTTGCAAAATAACTGCAGGAATTTAGTTTCTTGTGCTTGATTGTGAGTCCAGGAGCTTGGGAATCTAGGATTTACAATGTGCCCTAAAATGTTGCATTTTCTGATTGGCAAAAGCTTTACCTTCTTAATCACTTTATAATTTAATTGCTTTACAACTGAGAGATATTCCAAATAGCAGTGAAGATTAAACAATCTTGGTGTTCTATTTTTTTATTTGAGAAGAAGGGAAAAACTCCAATTTTAAAGAATTTTTATCTAAAGGCAAAAAGATTGACAAGATTGTGATATTAGAAAGTTTTAAATGGAAAAGGAGAGCAGTGATTTATATATATGTTTTTGTGTGTGTGTCTTTGTGTGTGTATGGGAATATATTTCTTTGAGGAAAGTGTCTTTGAAAGTAATAAACTTAATTAGACTAACAGAATGGGTCTTGGTGGGAAGGCTCACTGTTTATATATATAACAACAGTAATAATTGGTGGATTTTGCACAACAAGAAGATAAATGCAATATTAGTTGGACTGTTTGGCTGTGACAATGGATTGCTAATTGAAAGCAAAAGACTGAAGACAGAGAAAAGTAAACAAAACAAAAAAAGAAGCCCATCTTTTATTCTTACCATAGTAACTGGCATATTTTCACTTTCTCACCATGGCAACCATAAGAAAATCTGCCAAACTGGGAGAAGGATACATGGGTTCACCAGAACAACTCACTGATAAGGGTATTCCATTAGATTTGTTGCTAAAATTGTGTGAAGAATTTGGTAAAAAGATGACTACAACTGATAAAAAATATTAACAGTAGAAGAATTTGCAGGGTTGAAAAAAGATCTGAAAGAAGATGTTAAGAAAATTGAAGAATCTGGTTCCGGGTTGTGGCGCTCCTAGTCATACGAAGAGACTCGTCTCCTCGTCGGCTAGCCTCCCTCTGCTGGTAGACCCTTATGTGGGTCTAAAGTCACCCTGGAGGGTGCAACTTCCGCCAAAGAGGCTTCGCTCAGCTGTGGAGGAGCAGCGGCTCCTCCAGCTGTCCGGGCCAACTCTGAGGGCCGACGGAGAAGAAGATCGGCCAGTAAAATGGCCGATCACCTAGCCGCTGGAAACCGCAAGTCAAAGAACACCTAAGCTTGAAAATCCACCGTGGTGAATCCGGGTGAGATTTTTTTTTCTTTCTCTCTTTATGCCTTTTTGCTTTTTTTTTTTTTTTTTGCCTGTAAGAGCCCTGGCTTGGAAAGGCAGCTTCTACATACTTGGGAAGAAAGGCGAACAAAAGGATAGAACAAAGCTTTAAAGAATACGGCTTTTTAAATATATATTTTGGGATACTGGAAAAAGTTTTTTCCTAAGAATTCTACTATCAGTCTATGCTGCTGTGTCTTTTTTTGAGTATTTCTTCCTCCACCTTTTCCTGAAAAAAATAGAAAAAAGGGAAAAGAAAAAAATGAATGACTTTTGAAATGATTTTTTAGCTCATTGAGGACATCTACTGGTTAAAAGCTAATATTGTAATTCTTGTCTATTTGGAGATGGTTTTGGCCTTCAAACTGTTCTTTAAGAGAAAGATAATTTGATCCAGCTGAACAATTTTTAAAATGGAATTGCACTCACATTTCAATTGTAAACTTATTCTGGAAAAGAACTACGAGGCTAAAGAAGAAATATGTGCTACAATGAAAGAGCTTACTACATAATTAAAAGCCAGAATCTCTCCTTCAAACTTCACAATTGACTTTCAGACTACACCTGATTCTTCTATAAAACATATTACACAAGAAGAGGACTTAACTGAGAATAAAGAGAAATTGATTTTGTCTTATAAGCAATTCACTTATGGTGCTGAGGACCAGAAGAAACAAAGTCTGAGACTTGAAATGTTAAAGCAATGAAACTTTATGATTAAGAGAATCAGAGGGCCAATGCAGAGGCCAAGACGGTTCTCACTGACCCAAATGATACTACAAGCAATAAAGAGAGACTTATCAGCTGGAAGGAAAGCTTTGTTATGGAAACCTACTTGGCATAAGAGGAAACCCAAAATAAGACTGAAAAAAGTGAAACTTAAAGTTTTATGTAATGGACTAAAGGCAACCCAGAACTATGGACTGATTTAAGGACTAAGATTATGAGTTAGATGTAAGAGAAACGGGTGATTAATGGAAGATATAAAAAGTTTATCTATATGAAAATCACTATTTTTAACAAGATGATTTATTTGTTTGATGTTCAATGAATTGAAATAATTTAAAGTTTGATGCTATCTTGTCAGCTTAAAGAGATTGATTGATGGATTAGATAGGTCTAGGATAGATCAATATTTTAGCTTAAAAAGGAGATATTTTTAGGTAATGGATTAAAGGTAATCCAGAATTATGAGTTCGTTTTAGGATTAAGACTATGAGTTAGAAGTAAGAGAAAAAGGGGTGATTAATTAATGGAATATATATTAAATTGAATAAGAGTGTGTTTTTTTTCTTTTTTAGGATGATAGGGTTACTTGTAAGAAAATTATTATGTAATGTTGAGTTAATCTAGTAAGATGATCTGTTTGTTTGATAACACGGATGTTATTAGTTATGACAATTAATTGGATGTAATTTGAATTCTGTTTAATGGATCGAAATGACTTAAGGTCTGATTTTCTTCTGTCAGCTTAAAGAGATTGATTAATTGATGGACTAGATACGTATAGGATAGATTAATATTTTATTTTAACTGTTAAATATTAGTGGAAGAAGAATTAAATAAGATTTATGATAAAATCAAGGAACTAGAATATATTTGGAAGTGATACCCGAATTGTTAATGTTTGTACTTAAAGTTAATTTGATTATGGTAGTTTAAATTTCTAAAGCTTTAAAAACAGGTATAGGTTGAATAAATTTAAGCTAGAATTGGACTATTTTAAATAAATTATGTTACCTAAGGGAAAAAGAGAGGGAATATTAGATGCGTTGATTGAATTATATATATATGTTTTGTCTTTTGATGTTCGTCTACCCTAACAACACGGTGTGTCTTGAACACTTTGTTTTAAAAACTAAAAAACCAATAAAATTTCTTTTAAAAAAAGAAAAAAAAAGAAAATTGAAGAATCTGTAGGGTAAGTGGCTGCAGGTGTAAAACCAATTATTAACAAAGTGTTAGTTTGAAAGGTAGGACAGAAGTTATAAATAGAGAGATGGAGAAGGACTTGGACAATCTGACATTACTGTAACCTAGTGAAAAAGAATTTTATTTAAGATTTAAAGTAACTCCAGAAAATAAATGCATAATACATTAGGGAAAAGATAGTTAAGTCTCTGGATTTCTGGACTGGGAAGAAACTAATATTAACAGAGAGATTGATAAATCTATAGGATAAATATATGTTTTATAAAATTAAGAAATGTTCCAAGGAGTGTCCTTGTATACTTTATTGGGAAGAAGACAAGAGTTCTACCAGTTCAACTACATCCAGAATCTGTACTGACTGATGACTATACAGATATTTTGTGGTGGAAGTTAATCTACAGGGAACTTGGATATTATTTTATACAACACAATAATGAATTTATTAAAGAAAAAGTAAGAGAAAATACAAATGATTTTGGATATTAAAAAAAAGAAAGAAAGAAAGAAAAAAGAGACTTCTGGTGGATCTGCGCGGGCGATGGCAGCTACTTTGTAGCCGTCCTCCTGGGTAAGTGTAATGAATCGCTATGAACAGCGGACATCAGCTGTTCAGCGGTTCAAAATCCCCCTCCCGGGCAAAGGGGGGGGGAAGAGGGTTGTCTGAATAGTGGTAGAGCCACTTACGCACCCCCAATATTTTTTGGGGTGTGTGTGAAAGGAGTGCTCCCACGGAGTTCAGACTGTCTCCGCTTCCCAGCTGCTTTTGTCCCTAGGGACAAAACAAGCCGTTGCAACCACCTCCGTGTTTAAAGAGATCTGGTGAGTTTTTTTAGAAGCGGACAGAGTTGACTATAGGATTTAACTTTTGCTTTTTTTGACTTTATATGGATTTTGTTTAAAGATTTATTTTTACGTTTATATTCCCTCTTTTTATTTTTTACTTTTTGCTGAAAGGGAAAGTAAAATGGCGATCGGCAGACTTTCCGGCGTTTTTTCTATTTTTTTAAGCATTTTTGGTGTTTCTTTTTTTCCCTTTCCTTTTTTCTTTTTTGTTTTTTTTATGATAGGAATGGAGTGTTAGTATTATTATTTTTGTTTAATTTTTGTGTTTTATATTTTGTACTTTTTGGTACTTTTAAAAAATGGAATGGATTTTTTCTATTTAATTATTATTATTTTTTTCTTCTCCTCCTTTTTCTTTTTCTTTTTTGAACTCCTTTTTTTATTTTATCATAATGATCCCCTCTTGAAGGATTTTTTTTTTTGAATTTATGGAGCTAATTTCTTATTTTTCTTGCTTAATTCTTGCAATTTTTAAGAAGGAGTAAAGTTTTTTTTTAAGATGGCTCCAAAGCGCCCAGTAATCTCTACAGCTTCCAAGGTGACTTCTTCTTCGGTGTTATCATCAGGGCAACAATCTAAATTAATAGTTTCACCTTCTTCCTTGCCACAGTTAACAATGGTGAAGGACTTGCAAGATATGATGGGAGATGTTATACTTCAAATTAGGGGAGAAATGAAAGAGATTTTAGAGGAAAATAATAAGACTTTGAAGCAAGAGTTAGTTTTGACTTTAAAAGGAGTTGCCTCTGTTCTTGAAAAGTTGAATTCTCGCGTAGAAGAGGTAGTAGAAAAATTGGAATTGATGGAGGAAAAATTTGAAAGTATGGAAAAAGAGATGAAAAACTTTCAAGATGAGATTCTTATGCTTCAATATAAACAAATGGAATATGCCTTAAGAATCAGAGGTTTACATGAGTCTGTGCAAGGAGATTTGAGAGAGATGGTGGCAAAGGACTTTGCTGTGATTCTGAATAGAGAAGAAGAGGAAATACTTAGTGGAATTGATCAGACATTTAGAGTTAACTCTGTGGTGGCAGAGCAAAAGAATTTGCCAAGAGATGTGGTAATTTACTTTGGGAAAAGATCCCTGCGCAATGAAATTATACAAGCCTTTTATAAGAAGAGGTTTCAAATTACTTCACAAGATGTTATAATTTTAAAGGAGATCCCACCAAAAATGTTAAGAAGAAGAAAGGAGTTTGCTTTTTTAGCAGACGAACTTAAAAAGAGACAAATTTTGTTTAGATGGGATGTTCCGACTGGAATGGTGGTGAGCTACCTGGGGATACGTTATAGTCTTAATACTGTTTCTAAAGCAAAAGATGTTTATACTTCGGTCCTGGGGGTATGCTCATCGTCACCTACCATGCTTAAAGCTTTGGAAGAAAAAAAGGCAGAATTGCAGTTTGAGGGGCCCCAACAAGTAGAGATGGAGGAGCAGAAGACAACCTGTGCAACATATAATTGTAAAGAAAAGGATCAACAGAAGAAGTTTAAGGAAGTTCCACAAGTATTGGTTTCTGAATCTGAGGGAGAAGTAGGATTTATAAATTCTTTGGAGCAACCTTTAATGCCAGAACTGCAGTCTGAAGAGTCTATATTAATTAAAAATGGGAGGCCTCAACAAGTAGAGATGGACGAGCAGAAGATAACCTATGCAATATATAACTGTAAAGAAAAGGATCAACAGAAGAAGCTCAAGGAAGTTCCACAAGAGATGAAAGACCAGAAGACAACTTGTCCAACATATAAACGTAAAGAAAAGGAGGTTGAGGAAGCTTCACAGGTATTGGTTCCTGAGACTTGTGTAACGTATAAATGTAAAGAAAAAGTAACATATAAACGTAAAGAGAAAGACCAACAGAAGAAGGAGGTTGAAGCTTCACAGGTATTGGTTCCTGAGTTTGTGGGAGAACCAGGATTTACAAATTTTTTGGAGCGATCTTCAAGGGCAGATTTTAACGCATTTCTTTCGATGCTTATGGGCAAGAGAGACTGATAAGGATTGTGTTTATAGTTGACGTAACCGGTTATTGGACAGAAGATTATGGAGACTGAATGAAAATTTTAGATAAGAAGTTTAAGTTTAAGTAATAGGTTTGGAGTATATTATAATGTCTTCAATGTTTGGGTTTTTTAAAATTATTATTATTATTATTTTTAAGATGCAATTTGTTATTGGTAAAGATGTATATTACAATGTGTTTAAGATAGTATTTGTTATTGGTAAAGATTTAAATGTGTATAAGGGGATCTTAATGTTTTAAGTTTTAAGTTTTAAGTAATGTTCAAATTTGTGTCTTGGAGGGAGTATATAAAGAATGATGGAATATAAGTATGATATGAAAAGGTTTAGAGTATATTATAACGTGTTTAATGATTGGATTTTTAAAATTATTATTGTTATTATTATTATTTTTAAGAGAAGATAATTTGTTTAAAGTTTAAGTTTAAGTATTTAGCTTAAGTATTCAAAGAGTGTTTTGTTTCAATGGTATAATGAAGGTTTATATGTTTATTTTTTTGTTTTATGATAAAGAAAGAGGGAGAGATTAGATTTATATTGTACGTATAGATGTTCAAAGAAAGTAATGTTTAAATTTGTGTCTTGGAGGGAGTTTATATAGAATGATGAATAATATTATAAGTATGATGTTAGAAAATGTTTAGAGTATATTATAATGTGTTTAAGGACTGTAATTATTATTTTTTTAGAGAAGATAACCTATTTAATTTAAGGTATTTTGATTTGTTTAGGATTTATATGTGTTTTAAGTTTTTCTTTTCTTTTTTTTGAAAAATTTTAACTAAGCCTTTACTCAACTCTGGGAAGGTTGGGGGAGGGTTTGGGAGGTTTGGGGAGGGGGGGAGGGTATGGGAGGGTGGGGGGGGGTTCCGGAGAGGGGATTTGTTTTGTAAAATTTAAAAAATTTTCAATAAAAAAAAGAAAGAAGAAATCTCCAGGGATAACTATAATTCAACAATTTTAGCTTTTACAGAGGCAATTATCTACATTAATAGTGAGAGAGATGAAAATAATGATGAATTATGCAAAACAAAGAAAATTTTAACTTGCAAATAAACCGAGAAAGATGGACAGAATATAAATTGGAAAAATAAAAAGTAAAGAAAATGATATTAAAGTTACAAAAAAGGAGTATTGTTATAACATATAATGTAAACATGTGAAAAAGCATTTTATCAATATTATACTACTTTATATAAAAGCATTTTTTTCAGAAAAAGTGGATAAGGATTAAGCTTTTGTTTCAGACAATGCCTATTTTAACAATTGATGTACCACTTTAAAATGGCAAAAATATATAACTAATTTTTTTGGCAAGAGAAAACAGCATGTATTAAATATACAATATTATAAGATACAAAGGAAAGAGGAGAACTGTGTTTACTGGATTTAAAATTATATTTCATTGCTTGTTATATGGTCTGGATGAAAGAATGGATGTTGCTGAGAAAGAAGAGACTTTTACAGTTAGAAGATTGATTTGGATGGCATGATATTTATGTTATGATAAATTAATGTTAATGTGGACTTTAAAAATAATTTTATTAGACATGTCATATTGAGGCGATATAAACCCACATTGTACCTGAAAACACTTTTATGGATATCAAGAAGTATATTACAGAAGAGAAATGGCAGATAAAGATAAATGGTTGACATACTGGGATTTATTGGAAAATTATCTAAGAGAATTTAAAAACAAAGCAAGAAAGGGTGTAGTTGTCAATGATTCTTCAATTTACAGTCTTTTGAAAGATTTTAAATGGCTTAAAAATCTTTGGGTATAGAACAGGGGTCTCCAATCTTGGCAACTTTATGGCTTGTGGACTTCATCTCCCAGAATTCCTCAGTCAGCATGAGTTGAAGTCTACAAGTCTTAAAGTTGCCAAGGCTGGAGGTTTCTATTTTTCTTTAAATTTTTTCTTTTGTACTTTTTTCTTTTTCTTTTCTCATTTCTCTTTTCCTTTTTTCATTTGGAAGAACACAATTCATTGGATGAGACTGAAATGGATCCAATGTGGACTTAAAAATGTCAGGCTACAGGAAGGATATGGAAAAAGATAAAATATTGAATAGGTAATTAAAACTAGCTGATGACTAAAAAGGGCATACAAATAATAGGCCAGAAGAGTGTCTTGGATAATCTTTCTTATTGGAATTTAAAAAGGGATTTGTTAATATTCTTAGCAATTTTGTGAGAAGAGACAAAGAAGAAGAAAAAACACAAGTGTTTGGACACTATTTGAGTAGACTAAAGATTAAGACTGTTGGGAGTAAGGGGAAGGAATATAAAGTTGGTTTATTTGGCCAAGGGCAAAATAGATTCACTATGTATGGACAATTTTAATGGATTTTTTTTTCTGACTAGGACTAGATAATTTTGTTTTAAAGTTTGTTTATAGATAAGAATCTTATGGGAAACTATGATGGAATGGGTACCTGGTGAAGCAATAGGGGAGAGTTTTGGCAACATAGAGCTCTCCCAAACAGAGATGCAGATTAAGAGGCTGTGCAGCCCCTGATTGAATGGTGGAAGGGAAGGGAGTTTCAGGATAGCCACAGGATATTAGAAGATTGTTACTTTAGTTTGGCAAGATCCCATTTATTAGGTGTAAGCAAACAAATTTTGATTTGACTTTGCGATATCATCTCTGGGCTTGGACTGACAGAGAGTTCATTTGTTATATTTTAATTTAATCTGATTAAGGTTAAAAGAGTTATGTTGTTATCTTTGGTAACTTCTATTGGATTTTTTTTTCTCACTAGATTTGAATGATAAAGTTTGGATGATTTGCTTAATAATATAAATATGATATAAACTTAAAAGGAAGGAATTCACATGGGTTTATTAGATCAAGTTCATAACAGATGGGTTGTTGTTTCTGCTATCCTTAATGGATTTTTGTTGATTAGGATGGATGATGAGGCTTTAAAGATTTGTTTATAGAGAATGACGTGAGATATGGTATGCAAGAGATTGTTTGTTCTATTTTAAGAGATGGTGATAAGTTGTTAAAGTTGTTATACGTGTTTGGATGAAGGGGAAAGTTACTTCTTTTCTTTCTTTGTTTTTTCTTTTTTATATTTTGCATTAGTTTTATCTGAGCACTGATACACATACCTCATATGCTATACAGACTAATAAGAACAATCCACCATGTAGAAAACCCTCACAAATGAACATACATAGGCACAGAGAGAGACAGAGGTAGATGAAACAGATTTGTCCTTGTGGGAAAGCAATTAAAAAAAACCCCTTGCAATGTGTAAACATATAATAAGAACATTAACCTTTGGGTTCCCAGGAACATGACAAGTTCTGAAACAGCTCCCAGCTACTAATGAATCCTGACAGATCACTGGCACACTCTGGCACACCCTGGCTCCTGCAGCACCTGGAAGGTCATAAAGGCCTTTATCTAATCAGAGGTCAAAAACAATTCTTGAAATTCCAATGAAACCTGAGTCACATGTGCAGAATTTATTTCAGCAATTTTGTAGTTTTGCTCAAATTTACATCTTTTAAGTAGCTTTGCCACACATACATATTCTAGTGACCCTGTAAGCCAATATTACTCTGTTTTAAGTCATCATTTACCACTCCCACCCCCACAAAAGATATCCCCGGACTGCCTTTCGGTTGTGATCAGCATTCCAAACATACAAAACATTATCATTTTATTTATTGAGAAACTGATTTGCACCGCAGGGATCTCTTTAGTTTATCTAGTGCCATTGCTGTTACCTTTAATGAGGAAAAGGAGGGATTAAAAAAAAGAAGTGTTCCCACTGGTTGCCATGGCAACAAGCTGGGACAGTTTTAATGACACCAAAAATCCCATCTGTTTTCATTATTTGTGTGGCAAAAGCAAGCCCTTCTCCTCCATAGAAGGTAAGCCAACAAAACTCTGAACCTCAAATAGGCTCTAGATGATGGGAAGGTTTTAACCACTGTAGTCCTACAGAAATAGTTCTTTCTTTTCCATGCTGTTATCTTGGCTTATTTGATTAATTTAATCTGAGAGTTGAGGGTGAGCAAATAATCAGAAAGCAATAGCCATAGAAAACATCTAGCCACTGCTGCTTTTTCTTAGATACACGGTTTTGCTCTCGGGACTTTTATTGTTTATTTAGCATATGGCATACAATATCAGGGAAATCTACAAATGCTAGACACAATGCAGTCTTGACATCTAGATTGCTAGTTCATTCTGTTTGGCATTTGCACTCCTATCCTTGCTGAATGGCAGCTAGCTTTACACCTCTAACTAACCG
Organism: Crotalus tigris; assembly: GCF_016545835.1. Taxonomy (NCBI): domain Eukaryota; kingdom Metazoa; phylum Chordata; class Lepidosauria; order Squamata; family Viperidae; genus Crotalus; species Crotalus tigris. The sequence continues at coordinate 1,589,821 of NW_024096794.1, forward strand.
CACTCAGGTTGCTGGTTCTTCCGGGCTCCTCTGCCGATCTCATCTCAGCTTGCCTTGTGTCATGTTGCCTCAGGAACAAGCAACGGGAATACACTCCATCTCTCAGAGCCAGGCTTGAACCACTGGAGTCCAGACCATTGCTGACTTGCAGTTCCAGCATCATTAAGCCACGGCACCACTGGACCCCCTACAACTGCCTGGTTGTTTTGAGTCCAGCGGAACCTTAAAAGGAAGTTGTAATTAGTGAACCATGAATACTTTTTATCACTGTAGAATCTGTAGGGTGTGAACAGTAGTGCCTGAGTGTACTATCCACTATCTCTGACTGCCCAACTCTCGTGATCTCATTCTTTAAGTGCTATCATGTTGATCCCCAGTAATTATTGGCAGCCAAGTTTTATTTTATTTTTATTTTATTTTATTTTTAAAATTTATAAGCCGCCCCACTCCTGGAGGACTCTGGGCGGCTAACAATAAAAACACATAAAACATAACAAAACAAACAGTACAAGAACAGTCATCCAGGGGTCAGATTTTATAAACCCCAGGCCTGCCGGAAAAAGTACATCTGAGTTTTAATCATTGAGATCTGAAGAATGATAAGTACCTATCCAATCAATAAAGACAGAAATCTCTCACCTAACAATAAATGTTCTGCCTAAAGTGAATCGGAATGCAGTGGCATGACTCTTTATGTTTTATTTACTCATTTTACCCATGGATTGTGCTATAGCCCCTCTAGGCACCTATGAAGTTATACCTTTTTTGAAAGTAAGTCATGATTTAATTGCAGGGTGTAGGTGAGAGACTTCCATGAGATCAGTAAACATAAATATAGAAAATATAGAAAATGATTTCAAGATCAGTTTATGATTTTACTCTGTCCTTAGAATTTCTTCTAGATAGAAAGAGCCACTGGCATATGATTTCAAGCAGATTTTTAAAAGAATGAAGAAAACACATAAGCAAGTTTAAAAAAACCCAAGACCCTTGTATTTATTTATACAATCTATAAGTTGCTCAATATCCAATGACTCTGGATAGTTTATAATTAAAAACAAAGATAAAAAACAGAACAAAAGAAAAAAAAGATCGTAAGCAGTCCAAGGGGAATAAATAAACCCAAAATTCTGGCTCAGTCTTTACCCAGACAAGTATTGAATTGTTTCCTGAAAGTCATCACGATGGGGGCCATCTAGATCTCTGAGCTTATATCACCCCAGAGGGTAGATACCTCCTGACTCCTGTGAGATGACATTGCTTTATTGAAAGGACATGAAGTGCATTGACTATGACAAATTTCCCTGAAAAAAAAAAATCAAAGAGGTCCCTCAGATAGGCAGTCCTATACCATGAAGGACTTTGCCGATAACAAGCAGCATCTTGAATTGCATTTAGAAGTCAACCGGTTACCAGTACAGTTTGTGTAGCATGAGGGTCCCCTGGCATAATGAGGCATTGTCCATCACTGTACAACCACCACAGAAAGGATACCACAATTTCCAATCAATCAAATATTTATTATGGTCATAAATCAGCACACCGCTTAGAGAAGGCTGAGAAGCACTGTGGAGCAGTATATAAGTCTAAGTACTATACTCCTCACAGCCAGTCCAAAAGCATATCGTGATCAACAATATTAAAAGCTGCTGAAAGCATCACAAGGATGGATGCACTGCCTCCTCCACTCCACCCCACCAGCCAATTCCACACAGGTAATCAATAAACTCAGTGTATCTCCTAACTGTAGCCTGACTTAAACCCTAGCTGAAATGAGCCCAGATAATCTGTTTCTTCCAGGGTTCTTGGAACTGAAGCTGAATCACTTCCTAAAAACTTTCCTTAAAAAGGAAGATTAGAAACTGAACACAAATTGTCCAACATTGTTGTATCTGGCACTAGCCTCTTGTAGATGGGGACAGATCTCATCAACTCTTTCAAGCCTGAGAGGACAATTGCCTCTCTCTTTTTTAAAAAATATTTTTTATTGAATAACAAAAATTAAAAACATTGAACACAGTAAATCAGATTTGACATACATCACAGTTCATATTCACAATTAACTACTAATATAAGAAAAAAAACTTTACAATAACATCACTCTAATCTCAATCTTAACTTATCTCATTACAATGACTACCATATTTTTTCCCCCACCATCTATAGCATTTATCCCAAATTTGGTAAAAATCCGTTTCATCCTGATTTTTGAGTCTCTTAGTTAACCTATCTAATTCTGCGCAGTGCATAATTTTATGAATTAAGATTTCCTCACTAGGTATAGCCATAGCTTTCCAATTTTGAGCGAATACAATTCTTGCCGCTGTAACCTCATGAGTGAATAAATATATATCTTCTTTACTAACATTATTTTCAAGAATTCCTAACAACAATGTCTCAGGCTTATACTGGATGTTTTGCATATTCATTTCTGTTACCCATTCCCAAACCATACGCCAATATCTCTGTGCTTCCTTACATAGCCACCAAACATGAAAATATGTGCCCTTTTCCTTTTTACATTTCCAACATAATGATGAGTATCCTTTGTACATTTTGGCTAATCTTGCTGGAGGGAGATGCCATCTGTAAATCATCTTATACGGACAATTGCCTCTCTCAAATGAGGAGATACTACTGCATGGACCCAAAGACAAGGTCCCTCCAGTGCAGCCTTGACTAACCACCTAACAAATAGGTGGCTGAGATCACATTTGGAGGACTTTGTCCACCTCCTCAGGAATCCTAGCCTCAAACGTATTCCAGATACGGTAACTCTACAAGACTTTGCCCCAGTTGTTTGCACTGGACTGGTCATGGTAGATCCACGTTAAAATTGTCTTAACAACTCTAATGTTCAATCTGTTGTTTTAAGCAAACCTGTGCTTAAAATGCGTATCATAAGAAATCAAAACATTTGAATGCTAACATCATCACAAGCTGTTGTACTATACCATGTGAGGGCACTATAACAAATATTCCAATAATTCCTACTAACAATTCATATGGTGCCAAATACACCATATTGTTTGCACCACAGTGGTCCCCAATCTTTCTGGCTTTGCAGACTGGCAGGGAGAGAAAATGGTTCTGTGTGAGCAGCAGGTGTGTGCGCGCTCACAGCTTGCGAAAACGGAGATGTGTGCACTCGCCTGCCTCTTATGCAGACAGGTTCTGAACAGGCTGCAGCCCAGTACCAGGCTGTAGTCCGGGGGTTGGGGACTTTTGCACTACACTACATATCAACAGGTATATAGGTCCTAGTAGTATAAGGGGTTGAAAACCTTTGTACTAAGGATCTTGCTAGGCCTTTTGATGGTATGTCAGAGTTGTTGGTGGATTGAAGACATTGACATTTTATTTAATTTAAATGTGGTTAAAATCAAATTAATGTAATTCACTGACTATAATATAATTGCAACTCAGGTATTTAATGTTTTCTACATCCTATCAGTAATAAAGTATAGCTCCATGGTAATTTTGGGAAAGGAGTGATGTTTGACCTGCAAGACTTCTGGCCACCCTGAATATGTCTGTGCTAGACCACATCAAACAACCAAATTCTTGGTTTTTGACATTGGCTTTCTTTTGAATTCAACTCCATTTGGCCCAGCTGCGTAGCTGATCTTTCAACAGACTTCTGGATTGGGTGTATTTTGAAATAAAGAGCTTCTTTTGGGCTTTCTTTAAAAGCTTAGGATAATAAAAGCCTTATCTGTGAGTTCCCTAAGATGCTGCACTGGCTTCTTTTTTCTGACTTGCCCTCCTGCTCTAGGCCTGTCAAGAATCCCCTTTACTGAATGGGTCTTATTCTCCTGAAAGTGCCCAGTGTTTTCAAGGATAAAAGGAATTATTCAAGAATTAAGTCTGGGATCTGTTACATTCCACAATCTTTTCTGGCGATCTGCCTCATTCTGCCACAAAAAACATGGACTGACGATTCATGTTTTTAACACTGGCTTTCTTGCTGTATCCCCAAATCCCTGGAGATTTGTTGCTGTGGAACGGCTGGCACTTCAAAAACTGATTGGTTTGTGTTTTTCTATCCTGGAGGAACATTTTTCTTTTCATTTTCCTTCATCTCCAGGTTTGATCAAGCTACCTGGATTTTTTTCCTCCCCTTTTTCTTTCATAAACAAGCTCTTTGCTTTTTGATGCCATTCCCATACCATGCAGAGGCTTTACTTTCTCTGTTCTCACTTGCGGTAAATCATAAACGCTGGCAGAAAAAAAAAAGATGCTATGTTACCTTTCTCTACGTTTTATGGCGTTCATATAGGAGAAGTGAAACCAATATCATGGAACCTGGGGAATGAGAGTTATTGGCAAGTTATTGCATCAGGTTAGGAAGTGGCAGACTATGAGTTCTAGTCCTGCCTTAGGCATGAAAGTCTGAGTCACTTTAGGCCAGTCATTTTCAGCCCAGCTCATCTCACACGGTTATTGTTGTGGGGAAACTAGGAAGAGGAAGGAGTATTATGTATTTTCACCTCCTTAACATTGAACGACTGTATTTGTGTATTGATGGTAGAACAAAACAATTCAGGACATGTCTCCCTACTCAGTTGAAAATGGGAGTAATGGTTGTCTGCTAAACAAATCTGAAGGAGGGAAAAACAGAGAGAGCACAAAATGTATTATCATCCAAGCACACTCTTAGTGGCTGCTACATACCATTAGGATGCTGAGAATGAAGGTGGAGAGAAGTGACTGGTGCAAGCTCCTTCTGGGCTTGGCCTTGCTGCAAGTTTGATTATATTTTACAATACAAAGAGAGAGGGAAAGAGAAAAAAAGAAACATGAATAGGCTGTTGGCTGAAGAAGTCAAAACTTATTTTATCTTCACAAGGGTTCAGTTTTATAAGAAAAACCAACAACTATCTCAGAACAGTTCCACGTGTAAATACAGGAAATACAGTACAAGCATCATATTGTTTGGGGATCACTTAATAAATGCTTACTCTTTTTCTGGCTGTTTTGACTGGTTTTAAATTCTGATTCTGTAAACTAGTTTAGAATCTCATTACACACACACATTCACAGAAAGCCTAGGGAGGACTTTTCAGCCCTGAAAGATGGCATCTAAATAAACAGAATAAGTAGATAAAACATTTACACCACACACATATGGGGTATTTCCTTTAAATGCCAAGAGGATGCACACAACAGTTTAATGATCAATATATTTCATCTCAGTTTTCTAGCTTGCTGCAAAAAACTGTAGCACTAAGCTGGTAGACATGTTCAAAGGCAATGATTGGCATAGGAAAAAAAGTGAGAAAAACTTCTGGGCCTTGAAAATTCCCAAGCAATAAGACCATTATGAACATCTGCCAGCATGTTCAGAATTCAGCCTAGTTTGGGTTTTGGCAACCATCTCAAACAGGATTCAAACACACATACACACACACATACACACACCAAACAGATGCTTCTAGAAGCATGCCAAAGTAATTTTAGTTGGATTGACTTTATTTACTTGATTTGTTTTTAGTTTCCAACTAAATGCTTAAGAAGGCAAACAATAATAAAAACTAAAATACAAAAACTCAGACTAACCAAGTCCCATAACTATTTTTTTAAAAAGTTACACATTTTTAATTTTTTTTACTAGGTGATTTATTTTTTCAATTAGTATGAATGCTTAATATAGAATGCCTAGTCTTTGGCTAGGGCATGAAAATAGCTCTGTCATATAAAAAGGAGTTGAAAGTGAGAGAGGATTCATTTATCCATAGAGTTGGAGAATGAATTAATGTCTAGTTCTGCTAAAGTACAGTTGAACAAAGAGTGTTGTTATGTAGAGGAAGGAAGAATATGGTTTCCCTGTTGTAAAGAAATACTTGCTGTTCTGTTCGTGAGTCAAAGACATTGAGACGAAGCGAGTAACAAAAAGCAAGTCTTCTTTATTCACTCCCTTCAACAGAACACTGAACAAAATGGCGTACAGGCCTTTTATAGTCTCCTTGTAAGGACAACATCAACCAATCAATGCAAGGCTGGTTTCCCGCCTTGCGCATGCACGCAAGTCTGGAGACAGCCAGTCTGGCCCCGGGCAACTATGTGGTCTGCCCGGGACTCTCTGCAGCATTTCCTGAGCCCGCTGAGTAATTCAGCAGGCCCAGGAAATAATACTTGCCTTACCCTCTTTCTTGTCCCCAAACTTACAATCAGGTAAGTGAATTTTCTGGTGGCCATCTTTGAAGCTCCTTAGTATTCTAGCCATCCCAACCAAATTAAGATATTTTTCCATCTTCCCTTCAGCCCTGGAGCAGTAGCCTGCAACTATTGTACCAAGCTGTTTTTTTTTTCCTCTTTGTTTCTTTTTCTTCAGGATAGGAGTTATGGAATTTGCAAGTCCTTGGGGCCGAACAGTGATTTTCACTCCTTGTTATAAACATTTCAAACTGGCATTGGTGAAAACTGTCATAGTTCACCTTCAAATTACTTCTCTGGGGTTGAAAAAAGATCATGATGATGATATGAAAATGCTCAGGCTGTCTACCTGAGCTTTTAAGTCAGCAATCCCACTTAAATCACAGCCTAAAGTGGAATCTCCTTGAAGCCAAATTCTTTTGAGGTACAATCTCATCACGACTGTGAAGATGGTAAGACCTAACTGAGAAGTATGAGGTTTCCTTTTAAATAAGGGAGGGACAGTCTAGCCAAAAGCAGAAAAAATACTTTGTGATTATTCTGTATAATCTGAAGACAACTTAAAGAAGTACATCAAGAATGCAGGTTGAATAAAGGAGATGGATAAAAATAAAAAAGTAGCAAAAATGAAAGCAGAAATGATGGAGAAAAGGGCAAGAAAGATCAAAAATTGTCATCACCAAGTGAAAATTAACTGCATTGTTTCTGGTTAAAAAAATCTGGTTAAAAAAATCTTCATTGCCAGCTAGCTTAACCTGGCAATGAAGCTGTATAGAAAAAATACCATGTTCTTGATCTTTCTTGCCATTTACTCCATTTATGTTGAAAAATACCAAATCCACTCTGACTGTGCAACCAACCATAATGTTGTTTAGTAAATCTTTGCTATTTTTTTATTTTGTAGAAGAAAAAAAATGATGCTTTGAGCTTTTGCATTTTTAATTAATTAATTAATTAATGCCCCATTTTGTACCCTTGAGTACCATACTCAAGATAGCTAACAAAACTAAAAGAAAAAACTGAATATAAAAAGTTAAAATCGCATCTAAATGAATACCAAATAAACCTGAAGACAGAGATGAATCTGATTTTTTAAATATTGAGAAAGCAATTCCATTCTTTAGAGGACTTTTTTTTTATCAAGTTATTCTTCAAATCCAATGGGGGAAAAAAGATCTCAGGCAGATATTTTAAATGTTAAAGGTGAGAGGTCTTGCTCCAGTTCCAACAATTCAGAGAGGCCATCTTGGAACCCTCCAATGCCCTGTAACTCCAGCCTGTTCCTTTCTGCTCCTAAGTGATACCTGTGGAACATATCTCAACCTGCAGTAATATAGCAACCCATCACAAACATAAACAGGCCCATTCATTCTGTTTGCCAACTACAGATTCTACAGTCACTAAATACTATGAATTAGCACATCCATTTCTTTCTCTCTTTTTTAAAAAGTAGTTTTCCCTCCAGATGATCTTTTGCTTCTACGTTGCAACTTTTTAGATTGCAAGCCAGAAAGCAAGAACTGCTTTGTTTTTATTATTCTGTAAATCACTTTGGGAATCTTTTAGGTTGAAGAGGAGAGTTTTAAGGGCTGAAGGAAATCAATAAACCCTCAAATGAATGAAAAACAAGTGAATAAGAAAAGTGGCACATTGCCTATTCCATTTGTTAGAAAAGAGAAAGATGGTTCCACATACCCCATGAATTTACAAAGAAAGGTTATGACAATTGACAGGAGGTCCCCAAATACCAATATAGTTCATATCAATAGTCATTCACAAATTATATCCTGCTGGTTGGTCCCTACTCATTAAAATGAGCATCCCTTTATTATTGCGGCATCCAAATTACAAGAAAGCTGGGAGATGCATAACCTTATTCTTCTCATATGAATACAAGCTCCATTTCTTGAAACTACCAAGCTTGAAGGAATTAAAGATCTAGAATTTCCCTCTGCCCTCCTGTTTAAGCTCTGGACTGATCCCCCCAGCTCTTGTTACGTTGGATGGCTGTGAAATGTAAGAAATCGTGCTGTTTAATAGCCTGGCATTTTTAGAAATGACTCTGCAGATGCGCCGGACAAAGACATATGGTTTATACTAGAATATCCATCTTACTGGATCTGTTTTTCATAGTTATTTATCACAATTGTCCTTCTTTAATAGTGCAACCATGGTTATATGGGGTGTAAAAAAGAAAAAAGCAATAAAGCTGCCAGGATATTGTACTCCAGCGTTCTTGTTTCTAAACAGAAACTGTCAATGACTGGATCTGTGTCTCACAATGGTTGCTGTCAGATGTTTTAGAGGAAGAAGTGTAGACTCTTATACTGCAACAAGGGCTTGCAGGATTCAATGAGCAATTGAAGGATGCCTTTTGTGTGTTGGGTGGGAGAGGAAAGAATATACTTCCAGGGTGGAAAATATTTAATAATAAAGATTAGAGTGTAGCTAATTTAGGGATTAATTTCAACCTGGGGAAAAAATATCCCCCAAACCTTCTTTGTTTGCTGGGCATTGACTTCAGAACATGTAGCATTGGTCAGCAAGTCCGTAGAAAAAAATTAAATGAAGTCTTAGGGTTTAACCCTGATTAGTACCGGTAAGTAAGGCATAACTTTTATGCCTCTTGATTGCGGTGGGACATATTATGAATTTATCTACTGGTACAGATTCATAATGTTTCTGCTCCTATATTACAGGCCAATATAAGCCTTTAAGTGCCTGTGAATGAGGAAAAAGAATTTCCTTACTCCCATCCTCAGTAGTGGCTAAACTAAATTTTATCAAGACATGGGGATAATTCTGAATGGCCACTGCTTCTGCACTTACTTGGGCTACTGCACTGCATGTTGATTTGGAAAGAGGCTACCACTGAACATGCATACTCTTCATGGATTCCTAAATCATGCCAGATGCTTATGCATTTTTACAATAAAAAGACAGAAGATATGGCTTCCTTCACTGCTAGAATTTCCTACTGCTGATGCCTGTTACAACCTCACACTATAACTCAGTCTAGTATGTGCAGCTGAAACTATAGTATATTGTTTCCCTATTTACTTGATCTTAATTTATCTCCCCTTCCTTCTTTACATTAAATTTTTAAATGTTAAAAATCTTGAGAAAAGAATTAACTAGTGCTCTGAAACTGGCATGTACAATGATAATACAATTTAATAAACATTTATTTCTCTGTTCTTTTAATCTGCATTTCTTTTTTTCAAAACTAAGCACCAGTTCAGAGGAAATGGATGAAATGGTATATCATTATAAATCCTTCCTTCCTTCCTTCCTTCCTTCCTTCCTTCCTTCCTTCCTTCCTTCCTTCCTTCCTTCCTTCCTTCCTTCCTTCCTTCCTCCTGCAATATATAAAAATGATATATTGCATTTTCTTTTTTGTGATCTAGCACTGAACACAAGAGAAAAATGTGAGAGCGGTTTTCTTTTTTTCTAGTCTACTTTTTTCATTCAGAGGACAACCACTTACAAAAATACATTATACCATAGTTCTGCTTCTTTTTGTTATTCTAGTGAAATCAACTCGTTCTATTAGATTTTCAAAACTCAAATCAGCCAAAATCTAGGCTCTACTCTAGATTTGATATCTAAGTAACTGCAAATTTGGGTCTCTTACATGTGGCATTGTAAGTTAAAAATAGCTATAGTGTAGTGTCATATTAGAACAAACTTTTGATGCTAAGGGAAAATATTTTCTGTATGTTATTTTTCCTCTTTTTTTTTCTCTTCTTTAAACTACTACTTGTCCCACAGTAGGTGAACAGTCAGATATTTTCATAGTAATTTGTAGATATGTCTTTCCCTTTTGGATTAGTCTCACTAAATCATGCATATTTGCCAGTGTTTGAAAAAACTGAAGATGGATATCAGATATTAGATTTATTGATTTTTTTCATTTAATTTGTCTTGAAATGCTTTGGACTGCATATTAAAGAACACTTCCATAATGTCCACAATACACATCTCAATCTTTCCAAAATTGTTACCATTGGAACAAATAAAAACTAAGATCTGAGAAGCTCGGGAAAGAATTCTTGAAAATCAGAAGAAGCAACTACAAGTCCCATACAAATGTCTTTTTTTGTTAATGTTACTTTTATGGTGGTCCTATATAAGTGAGCTACAAATATATCTGCTCAGTTCTGGAATGCTGTTGATGTTATGAGATTACAGAGGTTTGGAAGTGCTTTCAAATTGCCATGGAGTCTTTCTGCTTGAATGGCCAGAACTGTCCATATATTGCAGAAGGCAGCATAAAAAGGATTTGCGTTTTTTGTTTATGTTGAAACAATGCTTGATATTTCTTTCTATTTTGATGGCATTTAATGATTTTTATTATCCTAGCCTTTTCCACTGGTCCTTGCAGAGAAAATAACGGGATTATTGATTTGATATTATATAAAATAGTATAATGGCAAAGTGATTTGGCTTGAATTTCCTTCGGCATGAATCAAAAAAGAGTAGAAGTAGGAGGAATTTTTGTCAAAGTTGATCCCTCTGAACTGTACAATTTCAAGCCACAGTGGAGACTGAAGATTCACAGAACAGAAAGTTTCCACTGGCTGAAAGATCCACTTCCTTAACAAAAAATCCTTAGTCCTTTCAGAAAGGAAATATACCAGAATCTGCTCCAAAAATATAGATTTCTATATCCAAATAATTTTATATCTTGATTTATTTTTATGGGAAATATTTTTTCACGTGGATCTTATAATTCATTTAAATCTGCAGTGGTGCCATTTAACTTCTAGTTGTAAGAGTTTTGTCTATAGCTGATAGCAGAGGAGGGAGGAACACTGACAAGAAACTATTAAAATTCATGCTAATTTAAGCAGTCATTTGGGTGCCAAGTGCTATTAAAGTGCTTTTTCTATGATCTAGATGGAAAGGTCATTGTCTCATTATCTTCTTTTGGCACATTAATAAAATGCAGTATTGGTCCCTGGCACCCTGCCATCTGCTTAATAAACTGGAAGTCAATAGAAAAACATACACTCCTCGTATGATACGGAGTCCTTGGATGTGTCATTTTGTTTATACTCAAAATCAGAGAATTATCTGAAGGGCTAGTAAGTACTTTTAGCTTCACACCTTGTATAGCCATGGTGGTCTAGTGGTTAAAGTGTAGTATTGCAGGTTAACTCACTGCTCCCTGTCAGGAGTTCAATTCTGACTGGTTCATGGTTGACTCAGCCTTCCATCCTTCCAAAGTTGGTAAAATGAGGATCTAAACTGGGCAATATGCTGACTCTGTAAATTGCTTAGACAGGGCTGTAAAGCATTATGAAGTGGTATATAAGTCCAAGTGCTATTGACATACCTTCTACTCAGATTGGTTTACCATCAACCTTCTTCAGTCTATCAATCTCCATGTTGAGGCTGCCATTCTCAGAACTCTTACTTCTTTAGGCTTTAGTCCTAATAAATTGAAAGTTGCCAAGTTTTTAAAAGCTGATTTACACCATTCCAGTCTCACTATTCCATATGAGAAAAACAGATTGATTAAGAACAGTATGTTGATTAACTAACACTATAGTGCTAGATGAATAAAGAGAGTAAACTAAGCCACAATTTTATGTGGAAGTCAGAAACTTTTTTCAGGCAGATCACTGAACTGGGTGGTTCAAAAGCATGTAGGGGGCAGCAAGGGATCATGGCTATATCATTAAAGTGGGCAAATCCACAGAAAAATAAGCAAGCTCATGTGCTACAGTGATATAAACTAAAAATTATGAAATTTTCAATGTCTGTGTTTACTGAATGCTTTTTAATGCATTGCTTGCTTTTTATGATATCAAATTGATTTCTAAGGTAGAAAAGATATGCATGCATAGAACAATATTAACAGCATAATATAATATTAAAATTAATGCTCAATAGTCTTAAAAGTTATATAAACAATCTAACTTCCAAAATGAATTGCTCACGTCTTTTTTTTCCTAAAACAACAACGAAAGCCCAAACAAAAGGAACAAACAAAAAGCACAGCACATATGCACAATTCATTGCTATGCTTTATGTATAGATTTCTCGTCCCAATAATGTAAAATAATAATTTCTGACAGCCTCTTTGCCTGAAAAATCCACAGGTCTTGTTGTCTTGATAACTGGTAAAATGGTGATGTTTATTCATTTAGTTCTCTCCATGTCTTCTAATCTTATACTATTTCTTTGCTTTATGCTCTGGCTAGTGTTAGTTTTGATGTTGTCCATACAACTTGTTCTATGGTGGCCTGATTTCCTTTTATTGCTAATTCTTCCAAGCTTTCTCTAGTGAACTCCCCCACATGATATGGCCAAAATATGTGAGATGCAGTTTTGTGATTTTGTCTTCCAGTGACATGTCAGGTATTATGCATTCCAGTACTTGCTTGTTAGTCACCTTCACTTTCCAAGGAATATGCAGGAGGCTTCTCCAGCACCACAATTCAAACAAGTCGATTTTCTTCCTGTCTTGCTTTTTTAAGGTCCAACTTTCCCAACCGATAACTGGCACACTAGGAATATAACTGAGAACATGTACATCTAACACGCAGCAATCATTCAGAGTATTATCAACAATCTTATTAATTTCAGCCTGAAATTTAATTTAAATGCATTTCAATGCATTACAAAAATAATAAAATAACATTTAAAATAATGAAAATGCATTTACAACACTTTACCAAATTTTGATGATGGGAGTCATGGAAAGTTTCAGGGAGCATTATGAAAAAAAAAAAAAATAGGAGGATCCAGCTTCTAGCTGAAGATCAATGCTGTAACAAAAAAAAATTCAGATTCCAAATAACTATCTACTTCCCTGCTTTTCACCAATCTGAATCTTTGAGCTAAGAGGTATAGCAAAGCTCTCTAATTTTCTAGATGTGTTGGACTTCATGTCTTATAATTCCATGATTTGTGGGAATTTAAAGCCAACACAACATAGGGGCATCAAGTTAAAAGTTAAATGCATTAAATTAAATTGAGGGAAGCTGTTGTCTGAGCTGACCATATTAATAACCAGAGAATATATACATGCTAACCAGGGATGAAAAGATTGATCAGTTTCTTTTCTATGTCATTTTTGCATCTGTTACACATTCGTTCATTATCCCACATAATCATATTTCTACAATTACCTCTAAAGATATGGACTTTGCTTAAGGAATTTTTTTTTACTATATAAACCTGATCATAGTCTCAATTTATTTAAAATAAAGAAAAATCTAAAAAATTATTTTGATATTTTCTGTTTTAAAGCTATGAACTTCACTACAGCATTCTGAAAAGAGTGACATCCTAACAGCAGCACCATTTCAATCTGCATACTCTTTTGGGAAGAGTACAGGAGGCTTAGAATTTCCAATCAGTTGAGAGCAAAAGGCAGCGTTCAATGTTACATGCTGTACGCTAGATTACATGTGCCAAGTGTATGGCAGCTGGAATCTTCAGCTTTTACATATGAAGAAAATGGATTAAAACTAGAAGAGTAACAGGAGGGAAGTATTGACTATATAACCTCTTTGTTATTTTAATGGAGGTATTTGGTTATTGGGAACAAATGCTGGATTAAATGGATTCAAACATTTCCCTGTTCCTGAACTAAAAGAAGTAACTCAGGCCCTAGGAAATCCATTATTCATCAAACTGTTTTTTGCCAAAACTTTTCCTGTGATCTAAAGAAGGCAGAAGCTATGATTTATAGTTTCATTCCTAATTTTCCTAATCTTTACAAGGCAGAAAGCTTTGAACCTTGGTTCTGGAATTCAGTTTGGAGGCAGTTGAGTTGAATCACTGAATCAAACCAACTTTTTAATGGTTTCCCCTCAAATCTATTTGGCAAATCAAATTGGTGTGATTTTGAATTGTATTGAATGCACTTAATGTTCTGAATTGAAATGAATAAACTGAGCAGAGCAGATTGATGATCAGATCAAATCAACTCAAAACAGTTGGAAGCTGATTAGAGATACAGTATATCCTTATGTCCTCCTTTCTGCTTCTGTTCACACTTCTTCAAAAGTCCACATACGTATTCTTATATATTCTCTTAGTATAAACATTTTTAGTATCCAATTTTACATGATTTGAGAAAAAAATGATTTTTTAATATAATGTATTTCTCCATATGCTGTTTTCTCTAATAATGTGGATCAGTTTGAAGAAATGCATCAACAAAATTGGAAAACTTTAAATATTGTTATATAATTGTATTTTTATTTGCCTACTAGTTTGGAAAGTACAAATTAATTTGTAGTTTATAAATTATTCTCCTGCTGCTGTATCTCATCTAGCAACTTTTTTTTCCTCAAAGAATATGCAGAATATTCTTTGATCCTGATTTACAGGAGAGCAAGATGCAGAGATTTTGTCCCAAGCATCAAGTGGAAAACTGTCTGAGTTCTGTGAAATAGAGATTTAGCTCAAAAGGTCAGATGGTCGTTAATTAATGATAATGCTGTTTCCTAAGCAGTAGCCCTCCACAACCATCCTGCTTTTGAATACCATCACTTTCCACCACAGTTGCAAAGGATGAAGTTTTTCTTGTCATCCATCCTCAGTGCCTCATCTTCAATATGCAATGAATCATGCTTTTCTTGGCTAGAGTTTGCAGTAATGAGGGCACACTTCTACAGTTGGAAGGCATTGCAAGTTGTCTGGAGATTTGAACTATAAAGTACACGAGAAGCCACTTATCAAGGGATTCTTACCTGATTCCATCCATTTTATCTTCCGTATTCATTTGTTTGGCTTGACTGGGTCAACAGTTCATGTGATTATTCAACATGTGCTTATTCTAAAACCAGCAACAACATATGTCTTGTACATCCAATGGACTACCATAATGTAAGAAAGCCAGCAACTCTAATATTTTGCGTCCAAACTTTCATCAAGAATACAATAAAACAAATGTAGGAAAATTAAATGACTTGCAAGTATGTGTTTTGGGGGGGGCAAGAGCAAAATGCAGATTGCACCTCTTGTATAACTCTTTTAGATATCACCAAGGGCAAGCCTACTTCCTCACTTTGCCTCATTTTAGCAGAACCAAATTGATGCTCTCTGCCCCAGACAAACCCCCATGTAATCCCATCCAACCAAAGAGTAGAAGCTCTTTTACCAGCTCACAGCTGGTAATTACATCTTAGGGAAATCCCAATCTTCCCCCACCTCTCAGCTGATTCTTTAATATTCACAACTCCTTTGCTTTGCTGCCCTCCTAAAACCTCATTTTTGTCTAAAAATAGAACTATGGATAAACTAACAAAGATCTGTCCAGCTTCTCCAAAGTGACCAGCAAATCAGATCCCTAGGATATGATTGTAGTCACCAACCTCTACAAATGTCTTTGCTTTTCCATTTTTCAGGGTTTCTCTTTCTTGTGAAGCAGCAACCAATGAAACATGGTTCTTTTCCTCAGTGTTCTGCTCCTTATTTTAGCAAATTCCACAACAAGTGTCAATTAATTTTAACTTGCAGATGAAAATATTTTTTTGAAAACATCACATTTGCAGTGGTGTAAAATTATATGGAAGCTTGCTGTCTGCAGTTGTTTGAGATGTAGTTTGTGGTGGCTTGTAAGTTTATTGGAAGATGTTTCATGGATTAAGTGATGAATATACCCATGTCAGCTAGCTGTCTGCAGTTTGGAAGAAGATGCTACCTTCAATGTTTGCCCCTTTGCATTTAAGTAAAAATAAGTTACATATTCCAAGGAATTCCCAGCTATCATTTTGTATTTATTTATTATTTCAGTAATTTGTATTCTGTTTTTCAATAATAAGTACTTTGTTAGGGTTTAAAAGAAGGTACAAATATAATACAAGAATGATAAAACACTGAACAAAATATAGTAATAATAGAGTAGATCTACTAGTATCAAGAACATTTAAAAGAACCAGATGGAAAAAGTTTCTTCAGATGCAATAAGGGGAAATGGAGGAGGATTCTAAAGAAGTGACATTACTGGAACCATGTCATAATATTTGCCGATATATATCACCTTGGCATAAAAGCATATGATGCCTCATCTTTTAACTGATCATGAAATGAAAGCAATGAAGAAGGGAGGGATTTGAGATCAGAAGAAAAAGGATGTCGACTGTTGTTTGAAAATTAAATAAATAGTGGAAATGTGCCAAGAGATGGAAAATCAGAAAAGAAAGCAGCGTATGTGAGAAGGAAGTTGGGGAAAGCTGACCGACAATCCAGAGCCAATAACATTAATGGAGGCCTGCTTCAGCTAATTGTCCTGTGCATGGAAACAGTAACTCTAACGGTCTGAATTTACTGAAATAACCACATCATTGAAATGTAACAGTTTTCATTGCATTTTCATTACTGTTAAAATCTACCACATTTACTATTGGTTTTTTTAAAAGGCACAATACATAGTAGTTATATTTCTATGATTTAGTCTCTGAGGTTGATAGTTCTCTAGTTCCTAAGCACTTTCAGTAGAAATGAATCTCAGAACAATCAATTGCTCTTACAAAGAATGGAAAAGATGATGGAAAATATCCTCCCTCTCACCACGATCCTATTTCCCCATGATGAATTGAAAATGTTATTTCTTTTTGGAACTCAAAGAAAGTCAGCTACTCAGCTGATGTAAGCAATGTTACACAATGAAACAAAGTAATATAATATAGTTAAGGTGGCTGTCACTGTTGTAAGGTGAGGTGCTCTTCAAATTCCCACGTCAGCTAATCATATTCTTCCACCAGAAGTCATTGTCAGACTTTGTGTTCTTACAATAATTAAGCTTCAAACTGGGCTTCTTATTATGTGCTTTTTCTTTCTGAGTTGTCTTGGTGTCTTCCTTTTTACCAGAATCCACAGAGATTATAAACAAATACTAAAAAGAATTGAGAATCCAGCACTTTTAAAGAAGCAAACAGCATGCAACCCTGAGTATAATTTATTCATCCCACTTTTATGAAAAGCCACCTCACTGATGTCTTGCAATAAACTTGTATTAGTATATGACATTATTTTGTTGTAATCACATCCTAGAGTACTAAATTAGTTGATACTCTGACTGAATATATACATATACATACACAACATACATATACATACACATACATTTACGAGGGGTCCTTGGTGCTCTCTGAGCTTGCTTGTTTTCTTGTAGACGT
This sequence comes from Crotalus tigris, assembly GCF_016545835.1. NCBI lineage: Eukaryota > Metazoa > Chordata > Lepidosauria > Squamata > Viperidae > Crotalus > Crotalus tigris. Next base: position 1,607,118 of record NW_024096794.1, read on the forward strand.
TTCATTACTCAAACTAGGTAACATATACATATACAGCCAGAGGAAAGTGAATGTTCTTACTTTAAAAAGAGGTCTGAAGTTCCCTTAAACTACAGACAGTTTGACATCAGTACCTGAAAAGCTTCTGCAGCAGATCATAAAAAGAGTGCTCTATAAAAAAACTTTAAATCATAGTACTAATTACAACCTGAATCAGTCAAAAACAAACCTTGTAGACCGATTTTATCTCCTTTTCAATCCTTTACAGATTGTGGTTATGTTGTACTCATAATATATCCTGGCTTCAACAGAACATTTGACAGGGTATTCCATGAGATGCTGATTAGCTATTAATTAATTGCAGGGCTGGGTGCCATGATAATTGATTGGATACAGAGGCTGCTCAGAAATCATTCTGAAAGAGTCCTCCTCATTTGAACTATCAGATCAGATGCTACAGCAATCAGTTCCAAGCCCTTTGTTCTTCCACATTTTTATTAATGTATTAGAAGAAAAGATAGAAGGATTGTTTATCAATTTTACAGATGATACAAAATTGGGTGGGATAGCTAAAGTTTATAGGACAACAATTAAATTCAGAACTGTATTGATAGGTTGGGGAAATTGATTGAAAATAATCGAATTAATTTTAAAAGAGACAAGTGCAAGATTTTTCATTTAAACAAAAACAAATTTACAAGTACAGATTCCCTGGTTTGGTAGTACTAAATGAGAAAAGAATCTTAGAATGGTAAGTGGTTTTAAAATCTTAAACATTCTGTTCAGTTTTGGATAGAAGGATTCAGTGAAATTGGTTCAAAGAAGAGCAATAAAGATGTTTGGGGGAGTAGAAATTAATTTCTGTGAAAAGGATCGAAGGATAGAAAATATTTTTCAAATATGAGAAATGAAGTCACATTGAGGAAATTAATTCTATATGACTTTTATATATTGTTTTTGTTATGTATTTAGCTAAATGTTGCATGTTTTATTATATTGGAAACTACTTAGGTTCACTAACTGAAGCACCCTAGAAGTCCTTGACCTAAAATTAAATGAGACAGAAGGTCAGTGCCCATCGTTTATTCCAAGGTGTTGGACAGAGAATAATGGAATTAAGTTGTAGGAAGTTATGGCTGAATGATAGAGAGAGAGAAACCTCCCTAATAGTCAGAGCTATTAGACGTGAACTAAACACTTAGAACACCAGGAAAGTTTCCTTCACTGAATGCGATTAAGTGGAGAGACAGTTACCAGACTAGGACATTTCATTTTGAATTGCTGCACAGAGCAATGGCTGGGTTTGATGGCCTAAATGGCCGCTTCCAGTTCTGTGAATGTATAGATTTATCCACTTTTTCACTGCACAAGGGGTAAAATAGTATACACTGATTGAGGTAAACACTGTCCTATTTGTTACATGAAAGAATTGTTCAGCATCATGTGAGATTCACACAGAGCCTTCTCCATTGAAGTGACTAGTCAAGCTGCCCAGATACTGAATGTTCCCTAATTAAAAAAATGGAGGGGGGAAAGCATCTAAACAGAGACTGGGCAAACATTTGTCAAGCTATTTTAGCTGCATTTTGCACTGCAAAACCAGCTTTTAGCAGGGGGTTGGACTGGGAGATATCTAGGGTCTCTTCCAGCTTTATTATAATCTATGTTTTCCTTTGTAGTAGCAAAACCTAAAGATAATTAGTTCATTTCCAGTACCCAGTAGTTAAATTTCCAAGACATACTATTATGTTTCAACCCAAACATATAGTTTTATGAATCATGGAGGTGAAAAGGGTTTCTACTGAAATTATATCTTCTACATTTTGGAAATTATATCATTATTTGCACAGGAACACGCAGACACATACAACACATGCCCTGAGGTGATTGCACCACATTCTTAAATGCATGTTAAACTACAATATCTAAAGTAGGGTTTTTCAAAGCTTCTGTCTTATAATTTTTTTTAGTTGGTTCTATTAATAAAGGTATTGTCCTATTGTTCCTTCAGTGTCTTGTCTATTGTAATGTGTGACTTGAAACATTTTATAAATAACCCAATCAGTTTTAAAACTTTTATTTTTCTGATCCTTCTCATTGCAAGCTGTTGTCTCGCCAAGTCAATATCTTTTGCAAATTCACACCTAACAGATAAAATGGGTAGGTGACTTCACAGTTCTAACCCCATGCTGCAGTTTTTAATCAGGACTAGTTTGCTGAAATTTCTTGCAAGTTCTGACAGTGCACCCCCCCTCCTAAGACACGATATAGCTTTTCTACATTATCAGTTGCCACAAACATTGTCTACGCTCAAATTATTTTCTTCTAGTTCCCAAATTAGTGTCATGTTAAAACTAAGGTGTAAAAAAGGTTTTTTTTTATTTGATAAATTGGTTGCAGCAGTAGCTTCTTTTAATTCTTTGCTTAATCTGCTTACATTTCTTGCTGCTTCCATTGCCATTGCCATATTTTGCATTATGACATGTGCAGAAATGAAGTAGACATTTGCTTGTGTCTATTTTGACTATTTTCACTAGCCATAGTGGCCCTCACCGGCTATAGGGTCTATGTTTTTGATCATTGTCCTTTCCCAATCTCCCTCTTGAGAATACTCGACACAGGAAACAAAGCACAAATATTTTTGTTTTTCAAATAATGTGTCCTAGTTTAATGGCATAAATAAGGTTTCTCTAGTTTAGAGAAGAACCCAGGCCAGCAACTCAAACTTGAGAATATTTCTTTTTCTGCTTTAACAAATCTCACCTGAAAGCAATGATGCAAATAAATAGTTATATTTTAGTTAGGAAAAAAAAATCTATAAATAAATGAAAAATTGATGTGCCCTGTGACTTCATTTCTTTTCTTTGTGATAATGGAATTGAGGCCTGGCAAGGCTCCAATAATGCCAACCCTCCTTCTTTCTTTACAATTAAGACCAGCCCACCCGACAAGCTAATTATAACTGCCCCAGTGTTAGAATGTTTTCTCCTTCAAAAGGAGCCTAGAACAAGTGCAGATGTTATTTTGTAGCAGAATATGCACAACAATATGGCATTGTTGAAACAGATGCAACCCTTTTGCCCTTGTTACTTAGGAACACCAAGCACTTTGCATTTTGCATACTATATGGAATATATATGTCAGCTATAAAATGATAGCCTTAAAGAATCCCTGCACTTCGTACAAATGGCTATTTATGACGTGCCATCAATGCAGAGAGAGGAGGGGGGATTGATGGAGCTCTGAGCCCAATCCATCAGTCACTTCACTACAAACTCTAAGCAGCTTTTAATTGTAAGGCCAGATTTACTCCAGCCATCTGCATAGCAAATATGTCTCCTCCGTGAAATAGGGAAATGCTTTATTCCAGATGCTCTTTTGCACCGTGAATATTGTATCTCTGCTGATAAAATATTTGTCACAGCACAAATGCAAGCCTGCCTCCTGAGTAACATAAGACTTCACTTAAAATGCAATGTTAGAAAATTTAGCACTGACTAAACACTTCTTTTTAAAAATTCAATGGAGAGAGGCCTAGAAAATCTATAGAGTTAAAGGCAGATACTCCCCCCCCCCCGCAGGAAGTAAAGCAAAAGAAAAAAAAAAAAAGGAAGGGGATTTTTATATGAAAGACCGTGGTCCACTTAAACAGATTCTCACACAGCAGTAAACAAAGTTTGCTGGCATTTATCATTCTTTGCTGGAAAAGCTCATAAAAATATGGAAAACTGCATGCTTCTGTGCAAGTTATCTGTAAAATCATGTTGTATTTTCAAGAAGCTGAATACAAAAAAATAGTATTTAAATGGTAGTGAAGTCTCCTTTACACTGAACTCAACTCTTGATAATTTGGTAGAGATGGAAGTGATTTGCCATTTTCACTTCCTAAGCTCATGTATAATTATTTATTAGGTAGTTATAAATTGCATGCAAAAATGAGTATTGGTTTAAGAATAAATTACATATAACTACAACTGAAGATTTATTATGTCTTTTAAGTAATTTATGTGCTGAAAAAATATCATGGACTAGTATAGTAGCGGTCCTAAAACAGTCTGGATTTAACTGATTTATACTATCTCCCCTCCTCCATCTAATCTGATTTTTCATTATAGGCACAAGACTTGAGCAGATGGGATGTACCAAATTCCAGTGAATGAGAATATCAGAGAAAGTTGGAATTCACGTTTAGCTGGATTTTTGTGAACATTCACTTCAGGAAATCTCTTTCTGATACACCATAGCTAAGATCCTGAAATATTCAGGAGGATTTCCAATGTCTACTCTAATGACATTCTGAAAATCAAGCAGTGATAGCAGCCTTAATCTTCAAATCAGAGCTACATCTTGGAGCATAAGGAACTTGAGATATCTTGGTGCTATGAACCAACATGGGAGGTAATTAGAACCAGTCAAAATAGTATTTGTCAGATTTTCAGATTGGCAAGATGTCAGATTGATTTATTGTCTCAAGTCTTCCTGGCTATCTCCTGAGTTTTTGACTGCTTTATTATTTAAGTGGTAAACAGAAAATGTGCCTCCTTGTGTTTAGATTTCTACTCTGTAGTATTTTTTTGCTTGATTAATTATGAACCTGAAAATGAGAGCATGGCATTCCTACCTTCTTCTTCAGAAGACCCCTTTTCAAAGAAGAGTTAAGAAACTCCAGGATTTAATGAGAAATGTTATAGAGAAAACAACAGCTACAGAACATTATGTCAAGTCCCTTGGCACTTAGAAAAATCTTTTGTGTGATGCGTATAGTTTTAGAGTAGCTAACCTTTTGCATATGAATATTTTAGTGAATGATGTGAAATAAAATTGCTTGGAACTGAAGCAGAAGCATCATATGTTAGATAAAAAGTAGCTCATTAGATATTCTACTGGTCAATTACTACGAAGAAAGAATGATTTAGCTTGAAAATACTAATAAACAATATGCTAAGTTGTGAAAGTGAAAAAAGTTTTCAGAATAAAGTGACATCTATTTATTAAGCTTTTATGCCATGCAACAGCCAATTACTCATTTACACAAGTATATTTTTAAAAATAACTTACATTTTTAACATAATAGTGAGAAAGATCAGTCTATAATAGACTTTAAGAAAAAAATATATATAAGGCTGTTTAATTGTAGTTTTGAATAGTTTTGGAATTGAAGCTAAATTATTTTGAAGGTTTTTGTTTTGATTCAGCACACAAATGTAGCCCACTCCCCACTTTTTGAGGTCATATTTTGTAATTGTCTCTTAAGTAGAGTCTTTGGGATGGAATTCAAATAAAATAACTATGTTTCTTCTGCATGTTTTTCCTCAAAACATTCAGAAATTGAATCTGATTCAATAGAACTTGGCTAAATAAGGAAAGATTAAATTTTAGATTTCCCAACATTTTTTTCAAATTTTTGTATATCTGTGAAATGTTTATTTTTTTAGTTTTTTAATTTAACGGGAGATAGGTTAACTGAGATGCATAGTAGAGAAATTACATCTTCTGTAATTATGTTTGTTTGCCTTTTAGATTAATATTTGTCTTTTCTCTTGGATTTCTTTTTTTTTAATTTTTAGGATTTTTTTTCTCACTGTTTTTCAAAAAATTGCAGAATAAATAAATTTTCATTTTGGGATTAATTCTATTTTAAAAATTATAAATATTTATTTATGTATTTATATTATTTATATTATTTATTTAATTTCCATAGCCTCCCAGCTCAGCTAAGTGACTCTGATATTCCCAACAATTAGAGAGTATGAATATGGAGTACAGCAATATATATATATATATCCCTTTATGAAAGAAAACCTCCCCAGATCTGCAATCTTGGATTGAATACAAAATGTTCACTCTCTGTTGTGACCTGATTCTCTGAGCTACTGCTATTACTTTGCTCAGTTGATTTAAAGGAGAAATGCTTCTTTCCATCCATAATAGAACATCTTTATTATGGTTACAATGAAATAATTGTCAATACTTGCCATTGTTAGTAACTGTAATAACATTGAAATATTTGATTTGAAAATTTATTGCTTTAGTATTGGTGACTTTGCCCACCCAAAACTGCACAGCAGCTGCCCTGCTGTGGTTTTAGGAAAGCCTTAAAGTTGCCTTCTCAGCTTATCTTTACCAATGTGATTTGCAAACTTTCCCTGATATTGGGATATTATTCCCTTAGTATTTATGATGTTTTCCTACCCTGTATTTCAGTTTTGGTTTTTGGTTTTATTTTATTTATTTATTTATTTATGAGACTTATATACCGCTTTAAGTGCAAGCACTCTCTAAGCGGTGTACACCAGTAAGCAATGTATATATATATTTACATTGCCCCCAACAATCTGGGTCCTTCCTGTCTTGTTTTATATTTTTAATATATTAGATGTTGTCTAGAGTATTTTCAGTAACTGAAGTGGCTGAATAAATAAATAAACTCAGAATTCTCACTGGAGATAGTGGTAGTTTTCACATGAATGTACACAGTCTCTGAAAATAACTACTATAGCTCTATGTTCTAGCTCAGTATTATAGTAACTGCTATTCTTTTTTGTACAGAGGAGACCAAGTATTCTTATGCAATGCCTATCTAATGACAGGAGAAAGCTGCCAACATAATTTCAAATGTCATGACATATATCTACCAAATAAAAGACAAGTACTTGTCACAATGGCAATTATTTGATGGATTAATGGGGGTGATCATACAGATTGTGCATAGTCATCCAACACTTGATTGCCAATGTTACTTCCGCTTGTTACTTGATTAGTGAATACACATGAAAGAAAATTAACCTCATGACACTTCAAAATTGGATTAACATTACATGCAGTACGAAATTAACTTGCCATAATTTATTTAAGCTACTGTATGTTTTCTCCATTTAAATGAACTTCACATGAATAGTATAGAAATAAAAAAAAGTTCTTTAATGTATTGTTAGCATAAAATGGAATAAATAGCTTTGATATTTTCAAGAGTGTTTCAGATTTTCCATTCTGAGATGAAGAGGGAACCATGAATTGATATTTTTATGTGTTTATCAATCTCATGCATGTGACATCTTTAAATTCTTTTCAACTCTAACTCAATTAAGTGTAGTTACTTCTTTAGCTACTATATCAAGAAATAGGACTCAGTAACAGAAAAAGACAATAGGATGTATACAACTCATAGAATTTAGTTTTAAATTTAGGAAAGAACACTTTCCTAAATGTCAGAGGACAAAAGACCTTGCAATTATCTCTACTGTTTTCCTTCCTGCCTCTCATATACACAAGTTACACATGGGAGATTAAAATTCTGTCTTTCATACACTTATTTTTCCTTCTTTTTTTCGTTCTTTTTCTCACATCTTAACAATCACTATGCAGGGTTTATTGAAGTAAGGCTCTATTAGCCTTTTTCTCCACATGAAATACAGTATAATATATTTATTATTAAATAAAAAGATTATTTATTTATTTGTTTGTTTGTTTGTTTATAATTAAGATCATTGGCCATGCAGGTACAAAGATAGCCAGGGAAATAATTGAACCCTGGGAAATGGGCCCTTGTCAGTTAACAGGAGTGCTGAATTACCACCAGCCTACCAAATAATTAAGAGCCGAGGGCTTGGCAGCACAAGGAAATGATAGCCAATCATCAGCCATCAACACACCAATCAGCCAATAGGAAGGCACCACATAAACACTAATAACAGAATAGCCCAGAGCTCGTATTTCAGTAGAGAAATTCCCTGAAGATGGGCTCCAGCATGCATCTGAAAGTTTGGAAGAGTAAATCTCTGGTCCTGGTGACCGACCCAAATTCAATTTCATAGTATAACATCTTTATGAAAAGTTTATTCTTGAAGATTATTATATACACAAGGGTGAGTAGATTTCAATTTACCCACAATAGAGGAATGGATGACAGAACTTGCTGAGATGGCCACATTGACTTTTTTAATTAAAGGTAGAACATTGTTTACATTCAATGATGATTGGAATACCCTTATTAACTTTTTGTAGGAAAAAGAAAGAAATGGTTTTATGATATATGGTTCTGAAAATTAGAATAAAAATAATGGATTATAGAGAACATGTAAATAAAGCTGTAACCATAGAGTAAGAGGGTATTTCATATTTATACTTACAACCATTGTAAAAGAAAACTGGATGTCAATTGTTTACATTTTTTTTCTTTTCCTTGATTTCCTCACCTTTGACTTTGCTCTTTTCGCCTTTCTTTCATTTTTTTTCTTTTTTCATTTTAAATATTAGTACTTGTTAGTTTTTATTCTGTATTAAAAGATAAATTAAACATTATTTTAAAAAGTTTACTCTCGAAGAAAATCAGTTATCTCCTATTGGTAGCATTGTGGGAAATACACTCAGAATTTTGAAAACTCCCAGGTTTTCCTTTTGTTTTATGTCTTCCCACATTTATTCCTTACTGTTTGCCCTGAGCAAGCTGTGATGAATCCCTCAGGTTAAAAAAAAAAGGTTGCATTGAAGCTGTGCTTGCTCAGTTTGCTATGGAAGTTAAGTAGGATACTAGAATGTGGGATTTTAAATTAGGCAAAGTTAGTCATCTTTAGACTGCAGACATAAGTTAAGGACTTATTCTTTCACTAGCCTTTAAGAGGTAAAGCTTGCTAAGAAAAAAATAAATAAAAAATATTTCTTTAAATTATGTGAGAAAAGTAAACAAATCTGAGTGTAAAGATAAACTATCTCAAGAACAGAGAGTTGCTAAATAAATTTGTCACATCCAAATGTGTGTGTGTGCATATATGTATGTATTTGTGTATGTGTGTGTGCGTGTGTGTGACCTTTTTAACCTTTCGTTATTTTTGTAAATAACTCAAGATGGCAAACATACCTAATAGTCTTTCCTTCTATTTTCCCCACAACTACAACCCTGTAGTTAGGCCAGGGGTAGGCAACCTTGGCTCTTTTTATGACTCATGGACTTCAACTTCCAGAATTAAGTTAAGTCCATGAGTCATAAAAGAGCCAAGGTTGTCTACCCCTGGGTTAGGCTGAGAGAAAGTGACCGGCCAAAAGTCACCCAGCCAGCTTTCATGCCTAAGGCAGGAATACAACTCACAGCCCCTGGTTTCAAGCCTGGTACCTTAACCACTAAATCAAATTAAGCTAAAAGCTATAAAGTCAGGTTAATATTTGTGCAGTGTACTTATGTTTCTGATTTCAATCTCTTTTTTTTTACTTTCTACACATAAACACCATAACATGAAAATGTGCAATGGAGGCAAAACAGTGAAAAAGCCCTAATTAAAAGAATCCACTTCCATGTTATTGACCTATACTTAATTAATAAATTCTTTACATTTTTATATAAGATTAATTTATCGATGAATTTATTTCCCTTTGCGAGATTTTTTAGAGACTTCCATTTGAAATGAAATTTATTCTAATGATTCAAATTTTTAGAGAAAAATGGAAACAAACAACACTTGACCTCATAGATACAGGTGAACATTACATTGGCCCTGTGGATACTTCCTCTCCCTCCATACACATACATTATAGCCTTTTCCACATAAATAAGTGACCCAGAAAGCTAAAATAATTTTAAGAAGGGAGCAATAGAAAAGAGAGGCAGTTGGCAGCTGGTCAAAAATAAAGAAGGAAAAGAACAGGGAATGTCTAATGTATCTTAAACAAATAGGTAAAAGGAGTCTTTGGTGATATTCTAAATATTCTTTCTGTAGAGTATTTAGAAATATTCTAAATACTCTTTTTGTAGAAGAAGAGTTTGGTCCTTGTACCTCTATAGAATGAAACAGTATAATATCCTATAATATTTCTTTGTAAACCACTAGTGGTAAATAACCTTTAATTATCCATGATCAACTTGTCCTCTGAATTAACTGAAGAAAAACCACAATAACCATTTAATAGCCTTTCCCCATTCCTGACTTAAAATATTATCTAGTCGTCTTTGAATTAGCAGAATCAATCTCAGCCTAAAATTTCCACTGCCTATCCCTATTCTGCCTCCACGGTGGATGTCCTGAGTCACTGTATAATGATGTAGTCCTGATTTATGAATCTGCCAGTTGTTACCAGCAAGGTAATCAATTTTCTTTTCTGCTTTTTTGCCATCACAGAAAACTTCCACCAATCCGTGCTCTGCAGAAGGATGGGGGGGTCCCAATTCAGGGCTCTCTCTGATTTGTCTGCCTTCCCTCCACGCCTTATTTGGGCATCTCACAAAAATGTGAAAAGAAATAAATACACTGAGAAGATAGGAGGATTGAAACAACCTGAGAAAGAAAAGAGGAAAGCTAAGTTCTGGGCAACTCATCTTTTCCTGTGGAAAGTGGAAAGTGATTGAATCTGACAAAGTCAGAGCAATTGGCAAATATATTATAAAAGCCCAGATCAACATCCTTCATTATTTTTTAGACACTACAGCAAGGAATGGTATAACTAACTGCTCATTTAAAAATAAAATTAACTTTCGGGACATATGAAAGTGAAATATAAAAAGTAGCCCCTTTTGGCACTCTGATTATTTCAGAATCCTATTTGATATTAAGATTTATTTCTAACAAGCAAAGACAGAATCTTTGATACAATGTTATCCAGTTTTTAAAAAGCAGATAGGATACATGATCATGTCGATGTAAGTTCTAACTTTAGTACACAAAATCTAAACTGATCTTTTGGGACAAATGGCAGCCATTTATTTCCAAAATAAAATTTAATGAATTATGCATCTTCTGTACAAATAAACTCAGTTTTGTAACCATTTCAATTGGCTTCAATTCCCACTCAGGCAACATAGACTTCTTGGATAACATTCTGAACAATTCAAATAGGATTTCGGCTTCTCTAGGGTAGCTCTGGTTAATTCTGTCAAAAATTCCGTTCTCCAGCTGATGGCTGTGGTTGAGGAGAGAGAAATGGAGCAAGACGGCCTAAATACAAACAAAAATTACCTTATGAAAGGGAACTAGAATTAGGCAGTTGCAGTTGTCACCATATGCATCCTTATAGATTCCAGAGCAACTGTAAATACTTTGCATGAAACAGAACACATAATATGGAAACAAAGCAGAAATATGACTTTGATTTGCTTCTGGGTGTTTTATTACCCTGCCCTGAGTGTTGTAAAACAAATTGAACATCTGCAAGCAAGCCTGAGCATGATGTGACACTCTGGCTCCATTGGTTAAAACCTTGAAAAAGCCTGTTGCTTTCCTGACACTCATTATGAGAGCTATAGTGTAGCACTAAAAGGGAACAGTTCCTTGTTGAATGAATATTATTATTTATTATCCCTTTACTGTTTTATATTTTCTTGTGGGTGATGTCCACAAAAGTTTACTGGTGATTCATTAAAACATCACCAGTAAACTTTTGTGGACATCACCCACAAGAAAATATAAAACAGTAAAGGGATAATAAATAATAATAGAGAAAAGAAAGGATAGAGGCTTTTATTTCTCCATAGAAGAAAGACGCTAAATGCAGCAGGAGGTATATTATGCTTGTGATCGTCAAGCAGAATCAATTTACAGATTGTCCCTAAGATTATCAGTTGTGCTCTTTATCTCTGGATTATATTTTCTCTGTATGATTCTTTGCTATTTAAATGATCCTCCCAACCCTTAGTACCATTGTGTGTTGGAAAGCCATTGACTCTTAGACTCCATAGATCCAGGGATGGAATAGAAGCCTTAAGCCAAAAGTTACATGTCCACAAATTGTGTTACTGAAATTTGGCAGCAAAAGTATAGGAATTTCAATAGCATTTTTGTTTTACTATCTGTAGCAAAATTTAGAATGGAGTATCTTATGATATCCTCCTTAATAAAAATAGTAAAACACAGAGTAGAGAATACATACATACAGTTGCATTACCTCACCTAGAGTGCAGCATGAATGGCTTTAGGTCAGATTGGAGAGTACAGTGCAGGGAAGACCCAACCAAGCTGTCCGAGTTCTTGTTATTCCACATTTTAATTAATGACCTTGAATGAAGGTATTGAGAGAATGATTCCCTGGTTTGCAAATTATCCAAAACTAGGATGAGGATTTAATTGTCCAGTCTTGGACAATTAACCGAGATGAATAAGATTAAATTTAATAGGGAAGAATAGAACACATCTGGCCAGAGAAAATGAAAAGCACAACAATGGATAGGGAAGACCTAACTCAACAGTAGTACATGTGAAAGAAATCTGGGTATCCTAGTAGTTCACAAGTTGAACTATATAGATTCATATTTAGCTGTTAGGAGGAACTTTCTGATAGGAAGAGCTGTCAGCTAGTGGAATAGGTTGACTGTGGAAGACTTCACCAGACATCTTCAAACAGATGCTGTAAGCTATTTCAAAGGTTTTAATAGAATATGCACCAAGCAAGGAGTTGGACTAGATCAGGGATGTCAAACTCACCGTGTCACATGATGTGTCGTGACATATCGTGACTTTTTTCCCCTTGCCAGAGCTGGGGTGGGCGTGGCTTCCATGTGATGCATCCGGCCCGTGGGCCAGCAGTTTGACACCCCTGAACTAGATTACCTGTGAGATAACCAGTTGTATGATGTGAGTCACCTCTGTTAGGGATATCTTTTGGAAACCTCCCTATTCCTTTAAAAGAGGCCAGGTTCCTCCTAATGATATCAGTATAGCACCAGAGATATTACACTCCATTTTGACATGCTCCCATCAGACCAAATAATTTATCCATCCTTGTTACAAACATTCAGGACTCTGCTATATGTTAGACCCATCTATTTTGCACATCTATTTTGCACATTTATCTAGCTCAAGATTAGTTTATGCTGTACCACAAATCATATGGCATGTCTGAGTTCTTATAATCCCCTAACAATCACAATAATTTATATTTTATTGGAATGATTTATACAATCTCTCATTAAATGAATGTGTTAAATGGGGCAATTGGTTGATAGGGCAGCATAAATATCAAGATGGCCATCTTTCAACATTATTGTACGCAGAAAAAAACAATAATCTACAAAACTTTTCAAAAACTCTGAAGGTGTAAATGTAATTGTGGATAAAGAAGAAAACATGTGGGAGTATCTGATATTAAGCCATTTGTTGAAATAAATCTTAGAAAAATACTGCGAAGCAAACTTTGGCTTGTAGGGAAAAAAGAAAAATAAGCAATAAATCACACTCTAGATATGTTTAAAATGGACCATTTTAGAGTGCCATTAATTAATCTGCTTTGTAGAAAATAAAATGCATAGCAAATTGGTCTTTTGTGCATGCAAATAAAACACATTTGATAAACACCATCAGGACTATTAAGTGTCTCTTGGATGAAAATGCTGTATTTGACATTATTTTAATTTGAGTCAAAAATATTCATCCCCTGGGATTCCAGAACACAATTAAACTGGATGATCCATTCACTTGTTCAATATCTTTAGTAAATATACCCTTGGATCTCAAAAAATACAGTCTCAGAAATCCTTATCTTTTATTATGGAGATGCTTTTATAGTAGAATATTTTGAATCCTTGCTCAACTGAAATATACTTGGGGCTTATTGGAAGTCAGCAGATTTTCCATAAAGAGCTGTTTTCATTGTGAAGGCTCTCAGACATCTGACCCTAATTTGATGACTTCCAGGTCTCTTGGACCTCAACTCTCAGAATTTCTGAAGATTGGGATTTATGGAAATGGATCTACCGGAGAGTGAATATCTGCTATGGGCTAACTTCTTAATCAACATAACGGGATGTGGAGAAGGAAACAATGTGCATATGAAAATGGATTAGATCTTCACTTTGTGGAATGGAGAACATCCACTGTCAAGATTGCTGATGGTAACTGTATTCAGCCAAATAAAATTACAGCTATTCCTTAAACTTGTCTTATTGGTTTAAAAAGGTCAAGTACAGGTAGCCCTCCATTTATGACCACATTTGAGCCCAAAATTTCTGTTGCTAAATGAGACATTTGTTAACTGAGTTTCGCCCCATTTTATAACCTTTCTTGCCACAGTTGTTAAGTGAATCGCTGCAGTTATTAAATTAGTAACACAATTGTTAAATGAATTTGCCTTCCCTATTGCTTGTCAGAAGGTTACAGAAGATGATTGCGTGACACTAGGACACTGCAACTGTCATCAATATGGGATACTTGCCAAGTGTCTGAATTCTGGTCACGTGTCCAGGGGTTGGTGCAATGGTTCTAAGTGTGAAAAATAGTCCCAAGTCACGTTTTTCAGTGCTGTTGTAATTTCGGACAATCACTAAATGAACTGTTGTAAGTTGAGGACTACCTGTATAGAAGACATGAGGTCCTGAATGTGGATCTTGGTTGATTTCATACTGAATATCTGAAGAAACTTTAATATTTCCTTTTTACAAGATACTGGTAATTTATTTTAAAGTGTTTCAGCTTAATCAATCAGTCTGTACTGTGCATACTTCTATGCACAGTACAACAAGACTTGCTACGCTTTCTAATCCATCTCCTTATAACACCCAAAAGCTTTATGTCATACAGCTACTGACAAAAGCTGTTCCACAATGGGTCAATCTTTTTGATACCATTTATGCTTTACTCCACAAATGGCAATGTGATTAGAATGCCAAATGTATTTCCCAGAAACTAGCATCAAAAAAAGGAAAATCAGTATATATGTGTAGATCATTTACTTGCTGTCAAACCTGGCTCAAGGTCTGACTTCTGTGGGGCAAAATAATTAATGCCAACTTCTACAATCTACACTGAGTGGATGACAGGGGCTCCCTGACCTCCAATAAATATTTCATTGCAGGAAACAGCAAACTGACAATTAAGGCTTCTTTGCCCTGGTCCCTGTTGGGCTTGCTTTCCTTCCTTCCTTCCTTCCTTCCTTCCTTCCTTCCTTCCTTCCTTCCTTCCTTCCTTCCTTCCTTCCTTCCTTCCTTCCTTCCTTCCTTCCTTCTAGGACTTATAAGCACATTCCTATTAAAAGGAATGAAAAACAGCCCAGCCACAAGCAGCTAAGAAAACAACAACAACCAGAGGGAATAAACACAACTCCTGCTTATGACAAGAAAGTATCCAAGTACTAAGAGGATGATCAAAAGAAAATACATACCAGCTTCCAAAACTTCCCCCAATATTCCTATACTCTATTTCCCAGTACCTAGACACTACGAAGTTGCTTCAAAGAATCAGTATCATAATATATCTAATTTCCAGTTAAAATTACAACTTGGTCATAAGATACTCTTATCTATTTTAAATAGGGTGCAGTTTAGAAGCAGAAAATTGTATCTCAGTCCTATGTTTCCTCTAATGAAGTAGAAATATCCTTCCCAGGGATAGCATTGTCTTAACAGAGGAGTGATAAAAATTCAATATTTATGTTATAGATTGATGCATTTTTAAGCCACAAAAATATGTGGCCCCAGGATTGGGGTTGGTGTCATTTCCTGCCAATCAAATAAAGAGGATGCAATCCTGGTTTGTAGAGTCAGTCTTTGGATTCTCCAAGATTTGTACATAATCCCCAGAGGCCTTCCTAAAGTTGGTACCAAATTATAAACATTGACTGACATAAAAGAGAAATTAATAGTATATGGACAATAATCATATTAACTGAGTTTAGTTGCATTTATGTTTTGTTTGAATTAAATTAAATCAAGATTTTGTCCTGGCCAAGATTTGAGGGAATATAAACCCACCCATCCCATACAACGCTTAAAGATAAAGAGGATCTTGGCCCCAAACTAGTTATACAACCCTTTTAAAACCAATGCTTATCCCTGAACTTTTGAATGGGGTACTCCTTTCTTATTTATCTCTCAGACTAAGAAGATAGAGCTATTATTTTATGTAGTGGCCTCCACCAGCCCAGGAGGTGATGATGGATATTTCAATATATACACTATCTTGAGCCTAAAATGTTTATTGAAAACCATGCACAGAATGAAGCTGTTGACCTTACAGTATGCAGGCACAAACCTTTCCTGCTCCAGATTCTCAGACTACTACAGATTTAGAGTTATTGACAAAGAAGAAACCATGGAAACAAGCCACATACAAGAAAGTAATATCCTCTTGATTTCAGACTTCTACTCCTTCTTCTAAGCATCCAGTAGGTAAAAATGAGATTGACAGGATTGGGGAAGATGAACTGGAAAAATTCTTTGGCTAGAAAACTTAGGTGGAGAGGGGTTAAGATTCAAGTAAGCTGACCTCTTGCCCATTGACATTTTCCCTACAGCAGCAATAGACAGGTTGGCAAATGACTCCTGAGAAGCAAAATGGATTCTTAGGGCTGTGATTAGATGTCAAATGGTCAAAAGGATTGAAGTGCAGCATAGAAGAATAGCCAAGTGGACAGGGCAGCGGGACAGAGTTTTCAGATGGAGATCATTCTTCATTCAAGGTAGAGCTGAACATTTCAGTTTAAATCAGCCAGTGTCTATATGACACCGTGCACTCAGGTATTAGAATGTTCTGTGAAAATCTCCACTAGTAATTCTACCAACAATAAATCTAACCCAGTGCATAAGTAATTTAAAAACCCTAACTTCTCTTAAAGATCTCTCTTTTACACATAAACACCCACAGAAAGATCCCAGTAGATATAGGCTGATATTTGTTATTGTATTTGTTTCTCTGTCTAAATTTACTACTTTAATAGACATTGTTTTTTGCATCTAAGAATGTTTCAAAATGACTGATAGGTGATTCTGAATTATACATCCATTTGTGCCATGACAGATTCCATTTTGGCAACTTGTACTCATTTCCCAAATGTGGAGAAATTCATGATGGATTTCATTTACTTCAACACTAGAGAAAGTAATCTCTTGCCCTCCTTGGTTCAGAAACAAAGAATGCTTTAGACAGGGGTTGGCAGTCCATAACCATGGAATTATGTAGTCACAACTCATGGACCCCCAGAATTGCACAACTGAAATTCACAAACACTGAATTGTGGTGGCAGCATTTTTCATTTTTAAATATTACAAAGTAAGAATTAAATAAGATCTATTAAGTCTCTGATAAACTAAACAAACATGGCCCATCTTTTTAACTCATGTCTCCTAATGTGTATGGATTCAGGGAGGTGCACCCATAGGCGATATTACTGTCTTCTTGCAAAGCCCTCAACCACCGATAAACTGAAGGCTCTGGCTTCAGGAGAAGACCACTTTCCACTGCTACTCCATATGAAGGTTCTCTTGTAAAGATGGACACACCTGACCTTTTGATATTCTCCAGCAAATCTGGGCAGAGAAGTTGGATGGCCAAGGTCTGTGAATTTCTCTAGGGAAAAAGGTCATTCTCCAATGATTTCTCAAAAACATAACACTTTCTTAATGGTGAAAATGGTGCCATTATTGAAAAAGCTGGAAATTCAAAATGACTACAGACTGATGGAGAGATGGTAATAGAAAGATGAGACATTCATATGCAACTCCTGGCCATCTTGCAACTAAATTAGTATAACAATATCATGCTTCATTTCTGAGAACTTCACCAACTTTTTCTTCTCCTTTAAAACAAGTTTCAAAACCAACTTCCTTTCTGAGAAATTGGATAATAAGTGGTAGGAAAATAAAAATAAAAATCTTTCTGTGCACAGTAGTTTGTCTGGCTCAGCAAGAGAGCAGACAACTGATATTCCAAGCTGTCTGAAAACTTGCAATCTCTTAATAAGGGTCATGCTCACTGTCCCTGAAAAAACAACTAAATACAGCGATGGAGGATGTTTATCTCTCTATAGTATGGAAGAAACAGCACTTTTTTTCATAGCCTTTATGGGTGGGTAGCTTGAGGAAGCCTGGGTTCAGAGTCTACAGATTTGTGAAAATTCAATGCTTCCCACTTTTTTGCTGGTATTTTGAGTTTTTTGATATGTTTACTCAGGATTCCTTTGCTTGAAGCCAGAGAAATAGAAATCCGATGCCATTACTTGGGCTATCAATACCATTTGCATTAAAATGCATGTCTATTTGGCATCCAATTGCAATAGTAATGCATATTATTTTATTTTACAGTAGGATGCATGATATTAGATGAGTATCTAGTGGGAGAGAAGATTAGCTGGAAGCCTGTCTTTCCTATTTGTCTATAGCAAGTCTATCTTACCCATATGTTCCCCTTGTGAATAACTCCACACAAAGAGATGAATATCAAAATATCAAAGGAACTCATTTTACTGCCTCTTTTCATGAAAGATGAAATGGTTTGTGAAATGGAGATCCAACACTACCTCTCCATTTAACAGCAGCAGCAACAATTAAGTTCTTTTCCAGTTAAATCTCCTTTGAGTTGAGCTCAGCTCTAGGATATTTCATAGACCAAGAGTTCTCCAACCTTTCAGGCTTTGTAGACCAGCCGGGGGGGGGGGAGAGAGAAGAAGGGATGGTTCCATGTAAGTGGTGGGCAAGTGTGTGCATGCGTGTATGCGTGCAACTCCATTTGTGCAAGTGGTGGTCAAGCGCACCCACCGCTTGTGCAAATGGAGTGTGCGCATATGCATTTGCCTGCCCTGCTCATTCAAGTGGGGTTGTGCATACACACACGCATGCTCGCCTGCCACTTCAGTGGCCCAGTTCTGAATGGCTCAAGGCCCGATAGTGGCCCACAGCCCAGGGGTTGGGGACCCCTGTCATAGACAAGTCCCTACAATTTTTTGGGCTATTGTCTGTTTTTCTGTACCCCCCCCCCATTTCACTGCAGCCCAGAAATGTCTTATGTCCTGTCCTGAAACAAATCAGGTCTAGCCCTGTTTATCTTTTTGAGATCAGATGACATCAGCTAGGTCCTGTCAGCTAATTCAGCTTTTTACATCTCACTCAGAATGAAACACTTTTAAGAATGTGGTCTAGCAGGAACCTATTTGAATGCCAACATAAACTGAAATGAGTGAGTTTTTCCCCCAGGAATGTGCATGGCATTGGACTGGACCAAAAAGGAACTAGATGATCAATTCATTCCCATTGAAATCTATTGCACATTAATTAATTAACAGTATTGAAGCTGGGATGAACCTTTTGTACATGAATGCTTTGGGAGCTATGCTTGAATTCAATCAGGCCACGGAGGCTGGCCTCTTTCTATTTGTCATGCCCTTGTTGATACATGGGATGTAGCTTTTAGAAGAAAGAAAGGACAGAAGCACAAACCTATTAACTTAACCCCTATTTGTCCTTCCTTGTGTGGCTCTCTCAGCAGCTCCCAAATGAATATATTTATTTTTCCTGGCTGCCTGCATTCTTCAAACACTCTTTGCATCTCCTGTAGACTTCCTTAATGCCTCAGACAAGGCATTGTAATAGGTAAAGTACAAAAAGCAGTTAAGTGGGAGATGAAAATCAAGAAAACGCCGAAGTCAAACCACTGCTATAGTTAGTTTTTAAAAAACGTCTTTGGCAGAAAAAACAAACAACACTTATACCACTGCAGTGGTACTTCTGGAAGGAGGGGATGGGGGATAGATTTTGAAACAGCTTAACAATTAACCAAAGGAATAAGAAGCCTATGAAAATAACAGCTTAATCTTATTATGTCAAAGGACCATGTCTTTTTGACTGATCGATTATATGCCATCAAGTTATTTTTGACTCCTAGCAACCATGTAGATAGATTTTCTCCATGATATACCCCTAACCTCTTCTTTCAAGTCTCTCAATGCTGCGTGCATTGCCACTGTAACTGAGTCCATTCAGCTTTCTGTGCTCAATCTCTTCTCCGTATCTTTTTCCTCTTCCTAATTTTTTGGCAATGCAATTGCTTCTCTTCTGGCTTTCAGTTGTTTTGTCTACAGCTTTCCAGTGCTTTGGAACACAATTTTGGCATGTTAGGTCCACTCATTTGGACCTGAAATGGTATAGGGTCTCCTGCTTAAACTGGGGTTTGCACCAGAAGATCTCCAAAGTCCCTTCCAATTCTGTTTTTTTGTTAAATACTAAACTCAAAACATATGAAGAAAAGGTCAAAAGTACAATATGTTGTGCCCAAAGAAATATACCACATTGTGTCTTAATGTAGTAACCAGTCTTTCAAACCAATGTAACTAATATAATCTACAACTTCATTAACAACTCTATTAAAACCCTCTTCTAACCGTTCTCTAGTAAAATAGGAAAGACTGTCACTAGTCAGGATGAACCTCCTGACCCCCCTTATCAATTCAGCTGGAGAGTTGTTATCTTTCTGTTAAGGCATTTTCCCTTCAAGTCCAGCCCTTCAAAAAAAATAGACAGGCAAGTGTTTTGAATCTTCATGTGTAAAACCATCAATAAACTACCATTGTGACCTGAAATACAAAGGGCTGTAGAACTGTGAAAACTTACATATGAGAAAGGTTTAATGAGGATGACCCCCTTCAAAAAGAAACCACTGCAATCAAATCTTTAGATATATTGAGAACAGAGAAATAGAGAAAAAAAAACAAGGGATAGAGAAATAGAGAGAGAAAAAAAAAACAAGGGAGGATAGGAACCGCTACACAGAATTTCAAATAAAATCAATACGTTCAGTCTAGCTAAACTAATTACTTCTTACACGCTTTAAAAAGATATTGGGTTTCCGCATCTGTTCAAAGTTCCTTGTAGGAAGAATGTTTTGAGAGATTTATTTATTTATTTAGGCTAATATATATCACTTCACTCTCTTGCTTGGATGTTGTTAGATATGCCCACCCACTCATCCGCTATTTACTTGCCTTCCTATCACTCCATAGTTTTAGAGCACTGGTTCTCAACCTTTCTAATGCCACGACCCCATAATACAGTTCCCCATGTTGCGGTGACCCCCAACCACTTATACATCACTGGGTGCCAGGGGCCTGGCCAAAGAAAAGGGGAAAAAATGGCAGACAGCCTTGTTTGGCGACCCCCATGAAATGGTCGTTTGACCCCAAATGGGGTCCCGACCCACAGGTTGAGAACCACTGTTTTAGAGGATGTGAAAACTAAATGAAAGTCAACTTCCTGGAGAAGACTGAGACTTCTCTTGCCTGGTGAGGCAAAACATTCCATCCATGATATCATGGGCCTACTAAGCTAATCAGAGAATTAGCTTACTTCCTAATGAACCTATAATTGAACAATATAGGTACACTCTAATTTTTAGCAGCTATGCCATTGTGTAAAAAAAATGTTTGTTTGAGGGAAGGATAATAATAATAATGAGGAGAAAAAAGCAAAATGCAAAGACTTGCAAATACTGTAGAAGTAGAATGTCTGTGGCAAAAGAAAACAAAGATAGAACCAATAGTAATAGGTGTCTGAGGTCCAAGCCCAAAAGATTTGAAGCAGAACTTGGACACTATCGGCATTGATAAAATCACCATCAGCCAATTGCAAAAGGCAACTTTTCTTGGGATGGCTTATTGTACATTTTGTGATGATATCTTTAACATCAAACAACAACTGCTTGTCCCAGGTCCTTGAGAAGGACAATAGGGAGACAAAATGCCAAATCCAGTCCATAATCTGTCTGATTATGCAATCTACCACAATAATACTAATAATTCCCCTCTAGGGATAGTGGTGTGGTGTTCTGATGGCATTAAGAGCTATGTTGGCAGTAATGTATACTACTAGAAGAGTCACTGACAAGTCTTAGCGGAACAGCTAGAATAAATGTATCCATCAACCCATTTACTATGCTGAGAAAACAGAAAAAGAATCCTATACTGGTCCTAAAGATGCTTTTTTCACAAGGCAACTGGACTTTCTCGTTTTTCTTGAAGACGTTTCTCCTCCATGACCTGGATGACTGAGAATCTCCATAGACAATCCTATACTGGATTGATGGTCATCCAGGTCATGTTAGAGTTCCTTGTCAACAAGCGGGCAACCAGGGTTTATCTGTGTATTACCGGAAGAACAACAACCACCAGACAAGGACAAAAGTATATTATGTTTGAAAATTGTGCCGTTATGATATAATGATTTGGAACCAACAAAGCAGGGTTACTTAAAGCAAATATTTGAACTGTGAAAAGGAATTTGTCCAGATTCAAATATCACCAAACAATTAGCAAATCAAAGGAGATTTGTCACTGAAATAAAATATTCAGGGATGCAGAACTGGAAGAGATTAAGAAAAATTGTGAAAATGGAAGACCCAAAAACAAAACTGGAACAGTAGAAGACAGTCTTCTAAAAGATAACAGCTGGAAATATAGAAGAAACAACTAATGTGAACTACGTAAATGATAACTTAGAGGAAATAATAACAACAGAACCAGTATAGGCCAGCATTGAAACAATCTATAAATTGACACCCTGTCAAGAAGATGTAAAAGACAAAAATATGGTGTATGTTGAATTACCAATAGTAAGGCAAAGATTGCCAGCACTTAGGTAATACCTCCAAAAAGACCAAGCACCTATAATGAAGGATGTGATTAAGATGCTGCAAGTATTAAAATAATATCTATCAAAAGGACCAATCAGCTTTCTTATAGTGCAGTAGTGGTGGTCACAGAAGAACTGGGTATCAGAAAACCAACTACAAAATCATATTCAGTCTCAAAGTGGATGATCAGACTGGAAGCCAAGGTAAAGAAATTAAGATCAGATGCAAGTAATTTAAAAACATGAAGAATGTAAGGTTCAAGACAAGCCTAACAAAAAATTATTGATTTAGCACCAGAACAAGTAAAAAAGATTTGGAAATAATAAAGCAACAAAGAACAGCAATAGCTGGGAAAATTGACTTCTGTGAGGCACGAATCACCCAATTTATGCAAAATCAGCTATTTTAATCAGACAAGAAGCAATTCCACCAAAGTATAAAAGGAAATAAAAATTCTGCAAGTGAAAAACCAAACCAGAAGGAAACAATCCAGTTTTGAAAGATCAATGGGAAATTTTAAAAAGACTATAATAAAAATGCTGGATGGATAAAAGAATCTAAATGTAAAATTAGTAAAAATCAAATGGAAGAACTAATAATGGCAGAATGCTTATAAGAAATGGTTAAAAGCTGAGTCTAAACAATTAAAAACTGGACATCTCCTGGAAATGATCAATTGCATGGCTTTCGACTCAAATATCTGACTAGCTTACATCCAATTATAGCTAAACAATTTAATGAAGCATTGCATACTACTGGTAATTTAACATCAGCAACTTGTTAATAACCAGCAAAACTTACCTGATTCAAAAAAGAATCAATGAAAGGAACAACATCAGAAAACTGTAGGCCAATAACATGCTTGCCTACAATGTTTAAATTACCCGCAAGTAAAATAGTGGACACCATCCAAGATTATTTAGAAAAAAAAATAATATCCTTACAGTAGAACAGAAAGGAAATAAAATGAAAAGGCAGAAGTACAAAAGTTCAACCTGGCCACCTTTATCTATATGCTGATTAACCCTTGAATAGATCATTGTAATTTGTTCTAATGTGGGGATGTCCTTGAAGGAAACCTGGAAACCACATCAGCTCCAGAATACCAGTGCCAGGTTTCTCTTAGCTGTTAGCTCTTTCCTGACCGATATATATCATCAACTTTGGCAGTGCTGCATTGGCTTTCATAATTTTATGGATTAAAGTCAAGGTGCTTATCTTGATATATTCATTACTAAAAGGTCTGGGACTTATTGTTTGAAGAAATTGCTTCCCCTGTATTTTGTGAACCAGGAGTTCCAGTTGTTGTTCAAGAATTTAATGAAAGTGCTGGTCCAAAATGGGGATGGCTCAGAAATGACTTCGGAGAAAAGTCCAGCTTCATGGAATTCCCTCCCATTTGATGCCTGATCTGTTTCTCCTTTGGGGTATTTTAGAAGTCATCAACATTTTATTTTTATAATCAAGCTTTTCCCAGTAACAATTTGGGCTAATAGCGTCATTCTTACGTTTTATGACTGGAATTACATTTCTTCATTGTTCTTTATAATTTGTTACAATTTTAGAGCATTTTAGGATGGTTAAGATTTTGCTTATGAGATTAATCTATAACAAGCAGTATTGTTGCAGCTGTCGTCTGGTCTGACCAGAAGTGAGAGAGATAAATAAAATGAATAAATAAATAATTCTGAGTTGGGACTTCCCCCAGTATGCCAGAAATGAAGTACTTGGTTTAATTGGACAAAGCAAGAAACAATATCCTCACCCACCAATCTCCACCACCAAAAGTTCAACATTTTCCATTTTATCAGTAGTGGCAGTAGTTGATGGGTCCTTTAAAACAGGGAAGATGGAAGTGACTCGAACATACATTTTCGTTCTCTAAGCTTGTGGGTTGATTTCCGAACGTTTCATTACCAGGCTAGGTAACATCTTCAGTGGAGCATCTTCACTCCACTGAAAATGTTACCTAGCCTGGTAATGAAACATTCGGAAACCAACCCACAAGAGAATGAACCTTCACCCTCATCCTACACCTGAGCGACAGATATTTGCCACTACTGCAAATTTTTGCACCTTGTTTCTTCTTTCTATACTTGGCTTTATTTATTTTCTTAAAAAAGAAAATTGTCATTAAAATATTTCCTGCATGCATGACTGCACAGTTGTACGTCTGTCTTTTCTGTTTCACAATTGGCATAAACTTTATTAAATTCTGTATTTCTGAGCCTTGGGCAGGAAGATATAAAGCACCATCCTTTCTATCTTTTTTTAGAGCCAGGCTAAAGGGAAAAATCCTTGGCAGAGAAATTAAGAACTCACCAGCTAAATAGAAAGGGAGTGTTGGTTCAGCCTGACTGGTGGCAGCCTACCATAATTAATTTTTTACTGGAGAACCTTTAAAAAGAATCAAGTAATGAGATTTTAAATTATCTAGGCATATTATCCATGGACTGCAGAAGTTTGGAAGACCACAAGAAACACAAAGATGACAGCAAAACATGATTTTTGCTGCCATTTTCTGGTTATCTTGATTTTTACTGTTCAGATATGATATGTCTAAAAAGATCCCCCCCTCCGCATTTATGACACCACATAACTTTTGCCATTTATGGTGTGCATCATCAAAAGCTCTTGAGATTTGAGATGATGAGATTTGAGAGAATGAGGCTAGGAAATTTCCATGAGCACCTGCAGAGGCCAAGAGAAGTTAAATGACAACAAATGGAATATCACATAAATACCTAGATTTCTGTCAGGTGTTAGGATGCAAACATGTAAATGTGCCACCATGCACTATCATTATGATGGGCACTGCTGGTAACATTGGCAAACAGGTTAATATGTAGTCAAGAGAGGAGCCATCTATGCCAGAGGTCTTCAGACTTGGCCCTTTTATGACTTGTGGACTTCAACTCCCAGAATTCCTCAGCCAGGCATGCTGACTGAGGAATTTTGGGAGTTGAAGTCCACAAATTATAAAAGGGCCATGTTTGAAGACTCCTGATCTATGCTTTGGTAGCAATGCTAAAACTAATTGTCCTATTATGAGAAATTATCCAGTATGGAATTCTGTGCAGCTGAATCATTCTGGCATCTGCTAAAGAATAGACTTCCACTAGAAATATAGTGTGGATATTTGACTTAGTGCATATAAAATCTAACTTTCATTCCTTCCACTTCCAGTTTAAAATGGATATCAAGAAACAATTTTTATTGTGATCTTTTATGAGTCAGTGATGACCAATCAATACTATCAGGCTACCTATAATAATACTATTATGTAATAGCATAAAACTGGTTTCTCAGATGCATCTAAATTCTTGCGATAATTTTCTTTTCTTCTGGTTTTTATAGGGTATAAGTATTTATGTGATTGTACGGTTATTTTTTTCCCATAAGTTCTGTAAGTTTATCAATCCCAGTCACCTTACAAGATATTATCTGTGGGATATGTACACACCCTTCCATACAAATCTAGATAATTATTACTATTATGTTTTCAGCCAGTGTAGATAGATCTCTAAAACATTTTATTGAATTATTGTATTATTGTATTGTATTATGTTCAAGGATGATGGAAATGGCTATCATTAACAATGAGGATTGTTTAAATATCTGAGTCCAACAATCATCTGAGTTCTGGTCTGGAGATTAAATCAAATTCAAGGTGCTGCAGTTCAGAGAGTGAGAAAAACATCAGGAGTAGACAACCAGATTTCGTTTAGTGCAAAAACCAACCACTCTTTAAGGAAAAAAATTGTCAGAATAGGTCCTCAGGGACAATGGGGCAGAGGGAAGAAAGAGAAATTTCAGGGGAATCTGGTTAGAGAAAATCCCATTATAAGGACCTGGATTGGAGCCCTGAGAAGGAACTTTGTCACATTGGTTATTATGAAGTCACAAAATTATTTCTGTGATCCTGCATTTGTGCAAATCTTGTCTTCATGGCTTGTGAATACAGGTAAAATGAATTGAATAGAAGCAAACAATTTTGTTTTATAGGAATAATTTAGTTGTTTCATTATTGTGTTTGGTCCTCATTATATAGTAGATATGATCATGTTTATGTGGTTCTTTTGATTTATTGTTTGTTGTGCACTTCCCAGAGTCAAACTGTTTGAGCCCTACAACCAACTGAATACATACATTTGATGGAAACTCTACGGCAATTTTAGGAGGGACGTGTGGCCTCTTTCAAACTAAGAGTGGTAGTATAAAAAACTATTCTGCAAGGGTGACCAGCACCTGAGCTTCTTTACTGGCTATTCTAGTCCAGGGGTGTCAAACTGCCGGCCTGTGGGCTGGACTCATCTTGACAAAACTGTGCCCTCCCCATTGCCAGCAATGGGGGAAAAGTTCCGATACGTTGCATAAAGTCATGTAATGTCGCGAGTTTGACATGTCTGTTCTGGTCTCTTCCTGCTGTTGCTTCTAAGGAAGTTCTGCTGCCTCCTAAGCCATGAGGCATAGGTGATAGCAGACTTGCACCTTGCCTCTTACAGTATAAATAATCTTTCATTCTTCCTAATTAACCCTTTGCTATCCCTGATGACATTACCAGTTTTCAGTCTTCTAACAATGGTTTTCTTGATTGCAGTTTGGAGAGGAGGAAGTACCTTTTATTCCTACATATATTCTTTTACTGATACAAATACACAAATATCGTTCACATGATCAATTGCCCAGGCACTGTTTTCTGACACCAGGTGTGGGGAGGAGAGATCCAAGGACTATGAACCAGGGACTTGAGTGTTAAATAATCCATAGATACAGACATATCAGGTTGTATTTCTTTCCCAACACTGTCTGTCATGACTAAATGGAAGGACAAATATGTTTGTGTGTATAAGTAAAAATAAAAATAAGTTTAAACCCAACCAAGACTGTATTTCTATAGTTAAAAAAAGTATGAGTTGTACCCATTCATTCCCCAAATGCTTTCTGGAACAACACATGTTTTATGATCTTGTGGTAGACCATCAGAGTTGATCTTAAGGGGAAGGCTCTTCCAATTCTCTGTCATTGCTTCATCTCTTGCTAAGAGGGGATCAAAAATAAATTTTATTAGGGAACACTTTCCATATGGGACTTCAAACCAGGTAGAACTCAGAACCATGGTAGTAAATACAGGTCCACAGAGAGGTGTATCATAACAACGGCAAGCTCCATATTTGTAAAAAAAATATGAAGCAAGTGCACAGAAGCATCACTAGAATTTACTTTTTTCTGCACATTGTTTCATTAGCAATATTGTTACCTTCTCAACATTTTCAAAATCTGTTTCAAATTATAAGATTCATGTTTCCCCATTCACTAATATTGTACCCCATGTAAAATGAATAAAAGTTTGGGGGTTTGGAAGCAGCGCTTCTCTCTTCTTACTGAAAACATGCCAGCAAAAATTAGCATAATTTTTGAGATAACATGTCATCAGCATTCAACAGCTATGAATTGGGCTTGGAACATAATATATGCAAGCAAAGGAGATAGGTGAAGATGATGATAGGTTTTTGATTGCAGATTCAAAAGGATTTTAAAAGAGAATATAAAAGTTCATGTGTGAGTGTATGTACAAGTCAACTAAGTAACTCAGATACCTTTTGTGCTTCTTAACTATAATTAAACATTAGGGTCATAGCTGCTAATTATATCCTACTTCAACCACATTAAAATTAAGCCAGAACGAATCACTCCTCATCTGATTTAGATAGGAGGTTTGAGATTCAGAGGTATCATGATGCTATTCAGTTTGGCACTTTAAGATCAAGAGACAAAATATGTTACCTGAAGGTTTATGTTTTTACCGGAAAAGAAACAAAAATCAATCATAGGCTATGATGGAAAATGTTAAAACACCTGCAGCTTATTTCTCAATATATGATGAAAATAGCAGGGATGGTAGACTTTTTAGTGGACATTAACTCAGCCATGTTACAGCTGGATACCTTCAGGGTTTTACTATGTTAAGTTTTGAAATCTCTCTTTCTGTCTCTTTTTCCTCTCTCTCTGCAAAGATATTTGGAATTAGGAACACATATTTGGAGTACAGAAATCCAGATGACCAATAAATGACACTAAATGGTCTTAGAACTGTATAGCACAAAACAACTTATATAGAAATTTTACTAAAACAATACAAAAAGTATCTTATTTCAATATGGCAGCTCTCGTCCTTGTACATTTCAAAAACAGTTACTTTTTTTCCATGTTTTTCCAGGTTGCCAAGCTTGGCTCAACACTGAAGAATTTCCCCTGAGGTTCTCTTATACCGTGACTTATTTTTAAACCCTATAAACCTTAGATTTTATGGAAGTGCCAGATAGGTTGACCAATAGCTTCAGACATTAGGGTAGCAGATTTAATGATGATGATGATGATGATGATGATGATGATGATGAGGATGTTATAAGGGACCTTGGAAGTCATCTAGTCCAACCCCCTGCTCAGGCAGGAAACCCTATACCATTTCAGACAAATGGCTGTCCAGACTCTTCTTAAAAACTTCACGTGTTGGAGCATTCACCGCTTCTGGAGGCAGGTTGTTCCACTGATTAATTGTTCTCACTGTCAGGAAATTTCTCCTTAGTTCTAGGTTGCTTCTCTCTTTGGTTAGTTTCTATTTGGCTTGGACAAGTACCAAGTTGTTGTTGCCTTAAGTTTTATTTATTTATTTATTTGATTTATATACCTGCTTATCTCATACAAATGATTTTGGGTAGCTTGCAAACACAAAAACCCACAACATATATTGTGGTTTAGGCTTAACATGGATTGTCAATTGAAGGTTGGTAATTGACCTTGACAATTAACTTACTGTAGTATAGTACTGTAATGCTATACTCTGCGAAAACTACCATATTTTTAATACTAGACAGATTGATATGGTTGGAAAGCCTTGACTTTCCTGGGAATGTACCTTAGTTCCTGGATGCCCAGTGAAAAATGTCCTAGGATTGTAGTTTGCCGGCAAAGTTTGATTTAAAACATACATATCATGGAGAGTTCAATTACGCTGTCAGTTGTGTTAGCAAAAAAACACAACTTATTTCATTTTTTAATATGACCATGGGATTAAGTTCAAAGTAAGAAAAGAAATGGAACTTGATTCATTTTAATTTTGGTCAACAATGAAAATTGAAAACCCATTAAGGCCCTTTTTACTAACTATCATGAAAAAAAGAAATTAATATTCATTTATTGGCAACTCTCAATCATAACCTGCTCCATAATTTTAGAGGAAAAGTCTATTGTTAGGTTTGTGTACCTGTTCACACAGTGTTGGATTTGAAAGCTGCACCAAGCCAATGTGACAAGTTTCAGGCGCTATGTGGCAATTGACTTATATGGTTTCCAATATCAAGATTTTAAAAAACAAAAAACATTATTCCATTCTTTGTTTCTCTGGCCACTTGCTTTTTTAACTACCAAACTTACTTTTTTTTTCTGAATGACCCCAAAAAGTAGCCAGTGAGAAATCTTAATTTAATATAAAGTTTTCAGGCTATGGCTTATTTATTATATTATATGCTAGTAATTTGAAGGATGCCTCATTAACCTTATTTTATATATTTGTATTTTAGAAATGCTTGCTGGCAAAGTTTCCAATGGATTGCACTCAGTCCAAATGCAGAGACCAAAAGTGTCATTCATTCAGAGTTGAGAGACTGTGCCAGGCAGAGCAGGTGGGTAGGCAGGCTGTGGAACTGACAGAGAGATAGAAAGTGCCAATCAATCAACTGAAAGACAGTATCCGGTGGAACAGGAAAGCATGAGGTCAGGAAGGCAGTGATAGGCAACAGAACTGGCAAAAGTCAGGACCTAGCACAGTGACAGAACGTTCCAACCAGTATCACAAAATGGTGCCAGGTGATGGAACTGGCAAGGATGTGGTGACAGAAGAGGCAGGCTGTCATAGTGAACAAGAGTTAAAAGACTAAACAAAGTTAAGAATAGATAAAGGGTAGTAAGCTTTGGCAGGCAGTGGTGTAGCAAGACATGATTTATTTATTTAATTTATACCCCACCTTATTTTTTTATAAACAACTTAAAGTAGCAAACATATCTAATACTTCTTCCTCCTACTACTACTTTCCCCACAAAAACAACCTTGTCAGGTGAGTTGGGCTAAGAGAGAGTGGCTGGCCAATGTCACCCAGCTGGCTAAGGCGGGAATAGAAACCACCATCTCTCCTGTTTCCTAGGAGCTTTAAAGCTTTCCTGATGCTTTGACTACCAGACCAGTGGTGGCGAACCTATGGCACAAGTGCCAGAGGTGGCACTCAGAGCCCCCTCTGTGGGCACGCATGCCATCACCCCAGCCCTTTCCTCACCAGCAGCCTTCCCGGAGGAGAGTCACCCCAGGTGCAGCCTGTGCAGAGCAGCGCAGCCAAGGACATGGCAGCCAGGCAGCGGGGATAAGACTCCGCCTTCACGCCCCATCGTGTACATATGATGTTGTGGGGTGTGGACAGATGCTGCTGGGCCGCCTGGGCGATATGCTGTGGCGGGCCATGGAGGCGGTGGTTGGCCCTGTGGGCAGGAGACGCAGGGACAGGGCAGGGGCGAGGCTGTTTTTGGGCACTCGGTCTCTAAAAGGTTCGCCATCACTGCACTAGAACAAACTGGCTCTCAATATATGCACATATATACTAGACTCTTATAGCCAAAAGACCAGTAAGCTTGTCTCATTACTGGGAATATATAAAGATTGAGTAGTGGAGCCAGACAGAGATAAGTGTGGGGTATAGATGAAACTGACTGACTGAAGCAGGCAAAAAAGAATCAAGCTGGCACAAAGAAAGTACATCTATAACCTATATCCCTCGAAACTTAAAAGAAATAAATGTTTGGGCCAACACTTACAGGTGATACTGATCTATAGCTAATTCATTCATTCATGGCTGAGGGATTAAAAACTTCCCAAAGCAAAGAACATATACTGGGCTAATTAGCCTTGAACCCACATTCAAAGAGCTGAGAGCTGAGTTGAATTATAAATTGTCTTAACAGAACAGCGCAGAAAATATAATATTCTATTTCCATACAAAAGAAAGAAGTTAAACTTTGTTGTCAGATTAAAAAGATTGACAACTGAGAAAATAAATGAAACCTGCCCGCTTCACTTTTAGAGAGACATGATTCTGTTATGTTCTTATGAAATAAAACTTTGGCAGTTTATTTGCAAATAATATCCATTAATAGGCCTGTTCCCTAATCACAAAGGCACACAATTGCACATTTGTAAAGAGACCATTCATGTTAGCCTTCTGCTCTGTCACTCAGTATGTTGAGACTTAACTTAGCCTGATAGGGGTACAATTTTTTAAAAAAAAATGTTTTAACCCAACAAAAATATATTAAAAAGTTGAATACATGTCCGTCAGCCTTCATAATGTCAGCCTTCATTTATATTCCAGAAGGAGAAGTAAACTAGCAATTTATATCTTGTATAGCTAAGTACAGTATGACAAAATCATTCCTGTTTCACCAGACTGAAGGGTTAGTTGTATAATAGCAAAATCTCCTGCATCTTCTGAGTCGGCCCTTGCGTCTTGGAGAACTTCTAGCTTTGCCTTAAACAGCTCTCCAATTTTGCAAAGCGGTTTGCCTCATCTTACTAATTTGCTCAGGAATAAGAGATGGAGGCTCTTGGTCTTTTTTTTTTTTAGTGTAAATCATTAAATAAATTGAATATTATCAAATAAATCAAATTATGCCAGTAGCAATATTACATCATTGTGCCCCCGTGCTAGGAAGAATGCTCTTGTATGCACAAAAGGATCTTTGCTTAAGTCCTCTTATCTCCAGACAGAAGTAGAAAGAATCATTTCTGAATCCCTACAGAGTTTTTGTCAATTGGTGTAGTAGATAACTTAAACCGATGAACAGCTGACTTAAACAGATGAAAAGCATATTTCAGTATGAGGCATTTTCTCTGCCTTTCTCACATTGCTTCCTGCCTATGGCTGTCTCCTTAAATGTGAAAGCAATTATTTGGTTGCCAAATACTTCACAGTTTTGACTTGGTTGATCCTATGCACGCAGTGATTGCAGATTCCCCAGAATCTGGACCATTTCCAGCTTGCTCAATGATTTAATGCTCCTTTGTCCTCTGCCTCCTTCTCCACACCCTCAGTCCCATTGTAAGCCATACCCAAAGGAAAATATTGGATGCTGTTGCCCACTGATGAAAGAGAACTCAAAGGGGAAGAGGTGATAAGATCATTGAGTTTTGATAAAGGGATTCTTAATCCATAAGCCCAATGTCCTTCTGTAGAAAAGCTCCTTGATTCTTCTAAATGTTGCAGGAGAGTGGACAAATTGTTAGGCTGGTTCCACTTCGTTATTTCCTTCCCATCTGCCACCCCAATACCTCTTTCACAAAAAGGAATACAATACAGCAACTCAGCTTGTGGGGCATCACCAATTTTGTTTCCCCCTGTGTGAAATTGCACTATAATCATTGTCACAATTAATTTTATAATAATAAGTTTATTAAACTTAATACACTGTCCAGAGTTCATGCATACTGAACAGGACACATCATGACATCAAGAAATCAGTCGTAGTTTACAGAACAACCATCTAATCTCATTCTCAGATCCTCTTGCACACAAGTCAAAGCAGATATAATAGCAGAGAATAGAGGAATTTGGGAGGAGGGGTTAAATTTGGAAGGGATAGGGGAATTTTTTTTAAAAGAGAATGAAAAGGAAAGAAAAAGGACCTGAGGCAGCTTACACAGACATCTTGAGACCAACAGGGCACTAGATAAGACAAACAAAAGGATTAATAATATATGGATTTGAGAAAAATAGAGAGAATAACCTAGAAGACCAAACAGTTGAACATGGCAAAGCAAAAAAGAGTACATGGATAGTTCTTTTTTCTCAGTCCTGCTCCAAAACTGCTATGAATTTGAACAGAAAAAGAAAACACACAAAGCACAAAGAAATAAAAGTCGAGGCACATCCTCCTGCCAAAGAGCTTGATAGGCATGGATTTGAAAGAGATGATAAAACTCACTGGCCAACTGGATATGTACTATCAGAGACCTCATCACACCATTTCACCAGCCCACACGCAAGGAAGAACTCCTACGTTGTTACTCATGTTCTCCCAAATTCTATCAAATCATCCAATTGATTCAAATCACACCAAACGGATTTGGACGCAGACAGTTTGATACAACAATTCAATTTGGAACTTTAGTTCAATTGAGAAATCACTGAATCAAATCTTTGCCCAGATCCAATTAAAACATCCCCATTAATTGCATCAAAACAGTCTTGCCTTCTGATCAGGAAATGGAACCCTGCTTTCACAGCTTTCTGTCTCTGGTTTGGTTTTCAAAATTGTTTACACTCATCTCAATACACTTGAATTCCCTGCTTAGTCCAGCCTGAGGATGGATGTCCCTTGTTGCTCCCAAGGGCTCATAAAGGGACATTACAGGCAGGTGTCCCAATTCTATCTACTGAATCAAGGACTTCAGCTCATATTTGTCATTTCACAAGCTCCTTCCCAGCCACCCTGATTTGTAACTTCTATTTCAGGACCTCCACGAAGCACTGGTGCTGATTAATTCTTCCCCCAGCCCCTTAAGGTTCCTTCCCAGGTGTGGGAAGGAACCTTAAGCATCAGAGTCAGTGTTGATTCTGGCATGAAAATTGCACTTACGCTGCCTGTAGAATTACTTAATTTATTTTCTAATGGACATAAGGAATTTACTGATAAAAGCCCTAAAGCACATTTAAAAATAAAAAAAATAAAAATGGGTTGCTCTTTCATTGCCCATCAGAGAATTCTTTTATAATCTTGTGCTTCTGTCTGGTTCTCTTTGAAGAGTAAGGCTGGCCAGGTAGACAGGAAAAATGTGATTAAGCAATGTTTACACAACTTGGCCAATTTGTTAAGTTGAGTGTATTTATTCATAGCTTATTTCTCTTTTCAGGAACTGAGCCTAATGCTTTCATTTCACAACAATATTAAAGAGGTGTGCAATGATTTGTATGCTGAGGTCTGCATTTGGTCTTGGAATGGCTGTCACTCAAAAATGAGTGGGCTAGGACTATAAAGTAATTAGGGGTAAGATAAAAACAAAGTTGATTAATTTTAATAAAACTGAACACAATTAATATGGTTACAGGTAGTTCTCAGGTTACATTCATAATGGACCTGCCCATCACAGTTGTCAATCATAATGGTTGTAACTTTGGTCAACCATGTGACTGACCCAATTTAATATCCTTTTGGTGGCATCCATTAAGCAAATGCTGTGGTCAATAAACAAGCCAATATTTTCTATCAGCTGGTTTTGCTGAAAACCTGGAGTAAATAATGGTTTTCAACAAAACCATTATAAAATGCAGTCACATGGCTGTGTGCCATTGCAAATGGTCATATAGGCATGCCAGCTGCTGAGCACTCAAAGTGTGGTCACATGACTTGGGGTGGGGGAACTGTCGGAATTTTGAACCATTCATAAATATCCCCAGGGAGCTCCGTTGTAATTTTGAATGGTTGCTCAGTGACCGGTCCTATGTCAAGGACTACCTTATTTCCTATTCCTCTCTTAATAATAATAATAAAGTTGGAAGGAACCTTGGAGGTCATCTAGTCCAACCGCCTGCTCAGGCAGGAAACCCTATACCAGGGGAGTCAAACTGCCGGCCCATGGACCGGACGTATCATGTGGAAGCTGCACCTACCCCATTGCCAGCAATGGCAAAACTGGCCCAATACGTTGCACGATGTCATGTGATGTCGCAAGTTTGACATGCCTGCCCTATACCATTTCAGACAGATGGCTGTCCAGTGTCTTCTTAAAAATGTCCAGTGTTGGAGCATTCACAACTTCTGGAAGCAGGTTGTTCCACTGATTAATTATTCTGACTGTCAGGAAATTTCTCCTTAGTTCTAGGTTGCTTCTCTCTTCGGTTAGTTTCCATCTGTTGCTTCTTGTCCTGCCTTCAGGAGCTTTGGAGAATAGCTTGGCTCCCTCTTCTTTGTGGCAGCCCCTGAGATACTGGAACACAGCTATCATGTCCCCGGTCGTCCTTCTCTTCATTAGACTAGACATATCCAATTCCAGCAACCGGTCTTTATATATTTTAGCCTCCAGTCTCCTGATCATCTTTGTTGCTCTTCTCTGTACTCTTTCTAGAGTCTCAACATATTTTTTACACCATGGTGACCAAAATTGGATGCAATATTCCAAGTGTGGCCTTACCAAGGCATTGTAAAGTGATATTAACACATTACATGATCTTGATTCTATCCCTCTGTTAATGCAGCCTAGCACTGTGTTGGCTTTTTTGGCAGCTGTAGCACACTGCTGGCTCCTATTTAAGTGATTGTTCACTAGGACTCCAAGATCCCTCTCACAGTTGCTATTATTGAGCAAGGTACCACCTATGTTATACCTGTGCATTTGGTTTTCTTGCCTAAATGTAGAATCTTACTTTTTTCACCATTGAATTTCATTTTGTTAGATAGTGCCCAGTATTCAAGTCTGTCAAGATCCTTCTGTATCTTAAGCCTATCTTCTGAAGTGCTGGCTAGTCCTGCCAGCTTGATGTCGTCTGCAGATTTGATGAGTTCCCCATCTATCCCCTCATCCAAATTGTTCATGAAGATGTTGAAGAGCACTGGGTCTAGAACAGAGCCCTGGGGCACCCCACTACACACTTCCCTCCATGTAGATGCAGTTCCATTGAGGACCACACGCTGAGTATGGCCGGTCAGCCAGCTATGAATCCATCTGGTGGTGATGCTGTCTAGCCCACATGTTTCTATCTTGTCAAGTAGTAGATTGTGGTCTACTTTATCAAACGCCTTACATCTTCTATGATATCAAAAAATAAATTTTAGTGTGGTGTTTCTCAGACATGGTAACCTTAAGAGGTAAAGACATCAACTTCTAAAATTCTGGGAATTGAAGTCCACACATCTTAAAGTTGTCAATTTTGAGAAACATTGGTTTAGTGCAACTCTTGGGTTTGGATCTGCAAATCTTCCAAAATGTTTTGAAAGGGGTGGGGAGTTATTATTTTATTATTTGCATCTTTTATTATTTTTATTTCTTTTATATTGTGTTTTTATGTCCTGTAAGCGACCATGAGTCGTCACATGCGAGTAGGCAGCAATATAAATTTTCTAAATAAATAAACCTTCTTAATACATTTTACTAATTAATATTCTGAGAAATTGGGATTAACTGCCTCCATCCCAGGCTGTTACTAGAAGCTTGACGCGTTTGTCTCTCCCTTTGCTAAAATATCTGAGTGTTATAAGGAAGTATTATAAGGAAGTAGCTACAAAGCTACCAAGTCACCTTCCTTCTGTTAAAAGCCTATCACCAGCTGTGATGATGAAAAGCTAACATGTGAGTGATTTTACATTCAGGTATTTTGCTATGATTGCATATTGTGGCAGGGACTGGAATGGGAATGAAGGGAGACACATTATAAAGAATCAGGCTGTCTTGGGAGATAGATAAATACCAAAGCTATCCTGAAGCAGCAAACATCTCTTTACCACACTGAAAAGGAAAGATGTCAAAAGATGTCCTCTCCCCAACAACCTTGAGGCAGGTGCTCCAGAATCACATCTAGACATGAGGTAGCAGCCTAGAGCTTTGCACCTGACTGATGGGCTAATCTCCAGTGAAAGTGAAAGGAGAAAGACTTCCTAGCTCCCTTGCATGGCCTACTTTACTGGGAAATGGTGGAATGGGAGAGATACCAGTCATCTCTCTATGACTCAAAAGGGCTCAGATTAATCCCTGCTGCAGTCTCTAGGTATGTTTAGTCATATGCAGAAAGAATCTGAATGGTAGCTGTGAAGGAGGATGTGTAAAGCTATCAAGTCATTCTCCTTCAAGGATCTGTGAATGGAACTCTGTGTCAGTTGGACTAGAAAATAGAGGAGCATGGTGATGAAAGAGAATGGGAAAACAGGCCCATTCACAAATTCTGCAACATTTCTTCTTGTTTTTCCTGAAAGAGTCATTCTGGGCAAATAGGAATGAGAGTTATCAGGTTGGACAAACTTGGGCAATTTTCCCCAAGCAAGTCACCTTCCACAGAGATGGGCTGCAACTCTGAGTTCACATCATTGGCTATGCTGGCTGGGGAATTCTGGGAACTGAAGTGTACATATTTGAAGGGTTTTCATAATGGAGGAGATAAGATTAGATTCTGCTGGGACTGTATTGTACTAAATGTGTATGTCTGTCTGTATATACATCACTGCCCAGAGCCCGTCTGCAAGGAAGATGGGGAGTTAAGAAGTTTTATACATAGGTACATACTGTAGATACATACCTACATACATATATAGAGAGAGAGAGTCCTTGAAAAAAAGTTTTTAACAGGAAGGTAGAATTGACATCCCTCTCCATTTGTAACAAAAACTATCTCCAAAGTAAAAATATAGGGGAAGACTAATCTGGATATCCTCATTGGACTAAGCTATATTTTGCTTTATCCATGGCTTATTGAACAGGCCAGAATGGCTTGATTTACCCATTACACATAGCATAAATTATGTCATGTGAACTACAATGTCTGGATTCATACACATTAAGCTTGAACAAATCAATTGTGGTTTACCACGATGGGTAAATCAAGCTATTACATGCCCTCAAAATTTAGTTTTAGTGTGAGGCTAGACACACCAGAATCTATGTTGTTTCATAAACCCAGATTGGGCCTCATTTTTAAGTGCAAAACAACCAGCAACTCTCTCTCTCTCTCCCTCTCCCCCCCCCTCTCTCCCTCCCATTTCCTTGAAATGCAAACCAGTCTTTTCCAGACACAAGATCCTGGATTAAACAAACACTTTCTTTGATAGAAGATGACAAGTCCCCTAGAGGTCAAAGACCCTAAGTCAATACTACTTTCCTGGAGACAAGAGAGCTGCTGTCTAGACTGAGGGTGGATGTCCATGAACCTGGAAGAATTACTCCCCAAACACAGAAGCACAAGTTCTATTCAATTAAATGTTCTGGGCAGCAGCCAGTTTGGGTGCTATAACAAATTTTGAATATGCATTTTTCAAGTAACAAATCTCTGAAGTTTTGTTGCCTTGGTTTTGTTCATTCCCAAGTATTCCTCTCTAAGGTTAACGGAGCATTTTGTCTGCCTCTCCATGTTTTAAAATGCACAGTTTGTTTCTTTTTTCCATCCTTTGCTTGAGTTTCAATTCATCTTGATCTTTGCAATAGAGCAAAATGTGATTGAAGATACATCTCCTTCACGGTGGAATCTTCTGCATGTTGTGAAGGGTGAACATGAGAGACAAAGGAAAATATGGGAGAAACAAATGAGAAATGATAGTAGCAAGCCCTGAGAACAAATGCAATCTTTGACCACATTAACAGAAACATGGAGTTCAGATCTCTGTTCTGTATAGCTGGAGGAGTTCAACTTGTTCTATACTCACATTTTAAAATAAACATTGACAAACTGGAGCATGGTCAGAGGAGAAGAGCTAGGACAAAGGGGAATTTAGAAACCAGGGCCTGGAAAGAAATATTGCTTTGTGTCTATTAAATGCAAGAGAACGGGGAAAATACAATAGCTCTAAATGAAACTGTTCTGATTTTATTTATCAAATCTATTGGTTGCCCATTTTACCACAGGGTAACTCTGGCCAGCTTACAACATTTTGTGGAGTGATGATTAATACATAAAATGAAATGAAAGTATAGATTTCATTATCAATGGAAATGCTAAAAAATTACATTGGCATAAATTAGCTTTGTCTCTTCTAGATTGTTAGCAGTGTATATGAATACAGGAATCCATGGTTATTGGTTGTTGCATTTTACAATTATAAAAGGTGAAAATGAAAGGATCAGTCTGGGAAAACTTGTGCCACATTCTGAATGAGCATAGTTCAGAGCTGTTTATTTCAAATGCATGAGCCAAGCACAAGTCTATTAATACATACACATGCAAAAAAAATTGAACATAAAGCATAATTTGTTGTGACAGTTTATGATCAAAGACTGAAAACTGTTGAGGAAGAAAAAGGCAATGAGAGATTTTGATTGTAGGATTGTAAGTGAATCTTATGGGAAAATGGACACAGAAGAAAAGGAAGAAACTGGAATAAAAAGCAGAATGCAGAAAGAGAAAGTGTTAATTCTGTTTGAAAAAATATTAGAATCGCCCAAAAGGATGAATGGGAAATGGGACATAATAAAAGAGGATGTAAAGGTGACAAAAATTATGTTCCTGAGTGCCACAGAAGTATGTGAAGTTATGCTAACAGGAAATATGAAAAATGATGTTTAATGGAATAATGAAGTGAAAGAGGCTGTGGATGAGACAAATGTATATAACAGAATAATTACTTCCAAAACTGAGGATAAAAAAAAATATTGAATAATTTAGACAAAAAGATCCTTGCAAGATTGCAAAAAAAAAAAAAAAGAGCAAGGACAGTTAAATTTCAGAGAAGCGAAAGAAAACTAGACTGATTGTGAAGGAAATTTCAAGAAGTGAGTATAGAGGGCTAAGCTTCCAGAAGAGTGAACACAATTAAGAATGAATGTGATGTTCCGGTTTTGACGTTGTGGCGAAGCAAATGCAGGAAGATGGGGTTCTGTCTTTTGCGTTTAATTTTGGCCTGCTGGGGGACCCTGGAAAGGGTCAAAAGTCACCCCATAGAGGCAGCAAGCAAGGAGGGGACCCTCATTGATCACAGAGGGGCCCTCCAAACCAGCAGGGGAAAGACTGGCTACATTCACATAGCCAATCAGAAGCTGCTGTCAATGGGAGACAACAAGCACTATCAAGCAATTTTACAGCAACGTGGATGAAACTGGGTGAGACCTAAACCTCTCTTTATGACTTTAAGACCTCTTCCTGAAAATCTGCCCAAAGCACTCCTCCCAAGGAGGGAAAGGGAATTTCCGCCCCATTCCCTCAGGAAAGCAGTGAATTAATTACTTGGGGAAAAAAGGAGAAACCTACAAGACTAATTTGGAATTAATTATGACTTGGAAATTTGGGGATTAAAGGTGTTTTTAAGACTTTTTTTTAAAAAAGAAAGACTTGAAAAGTTTACAATATAAATAATAATAATAATAATAAAGTTGGAACAGACCTTGGAGGTCATCTAGTCCAACCACCTGCTCAGGCAGGAAACCCTATACCATTTCGGACAAATGGCTGTCCAGTCTCTTCTTAAAAACTTCCAGTGTTGGATCATTCACCACTTCTGGAGGCAGGTTGTTCCACTGGTTAATTGTTCTAACTGTCAGGAAATTTCTCCTTAGTTCTAGGTTGCTTCTCTCCTTGATTAGTTTCCATCCTTTGCTTCTTGTCCTGCCTTCAGGCACTTGGGAAAATAGCTTGACTCCCTCTTCTTTGTGGCAGCCACTGAGATATTGGAACACTGCTATTATGTCCTCCCTTGTCCTCTTCATTAAACTAGACATACCCAATTCCAGCAACCGTTCCTTATATGCTTTAGCCTTCAGTCCCCTAATCATTTTTTTTGCTTTTCTCTGTACTCTTTCTAGAGTTTCAACATCTTTTTTACATCACGGTGACCAAGTTTTGGATTTAAAAATGGGAAAAACGGCACTGATGACATCTAGTGGTGAATTATGGCACTACAACTTATTTATGCCTAAAAGAAACCTGGCTCGAAGCCCAGAGTTAGATAAGACTTTGCCTGGCCTTGGAAGTTTTTACTTTTGAGAATTGCAGCTGAGAAAAAGGAACAGACTTAGGAGCTGCTTATCTGTGTGGCAGAGCCAATAATATTACTCTAAAATTGGCCTGTCTGAACTATGAACACAAATACTGTCTTTCAGAACTGTATTGTGGAACTATTTTCTTATAGAAGAAACATACACTATTGTCTGATATGATGGAACACTTTGGATTATAAATCTTGATTATTAAACAACCTTTATGGGCTAAAAGAAGAATCCGTTGGTTCAAGAGTGAATGGGTGTTGAATAAAACTGAACTGAATACAAAGGTGAGTGCCCAGTATGGAAGAAGTATATTGAGGTGGTCTGGTCATAAAGAAATACCACATCTGAATATTATTATAATTATTGAATCCAGAGTCAGGGTGATGTACAAGAATATCCTCAATATAACATGGTGTTTAGTAATCCCATTGAATGACAGATGATGAGGGATGATTTTGTGTGTGTGTGTGTGTGTGTGTGGTTTCCCAAAGTACCATTTAATTTTTGAGTCATCTGCATTTTGCTTGCTTGCTTTGCTAAGTTTTTAATGCAAACCATCTTGAAACTTTCTGATTTCACTGTTACGAATCAATTATATTAGTAGTAGTAGCACTATAAACATTTATCTATGATACAGCTAAACAATAAGTTATGCATAGCAATATTAAAATCTCCATGGTACACTTACAAAATCTATGAGGATATATAAATATATAATTAGCTTAAATCGATACATTTCCAAATAATTTGAATATACTGTATCTATGCATGTGTGTATGTGTATGTATGTGTATGTAGGAGTATATATATGTGTGTGTATGTGTATATACTATACATATATGTATATATATACACATATGCATACATACATATTATACACACACGCACTGTATATATTCAAATTATTTGGAAACTGATATGTGTGTCTGTGTCTGTGTGTAAACCACTCAGAATCAGTTAGGTGAGATGGAGATGGAGAAATGTAATAAACAAATAGATCATGAAGTTCAATTACCCAGCACTAATCATCTACAAGCAACCCTCAATAACCTCATGTCCTTCAAAATAATCCAGTGTTCATCGCTTCATTCCATCATAATAGAGGCAAAGCTGAAGGAAGAGTGAATCAATCAAGAGGAAATGAATGACTGAAACATTTGTGGTTGGCTTGAGCTGATGAGATCCCCAAAAAGAGAAATGGGGAAGTTTCAAGAACAAAAGCTAGTATATGAAGTTGTGATCGGACCTGGTGGAAACAAGAGAGGTCCACTACTGTTCAAAGGCCTGGAATGGTGTTGGTGTAAACTTACTTTTAGCTGTTTCTTTTTTTTTCTCTTTTTCTTATCTAATTTCATTGCTGTACTAATTCTTCTAATGTGTCCTTTTTCTGAGCGCTGC
The DNA here is from genome assembly GCF_016545835.1 of Crotalus tigris. Classification (NCBI taxonomy): domain Eukaryota; kingdom Metazoa; phylum Chordata; class Lepidosauria; order Squamata; family Viperidae; genus Crotalus; species Crotalus tigris. Next base: position 1,649,523 of record NW_024096794.1, read on the forward strand.
ATAATAATCTTTTTTATTTCCTCTTTTATTGTGTCCAGGGAGATACAAAGTTCTGGTTCTTGCTTTTCTGGCAGACTCAACCATTGTTAATTGATGCTGTTGTACTGTGTCTTTGATGTTGTCTCTCCATTTTCTTTTGGGTCTGCCTCGTGTTATTTGACCTTCTCCTTTTTTGGTATATGCATAATGATGTTTGCCTTAAAAGGAAATGAAAAGATATTTGTGTTCCTCTTTGATTGTACTGTCCCACAGACACCACTTTGACCTGAATGTGTAAAAAAATATCATGACAATTCTTATATTTCTAAAATATAATCGGAGATTAAGGTTAAATGAGCCATATCTTCTCTTCTGTTCTGTTGAGAAGATAACAGTATATCCCACTTTAAGGAGAAAAGTGCTGTAGTTGAAAGATTCATTTCTGTAAAGGCATACTCTTTTTTTTTTTTTTTTTTTTTTAATTGAAAGTTTTATAAATTTTACAAAAAAGGAAAAATAATACAAAACAAAAAGCAACATATACAGAAAAATAAAACTAAACAATACATATATTAAATAAAAAAAAAAAACCCCATCCCCCAGCCCTCCCAAAAAAAAAAAAAAAAACAAAAAAACCCTCCCTTCCCCCCCCCCTGAGCTTCCCAGAGCAGAATATAGGCTTAAAAAATAAAAATAAAAATTAAATTAAAAACTTTATATTTATATATATAAAAAAATTATCTATAATATATATGAAAATAAAACTTATGAAAAAACTATATAATATTTTTGTATACCCAATCTAAATTGTATAAATTTTATCCATTTATCCCAAACAGCAAAAAACTTCTCTTGCGTTTGTTGCTTTAAGAAAGCCGAAATCTTTGCCATTTCTGCCAGATAAGCTACTTTAAGAAACCATTCCTGCAATGTAGGCAAAGATTCCTTCTTCCAGTATTGTCCTACTAACAGCCTAGCGGCTGTGATCAAGTTTAACATCAATACAACCTCCTTTGTATCACAATCTGTAACAATACCTAACAAAAATAATTGCGGAGTAAATTTTACCCTCCTTCTAAAAATTCTCTGGATATTCCACCATATTTTAATCCAAAATGCTTTTATCTCTCTGCATGACCACCAAATATGATAATAAGAAGCCTCCTTATAACCACATCTCCAACATTTGGGTTGCACGTCAGGATACATATAAGACATTTTTTGTGGATCAAGGTGCCATCTATAAAACATTTTATAAAAATTCTCCCTTAAGTTCTGTGCTTGAGTAAATTTGACATTTCTCACCCAAATAGTTTCCCAGGTGTCCAATGAAACTGGCTCACCAAAATTCTGCGCCCATCTAATCATACAATCTTTAATTAGTTCCGTTTCTGAGTCCAATTCAACTAAAACCCCATAAATTCTCTTAATGTGGGTTTGTCTTTGATCCTTCAGTTGCTTAATAAGGTTTTCATCTTCTCTAAGAAAACCCACCTTACAATCCATCTTCCATCTATCTAATAGTTGCCTATATTGGAACCAAGAATAAGTAAAATTTTCTTGTGCTAACTCTTCCCGTGATTTTAATTGCCAGTTTTGTCCATCCCATTTAAGTAACTGTCTATAAGACACCATATCCATTTTAACCCCTCTTTTTATTCCTTCTATCGCATGCCAAGGTATAGCCCATAATGGTACTTTAAAATCACTTTTATAATATTTTCTCCAAATCCTAAGTAAAGAAATTCTTAAAATATGAGATTTAAAAGCCCAATCTATTTTTTTATTAAATATTAAATAGGCATGCCACCCATAAAGTAAATCCCATCCCTCTAAGTAAAGTATCTCAGAATTTGTCAAATTTACCCAATCACTAATTAATGTTAAAACCACCGCATCATAATATAATTTCAAATTTGGTACCTTAAGTCCACCCCTCTCACGGAAGTCTTGCATAATTTTAAACTTAACCCTTGGTTTTTTCCCTGCCCAAATAAATTTATTGAGACCCTTCTGCCACTCATTTAAATTAATCTCATTTTTCAAAATTGGTAACATTTGAAACAAAAAAAGAAACTTGGGTAGAATATTCATTTTTATCACTGCAATTCTTCCCATGAGGGATAATTGCAACTTTTCCCAATTCTTCAAGTCCTTCTGTACCCTGACCCACAACCTTTCATAATTATTTTTAAATAATTTTGCATTAGAAACAGACAGCATCACCCCCAAATATTTTACCTTATTAACAATCTCAAAACCCGTCAAGTTGACCAAAATCTGCTTCTCCTGACTCGACATATTTTTAGGTAAAATTTTAGTCTTATTTACGTTAATCTTAAAACCCGAGACCAAACCATAATGATGAATCAACTGTAATAAGTTTACTACAGAATAATCAGGTTGCGACAAAGTAACAACCAAGTCATCCGCAAAAGCTCTCAACTTATATTCTTTTTTATTAACATATATTCCTTTAATTTCCTGAGACTCTCGAATTTTGATCAATAATATTTCCAATGTTAAAACAAACAACAATGGCGATAAAGGACACCCCTGTCTAGTACCTTTCTCTATTGTAAAAACCTCCGACAAACCTCCATTAACAATAAGTTGTGCCGTTTGTTTTTGATATATTACCGTAAGGGCTTGTAATATGTTTATAAAATTGTTCCTGTTGTTGATTTGGAGCGTAAAGTCCAACTATAAGTACTTTCTTACCATATATACCAAGTTCAATCATCACATATCTCCCCTGGGGATCTGATTCTACCAGACAAGCTGGTAGGTTTTGTTTAACATATATAACAACTCCCCCTTTCTTCCCAGGAGCAGGAGATATAAAATGAGATCCCAAACGAGCATTAACTAAATATTTCTGGTCTTTAAGTAAAATATGAGTTTCCTGTAGACAAATAACATCATTGGTATGTTGCTTCAAATAATAAAAGATTTTTTTCCGTTTCTGAGGAGAATTCAATCCATTAACATTCCAGGTCAAAAACTTTGCCATCTCCCTTGGCACGCAGCCTGGAGAAGACACCATCAAAATCTGACAGAGCTGCGTGTGTTGCATAACTCTTGGGTCTTGCTCCTCCCACCGGCGGTGAAGCACTTCCAGGAGAACTCTCTTTGGGCTCTTTTTTACGTTGCTCCTTCTCTTTACGCTTATAGGCTGCACGAGTCATCCTCTGCTCTTTAGCCTCCGTCTGGCGTTGCTTTGCCGCTTCTATCATCCCTGCGGAAACCAAATCTAATGCCTCAGATTGCTGCTCAGCTTCCTTACCACTCAAAGATTTCCGACCAGATGAAGTTGAGCCTGCACCCAGGACCGAAGTATAAAAATCTCTAGCTTTATCAACTGTATTCAATCTGTAGCGTGTCCCAGCATGGCTCAAAACAATACCCATCGGAATTTCCCATCTAAATGGCATCGATCTAGCTTTAAGCTCATTGGTTAAAAAAGCAAAGTCTTTTCTACTTCTTAAAATTTTGGATGGGATTTCCTTTAGAATGATGACATCTTGGGCGGCAATCTGAAATCTTTTGTTGTAAAAGGCTTGTATAATCTCATTCCGCAGGGACTTCTTTGTAAAGTAAATCACCACATCTCTAGGCAAATTCTTCTGCTTAGCAATCCAGGAGTTGAGTCTATAAATTTTTTCCACTTCTCTCTGTAATTCTCCTTTATCCATATCCAAGGCCAGCGCCAGATCAGTAAGGACCACCTCCACCAAATCTTGATTGATATCTTCCTTGAGGCCTCTAATCCTCAGGGCATACTCCATCTGTCTGTACTGAAACATCAAAATATCTTCTTGTGAGGAGTCCACCTTCCTTTCCACGTCTTGAATTTTGTCATCCAAAGAGTCAACTTTGTCTTCCACTTCCTCAAGCCTTGCGTCGAGCTTAACCACCACAGTAGCCAAACCTGAAACAGCTGCCAATATATCTTGTCGTAGTTCATTATTATTTTCTTGCAATTTAGACTTTATCCCCGTTATCTCTTCTTTGAGATCAGATTTAATTTCTGATTTAATCTGTGAAACAAATTGATTCATTTCCTCTCTCATTTGAACTACAATCTCTCCCATTATGCCTCTAACCTCTTGTACTGAAAGTCCAGGTAGAGGAGGGGAGGGTGGTGGCTGAGCCGGTGGTACATGTTTAGATTGTTGTTGTAGCTGTGCAGTGGAAGTTATAGGAGAAGAAATAACCTTAGGTGCTGAGGAAGGCTGCTGCCTCTTTGAAGCCATTTTAAAAAGCACAATTGTCACTTCCCTTTCCCCTCCAGCCAAAAAGGGAGGAGGAAAGGAAAAAAAAAAATTTTTTTAAAAAGAGACAAACTATAATCATTAAAAGTCCAGAGTAAATCCAAAGAATAAGTAGTAAAAGAGCAAACAATTCAAAAGAAAAAATTCTAAACCAAAAGCAAAAGCAGAAGCAAAAAACAGTCCTTAGAAAGGGAAAGTAAAACAAAAGAGAAAGGAAAAAAAACTCCGACAGTTTCAAAACGCCATCTTAAATCCTTTCACTAGTATAACAAAAAAAAGGAGGAAAAATAGTAAAAATCAAAAGATAAAAAAATAAACACCTAAAATATAACAAAAAATCCTTTAAACTGCTCCGTCCGTTTAAAAATTACTCACCAAAATGCTGTAAACATTCTGTTGAGAAGATAACAGTATATCCCACTTTAAGGAGAAAAGTGCTGTAGTTGAAAGATTCATTTCTGTAAAGGCATACTCTTTTTGAAAGAATGTCCAGACTGTCTGGCTTGAAGATAACGGTCTTCCAGATGGACAGCAGGAGTGGTCTTGAAGGGGCCCATCAATAGTAGGTTATAAGTAAGTGGAAGGCACTTACAGGCTCATGTGTATTATATTTTGATGTAAATTGTGGCAACTCAAAAACCCTTGTATGTCCACTACTTCACCCCTCTGCTAGCATAAAGGCAGAGTAAACATCACTAGTATCAACTGACCTGAATCTGATTTCCTGTAATTAGGCGACACATGCAATTTCCTTCCCTCATCTCCCCACCCAGGATTTTATAATGTCATTTGCTAACTAGTTTACTTTGCTCTTTACCTTGATCTGATCTTTTGAGAACTATCAAAATAGCCCTTTGTGTCTTCACCTCTATAAGAATTTCACAAATTTCACACAGTTCAAAAAGATCATGTTTCTTAATCTCAAAACCTTTCTCACAAAACACCTTCTTTCTCAAGGACAAAATGCAACACCATTAAATTCAGAAAGAGACTTTCTGAAGCTGATCTGGGTCTCACCATACAGGGAAGCTTGGGGTGAGGATAAACTCAAGACAACAGCAATATATTGAAATGCATTAAATTCAGGTGAGTTCAGTCTAGTTGAACTGATAGAGGTGCAGTGTTTAATGAGAAAAAATTAGACCTGTTAATATACTAATGAACAAGCACACTTGCTATCTCTGCCTTTGACATTTCATATTGTTATCCCACCAGTTAATTGCCACCTCTTCTTTCTGGGTGGGTGTTAATGTAGTTTTACCAGCTCACTCAAGGAGGAAATTCTCCCATCATTGGCTATTAATGGCTACTAATACATTCTAACTATTAATGAGCCACTAAGACAGAACAACTCAGTAATAATAATCCTTCATCCTCTGGAGAGATTTTTTTATACCTGGATTTATACACTTTTTAATGTGTTGTCTCCATAACTGCAATTGATTTATTAAGTAATGATACAAATTTATTATATTTATTTATATAGTCACCCATCTCACAATTTCAACTCTGAGTAGCAAACATAGAGGAATATAGGAATATAGGAGTGTAAAATTTTCTTGTTGAAGTTGAACATCTGTTTTTAAAATGGCTGTGCATTTGAATAACAGCATAACAGAGTTGGAGGGGACCTTGAAGGTCTTCTAGTCCAAACCCCTGTTCATACAGGAAACTCTATACCATTTAAGACAAATGTTGTCCAATCTCTTCTTAAAAACGTCCAGTGTTGGAGCACCCAGAACTTCTGGAGGCAAGTCATTCCACTGATTAATTGTTCAAACAGTCAGGAAATTTCTCCTTAGTTCTGTCTGGCAATATTCATTTATTTATATAAATCCTGCAGAAGAAAAGTTTATACTTATGGCAGGCAGAGTTGTGTTGGGTATTAATTTCCCTCAGTGTGGCCAGTCTTTCAGTTAAGCATAACATATTTTGTTTTTAGTTATTGGGTATTTCCCCCCTTTTCATACTTTTCCTTGGCCAAGACCATGTAGAGTTCATGGTGTTCTTAGTCCTCACATTAGAATCCTGTACGGTCAGACTGAAAAGTAGCAATTGTTCCATGTGCACTTACTGAAAGAATACTGTGAACTCAGATGTCTCTTGTTTAGTTTAAACTCAAAGAATTGGTCACAGCATCATATTGATTCTTACGTTTACACTAACAGATAAACTGATATATGCATGTATTTAGCCATATTTCTATACCATATTTTCTCTAGACAATCTTGACAGGAAACATGTAGGTCTACATTTGTCTTCTAGCATCAGTTCCATGGCCCAAAGTCATGTCAAATGACCTAGTGATCTCCCAGTTTAACCCAACTCCTTAACCAGCAATTGTATATGACTATTTAGTCTAATATTTCTCAGTAGCAATCTTAAGATTCAGGTTAATATTTTCACACAATTTGTTGTTTATGTTTTTAAGGTAGATGTGCCAAACATCAAATCAGATATGAGATAGTTCTGAAGAAAGTGTCTGGGTACTAGACTATATCCTCTTTGCCCATATTGAGCATAAAGGCTTGGTTTCCTGGAGAGTTCTAGACTATTGAAAGTAAAACAGAAGCAATGCATGGGAACAATGTGGAGAATTAAACAAACCTGAAGAAACTTACAACTCATCTTTGTGGCTGAAATAGTTTAGGCTAAGAGTTTATTAATTAAGTGGGGAAATTTATGATGGTAATTGATGGTGGAAGGCCTTTGAATAGGAAGCATTTAAAGGCAACCAAGGAAAAGGGTTGCTAGGAGCAGGAATGAAAAGAAGGTAAAAATGAAGAGTGTAAATTGGGAAAATGATAAATGAGGAAGCAGTTCTTTTGATGATAGAGAGCAAAGGAGGGAGGAGTGAACGCTAAAGTCCTGAGATAGCAAAATCTTTCCAATGAAACTGCAACTGAGAATATAGGCATCTCCCCTTCTCTGTTATGATGAGGCAAAAGGATATATTTTGCAAGCAATATTTAATGTAAAAATAAGTATAGATATCCTTGAGTCTAATACATCAACTATTTCAAAAGGAACAAACCATTTATATAGAGTATTAAAGACATTATCTCATTTTGATTCTTCCATATCTAGGTTTTTTTAATGATTACAAATTAAGTATTAGCTTAATGTTCTAGAATAGGTGTGTCTCAGACTGGCAACTTTAAGACTTGTGGATTTCAATTCCCAGAATTCACCATGCTGGCAGGTGAATTCTGGGAGTTGAAGTCCACACGTCTTAAAGTTGCCAAGGTTGGACACCCATGTTCTAGAATAAATAGAAGAATTGTCCTTCTTCAAATTTAATATTCAAACACTGAATGAAGATGTGAGCAGTTTTGGCAGTTAATCCTATTCAAGTAACAACTATAGGAATCTGTAGCAAGTTATGATGTTACACATCATCACATCAGGCAAATTATGAATTTATATAATTTATATAATTTTCATAATGACATCATGACACATACAACATCACTTTTCAAGGTGACAACCTCTGCATAAGGATTTTGATCCTGCAAAAATCATGGACAATATCAGGCTTACCAATTTTAGTGTTCTGGCTACGAGGAGCACCTTCAATATATTTATGCATTCAGTGTATGCTTCAGCACTTCATCAGAAAAAAGCTTATGATAATAGAGATATAGAGAAGCCTATTTTACACTGAACATTCAGCCCCTGGAATACCCAAAATTTCAACCAGTTTCTTGACTGTGACATTTGTTATCCTGGAATATGAATGAAATTCATAAATACTCCTGCTACAAGATAGTTCTTCTTTAAAAAATAATTTTCTCTTTATCAGAATTTCTTTATGGATTTTCATACTCTGAATTACTGCAATGCATTTTCCAACTTTATTCATTTGATCTTTATCTGATGTTTCCTCCAGGAACACAAGAAGCTGTCATACAGAGCACCCTTTCCTCCTTTCCCCCCACCATCTACTACTGTACAGTAAGTATATGAGGTAGTTAGAATGAGAGATGGTGACTGGTTCAAAATCCCTCAATCAGCTTCCATGCTCAAAGACTTAAGTCTGGCTCTCCCAATCTCATTCCAACACATTATTCTACATAGAATCTGTTCAAAAGTGAGATGGCCAAGGGTCCAAGCCAATTTGTGAAACAATAAAGATAAAGGAGAATTATTTGTCCTGTCTTTCCAATCCTTGTATTTAATCTGAACTGTAATGGATCCAGACCAGGAACATGGTAGACGGGTAGTATGAAGCTCTATTCAAATAGCTTCATGTTGAATTGGGAGATTGAAGATTCCACTGCATAGGTGTTCATAACACAGATTATCTGTAACCTAATGCTGCATCTCAGCAGGTAGCAACAATTAGCTTTCTTGGGCTAAGTGGGATAAGACTTGGTTGTGTGAGAGACTACCATAAAGTGTCAGGGCTGTAGACTAGGCTAGAAAGTTAAAAACATAAAAAAAGATTGTGGAAACTACCTCAGGATCCACAAGACAACCAATCAGACAATGAGAAAGGGAGTGAGAAGAAGGAAGAGGAACTCAGGTGTAAAACAGGAGACCTAGGAAGCAAATGCAAGGTCAGCCATAATGAGCTTAGATGCCTATAATATTTGAGTAACAAATGGCGAGAACTTGTACTTGAAGGTGGGTACAATATTGTTGCTATTACTAAAACATGGTGATATAAAACCCATGGCTGGAACATACTATTAGAAAGATATAAATTATTCAAAAGAAACAGAACCAACTTTTTTTTAAAAAAGTGGGGGGAGAGGGATGAATTGCCTTGTATGTATATCTCAACAGAAATACACAATACTAGAGATGAAAGCCTTTTGAAAGTATTTGGGTGAATATTGGAGGAAAAATAAACAACATTGTCACAGATGTTTACTAGAGGCTGCCTACCAAGCAGAGGAAATAGATGAACTAATCAGCGAAGGTGTACAGGAAATATATCACTGTAGTAAATGGGGACTTTAACTATCCTGACATCAACTGAGAAACAAACTCCGCAGCATGGGAGATTGACCATTTCTGATGTGTCTAGCTGACAACTTTGTCATCAAAAAGGTGGACCTTTTTAAGCTGGTTCTGTTGGTTGTGTTTCTTTTGAACAATATGTATCCTTCTAACTCAGCGGTTCCCAACCTATGGGTCGCGACCCCATTTGGGGTCGATCGACCATTTTACAGGGGTCGCCAAACAAGGCGATCCGCCATTTTCCCCCCTCAGGGGGCGGCGCCACGCATGTGCACCACGCATGGGGGCGCACTGCGCATGCGTGCCGCGCATGCGCAGCACGTTTGGGTGACGGGGGTCGCCGTCACACAAACGTTGAGAACCACTGTTCTAACTAGACTGGACTTAATCCTAACTAATAGAGATGAAATGATTGAGGGAATGGAAATTGTAGGAACTTTGGGGAGAGTGACTATGTCATACTAGAATTTGCCATAATGCAGGCATAGGAAACAGAATTAAGTCAGACCAGTGTTTTAGAATTTAAGACTTCAATAAAATAAGAGAGAGATTAGGAAGGATTACATGGATGGAAAAACTAGAAGGAAAAACAGTTCAGGATGCATGGAAAACTCTGAAAAACGGAATACTAAAGGCCAAAACAAAAACAATACCACAGAGAAAGCAAAACAAAAGACACCAGGCATGATCACCACCAACATATATAGTTTCTTTCAATATGCAAGGAACAAGAAAAAAAAGCAAGGAAATAATTGATCCACTAATGGGAAAAGATGACAAGAAGGTGACAGGCAGGAAGGAGAAAGCAGAAGTGAAAAAAATACCCAACCCATCAAAAGCAGTTCAATGGGAGGCAGAACAAGAATGCAGATCAAAATAGGTAAGAAATACATTTTTTAAAAAAAATCTATCCACTTTAGATGAGTTCAGATTGTCAAAACCAGATTGTTTGCACTGAACGAGCTGGCAGATGTGATCTTGGAACCACTGAACAAAATCTTACAGAGTTCCTGGACCATGGGGGAAACTGTCAGAAGACTGGAAAAGAGATGATGTAATTCCAACCTTCAAAAAGTGGGGAAAGTGCATCGAGGAAACTACAGATTAATCAGCTAGACATCAATGCCTGGGAAAATTCTAGAAAAGTTAATCAAACAGCATATTTGTAGGGACTTGGAAATGAACAAAGCAATCACTAGAAGACAGAATGGATTTTTAAAGTCAGATTGTGCCAGACAAATCTTATTGCCTTCTTTGGTTAAGTGACTAAATTAGTGGATCAGGGAAATGCTGTGGATATAGTTTACTTGGCATTTAGTAAGACATTTGACAAAGTAATCCACAGCCTACTTCTTGGTAAGATAGAACAATGTGGGATAGACAGTACTATTCTCAGATAGATTTGCAGTTGACCAACCATACTCTACATGTAGTCCTCAATGGAACTATATCTACACAGAGGAGACCATGCAGTGAGGTACCCCAAGTTTCAGTCTTGGGTCCAGTGCTCTTCAACATCTTCATAAATTATTTAGATGAGGGATAGAAGGGGAACTCATCAAATTTGCAGATGACAACTAACTGAGGGAAATTGCCAACACCTTGAAATATAGAGTCATGATTCAGAAGGATCTCAACAAGTTGAGCACTGGGCAATATCCAGTAAGATGCAGTTCAGTGGTGAGAAAAGCAAGGTCCTGCACTTAAACCAAATGGATAGTTGTAGAATAGGTGCTACCTGCCTGAACAGTAGTAACTGTGAGAGGCATCTTGGTATCCTAGTGGAGCATCACTTAATTATGTGCCAGCAATGTACTACAGTTGCCAAAAAAAGCTAATCAACATAGGGATAGCATCAAAATCACAAGAAATGATAGTACTACTCTGTACTGCACAAGTGAGGTTACACATGGAACACTGTGTCCAGTTCTGGTTGCCATGATACAAAAAAGAGGTGGAAACCCTAAAAAGAGTGCAGAGAAAAGCAACAAAGTGGATAAGGGGTCTAGAGGCTAACCCTTATGGTGAACAGTTAAGGCAGACATGTCAAACTCGCGATGTCACGTGACATCACGCAACGCTTTGCCATTGCCAGCAATGGGGTGGCATGGCTTCTGGATGACGTGTCCAGCCTGCGGGCCAGCAGTTTGACACCCCTGGGTTAAGGGAACAAGGTATGTCTAGTCTAACAAAAAGAAGGATTAGTGGTGACATGATAGCTGCCTTCAGGTACTTGAGAGGCAGTCACAGGGAGGAGGGACCACCTAAGGGCAGGACATGAAGCAATGTGTGGAAGCTTGTTAATGAGTAGTCCAATCTGGAACTAAGAAATAAACTACATTTTGAACGTAAATAATTAAAGCTGTCTTTCAAAATATTGGCTCCTCAGAGCAGAAGGGAACAAGGTGGCAGGTGAACAGAACCACTCAGTGCTACATCAACAGCTGAGTTTTGTCAAGTAGGCTGATTCACTTTAATCAGCCCTAAGTCACACTGTGTTGTTTATTTGCCTGAACAAGGCTGCCTTGTGCCCTTGTGAAGATCAAGCGCGTGTCTTAGAAACATTACCTTTTGGTAGAACTAAGTTACAACATCAAATAAACTGCACTCAGCAAAATCTAAATATGCCAGCTCTTAAAAAAAAACAAGACTATTGAAATATCATTGTTTGATTCCTGATGTTTCTTCTTAATCTATTTTATGTTTCCTTTCCATATCAGTAAAAACTTTCTAACTGGTTTAAGAAAAATAAAAGGGTCTAAATTCTAAGAATCTAAGAATTTAATTTCTTTTTGCCCAAAGGAAGAGTTGGGATCTCCAGAATTAGCAGTGACTTTTAAGCCCATTCTTATGAATGCAAAAGATTTCATGTGAGATCATCCACCTTGAAACAGCACCACAGAAGCAAACTAGTATACCTTTATTATTATGTAAAAACATAAAACATGCAGTTGAAGAGGAAGACATGAAATTCAAATAGCAGTATTCCAATATCTAAGAGGCTGCCACAAAGAAGAGGGGGTCAATTTATTCTCCAAAGCACCTGAGGGCAGGACAAGAAGCAATGGGTGGAAGCTTGTTAATGAGTGGTCCAATCTGGAACTAAGAAAAAATTTCCTGACAATAAGAACAATTAATCAATGGAACAGAGTTGTGAGTGCTCTATTATTGGAGGTCTTCAAGAAAAGATTGGACCGCCATTTATCTGGGATGCAATAAAGTCAGCTGCCTCAGGCAAGGAGCTGGACTAGAGGACCTCCAAGGTCCCTTCCAACTCTATGATTCCAATTTTCTTCCCTTGTTTCCTGCTCTGTTATTCTGTGGAGCTGTGATTTCTTTCTAAGCCCATGCATGCCACATCTACTGACTTGTTTTTTTTTTTACTCCAGCCCTAGAGACCATGCAAACATTTTGGGAACTTGTTTTCCAAAGGAGAATGATACTAGGAATGATGGTTTTCCTGTCCGGTCAAGGGTGCAGATAAACAATCCACTACTGTCACAGGGCCACTTCCTTGCTGCTTTTCTTCTGTGCAAGCTATTGGTACTGCTCTACCTTTATCTAACATATACATCTTATTGTGGAAACAGTAGCATATATGTACACAGACACACGCAAAGGCAGGGGCTATAATTAATATGGATAACTATTCATTCTCTATTCTACTTAAACATGGTTCATTGAATAAGCCACCATTGAATACACTTTCTGCTGTTCCCAGAACAAGATAAATTAGATATGTTAGACAAAGAGTAAGACAATACCAATTTACACAACATAATACACAAAAGCTAGGATGTTGGCATTAAAGTAAAATCCGAGTTACCCAGCCTTGAAAGTCATAGCAATTGAGCTTCTCTGTCACATCTTTTAGAAGTCTTGGACATTTTCATCTGCTGTTATTGTAGCAGTTAATGCTATTACTTCAGTCTCTTATGATTTTTACAATAAACTATCCTCAATAAATTAGCCTGAGGAAAGGATAGTTATTTTAAAAAAATAGATGAATAAGTGGGACTGTGGATAAAATAAAATAATTGTTTGCCTGAAGGAATTAAAATGGCTATTGTCAAAAATGAACTACAAAGCAGTGAACAGATAATTCAGAGCCACAAGACTCTGTTTAATGATTGAATTGGGGTATTTTTGTGAAATAAGAAGGTAAACACACATTTAAAGCCATGAATTTAGCAATTCCATTTCAATTTGTCAGGAGTGGCAGAGAGATCCAGTGGATTAGTGATAATTTAGAGTTATCCTTCCTGCATGAGATAATCAATTTGGTAGACAGTGCAGGCAAATACATAATGTCAAGCAATTTTTTGGTTCACTCAGCTGTAGCTGTTAAGATTTAAGTATTAATGGTGTTGGACCAAATGTTGATTCAATTTGGATAATTTGGGAGACTGGAAGAAGGGGAATATTTATTTTCAGGAAGAACTGGCACTGCAAAAGAGAACAGATTGAGCAGTCTTGTGCTTCTGCCTGTTTGTTTTTCAGTTTTCAAAATATCTTATCCATTGAGAGGAACAATTTTACATTTCTAGAATTGTAGGAAAAATGCACACTAAAGTGACATTTGGGGAATGATGCAATGGAAATATGCAAATAGCCATGAATTGGGTGATCTTGGGCTAAGCACTCTCAGTCATAATTTACCTCACAACTACCTCAAGGAAGATACCATGTAAGCCACCTTGAGTTTTCGGAAGAAAGGCAGGATATAAATGGAAAGAAAGACAGGACTTACATAAGAGACAGTTTAGTCTAGTGGTTAAGGCACCAGGCTAGAAACCAAAAGACTGTGAATTCTAGTCCTGCCTGAGGCATTAAAGTCAGCTGGTTGACTTTAAGCCAGTCCTTTTTGCTTAGTTCAACCTGTTCCTTGCTGAGAAGAAAATAGGAGGGAGAAATATTAGGTTTGTTTGCTACCTTATTGTGGTATATATGAAAGTAACAAAGGCAGGGTATAAATAAAAATTATGCATATTGGTATTTTTATCAATATAAGAAACTTGAAACTAAGGTCAAATTGGAATATTTAGTATTAAAATGAAAACCTCTCCAATTTTTTTTTTTAAAAAGCACAACACAACTTACACACAAACATTCAAGACTAGTGTTCCATTGATCAAGAAATCTAAGTTTTCATCTCAGGAGGATAACAGACTGCAAAAACAACAGGATTTTATATTTTGGAAAAAATGGCAGCTAAATCATTGTTTATTTAGTCAACCAAGCTGTCAAATCATGTTAGGTCAAAACTCCTCAGCATATTATAAAGTTACAGCAACATCCTGTGCTCTCCAGGCATCTTGTTTTTAACTCATCATGCATGGCTAATGGCAAGGAATTGCCTTCCATTCTGACTCAATTGAGCTTAGTTGGAATGATAGCCATCTCCCACATTTCATCTTAAAAATGCAGTTATGACTTGAACATCACCTACTTCACTTCTATCCCATTTCTTCTTTTATGCTGCCTATTGTCATGCTTTATTAAGAGTTTTGGAAAACTTAGAACTTTGCATGCTATTTTGACATCTTGAATATAGATTTTGAAACACAGGTGTTGCATTAATCTAATGAAAGAGAGAAATTGGGAGGGGGGAGATCAGTCTTCACTGGTTATGAAATAAATGGAAAGTAGAAGAAATGAGCATTGGAGGTGAAAATATCAAAGACAAAATAGACGGTGTTAAACTAAAAAATACCTAAGATTAAATAGTTCCATAGAGTTGATAGAATGAAAATATCTGCCTTTCCCTCAATAATGGAAACTGTGAAATTTCCCTGAAATGAAGGAAGTATCAGGAGAAAACTTAATTGTGGAGCAGGTATAGGTGTTTGTGTGCATGAGAGCTACAACTACTATCATACTGATGGAGCAAACCAACATTCAGGTCACAGTCAAACAAGATTAAATTACAGAATCTTAAAACAACTGGTTATGAAGCAAATCAGAGGAAGTAACTCACAAAAAAAACTGGACACTGTTGCTTGTCACCTTCTTGCCACTTTCTCCCACTAATGGATCAATTATTTCCTTAACCTTTTTCTTGCTTTTTTATATGTTGAAAGAAGCTTTTTTGTTGTTTTTGACTTTTGTTGCAAGCCTTAGCTTTCCTCATTCCATCTTTGCAGGCTTGGGTTATTTGCTGATATTCTGCCTTAGTTATGTGCTCCTCTTTCTACTTTTTATACTTGTCCTTTTTGTCTTTCAATTTATCAGAGAGTTCTTTATGCAGCCATGCTGGTTTCTTTTGAGAGCTGTTATTTTTCTTCTTCATTGGTATTGTGCTTGACTGGGCTTTTATAATCTCACTTTTCAAAATTTCCCAAGCTTCTTGAGTTATTTTCCCCATGAGGATTTTCTAGTTTGACTGTGTTCTATTGCTTGTGCTTGCATAATGTTGAATTCCAATATTGCATGGTCACTTCCCCCCCCAAAGGTTCCTGTGGTTTCAACACCTTCTATCATTTCATCTCTGTTAGTGAAAATTAAGTCCAATATGGCTGATCCCCTAGTTCCCTTGTCTACTTTTTGGGAGACAAAGTTGTCTGCTAGGTTTGTCAGGAATCTGTTCCATTTTCCACTTGGTGCAGAGTTTGCCTCCCAGTTGATGTCAGGGTAATTAAAGTCCCCCATTACTATTGTGATATGCTTCCTACATACCTTAGTTAACTGACTAGCAAAAAGTTCATTTATTACCTCTGTTTGGTTGGGTGGCCTATAGTATACACCTATGGCAATGTCATTCCCCTCCCCCTTTTTTATATTGACCCAAATGCATTCAAGACAGTTTTCATCATTGTTGTGCTCTATTTCTGTAGAGATGTAGTTATTTCTTATATAGAGAGCAACTCCACCTCCTCTTTTATTTGGTCTGTTTCTTTTAAATAATTTGAATCCCTCTAGCTGTGTGTTCCATTTGTGGATTTCATCCCACCAAGTTTCCGTAACGGCAACAGTAACATATCTGCCCTCATTTACCTGAATTTCTAATTCACCCTGTTTGTTGCTCATGCTCTGTGCATAACATACTTAACATGGACTCCAGTAGGTAAAATCTCCTGTTCTTTTCCACTCAGTCTACACTAGGAAAATAAGTGTTTTCTTTACTGTGGACACAGTTTCTAAGGAGAAACCACATTTTCATAGTTTTTCCTATCAGTTGGGCTAGAAGAGGACACTTGGGAAATACTCAGCAATTTCACCCACTTAAAACAAGAAAAAATGTTACCCTCCTGTACTTGTTAAAACAGAGGAAAACAACCAATATTATATTATTCATCTATTGATGCTGTTGTTGCTGTTCAGCAAGATTTTTCTTCATTTTTATTATGTACCCACAAAAAGAGATATAAACAGAAAATCTTTGACATTTTCTTTTCTTTGTCTGGAATGCAAACAAAACTGAGATTTACAAGGAGAGTGAAAACGAAGGTGAAATCTTTGTACCATTCTTTCATTCAAAGGATAGGCAATATGTGACTGAGGATTGATTGATCATGTGCCAGCAAGTCATTTTTTACTCCTAGCAACCACATAAATAAGTATATCTGACATTTTTGGCAACATGTGACTTCCATATATTACAGCATTCAAACTCCCATCAGACACAGTTAGCATGACCAATGGTGGAGGATAATGGGTACGATATAATGGCATCCAAAGGACAGATATCTTCCAGCTATATTTTGCTTGAAGGTTCACTAAACGCTATAAAAATATCTCAAATATTGGCCTGAAAAAATTGTGGAACAGTTGAGAATATTTATTCTTGGCTTACACTTCACTAGGGGCTTTGACAGTGACGATCACTGGAATATGATATGAAAACAATGGCATGACAATGTAGTAGCAATTGGAAGAATATTTGAAGGATAGCGAAGAAGATGTACTGAAGTAATTCAGCATAAAGGATTACTGAATACCAGAGACTAAAATGGCTTACAAAAAAGATCAAATGACGAATAGAAAAGAGACATGGGGAGGCAAAGTATTATGTGGCCAGTACACATACACACACAAGCATACACAAACACACACACATAACATGATGGCAGTGTTCCAATATCTCAGGGATTGCAACAAAGAAGAGGAAGCCAAGCTATTCTCCAAAGCACCTGAAGGACAAGAAGCAACAGATGGAAAGTAATCAAGGAGAGAAGCAACCTAGAACTAAGGAGAAATTTCCTAACAGTTAGAACAATTAATCAGTGGAACAACCTACCTCCAGAAGTTGTGAATGCTCCAATACTGGAAATTTTTAAGAAGAGACTGGATAGCCATTTGTCTGAAATGGTATAGGGTTTTCTGCCTGAGCAGGGGGTTGGACTAGATGACGTCCAAGGTCCCATCCAACATTATTATTATTACACACCAAGCAACTAGTAGGCAAAATAGATAACCAACAACTGATAATGACTAAGAGGAAAGTTGAAGAATTAGACAGAAGGGGTAATTCCCACTGCATAAGACCAAGCTTTAAGAATCAATGCATACGAAGCCAGAAGTGAGAACATGGCAACATCATCAAATGTTGCCACTGCAAAGAAGCTGAAGAAACAGTGGACTCCCTAGTTAGCTGCTGCAAGAAAATTGCATGGACTGAGATGGAAATGGTCAAGTAATCCCTCCATGCATCAATAAAAGTCTTCAGGGGTCATGCTCAGGTAACTTTTGTCTGGAACTTCCTACTGCTTGGAAATGGGAAACCATAACAATATCTAATTGTTAGATAGCAATTATTGGATAACTAATGATAATTTTTAACTAATAAGTAGAAAGAAGGCCTCAAGGACATTATTATTATTTTTTGCTTGACTATCCAGATGTAATCATGCAGCCCCTTCTTTGTGTCAGAAATAGAGAAATTAGCAAATGAGGTGCCAAGATCCTTGACAATTTGATGAGCATTCCAAAATCTGTCCTTGAATGGAAAATAAAGAAAGAAAGATGCCCATGATACCTTGGTCGCTATCTTCTTCCCTCTCCAATTTAGTGAACATCTTCACAAACTCCATCAGCCTGGATTGTTTCCCAAATCATACTTGACTAGTGCATAGTTTTAGCTCCCAGAACAATAAATTACCATGACAGCTTCTTTAAAAAAAATAGCTTTTTTGTTTGCTGATCATTTCCTTTCTTTTCCTTGCCACTGATAAAAATTGCAGTTGTAAGCTTCTCACAAGGTACAAAGAGAATACCTAACTTTGTCTAATTGAGATGTGAACAATGTTTGGAGGTATTTTCCATGTGTAAATTCACTATAATTAAGCGTATTTAGCTGCCTCCTCCTCCTCTTCCTCAACATTATGATTAATGCCTGTGGTGATTTGCTGCCATTTCAACTTTGCTATACTTGATAGCCCCCTCTAAAACTTTGGGTTTAGGTTTCTGCTTGCAAGAAGCAAGGAGGCCACAAGTTGGACGACCAATCAATGTGTAATTCAGTCAGCCTTTGGGGAGATATCAAAGTCTGATTCTCTCTAAAAATGATATCCCCATGGAATGTAATAAATATTTTTATTGCATGTGTTTTGTTGCTGAGAGTGGGGAAACTGAGCTGGAGGGAATAGGAGCTCTAAAACGATAGCTGTATTGCCTGAAGGTCATTAAGTACATTGGGTGAGGAAGAAAAAGGCAGAGTAAGCCAATGCTTTTCCAATGTTTGGATGGAGGACTCTTAACAGGCACTAAAAAGCTGATGCTGAAGAGAGAAAGAGTCAAGTTTCTATGCATTAAGCCCTCATCTGACTAACAATGTCAAAGAGGAGATAGATCAGGTATTGACTAGCAACAGAGATTCTTAAAGTGAACTCACTAAATTCTTTAGGTAAGCTTTAAAGACAGAAGTTCAAACCAAGGTTTTCCTCCAAAATATTAAAAACAGCTTTACACTGATTAGATATTGACAATACTGCCACAAATTAGCAAAGGAAAAGGCAATATTAAGAACTAAACAGCTGTTTCATGTCCATGCATATGTAAAAATAAAAACCAATTAAGCCCACTATTCTGACACTATGCTCCTGTGAATCACTTCAAGCTATAGTTGAATGAGTAGTGTTTATGTGAATTAAGTAGAAGCAATTTCTTTCATTTTTATGACTCAGCCAATAGTACCAGAAATAATCTTATGTTCAGCTTTTGTGATATACAGGTGAAACTTGAAAAATTAGAATATCGTGCAAAAGTTCATTTATTTCAGTAATACAACTTAAAAGGTGAACCTAATATATGAGATAGACTCATTACGTGCAAAGCAAGATAGTTCAAGCCGTGATGTGTCATAAATGAGATGATTATGGTTTACAGTTCATGAAAACCCCAAATCCACAATCTCAGAAAATTAGAATATTGTGAAAAGGTTCAATATTCTAGGCTCAAAGTGTCCCACTCTGATCAGCTCTGCAAAGGGTTCCTGAGCCTTTAAATCAGTGGTTCTCAACCTGTGGGTCGGGACCCCATTTGGGGTCGAATGACCATTTCACGGGGGTCGCCAAACCATGCTGTCCGCCATTTTTTTCCCTTTCCCCTAGCTGTCCTACTCCCTCTTATTGGTGGACACACCCACTTGGGGGTCACCACAACATGGGGAACTGTATTATGGGGTCACGGCATTAGAAAGGTTGAGGATCACTGCTTTAAATGGTCTCTCAGTCTGGTTCAGTAGGAATCACAATCATGGGAAAGACTGCTGACCTGACAGTTGTGCAGAAAACCATCATTGACACCCTCCATAAGGAGGGAGAGCCTCAAAAGGTAATTGCAAAAGAAGTTGGATGTTCCCAAAGTGCTGTATCAAAGCACATTAATAGAAAGTTATGTGGAAGGGAAAGGTGTGGAAGAAAAAGGTGCACAAGCAGCAGGGATGACTGCAGCCTGGAGAGGATTGTCAGGAAAAGGCCATTCAAAATTGTTGGGGACTTTCACAAGGAGTGAACTGAGGCTGGAGTCAGTGCATCAAGAACCACCACACACAGACGGATTCTGGACATGGGCTTCAAATGTCGTATTCCTCTTGTCAAGCCACTCCTGAACAATAAACAACGTCAGAAGTGTCTTACCTGGGCTAAAAAAAACAAAAACAGAACTGGTTTGTTGCTCAGTGGTCCAAAGTTCTCTTTTCTGATGAGAGCAACTTTTGCATCTCATTTGGGAACCAAGGACCCAGAGTCTGGAGGAAGATCGGAGAGGCACACACTGCCAAAAACACCAAAACCTGGTTCAATGACTGTGGGATTACTGTGCTTGATTGGCCAGCAAACTCGCCTGACCTGAACCCCATAGAGAATCTATGGGGCATTGCCAAGAGAAAGATGAGAGACATGAGACCGAACAATGCAGAAGAGCTGAAGGCCGCTATTGAAGCATCCTGGTCTTCCATAACACCTCAGCAGTGCCACAGGCTGATAGTTTCCATGCCACGCAGCATTGAGGCAGTAATTGCTGCAAAAGGGGCCCAAACCAAGTACTGAGTATATATGCATGCTTATACTTTTCAGAGGTCCGATATTGTTTTATGTACAATCCTTGTTTTATTGATTGCTTGTAATATTCTAATTTTCTGAGATTGTGGATTTGGGGTTTTCATGAGCTGTAAGCCATAATCATCTCACTTATGACACATCACGGCTTGAACTATCTTGCTTTGCATGTAATGAGTCTATCTCATATATTAGGTTCACCTTTTAAGTTGCATTACTGAAATAAATGAACTTTTGCACGATATTCTAATTTTTCGAGTTTCACCTGTAGATACTTTAATTGCTTTTGCACAACTTTATCAGCCAAGCACTATGGGTTCTTTTTTTTTTTTTTTTGGTCTGACTTAACATTGAAAAGAAACAAAAGCCTTTTTTTTTTTTTTTTTTTTTTTTTTTTGCAGAAATGGTGCAGGCCCAACATACCTTAGAGAAGAAATGGTGAATTTTTTGGACTCAGCATGTCAAAAATTCAGAAAATGTCTAGCTTTACTTGGCTGTCTCCACACACCCTCCTCTCTCACACACACACGCACAAGAAACAATTCTTTACATATTCACTAAAAAATACAGTTCATTCATATGTGGTGTTATGTATTACATAAAGAAATGTCAAATATTACAAATATTACAAAAATGAAAGATGAGTAAAACAAACTCAGACACAAGTGAAATAATAATAATGCAAAAAATAGATTCATTATTAAACCTGTTTCATTATTAAAACATTTAGAGCAGTGTGAATCATTTAACTATGGTAGATCTCAATTTCCATTAAATATTTAAAAGGACAATGGTTCATTAAAAGCTTGGAAAGAGAGCAAAGGGAGCAAGTGCCCTGGCCCACACTTTCAAAGTTTTCATTATTGTATGAAATGGCACAATATTTCATCCAATGAACATTCTGCCCCAGTTTCTGGAGAAAAAAAAATGCCTATTTGAGACAACTCTGGATCTCACTAGTCATTTGCTCTGGAAATTTGGGGAAATACTCTTGCATGTCTTTGCAGTCTATAAAAACAGCAGCAAAGCATGCCCCATTCTCTCATGCTTTTTGGAGGCTCCAGAGGACATGAGAACCAGAGTCCTCTCAAGTGAATTCTAGAGGGTCCGGAGGTCATATTAGAGCATAGTACATTATTGTGGAACCTCTGCAGCCTCTGAAAACTGAGCAAAAACAGGGCGTGCAGGCATGCCACCAAAAATGACATAACATGTGTATTGTAGGTTCACCATCACTGCCTTAGAGACACAGCTTCCCATTATTCTAATGCTATCTCTGTGATATAATAAATGCAGTCTTTCAGATGTGGCCAATCAATGGTTTTTTAGGTATTACTTCACTCAAGTTTTCATGGTTCACAATTGATACAATCAATGGATAAGCATTAGGCCTAGAGCAGGGGTGTTAAATTCGCAACATCACGTGACGTGTTGCGATGTATCAAGACTTTTTTGCCATTGCCAGCGCGGTTTCGCTATGATGCATCCAGACTGCGGGCCAGCAGTTTGACATCCCGGTCTAGAGATAAAACTCCTGATTCCAATTTACAAAGCAAAATAATTATTTTGAATTCATAAACTAGAAGATACGCCCTGATTCTCTCTCTGGATACCCTACCTTCTAGCCATCAGCATATGGAAAGTAGATATTTATATCCACAGCAATTAAATTTAGCAAGGCAACAAGCATTCCTTCATTATCATGCTTCTTCCGTTTATGATACTTAAATCATTCCTTTCCAATTTTAAACACTATATCCTGTCTTCCTTTTCCAGAGGTGTCAGGCAGAAAATTCAACAAACATATTTACCATCAAAATAGCTCTGCTCTAGTTTATTTCTGCTGTGCAGCACAGAAAAACAAGTTGGGATAAATTGGCTACTAGTAAGACAATAATACACCATGGTCAGCAAATATCAGTTTCCTCCAACATATTAATTCCTTTTAGTATGAAGAAGTTGTTCACAAAACAGAATGGCTGCTCTGAGAACCAAAAGGCAACTTTCTGATTCAAATATAAAGTACTTTCCCTCATAGATGGGGGAATAAATAGGCTTCCTTATCAGTATTAAAGGTACAGGTAGTCCTTGACTTTCGAGAACAACTGAGCCCAAACTTTATGTTGTTAAGTGAGACATTTGTTGAGTTTTGCCCTATTTTACGACTTTTCTTGTCATAAGTGGCTCACTGCAGTTGGTACGTTAGCGTGGTTAAGTGAATCTGGCTTCCCCATTGACTTTTCTTGTTAGAAGGTTGTAAAAGGGGGATCACATGATCTCAAGACATTGCAAAGGTCATAAATACGAGTCAGTTGCCAAGTGTCTGAATTTTGATCATGTGACCATGGGGGGGTGCTGCAACGGTCACAAGTGTGAAAAATGATCATAAGTCACTTTTTTCAGTGATGTTGTAACTTTGAACGGTCACTAAATGAACCATTGTAAGTCAAGGACTTACCTGTACCGTGTTGTATGAAGTTTAGATCAAAACACTGATCTATCAATGTTGGAGCCCACTCACACTTACCAAAATCCAAACCTAAGGCTTTGCAAAACTCAATACTGTTTGAACTGGCCTCTGAGTTTCATGAGTTTCCATTGCATCGTATTTTGATATTCTGCAAGAAGTTATTTTTGTTTCTGATATTTGAGAAATACAAATTACTCACTTTTTTTTCAGTTTTGGCACAATATGAATAGTCAAAGGACATCCTACTGAGATCAAGTCTGAAGTCTTGTGTACAAGACTGTTTGTTTCGATTTAAGTTTAAATTGCTTTTTAAAGTTAAAAACAATAGAATGTCCATAAGTATTTTAAGGCTATCAAACTAATTACGGCATGAGTTTTCAAATATTAATTGCCATTTTAGTCAAGTATGGGATTCTAGCGCATCCTAATGAATTGACTTCTGTCAGCATTTGAGAAATCTAAACCAGCCACCACCTTTCTGAAATGACTTCCTGTAGTTGTTCATCTGCCACATATCTAAGCACCAACAGGAGGCAGAGAGAGGTGTTGTTTTTAAATTAATATTGGTACCTCAGATTTAGGAGTTCTTTTCAGCTCTCACAGCCTTTCTACTACATGCCAAGCTAATCAAGAAAAACTTGAGACATAAAATTAATGGCCTTCATTGTTTATATAATAATACTCAAAATGTGGGAAATAAAGAAGATGAGCTTGACTTCTTATTACAGAAAGTTGAATAAAATATTAACTGAGACCTGGTTGAATTAATCTCCTGACTGAAATGCAGCAACTGAAGGATACAGACAGATCAAGAGGAAAAGAAGTAAAACGAAGGAAGAGTTTCATTTACAAATTCATATCTGCGTAGAAATCCAGTGCAATGAATTTGGTGGTGTTATTGAAAACATGTTTAGAATTTTTTAAAAAATGGAAGAAGGAATAAAAGTAACATAATTGCTGCTTATACTACTGACTACCCAGCTATTGATAGGATAGGAATGAAGTTTTCCAAAATGATAAAACTTTCAAACCAGCATGAAGTATCTGTAGTGATGAGAAAGTCTTTAATTACCCGTTTCTACTGGGGAACCTGCCCAACACAATGTTTCTAAGAAATTCCTCACCAACAGAAGTGCAGGATAGTGCATGAGATTTAGTTAACATTGATTTGTTCCTAACCAGGTTCCCTAAATTAAGTTCTCTAACCAAGCTGGTTGGCATTACCTTTGTCTTCTTAGCATTTAGCATGAACACAGATTTTTCACTTTCCATTTTTGCTTCCATAACGAGCTCTTCTATGTCATTTTTACCTTTTACTTAACAAAGTCATATCAGTGGCATACCTAAAAATGATAGCATTTTATCCTCCTATTTTAATTCCAGCTAACCTCTCTTTCAGCCCTGCTATTGTTATACTGCATATTCTCTTGAGGTCTTAAAGAATTCAGTGGCTATTTCATCTACACCTGGCATTTTTCTATCTGATAGCTTTTACTGTCTCTCCAGTAAAGTCAGTTGATGATTATGCTGAATACACTCTCTCTCTCTCTCTCTCTCTCTCTCTCTCTCTCTCTCTCTCTCTCTCTCTCTCTCTCTCTCTCTCTCTCTCTCTCTCTCTCTCTCTCCAAATAACTTTGCCATTTCATATTTCCATTGGTGAAGCATTAGAGGATAGTCTCCCCATCTTGTAAACTTTTGGAAATATCTTTTCACTTGGTGATCAAAAACCTCTCTAAATGATTCAGCCATGGTTTTCTTTGAAACAATACAGAAATGATTTGCCATTACTTTTTTTTTTGGGGGGGGGGGGAATAGGGGTTCCTTTTTCTAGTGGTTCCTTCATGCCTACAGAGATCAACTGCCCTCAAAACAATTATAGATTCTGACCTTGCCAGCAAAGTTGAACTTTTGGGGAGCTTATGCTCCCACTGAAATTGCTAGTGTGCACTTCCATCAAATTGGCAGCAATCTGGAAATAGTTTCCAAATGACTATGAGCAGGGCTTTTTTTCTCATAGAACGCCCAGAACGGAGTTCCGGCACCTTTTTTGGATGGAACCTTGTAGGGTAGGCAAGGCGGGCTGTATGACATGTGTGAGTTCTGGCACCTTTTTTTTTTTTTAAGAAAAAAGCACTGACTATGAGTATCTATTCTTCATTGGTGAGACCATACTTTGAATAGTGTATTCCATTTGGGGCAGCACATTTTAAGATTCTGAAGAGCTGGAATAGATACAGAGAAGGGGAGTAGGGATAGCCAGGAGATTGGAAATTAAATCTCATAAGGAGTGTATGAGTAGGTTAAGCTTTTAGGAATTAAGGAGAAGACTCTCTTCAACATCTGCAAAGTATCACATAGAAGAAGGTCAAGACTGTTTCTATTTTCAAGCTATTTGTTGCCCCAAAGTACAGAACATGGATGTAAAAGTTAGTAGAACAATGTATGGGCATAGGAGTGCATAGTAAACACATGCACATACCAAAAGAAATAGCATCAACTGCTATCTCCACATCCACATACCCAGTTCAAAGAGGGAAGACTATAAGCAGAAATAGTTCAGAACGACGATTAAAAACAAATAAAATGAACTTGTGCTTATGTATTACATTTGTAACCCTTAGTGGATGTATAGGTTGCTGCAATCCTAGTAGGATTTTCAATTCATGTGCTAAGATTTCAATCTACCAAATAAACTGTTTTCAGCCTTAAGCATCAGTACAAACCTTTTCCCTCACCCTGGATTTGGTACAGACCTGGAGCCTGTAGAACAGGCATGTCAAATTGCCGGTCTGCAGGCCGGATGTATCATACTGAAACTGCGCCCACCACATTGCCAGCAAAGGGGGAAAAGTCATGATACATCACATGTCACGTGAAGTCACGAGTTTGACATGCCTGCAGTAGAACATTCCAGAACCTGATCTCTTGCCTCCATCGATCAGCACCATCATATGGACAACATCACACATAATTTTTAACTGCCTGCTAAATTGTTTGGATAATATTGTTTCAATGTTGCTCCTTTGGGAGAAGGACAGAAAAGGATTATAAGTCTTTCAAGATAGTAATCTTGGAACTGTTCTAATCAGACACCTGACCTCAATTAACCAATCTAGTGTGTCTTATTTTGGGAGCACATATTAATAGTCCTTATTGTCGAGTATGTACTTTAATGTATATGCACTCTAATGTAAGATTAAACACCTAATGAGTTTCATAACAAAGAAAATGCTATGTCACAACACATCTGCATGCAAGTAAAGTACTAGGAGATAGAAATACCTGCCTTTTGCAGAAAACCAAGTTTGGAGACTGAAGAGAGGTTGGTGCTTTTTTTTTCCTGGCACTTAGTACTTTTTCTTTGCCCTTTAAATTCTCTTTTTCGAAGACCCAACACTCTTCCTGGCTGGCTCCCATCCAGTGCCAGAACAGCCATGCTGTGTTGACACAGCCTGGATAAAAGCCCTGAGATCTATAATACACTTTTTCCATGACATTTACTAAATCTTTTAGAAGTTTCTGAACTAAATATCAGTTGCTTAAGATAATCTGTGTACCTGCAGCCCAGCCATTAAGCACTCCCTTGTGACAGGCTAATTCATAGCAAATTACAGTCAATGGCAAAGAGATTGTGGAAACAGTGGACAGCAAAACACTGTAACATTTACGCAAAAGGTGAGGAAGAAAAATGGAACAATAATCAGTTTTCAGGAACAAAGGGGCCAGACATCCCATGGTGACCAGAATGTGGCTATTATCAGGTTTCTGAATGTTGGATCAGCTTTTTCTGTTAATGACTGACTTAGGAAAAGAAAGCAAAGACCTCTGCCCATTCCAATCTGAAGCCCACTTCTGCATCTTATAAATTTCCATTCTTCTTAGGCTTTTGTTATCTTTTTTATGTAGGAGCCTTAGCTGGTTCATATATCAAGCACATGATTTGCATGGAGAAGGCCTCAGACTCAGAATCTGAGCAAAACACTGGACCAGACTCCTAGCTAATACAGTGCCATTGCTAATTGGGTAGACATTATCAAGGTAGGAAGGTCACTGGTTTTATTAGCAAGTGGTTACCTGGGTTTGTTCCTTCTAATTGATGCCCAAGATATTCCCAAGGCTTCCCAATACTCAGTCCTGGGGAGGTCAGCAAGAAGAAAATCACTTGTAGTTGAAAATCAGGAAAATGAATTTCACCCTTTTTTTTTGCAACTGATTGCCAAATATCAGTGATGAATTTACAAGGGATTTCAGAAGTGGCAAAAAATGGAATTTAAGGACTACTTACAGCTTGTGATTCATAGGTACTACATTTTATGTGATGGCATATCTGCTCTGAAATGAAGGAAGGACGTAAGGCAGGATTCTTAAAGGGATAAATATTTTATTTTTCAGAGCCATGTCCTTCAGTCTTTTACCTGTTACAAGCCTTGGGAGCTTTAAAAAAATATTAATAGGTTATTTTCTGTTGGCTTTTGCTTATTAGAGATTCTAGAACTTGGGGTTAAAATACATTTTCTAACATAATCTAAAAATATAACAAGTGCAGCATCATTAAGCCGTATAATTGGGCAAATATATGCATGTCAGTTTAACGTTATTCTCCAAGGTAGGCTAAAAAAGTATTGCATTTGTGTGCATGCTTGGTTTAATTGAGAATGAACATGTATTCATCATGGCTGTATTAACTGGAGAGTACGTTCTTGCCTTTGAAAAAAAATTCAGGACCAAATGGAAAAGTTGATTTAAACTGATGATTTAAATCGCAGCTCCACTTGGTGATTTAAGTCACTAATTTTAAATCAATCTACTGTGATTGAGACATAAGGCATTTCAGCTGGTAGATAATAAGTCTCTTTGTGGTGATTAAGAGGTATCCAATATGCATAAAGTCACATTTCATCCACTGAAGATGAGAAAAACCCACCATCAAGCAACGGTTTCAGCAGACAGCTTATCACAAAAATAAATACAAAGTGATAGAATCCACTGGGCCACTGAATATAAAATTGTATTAATGTGAACTTTGCACAGCTCCTAAAATTTAAGCTGAAAACATATGCCTAATTTCTGCATCCTTCTCTTCTTCCTGGAAATATATAGATTAACCTGTTGGAACATTCTTCATTTCCCGACCGGCAGTATCAACAGTCAGTCAGAATCTGTCAACATAGCAATCATATCATTTTGAGCTCTGTTAGCAAGGCAGTTGCCATGGGAATCCAAACAGTAACTGTAGTCTTGCTGCCTTAGCTACAAAAACTACTCACCCCCTGCCCCCAAAAAATCCACTGATATTGAAGTTGTGGCAGTAAACATCCATTGACATTATTTTTTTTTTCTGAAATTAAAGAGAAAAAAAAATTGAGTGCTGAAATTATCTGTTCTGAATTTGGAAAGTTCTAATCTCACTATGCCTGGAGTGGGAAAGGAAGCCAAAGTTTTTGATGCATTGAATTTGTCTGCTTCTTAAATAACACATGAAAGTTATGGATGCTCATGATATACCTATCGAAATTCTTTCTGCTTTCCTGCCTGATACTTGATTGATGCATTTAAATGCTGTAGGGGACTTCAAGCAATAGAGCAAGGAAGGGAAACCACCTTAGAATTTGGTTCTCACATTACCTTTTATCAATAATACAGAAATACTTCAGAAGATACAAATTCCCAAACAACTTCAACTCAGATCCAAGAAAAAAGAAAAAAATCAATGTTTGCTTTATTCTCTGAATGCTTCCCCCCCCCTCAAATAATATACTACTGTTATGATTAGGATTAATAACAACAAAGCACAACATTTGCAACTGATGTAATTGTGTCAGTGGAGAAAAAAATTGCTACACAGATGTTTAGTCAGGAGATCAAATCCTATTATTGACAGCAATCAATGAGAATTCTAGTTTACATTCAGAAGGTAGAACTTTGGAGAGACAGGTTGATTTATAATGCATGTGAGCATTTCAACAAGTCACTTTCCTTTTCTTTTCCAAATCAGGTAGTTTAAGGAGTAGGGAACATTTCCAAGGAAAGCTAAATTCTGCATTTTCTTTGGTGAGGTATTTTTAATAAATACAATTTATTAAATACAATTTAGGCCTACCAGCCATTTGGAAACCCGCCCTTATTGACAAACGACTCCCTAACACAAAAAATGATACCAGACCCACACTCACAAAAACCACACAGGATGTCACCACCACATATCCATGCAAAAAGCAAACCCAAAGCCACACCGATGATGAGGCACGACCACAAACCAGAAGCCAGACTACAGCTGCATCATTAGCCACTTTAAACCCCTCCAATCCATACATGAAGCAAACTGACACCCTCCATGAAGATGAGGCACGACCACGAACGCGAAGCCAAAAAATAGCAAGGCAGCCCAAAATCTTAAACCTCCCTGCAACTCAGACTAACCTGAGCACAACCAAACAGAACACTCCCCCAGCCAATCAGAGCACAGCCAACCCCCCAGCCAATCAGAACACAGCCAACCCCCCAGCCAATCAGAGCACAACCACGCCCCTAACCAATCAGAACACACCTCCACCCAATCAGAACACAGCCAAGCTCCCACTCAATCAGTTCATACCCCAACTGGCAGTTAAAGGGAAGAAACAGCTAAGACCACACATTGCTCTTCGAAGCACGAAGCTGAAAGCACCAGCCTGAAGATGAGAATGGGACTTCGTCGAAACGTCGCCAAGACACTTCCAATTTTACGCGGGAGAAAACCCTAACAACCAAAGACCTACACACACACATATATATATATATACCTTCTCTCTTTGTCACATCAAATGTGAACAATTTTAGTAACTAACCTTCTCTTAAAATACAGCAAATCTCTTCCTTCCATATCTCCATCATTTATCTATAAAATAATCATTGCATCTTTGTTGTTCAATCCTAATTAGCAAAAGCCCTTTAAGGACTGATAAAATAAGCAACCTTATATTTCTTCGATTGCTACTTCCTATTGTTTGCATATCTCTAATTCTGTCCTTTAGTGGAGCTGGAATGGATAAATTCTTAAGTCTTTCTGCCTTCTCATTCTAGATGCAGTTTATATCAGGATTCTAACTCTATCAAATGGTGAGTTTATTATTTATTTATTTAATTTATTTGCTGCCCATCTCACTATAAAGCTACTCTACTTGACTCTGATTATGGCTGGGATGGAATATATCATCCATTATTCTCTACTTTGAAGGCACCATTTTGATGAAAGATGGTGTGTCCTTGGAGAGTGTAAGGTGTATTTGTGGATTTATACTAATTCTGTGAGGAAGGTTACATTGACTGAAAGTCACCCAATGAGCACTATGATAATTGTAGAATTGAAAGTAGGTCTTCTAAATAAAATCCAACAACATACTACATTACAACATTACTACATCATCGTGGCTTTTTATTTTTCTTAAGAGATGTGCTATTCAAAGTTCCTCTCTTTCATATTTAAAAATTGTTGAATTCAGCTGGGTACTTGTATAAAGATCCTCTTATAGAGATGAAGTAACTGATTTATCTATGACCAGAGCTAGTAGATTGGACTCTGTTGTCTCCTCTTATGGATTACTGTTGCAGATGAAAGCCGTGGGCAAGCAACATCTGTTCTTCACTGGCTTTCCTTCTGCTTGGCCTTCATTCCAAAAGCTTTTGATAGCAGTGATAAGTTATTGCAAAAGATTTCAAGCAGACTATTTTCTGGAAATTTCAACTTTCTCAGTTGGATATAAACTAATAATCACTAGAATGCCTCTGTATGATACTATGCGTCATGGCATGAGTCATGGAATACAGCTACATTTACCAAGAATCTAAAAGAAGAGAGGCTTGCTGTGTTGCAGATGGATCTGAGAAAGGAATAGTAGACTCTCACCAAACTACTTCCTTTTCTCCCTGTATAGCTTATCCCTCCATACTAAGGAGCTCCAATATAGTAATTTACTAGGTTTTTAGATTTATTTCACAGGCACCTAATTCAGATATGGAACAATATGAAAACAGTCTTGATTGTGGGAGATTTTTTTAAAAAAAAATGCCTAAAGATTTCTTATTTGAACCAAACCTACCAGTTGTAAAGGAAAATGAGGATGTTTTCTAGACTGTAACTCCTATGATTAATTGTGGTGGGAGTTAGAGCCCAATGATTTTATGAAAGCCCTGCTTCTCCACTTTCCCTTAGATACCACTTTGTGATAAATTTTTTTAAAACAATATTTAGACTATTCCTAAACATAATAGAGTAGACCCACCCCAAACGGGATACTTAAGATATGCTTTTGAGTAAAAATATGTAGGAGAGCTGTTTGCCTTTTCTGCTTTGTAACATCTTCATGTTCTAATCAACTAAAATTCATTTTTTAAAACTTTGCTTATTTCCAAAAATGGAAAGATGAATTAAACTCTTTCAAGGTACATAGTCATATGATAATTCTAAAAAATTGTCTAAAGAAACAGAAGCCTTTTTACAAACAAACTCAAGCTATGAGGCATTTTTACAGTTAAATATCAGAAGACAGAGTAATTTGGCCACCTTGTATTGTCAACAATCCTCAAGAGTCTGCAAAAGTTTCTATATATTTATAAAAAAAAATATTGGGATTTTTTAAAAAAAAAAGTTTTAGTAGAAATGTATTTCAGAAATAGGTAAATAGAAGGATTATTTTTTATATAAACCTGACTTCATTTTTTCATTATTGTTCTATCAACTGGCAAAAATAATGATGGTGATAACATTCAAGATCATTTCATTTTTAAGCCAACTGGTTTCCTGATGGACACACTGCTAGAAGACCTGAAAGACCAGAATAGGGACAGATCATCATGGAGGAAAATCTATCTATGTGGTTGCTAAGAGTTAGCATCAATTTGATTGTACATAATTGATCATTCAATCAGTTAATCAACTTTCTTGAACTGTTAACTGGTGCACGCTGCTTTATTAATGGCTTTGAACTGATTTGCTTTAATAATTCAGTTATGATTATACATTTTATTTTGTGTTTTTCTCTCTTGAATGCTATGTATAAAGGAAAATGACATGTAAATTTAATAAATAATATAAAGTCCAAAAGTGGAGGTGTACCTTTTTACTTTCAAATTTACAAAGCTGAAATTTTGAAATGAAACCAGTTCATCTTGTACCATCTGCATGCTGTCATGCCATCCACAAAAAGACATTTCCAAAATCTTAGTTTCTTAAGGTTGGCAGGAAGAAGCTGCTTTGAAAGCCTTAATTGCTCAGAATTGTTGCTGGAAGTTTACGGTTTCAATATTATTTCCCAAGGGCCACCAGCAAAGTGGTATGGAGATACTGATACAGATAGTGTAAAAGCCTTAATGTTGTTTCAAAGCCTCCAAATAAATCTGTTTTAAAAAAAAACAAAAAGATCCTATGTGAGCTGCATACTAGGTGGATTTCCCAACTACATAGCGTGAATAATACCAAAATGCCTTAAATGCTTTTTACAATAAAGACAAAATGAAACAAAATGGGAAGGTACCAAATTCAGGAACAAGGTAGCTTCTGAAATCAGTTTATTCTATCTAAAACATCTTGAAAATCTTTTTCAGGAAGACATATAGTATAGGCATAATCAAGTTCCAATTCTGATTATGTTATAAATTATATATATTACAGAGATACTGAAAGGAACCAGATTATTATAAGATAAGCAATGTTAACTTTTTTAAGTTTATAATGAGGGCTTATGCAGCTATTGATAAGAAAATAGTTCCAGTTTTGCTGTGCTAATGAGAAAAAGAAACATTATGATTCACACCTACATAAATAGAAACAAACTTTTTGCTAATTGTAGTTTAGGTATTTCATGTTAGAGAATGCCCAATTCTCTAGCATTTGAAGCTATAAGTCTGATCTGTGGTGAGTTTTATCTTAGTTTTTTTTATGTAAATGTGAATTATTTTTTAAACAAGATGTCAGTATGAATGGTGGTTTCAGTCATGCAAGCATCTGTATTTATGATATCCCTAAATTTGGTAACCTAATTTCAAATTCTGATTTAAGATGCAGGAAAAAAAAGACAAAGGGAACTGTCTCTTAACTCACTAAACAGGGGGCCCTTATGACAGGTTTAAAGAATAGCCTGCAGCACAGAAATCAATGGGCCAAGTAAAAATAGATTGAAGAGGAAATGAAGACGTGAGAAATCAGTGTGGTTGGTCAACTGATTGTTCCTCCCACCCCCTCCCCACAAGAGAAGGAAACCAGGTGGGTCAATTACAAATGAACCAGAAAATCAAGGAACAGATGGGAGTTTACAGTGCATTTAAGCAAATGGGAAGCCAGCTTATTGGCTGTGGAAGTTGTGTTAGCCAAAAGTACAAACAAAGTTTGGGTCAGGAAAAGCAAACCGCATTAGGAAGAGAGAACAAGTATATGAATGTATGAATATGTGAAATAAGAAAAGTCTGGGGAATCAGTAGTAGTTGTGGTGCACAGTAGATAGTCTGCAGCTGATGAGACTTACAACCTGGAGACTCACCTCTGATCTATCCTGCTGGCTCAATGCTCAACAATCCAATGCTCTGATGGGAAAAAAATGTTTTTCCAGAGCTATTAAAAGCCTAAAAAGAGTAGACTTGTTGTTTGTATACAGATAACTAGAGGGAGGGACCTGATCAAGAATGCTGGGTGGAGAGCACTGAACACTCCACTAATGATTCTGATGCAGCTGAGATGATTGTTAGTAGCAGCAGAGAAATAATCATCTTAATCAGGATTGCTGGAGGGAAGGGGAGAGACTTTAACATCCCACAGAGTGATCTCACTGCAGCCATATGCATGTTAGTGTCAGTGAAGATATCTGAACGTTTGGGATATGCCTCTGATTCAGCCAAATCCTGTATCAGAAGGAAACTCAGTTGTTCCAAGGCAATTATATTTGCATCTCTTAGTTGAAGTAAGATTCCCTTCAAAGTGACACAAACCAAATTTGGCCTTTCTTCCCAATAATTCAAAACTTCAAAAAGTAACAAAAAAGGAAAATGCAGACACTGCAGTATAAAATTGATAGATTAGATTAGATTAGATTAGATTAGATTAAGATATTCATTTGTCTATATACAGGCAGTGTATATTTGCCTTCTAATTAAATATAATGTTTTTATTATGGCTTCCAAACATGTTACTTATGGGAGTGCTAAGTGTTATACTTTTTTCTGGATGACAATAAAAATGATTATAATCATGACAAAAGTCTTATGCATTGCAAGCCTATACAATAGTATGTTAGAGCACATATTACTCTATTTATTCTTTATTTGTATTATTCTTAATTATAGGCACATACTAAATACATTTATTGCTACAACTAGCTTTGTTGACTTTTCCTCTAGAGTTGCTACCTCCAGGTGAAACTTCTCTTGGAGGTTGCTCTTCTCAAGATACATGTACCCGTGAGTCATATGTGAATGGATACATGAACTGTTGTTTAGTCCTTCAGTCAGTTCTGACTGTTCATTGCCTGATCAACATCATTTCACCAGGGTTTTCTGTCAGTCCTTTCTGAGTACTTGTAAGCTCATGTTTTTATCATTAGTGATACATGTATGTGTATAAAAATATTGTAAATAAGATGAGGGCCAGACAAAAAGTTGAATGAATGAATGAATGAATGAATAGTTGAATTGGTAACTAATTACTCCAAGAATAATTGTTATTAAGCACCCATTTATAAATTATATTACTAACAATTCATAATATAGTATTATCCATGAATGTGCTTATATAAGCCAATGAGGTGTACAAGTAATTGTATTGTTGTCAGAATTCTTATCTTGGAGTTAAGTTCAGAATTTTTCAGAACAGAGATGTCAGTCATATCAGCAACTAGCTTCAGAGCTAAAACAAAAATAGACAAAAAAAATCCACCTAAAGGTTCTTCATTACAGAAGTAACTTGTTATTTGCTAGGCATTCCTTACACTGGTGAGTAAGATAAGTCTTTCATGGACGGATTTATAGATGTGATTTTTATCATTGCAGATAGAGCATATAGTTGAATTTGGAGCTGTTTGTTTGGGACATTTCCATTCATCTAGAAAGCCTAATCCCATTATTATGAGATTCTTCAGCAATATCGTTCAGAACATTCTACATTTGTTCCAACAAGTGGGAACCATTTAAAAGAAAGTAAAGAACATGAGGGTGGTTTTTTTTATCTTCTTCCATAAATAGCCCAGAAGGAGATTTTATACTAATACTTTTTGCAAACAATATAATTAGCTAACAAAAACAGTTTTCTTTTTTTTAGAGAACTTTGGCCTTTTTTCTTTTTAAAACTTTTTAAAAAATTCATATTTTCAAGTATCTTATATTCTTAAAATTTAGGTCAATTCCCCCTCTTATTCTTTTTCCTTGACTTGAATATAGAATTATTGCAGTTTGCACAAGTCATACAATATGACATTTCTAGTACTTTTGTGCAACATAATAGGCCTTAGAAGTTCCTTCCAAAAGGAAAGAGTTGTTTATGCAATTGGGCAACTTAACATGAAGTTTTATTATTTCAGAAGGGGATGATTTCTTCAAGTATGCACAAAAAGCAATTCAAAATCTTTTAGCGATAACTTTGATTAACGAATGATCAACCCTTGTGGTGGAACAACAAATAAATTCATTGATTTTTTTTAAAAAAAATAAAAGTTAGGCAGGAATAAAAAGAATTGAAAGAAAGGAAAAAGTCAGACAGAAAGCAAGGGAAAAGTGAAAAAAAGAAAGAGAAAATCAAAAGTAAAGAAGAAAAGATTGACTTTCAACTTTCTTTGGTACAGGCTTAGAGAATATATTTATTTTGGCTTGTATCAGATAATTATGGTTGCAGATTTTAATCTAATCTGCTATTAATGTAATATATCTCTACTATGAAGGATGCCCAGGATAAACTATATGCTCTAATTCTGACAATAAACCAATTTTTAAAAATTTATATTCTGGATTTTTACAATATTGTATCAAATTAACAAAGGAAGAAATTAATAATTTTTATATATAAGAGTTCTTTCCTATGGTAGCTTTAGAAGTGGGCAAATTGCCTAGGATCACACACTACAAGCCTTCCAAAATTGGCATGATTTCAGTAAGTAAAAAAAATAGGCAGTCAACAGTAAAACTTTAGTGACCTTTTTTCTTTACCAGTCTTCAGCTTATCTTTAAGTGTAATATTCAAGATCCATACCCAGACTTTGCTTTCATTTACTATTTATAATAACTACTTTCATGACTATTTTATGGGTTGGGAACTTACAGTATATCAAATGGCAAGTTGTTTATAAAGTATAAAAATCAATATTGTATGGACCCCCAATGACACTCTCATTCAGAACCCCAGAATTACCCATGTATTTAGTTTTCTAATGACTCAAACTGGAAAATAAGGAATACAAATCAAGGATGAGAGAAGACAATTTTGTCTTCTTTTTCAACATAGGACAGTATTGTGATAGAAATCCATTTATTATTATCAGCTTCTTTTTGATACACATAATCTGAACCATGTGAAAAAAAATAAGAACAGCAAAATTGTAAGACTATTGTGAACTGTCAAAAGCTTTCTCTACTGACTTCTGGTTTGACGTCATGGTGTAACGGATGCAGGAAGACGGGGCTCCATCTTCCGCGTTTGATTTTGCCCTGCTGGAGACCCTAAAGAGTGTCAAAAGTTGCCCTGGAGAGGCAATGAAGAAGGAGGGGACCCTTGTTGATTGTGAGAGGGCAGTGGGCCTTCTGTTTGATCCGAGGAAGCCCTCCAAACCAGCAGGGGAAAGACTGGCTACATCCATGTGGCCAGTCAGAAGCTGCTGACAACTGAAGAAAATAAGCACTAACGAGCAACTTTCAAGCAACGTGGATTGAACTGAGTGAGACCCTATCCTCTCTTTATGACTTTAAGACTTTCTGCTGGGAAAAATTGTCCAAAGCAAAGAATGCTCCTTGAAGAGAGAGGGAAGGAGAATTTCCAGCCCATTCCCCCAGGAAAAGAAAAGTGGTGAATTAATTGTTTTGGGGAAAACAGTTCGAAGGCATGCAGTTTTCTATGCTAAGCCTTACTGAGGTTTCTTTATTTCATGGCTTCATTTATTATCTCTATGAATTGGAAGCTGCCTCTCAAGTCTTGGAAGATAAAGTTCACAATTGTTACAACTTCTTTTCCAGCTAGTTGCCTTGGATTTGCATTGCTTGTTGACATAATGTTACATATTGTGGTGGTTGCGGTAGTTTTTATATTGAGCATCAGATAGCAGTTTCTTTTTTTCCCTTTCAACAAGAAGTTCTGAAAATCTTATTTGCTTCCAGCCATCAAAGTGGTAGCATTAGCATATCTGAAGTTGATATTTCTCTCAGTAGTTTTAATTACAATTTCTATTTCCCCTACTCCAGCATTTCTCATAATATATTCTGTACATGGGTGTGTACTTTAGATGCACTCCTTTCCCATTTTTGAAATATTCAGTTGCTTCATATTTTGTTTTGTGGCTTCCTGGCCATCATATATTTTTCAATAGGTGATATGGTGGCTCAGTGCACCCATGTTTTTAAAGGCAATCCATGAATTGTTGTGATCTACACAGTTAAAAGAAGAAGCAATAAAGCAGAAATAGAAAGATTTTTCTGTACTCCGTTGCCTTTTCCATTATCTATTCACTTATCCATTTTTCACATTAGCAATGTGATCTCAGATTCTTTTTCTGAATCCAATTTATACTTCTGGCACTTCTCATTCCATGTACTGTTGAAAGCACTGATTCCAAAACTTAAGCATTATTTTACTAGTGTATAAAAAAATGCAAGTATTCACCAGTCTGAACATCTTTAGCCCTACACTTTTTGATATTAGAGTATAAACTGACTACAGCTGTCCCTTCACTATAGCTGTGTTTTCTATACTTGCTTACCAACTGTCAGTCACACCTTAACTGCATCATTGTCACAAGGTTTTAAATAGTCTGGGTGATATGTCCATAGAATTGTGGAGTTGGAAGGGAGTCAAGGATCATTGAGTTCAACTCTCTGCAAAATTCAGGGAAACCGGTGAAACTATTCATGAGAGGCAGCGGTCCAAGGTTTTTTTAAAAACTTCCAGAGATGGAAAACCCATTAATACTTGCAGCTTTACTGCTAATTAGTAAAGGGCCCACATAATTTACATTCCAGAATGCCTGGCTCTAATCTGTACATTTCATTGATATGGGCTTTTTTTTCTCTTTCTACTCTTTCTCTGTATATTTGTGCCATCTCTATTTTATCACTCTTCTCCCCCCCCCAGTACCTTTGTCTTTCTTGTGGTTTTGTTAGGCCCATATTTGCAAAAGAAAAAGATTCTTTTAAAAAAATCTCCTTTCCACTTATTTTGTTATCCTCAATTTCTTTGCATATTAACTGCTTTTCTTCTTGGTCTTCTCTGGAACTTGGCATTTTCTTTGACAAATTGTATGCTTTCTTTGTTGCTTTTTCCTTTCTACCTACCTTGGGCTATTTTCTGCATATCAGGTTACCTTCTTTTGTGTTTTGTATTTCTCAATATTTTTGTTTGCTGCATCTTTAATGATGTCACATATTTCAATCCAGAGGCACTCTATGACCTTACAAAGATCAATACAGTGAAGGCATTTTTTTCAACTATATCTTCCAAATTTGAAACTTTTCTCTGTAGGAAAGATTATGGATTGAGCAAACCTTGAAAGGGGGAGGGGGCAGCAAAAAAGGTTATCTGTTCAATATAGGAAGACGTTGCAACCCCAGATTCACAATCTTGGATCACCAATATGTGATTGCTTTCTGGTTAGGAACTGGCTCTCTATCTATTGATGCAATGGAAAGATTAATCAATATTATTCAGTGTAGTCAAGGTTCAATGGTATGTTTAAAAATTAGTAACAATGATTTCCTATGTGTAACATAATGCTTTTGTTGTTTCTTTTTTCTTCTTTGTTTCCAATATCCCCCCCTCTCCCTCTCTCCAAATGTTCTCTTTTCCCTTCTTATTCGTAAAATAAAGCTATAACATAAAATAAAAACAGAAGAGGAATATAATGGAAAAATGAATGTAAGAAAGGCACATGACATACTTCGTGGCCTCTGATTATTTTCCCACAGTGGAAAGTGGCACTTACCTCCATTTGAGTTGAGGAGTGCAATCAATCAAATTATATCCCAAAAAAACTGAAGACAGGAAAATCACATACATTGGACTGATTGGGATCACTACGTTAATACAGGGTCAACTTATTGTGGTTGTAAGAGATCTTGAAAATGCAGCTGATACTAAGCTACTTTTCATCATGTGAGAGCCACGTCTGAAAAAAATATGCTGCTATTATTAGCATTATTTGCATTTGATTTGAAACTCTGTGCAAATTCAGCATAACTTAATACTTTATCTTTCAGTATGCAATGACCTCATTGGAGCTTCTTC
The DNA here is from genome assembly GCF_016545835.1 of Crotalus tigris. NCBI lineage: Eukaryota > Metazoa > Chordata > Lepidosauria > Squamata > Viperidae > Crotalus > Crotalus tigris. The sequence goes on from NW_024096794.1 coordinate 1,689,150, forward strand.
TCTTTTTCAGTTTCATCCTTCCCTCAATTCTTTGCTAACAGGACTGCTATTCCTGTGTTTATCTTGCAGTCCACTATTCTCTAGGCCTCAAGAAGTCATAAAAGAGGAATGGTTAAGGAAAGTCATAGAATCATAGAGTTGGAAGTTCCGGTCCTTGCTCAGTGTGTATTTCATCTTGTTTTATCATCTAGATTTGATTTTCAGTGTGACCAATTCACTACACACCTTCTAAGAATAAATTCCCAAGGAATTTCAAGAAGTTTACTCTCAGAAAAGTATGATCAGTAATTCAGTATTTCTCTGTTTACTTTGAGGTTTTATCTAACAAATTCAAGGGTCGCCCTTATTCAAATTGAAAAGAGGAGCTTCAATTTCATAATAATCAATCTAGGAGACATACAATATGAAAAAATCCAAATGGGTACAGTTATTTGATATTCACCATGTTATTAATTTCAGCCTTAATTCCTTTTTTGATAAATCTGAATTATAAAGAAAACTCTGGCATATCAGTTGACAAATAAAGGAGATGATAACATTCTGTTGAAAGAAAAGTCTTCTTCATGGTTCAGTCCAAGACAGGAATAAACTGCTTTAGGAAGAAGGTTGCAGTTTATTGAAGAGGAAAGCCAGACAGAAAGATGGATCTGGAAGAAAAGAGAGAGAGAGAGAGCACATGTAGGGAGTGGATTTTTATACCCTCTGGGGCTCTTGAAGTTGTTTCCTGTTCCTGTTTGAGACTTTGTATTTCCTGTGTCATGTATTTTGACTTGAGTCTGAGTGTGCCTTTTTGGCATGTGTGGGTTAATCCTATTATGTCCCGTCTTAGAGTTTGGGTGGGATATGTAGATTTTAGGTTTCTTTGTCTTCTTAATCTTCTAGCTGGGGGCCTCCAACCTTCCTGGATTGTTTACATCTGCATTTCTACAGAGCTGGTTTCTGCTTGGGGCAGGGAGACTTGAGGCTATTAAGAAAACTGGGCATGCTTTTCTGCCTCTTTAAGATCCTTTGAGGAAATATATTTTTCTGCTCTTTTAATATTTCCTTTGTGGGGGGCTGACCCCACAATTCTCTTTGAACTAAGAACTAAATGTAAAATGAATGGTACTAGTAAATTGTGAATGCTAACATGTCCTTTTTGAATCCTATATTGTCAAGAAAGGTACTTTGGCCAATAAAATGAAACAAGTGATGACAAATCTAAGATTTTCTTGATTAGATGCCCAGGGAGATTATGAGGCCTGGAACAAGTGCAATATTGCAAGAATTTTTTTCTTATGCATTTGTGTAAAAACCTGGAAACAGATGGACTATAATTCTATATTGATATTCAAATTACATGTTCAACATCTATGTTAGTCTCTACTCTGAAACCCTACTTTCCCTTTTTGAAAAGGAAAATATCAACCAAAATGCCAGGATTTGTGGTGTGCAATATGGTAGGGCACATCCAACAAATATACACTGAACAAAACTAGGAGTTCTTGCCTTCCAGAGCATAGGGACAAATTTCTCCTGTTCATCTAATTCAGTGTTTCTCAACTTGGGTGTGGTAGTCTCCCATGAAGAATGAGACACGAACGTAGATATCTCGGGATGAGAGCCTAGAGCTGACTCCAAAACCCTCTTTTATTGTTACAATAGTTTCTACATCACATGGCATAATAAAAAAGGCGTATATTAGGGCGGTTACAATATATCACATAACAGACACTTTCCAGATGCAAGGCTGTGCAGGTGAATGATGATTCATCCATCCTGTTTCCCGTGTTCTTATCAGAGCCTGTCCAAATGGCTGATGGATGTGTTCCGTGGCTAGAACGGTCCATTTTGGTATGTCAAGGACTTTGTGGGAGCAAGTCTATAGGCATATCTATGGAATTAATCCCACACTTGGGCAACTTGAAGATGTGGACTTCAACTCTCAGAATTTCCCAGTCAGCATGGGAGTTGAAGTCTGCACATTATACAGTAACCAAGACTGAGAAAACTGCTTTAACATCGTAGAACATTGATTCAGCTGAGAGACCAAGTCTATATTTTAATGTTCTAGCTATCTATCTGACTTTCTCTTTGGGTAAATCTATGTATAATGTTATTGTTTTGAAATCATTTTATATATCTGCACTAGGAAAGCAATGTACTCTACAAGTGTCATTAATTCTCTGAAGAGTAATGTTTCTGATGTCCATGTCTCCAGTTAAAAATAGGGAAACACTCTGGCAGATTTATCATTTCCTTTTCCATATCTTTTCCCCCTTGAGAAGTTGCCAGACCTGTTATAAGTTGCTGATTTTAATTATTCTTGGCCCTGGAGCCAATAATAATTTAAGCCTCTCTAATATAATATAGTTAAAAGTTAATTGGAAATTTCATTTGAAGCGCAACACTGCCACCCATTTTCTTAATAATATTTTTATTAAGAATTTTTTTTGAATTTTTTTTTAAAAAACCAATCAGTTATTATAAACATCAGTGGAAAAAAGGGGGCTAAGATTTGGAACTGTATCATTCCACTCCAATTTTTTTGCTGAAACTGCTAAGATCATATATAATGTTTTGACCTTCTTAGACTTCTATTCATCTTTATTGATGCGGCAATTCCTCACAAGAACTTAATTCATTTTCTATTAATGGCAGCAAAATTGTGATTGTCGGACAGGAGAAATCAGTACAGACAGAACAATCCATAACTAACTGGTTTATCAACATCTGGAACATTGTAGCAAAGGGAAAAATAACTTGAGAATACCCAGCCATGTCTGATCTGGATGGTTTTGCAACACTTTTTCTTTCATCCAGCCTGACAAAAATAATTGGGCACTTTCACCGCCAACACTTTTACATATCTCTTTTTGGAAAGATGTACTGAAAAGATTACAATATAAAGTACTTTTAATACTTGCTAAATTGTGAGATGACTCTGAAATCTGTGATTTATTATTAACAGAATAACAGAGTTGGAAGGGACCTTGGAGGTCTTCTAGTCCACCACCTCCCCACCCCCACTCAAGCAGGAAATGATTCACCTGTGGAGATGGTTACCAGCATCAAATTCCTGGGTGTGTGCTAATGAGTAGGCTGGCTTGGTTGCTCAACAGCGAGACACTGGTGAAGCGGGCACAGCAGCGCCTGCATTTTCTGTGTCGCATGAGAAAGGGACATCTTCTTTCTCCTATCCTTACCACTTTCTACAGGGGGACGATTGAGCGCATCCTGTCATACAGCATCACAGTCTGGTTTGGAAGCATCACTGCTTCAGACAGGAAGGCGGTGCAGAGAGTGGTGAGGATGGCCGAAAAGATCATTGGCAGTTCCCTCCCTCCCATCCAGGATATAGCACAGAAGCATTGCTTGAGCAGGGTCCATAAGATTATCTGGGACACTACACATCCTCTTCACAACCTGTTTTCCCTGTTACCTTCTGGGAGGAGGTTTCGTGGTATCTGAAGCAGAACATCCAGATTCAGCCATAGTTTCATTCCATACAACATTAACCTTGTGAACTCTTAAGCTTCCTCCTTCCATTATATATTCAAGATGGACAGTATTTAATATTTGTTTGTTATGTATATGTAGGGGTGTGGGTCTGTACATATGTTGTAAATAGTATGTTTAGGTGTGTGTCATGTATGTCTTTCACTTTGAGACAAGCAACTAAATTTCATAAATGCTTGTCCAATCTCATCTTAAAAACTTCCAGTGTTGGAGCACCCACAACTTCTGAAGGCAAGCTGATTAATTGTTCTAACTGTGAGGAAGTTTTTCCTTAGTTCCAGGTTGGTTCTTTCCTTGATTAGTTTTCATCCATTGCTTCTTGTCCTGCCCTCAGGTTATGTTGCTCAGTTTATCCTCTTGTTCAACATATTACTCTTTCCCTTGAATGAGGAAGAAATACTCAGGGCTTGGATACAAAGAAATCTCTGTATCATTCAGTTCAAGATTATATTCAATTAAACAAATCTTTACTCATAAGTGCTAAGAAGACTTTTTGCATATTTTTTCTAACCTTTTTTTCTGCAAAGATGAGATCATAAATCATAATATTGCCAAGGAAGAAGAGTTGATAACTGTTGCTGAAGTGAATTTTTTTATTCTTGTTTTTTTATAGATATTTGTTGTCAATTGCAAAAGAATTGGCCAAAGTTGTTTCGTTACTTGATGGCATAACAAATGTCCTTTCTCTCCTACATCACCTTTAAGACCAATCAATAAATAATCTGGCATCAGATGACTTATCAGAGTCTCAAATTGCTGATGTGTGTGTGTGTGTGTGTGTGTGTGTGAGAGAGAGAGAGAGAGAGAGAGTTGTGTGCTTGTTGTTTTGCACTTAAAAATGAGGCCCAATCTGGGTTTACGAAACAACATAGATTCTGGTGTGTCTAGCCTCACAGAGAGAGAGAGAGACCCAAAAAGATATCAGACCTTGGCCCACAATGTGATCAGATCCCAAACAGAGAGAAAAAGGGTGAATGTGGGAAGGATGGTGGGGGGAATACCTGCATTTGGGCCCATTACTCCATACAGTTTAAAAAGTTTGTGCAAGGAAATTTAAGTTGACTCTGAACATCACTCACTGCTAGCTCTTTCAAATTACCTAGCTTTCTGTATTCACACCAATTCTGCTTTCTGATTGGCTTATTCTTTATAGTAATTGAGATCATAGTAACAATTGATCACTGTGGGAACCAAACATATACCTCTGAACAAATCCAGCAGGGGTCTCACTTATAATAAAGGCAGAAGGAACAGCCTTGAGGAACAGGAGGAAGAGCTGCTTCCAAGGCAATGGTCAGAAAAAAGAGGTCTGAGTCTGGAGCAAGAATGTAATGTGAGTAAATGTCTTAGATACCTGCCCCCCCAGTTCACAGGAAGATAAAGAAGAGGGGAGAAACTCCTTCAGAGTTTCAAGATTTATTATAGCTTTAATAAAAGCTATGTATTGACCTACATGAGATTGTTTTCCTACTCCAGTCTACCATGACATTAATGCCATAGGAAAAGCAAATCAGGACATATAGAATAATAACAACAAGCCCCCCCCCCCAAAAAAAAACATTCAGGACTGATTTAAGAAAATGTAATCTTTCTTTATTCATTCAATTTCTATAACCATCCATCTCAATCCACCAATGTATCTCATAATGCTCACTTCAGTTCTGCGCTACAAAACTCACCTAGTTTAATGTTCATTCTCTGCCAATAATAAGTGAAAGCTCAGACAGCTGTTAAACAAAGAACATAGGGTGTCTGTTCCCTCCTTGCTTTTATTTTTAATTGGTGACAAATTCTAAGGAGATTCTAAATGGGATGTCCAGCCATGAGTAGCATTCTAGCCGCAAAGCATTAATTAAATATTCAGTGGTAAGCCTTAGTTAAGTTAAAATGCTAATGTTGCACATTGTTAATTCAGCAGAGAAACCAAACCTATATTTTGAATATAAATACATATATTCAAGTTATTTCTTTTCAAATAATTATATATTTGTGAAAGTAAAAGACTATTTTAATAATTATCCTTAATGATATGTGAATAATTTTTCCTTTTGTTTTGCTAGGCAAAAACTTGTCTCGATTTTCCCTGTTTAAAATAACTATAACATCTCTGCATTGAGATTGTTAGGCATAAATAAGAAATATTAACTAATTTATTATTGCATAAGCTTTCACTGATCACAGATCACTTCATTAAATGAATGAAGCGCATCATGTGAGAGGCCTGTTATACATACTTACAACTGTTGCAAGGATGTGTAAAAAGAAAAAGTGGGGAATGGAGAATGGGAAAATAGAATTACTTTAGAAGCAGTCAAGTTGTTGTTTTTTTTAAACAGCTCTGACATTGCCATCCTTCCATTATCAATCCTTTCCTCATACATTATTTTCTGGACAAAAAAATTCCCCCTCTCTTTCCCAGCTACAGTATACTATCAAAATTGTAATATTAATACATTGCACCTTTGGAAACAAATACCTGTCTGGGGGAAATTTCCAGTGGGAAAATCATGGGATGTAAAGGATTAACAATTCTACCTTGGGTCATAGTCTCAATTTGGATTTAAACCCACATCTCTACTATAAGAAGGCACATCTAGGTAAGGGGGCAGGAGCTTTGACCACATGATCAAGGTTGCCTTATTTACTTTTTTCTGACATGCTTTTACCCCATAAACATCCCTGGTTATATAGCAGCAGAGGGAATACAATGGAGAAAATAATCATATTTTAGTACTACTTGAGAATTTTATCATGGGGTCCCTAATGAAAAAAGCTGAACACTGTCCTCAAAGTGTTAATGAGCTCAATGTTGTTATACCAAGCTATATTTTTCAAGATTGACATATAATTACACCCCCTATTCCCCTAGCCTTTCTACTGTCCCATTTTTACATATCGTAATTTTAATCTGAAATAGAAATTACTTGTAAGAAATCATCCCTAAATGAATAAGACTAAAGGCATTTCCACCCAGTTCATGATTTCATTCTTCAAATTCTCTTGATTGTTGGATTATCCTATGAATTATCCTAGGAATGTTCTTCTCTCTATGAACAAGAAGATAACCAGTGGTCAATGGAAATCTCCACCACTGGTCAAATGGAAATTGGTGCTCTCTTTCCTGCTGTTAGCTTGCAGTATTTGTTTTGTGCATTGGAAAAGCAAAGCTATTCCTTGACATGAGGAAATGAGGGAAAAACATGATCATGCCTGGCCTTCAGGAGGAAAAGGAAAAATAAGAAGAGCCAGAAAATAGAATGTGGTGAGAATTCCCACAAATGGGAAACTTCTTTCATCTCAGTTCTAGAAGAAATATTGTCAAAGAGTTCCCCAAGCATTTCCACAAGGCTAATGGGATACTAGTGACCCAGGGGCAAAGTACCAGTTTAGATTAGTGTAGGCCAAATATGTGGGAAAGGATCTAATTTGTATCTAATTACCTTTGAGATAAAATATTAAGTATCAAGTTGCTCCTAGATTAGGGCACACTGCTGGAATCATGTTGCATTCATTTTATTCCTATATTTTATTTATAAAAATTTAACCCACTTGTTTATTGTTGAAAACTATTCTATACCAAGCAACATTCCACAATGGGTCATTAGTGTGTTGTGCTTTCATGAAGTTACAACTAAGGAATACCTGAAATTAAATGAGCATTTTTATTGCCAGGGGTCTATTTGATCTTTTTAATGATAACTATACAAACTAAAATTGGAATCCAATACTTGGAAGAACCCAACTGTGCAGGCAACTATACTTGGGCATCCTTAGATACGATTTGTGAGTGTTTGTCTGAAATGTTAAAACTCATAAAAGAAGAAGCTGATCTTACATGCAAATTTCTTGTGCAGACAGCATAGGATAAACTGTACAAGCCAGATGCATCGAGGCCAGGTGAGATACAGCAAGTGCACCCCAGTTACTTATATACTGTATATTTATCAATTGTTGAGGTAGAGCAGGTGTACCCATGGCATTAAGTACATTTATCAGATGTAAGCACACAGATAGATGAAGGGGGGGTGAAATGGGATGACTGCCAAAATTTTCAGCACTCCTGCACAAGACTAACTAACAATATTTATTCATATGATTTAGATTCTCTCTTTATTCCCAGACGGCATGCTAGGTGGGACTGGATATTTTTCATTGGATAAAGAGCTGGACTGGACTTTTCCAAAACTGACCTTCTATGATTTCATGAAATCAAACTTAAATAGTGATAAAACTGCAAAAACACCTGATAATTTAAACTGAAAAAAAAAAAACATGCCTAGAAAGAAAGGTCTTGACTCCATTCCTCAAAACAGGAGTAGAGGTTAAATTAGAGTACAAGGTTCACATCCATAGCTATCCAGCAACAGAAAAGGACTGCTTCTGTGTTTCCAAATATGATCTGAATTTATTTACTTATACCTATCACATTGGAACAATTTAGCTGCTTGTACAGAACTATCTATCAGAAAATTTAGGAAATAGTATGGTGGCTGAAAGCATTGACCTGGAAGACTTGATAATAGTTTTGGTTTCAGAATGCTATTGGAATGAAAAAAAGGACGTGCCTAACTTGTTTCATTCAGTATTTTGTAGTGCACATGGAATTTTCTTCAAATGTTGAAAGAATAACAACTTATATTTATCTTATGAGAAACTTCCACAGCTCTAAAATATTATAAGCCATCCTTCTCCAATCTTATATTTCTGTGTTTCCTACCTGAAGGGTATCAGGTTGGAGAAAGCTGATTTATATATTTTAAGATGTACTCTTCAATATCTATAGAATGTATCTATAAAAATATCTGTATCAAGAAGAAATGCTTCTCAGAGTGCTGTTATCTGATCCAAATTCATATTGTATTTATTTATTTCTAATATTTGTATCATGCTTTCAAGGAGCATAGGTTCCTCCCACCTTCATGTGATCTTCAGAATAAGCTTAGGAAGTAAGTTTAATTGAAAATTTGACTAAAGTCACCCAACTGAACCTGTTCAGTTATTCAACTTGTGAGCTATCCAAGCTTCCATTGTACAGTAATGTACATAAATACAAAATAACATGTAACAAAATCCAAATCTTGAGTAAATTGAGTGATCAACTGCAGAGTTATACATAAATGAGAAAAACAAGAACAAGCAGATTAATTTATGTACTTTGATAGACTGCTTATTAAAATGCAAAACATGGGTATAGCCATTATAAAATGTGCACATGGTGATAGAAATATGGTAGGTATGATGTGATCCGCTGCAGAGAATGTTTGTTGAAAGAAGTGAAAATTACTGTGTATAAGTGTATGCTTCTGCCGACTTTGTTATACAGAAGTGAGAGCTGGGGAAAAAGCAAAATGATATGGAGAGGTGTAGTGAATGGTGTTGGTGTGAATTAGATTTATCTATATTTGCTTTTCTATTATTTCATACCTTTAATTTATTCTGCTTGCTGTTTCTCCATACTTTATTCATCATTGCTTATCTTAAAAGGGAATAGCTTGACAAAATTGTATACAGTATATGTAAAAACAATCTCTAGTAAAATTTTAAAGACTGAAGATTGAAATATCCCCTCAAAAACCCCTTACCTCACACATGATAAAAAAACAAGAGGAAATCCATATAGATAAACTAATTTGAAGAGGTTATTTAATCTGTATAATGAGTTAAAAGATGTGGACGATAAAAAGGTGTTTTCGTAAGACCAATTATTATTATTTTTTTAATGATGATAGGCACATTTCTTTGGGAGGTTCCTCTGAAAAGGATGGCCAACTTCTAACTGTTTCCATGTAGGAACACTTGGAAGAAGCACTAACAGCACAGGTAACAGCAGTCATTAAGAATGGAGAAATTTAATTATCTAGTCTAAATTGACTAGATTCTCCATTCCTACAGTTATCCCTATATATTTATCTATCCTTTTAATTTGTGGAGAAGAAATAGTGTACTCTGCCTAATGTGACCAATTGGGGTTTCCAGACCACTCTGCTTTTGAATCTTTTCTCATGGTTATTTCTGAACAACATAATTCTTTTGGGGGGGGGGGGAATGAGGAAGCCAATTAACTCTTCACTGACTTCTGACACCTAAAACATCAGTCTATGATTTGTTGTTTTGAGAATTCTGAACTGATTCTGGAATGAAAGCTGCATAACTATGGGCAAAGGCATTTATCAAGGAGTTGGGGAAAAAATCAAGATAATGCCCACAACTATACAATCAAAAGCCTGCCATGTTTTCTATGTGTGTTTCATACCATGTCAGAGCTTTGAAAGTATGGCCATGACTGTCATCTTCACTTTTTTAAGCCACACTGTGGACATTCCTGGGTGTGGTATGGGGAAGCACTTTACTTTAATCAGTATCAAGGAAAAGTGTTACATTTCTCTGTCATAATTCTAGAATAACTATGGGGCACTTTCCTGACACTTCCTGATATTTGTTAGGGACTTCTCTTTTGCCAAAGCAGTAATCATTCATCATTGGCCTGTTGTTTGAAGGATGAAAGGACTGACAATGAAACCTGCCGTGCATTTTCTGAAATTGTCAAACACTCCTGCTTCACCCATGGCCTTTTCTTTTCTCTTCCAATAAAGAATCTGCCTAGTACATAAATATTATCTGATCCACATTCTTCATATTTGCTCCTTCATAACAAGTTGAGAATCACTGTTAATAGTTAGATATGCTCTGATCCAAGATTCTAACTCAGCAGATTTCCTAGGTTCTGCTGGTTAGTGGCATCTAAAATTCCCTCTCATGTCCAATATTTTACTGTCAGAAGGGTAATGGGAATATGAGTACTTTCCTCACATCATTTCCAAGAATATGTTCCTCGCTTGAGGTGCACCTGTGTCAGCCGGTTGGCTCCAGACAGCTTCCTCAATTCGCGGCAACCTTTCAGCATGCCTCTTGACAGAAAAATTACCAACTTTAATGCACTTGTGACTTAGCCAGTTAATTTGCACCTGTATCTAATTTCAGACTTGCTGCAATAACAGGGCAATTCTGCAATCAAAATATTGGGAACAATTGTCAGAGCTGCCAGTCACCAGCAGTTGCCAAAAAAAAGAGGAAAAAGAAAAGCCTCTGAATTGGGGAGGGGGTGGAGAGCCTTTTCGAAGCTGGAAAAAAGAGTTGATTCTGCAGAATGATAATAGAAGGCAGCAATTTATTAAAGGTGGCTGTATGGAATGCCCTGAATTGCCCTTCCCGTGAACACTTCTATTAACAACAGTGCTCATTAAAACCCAGAAGGAATTGTGCCATCTCTGCTAGACTGCAATTTTCCAGTGAGACAAAACAGGATGGGGTGGGGGTCAGTTTTGGTTTATTGTAGAGTTATTTTGCACTAAACTCCCCCCCCCCCAAAAAAAAATAGAAATACATTTTGTATATTTTTCATCCACATTTTGGATATTACAAGAAAGTATACAAAACTGTTTTAAAGCATACTCTTTTTATTTTTGTCAACGGAATGCTGAAAATAAATTATACAAAGGAGTTCAGGACTCTGTCAATCTACCTGCCTGTCAACAGGATAACTGTGCAAGAACTGAATAGAATGGGAACAAATTTGGTGAGTTGAGAGAAGCTGTCAAAAATCAGGTTCAAAAATGGGATGGATTTGGCAGGGTATAAAGAAAAAAAATCCAGAAAAATATTCTCAACCCTATGGGAAAAGCAGCTCAGCAACAGCAGCAGCAGCAGCAGCTCAGAAAATTGCTGAGTTTCATGCTAAGCCCCCTCTTTCTTCTTCTTGAGCATGGGATCCAGAGTAAAGCCTATATAACAGGGGTCTTCAAACTTGGTCCTTTTATGACTTGTGGACTTCAACTCCCAGAATTCCTCAGCCAGTGTGCCTGACTGAGGAATTCTGGGAGTTGAAGTCCAATGTCATAAAAGAACCAAGTTTGAAGACCCTTGGTATATAACTTTTTATATTTCGCAGTGCATACAAACACAAAGATGCAGTACATTACTTTGCTACATGGAAGGAAATAGAGGGGCCCACACTTGGCAATCCTTGCAAAGGGAATACAAGGAATTCCAGAACCCATATTCTGCATGCTTTCCATATCTTGGCTTGAGAGTTATGAAATCTTTGAGCCAGTCCAAAAGTATCTTTTTAAGGGAACAACAAAGCTGATATGGAATCTCAAAGTTTGTATCAGGCCTAAAACACCACTGCCCACATTGCTGAACTCCAATCTCAAGCCACCTTAGTTAAAATAACTAATTTGGAAAGAGGCTGGGATTTGTGTTTGAGCAACATCTGGAGGGTCTCTATTTAGCTACCTCATTTAGGAAACCCTTTGGCAGCTTACATGTCTAATAAAATCCCTACTCTCAGGAACAGCATGAGCAGCTGGTGTGGGTTTGAGCCTTCTAAAGAGCCCATTGTTACAGCACCACCTTGTCACTGCTTTTCACCTTTCCTTCTATTTCCTCATGAAAATGGAACTGTCATTGTCACCATCACCTCCAGCAGAACTAAATAAGTGGTCTATTCTTCAAGGGCTGCTGGACTCATAATTTTCATTCTCCTAAAATATCTCAGTGTGCTGAATGGTAGCTGCAACAGCAAATTTTCAGCTGACATGTAAAGCAGCTATTTGTAGAAAGCATTTAAGAAATGGCAAAAGCATCAGGGAGAATTTTTGTTTCTGGAGGCTTAAGAGAAAGGCTGATGGAAGGAGGAGGTTCTGTTAATTAAGAGACTCTCCTTAGTAATACCTCTTAGATTGATGGGCAATACTATATGAAGGATTCTAATTCTGGTATTAGGACTTGGTAATGAGTGGGGTCTCCTTGCTCTTGGCTCTTGGAGTGAAGAAAAAGGAAGGGGGTTATTGTATAAGTGTGTATGTGTATGAGAGAGCTAAAAGTAATGTGTTTGATATACATAGGAGTAGCTAATGTGGGGTAGGTTCTTGAATTCACAAAAAGCATTACAAAATACAGAAGCATTGCTTTCTTTATAAGTTAGCCTGTTCTTTTAATTAAATGGAAACTGGGCTTACAGTAGTGAGCATCTGTTGCTTTTCTGACCTGCTTGTAGACTGTTTAGAGCAGGGGTTGGCAACCTTAAACACTCAAAGAGCCGCTTGGACCCGTTTCTCACAGAAAAGAAAACATTGAGAGCCACAAAACCCTTTTGACATATAAAATGAAGATAACACTGCATATATCCTTTTTTACCTTTATGCTTAAAATATATATACATATATCCTTTTTTACCTTTATGCTTATAGTATTAAAAAAAACTATAGTGTGTTGCATTTATGAAATCAATGAACTGCTACAAAGAAAACAAATTTTTATGCCGGAGAAAGAGGGGGAAAAATCTTTCTTCTTCATCCCAACAGGTGAAAACAATTTTAGTAGATTATATACCATCTTTAAATACAGCATAATTTTTCCCATACCTCATCTCTTAATTTAAAAAATCAAAATATTTCATTAAACATTCTTTACTAAAAGTCCAGTAAAGACAACATATATTCATATTTCTCTCTCTCTCTCTCTCTCTCTCTCTCTCTCTCTCTCTCTCTCTTTCCTCTCTCCCTCCTCTCTCCCTCTTTCCAATCTTCTGCTCACCTGGCCAGCTGGCCTCACTCTGTTCTCCGACAAGCTGACACACATTCTTATTACTCTCTCCTGCCCTTGGTCTGCCAGTCCTCTTCCCCCACTAAGTAAGCAAAAGTGTGTGTGTGTGTGTGTGTGTGTGTGTGTGTGTGTGTGTGAGAGAGAGAGAGAGAGAGAGAGAGAGAGAGAGAGAGAGAAGGGAAGCGCAAGTGCCTCTCTCTGTCTCTGTCTCTCTCTGTCTCTGTCTCTGTCTCTCTCTGTCTCTCTCTCTCTCTCTGTCTCTCTCTCTCTCTCTCTCTCTCTCTCTCTCTCTCTCTCTCTCTCTCTCTCTCTCTGCAAATGGCAGAGGAGGACTGGAGCCTGGAGCCGCAGGAGAAGGTTGAAAGATCCACATGCAGCTCCAGAGCCACAGGTTGCCGACCTGTGGTTTAGAGGATCATATGACTAGTTTGTTTTATAAATAGGATAGCAAACCAGCAGGTCAAGGAAGAATATTACAATCACAAGTAGGATAAATGTGACTTGGCCACCTTTCAAATTCCATCATAGCATTTGAACATGCACACAAACTTTAAACAGCACACCACAGCAATTTGTTACATTGCTTTTGAGAATCTAGCTTTCCAACATGATCATCTTTAAAGAAATTAAAAAAACATCCAGCATCCAACCTCATCTGAATCAGAATCTTATTAGTGTTAGTAGAATATGGTCCTACTCTTTCTCCCTTGGCTCACTTCTTTTATCTGTACATCATCATGGAAGAATTCATTATCATTGCTATCCGGTGCAAAGTGATATGATTATACTGAACACTTAAATACAAAAATAATAATAGGTGCATTCATATGTGATTTTATAATACATATAATGGATATATTTTTATTCTAGCTACTAAATTCTTCTGTGTGTGATTGTATATATCAGAAGCATCTGAAGGGGTTCTTAACAGAATGTATTATCAGCTAATAATCTTTTCCAGAAACATGACTGTTTTTTTCCCACCAGATGTGGTCAGAAAGAGCTGCAAGTTACATACCTCAGCATGTATCCCACAAAGGTATCAGGTTCTTGCTTCTTCAGCTGGTGGAAAAAACAAATCATTTTGTTAATGTTATGTTGGATATTATTTAAAAGTTCTTTTGTTAAATTTGTCAGTTGAAAACTCTTAAGACAAGATATAGAAAGCATGAAGAACATGTCTGCTGGAATTCTTTGCAACCCCTTTAACAGCAGCAGCTATAAGAGTTCTCTGAGTTTTTGTTGTCTATATAATTAAGCAATATATACGTCTCTGTATGTTTCCATTCTTTCCTTGTAGTGTAATTGTTTTCTATATATAAACACACCAGAAAGCATGGAATAGAGACCATACCTCATGCTTAGGGTCATATGACCATGATGGAGAAGGGAGGAGACTTAGAATGGAACAATCAACAAAATTATTTTGAGTATCTGCCCCACTATATCATTCATAGAGTGACACTAAATAATGAATATTTTTCTCAGCATTCCCCAGGAATTCTGATCTATTTGAAAACTTTATCCTCATGCATTCCTTTATATAATTGTTTTCTGAAATTTCATTGAATAGGGAAGAATAAAAATGGCAACATAATGTGGTCACACAGTACCTGTAAAGTTTATAGTTCTGGAAAGAACTATAAAAGTGCTGATCTTTTGCGTGAAGCACTGGCTAGTTTAAAAGCTATTTTTGATTTAGGCAGAGTTGCTTTTTGTCAGCTCTACTATTAGGCAGAATCTAATAACTCAGAGTAATATGTGATACATGAGACAACAAATTATTTAATTTATTATGGTAGAATGTTTACTACCAGCAAAGATGCCTCTAGACAAGATGGGCTACACAAATCTAATGAATAAATAAATAAAATAAAGAAGACATAATGGCGGGATGTTCTGCCTCAAGTGCCAAAATAATATAGCCAGTAGGAGTACTCTGCACTTCAACTAAGAGAAGGAAAGTGTCATTGAATACAACACCTCAAAGCAAGAAAATGGTTAGGTATAGCCTTATTAGATTCCATAACTGAAAGGATTTCAGAAGTTTATTGCCTGAGAACAAGTAAGCAATTCCTGTCTTCTTGTTCCTTGTTTTTCCAGGTAATAGTCTTATTTAGCATCATATTCATTTGTAAGAAGTAGCTTTTCCCAAATATTCAGTGCTGGCTCCAATGAGAAATGATCACCCTGCTGGATTTCTATGAGAAGAATGGAATTCAGAGAAGTGTTTTGATTCACCATCTTTCATACCACTGAGAAAAAAAGTGTTTTTTTCAATTTATTTATGAGACTTATATACCGCTTTAAGTGCGAGCACTCTCTAAGCGATGTACACCGGTAAGCAATGTATATATATATTTACATTGCCCCCAACAATCTGGGTCCTCATTTTTCCTATCCCGGAAGGATGGAAGGCTGAGTCAACCTTGAGCCGGTGAGATTTGAACCGCTGACCTGCTGAACACAGTCAGCTAAAGTGGCCTGCAGTACTGCACTCTAGCTCCAGAGTTGATTTGCTTTTCGTCCTGTGTGGAAAGCATACTGTAGCTGCAGAGCACAACTACTTTAGCTGTCTTTAAATGTTCCCAACAATGCAGACCAGATGTTGGGCAACTGCTAATAATGGAAGGTTCTATCAGGTCAGGGATAGGAGATTCATAATCAGATCTTCTCCAAAATTGAAGGTATCTCATCAGCTCTAACTTTTCAGAACAGAACAGAACAGAATACTTTATTTAGCCAAGTGTGATTAGACACACAAGGAGTTTGTCTTGGTGCAGAAGCTCTCAGTATATATGCAAAGCAACAGAATAATAATAATCATAATACTAATAAGAAACTAAGGGGAATAATGCTGCAGCCATACAACATGAGTAAATTAGACAGAACTGTAAGAATTAGGTATTCAGCAGAGTGATGGCCTAAGAGACTGTATCTGGGTCTAGTTGTTTTGGCATGCAATGACCTATAGCAGCATCCTGAGGGGAGGAACTAAAACAGTTTATGTGTAGGATGTGAGAGGTATGTAGATATTTTCACATCCCTCCTTCTGACCCACGCAAAATACAATTCTTCTTTGCAAGGCAGGCTGGTTGCAGTTGTTCTTTCTGCAGTCCTAACCACCCATTGGACTCTGTATCTGTCCTATTTGGTTCCTGTATCAAACCAGATATTTATAGAAGTAAAAATGACAGGCTCAATAATTCCTCTGTAAAACTGTATCAACAGGTCCTGGGGCAGTCAGAATTCCCTGAGTTGATGCAGGAAGAAGATTCTTTGTTGAGCTTTTTAAATGAGGTTCTAATATTGGGTGCCCATTTCAAATCCTGGGAGATTATAGAACCCCACAACTTGAGGGTTTCTACAGCTGATACTGTGTGCTGTCAAATATAGTAAGAATGGTAGAATAGAAATGCTCCTCCTAAAATCCACTCTCATCTCTATGGTTTTAAGCATGTTCAGTTCCAGATTGTTCCAGCTGCACCACAGAGCTCCCGTATATATGCAAACTCATCACTATCTCAAAGAGACCAATGACTGTTCTAACATCTGAAAATTTCAGTACTTCAACAAAGATGCAGTTATTATTACATAGAGGAGCAATGGAGAAAGCACACAGCCCTGAATGGCCTCTGTGCTGATTGCCGGGTACTAGATGTAATTTTCCCTAACTTCACCTGTTGCTCCTTATCTGTCAAAAAGCTAATAATCCACCTACAAATGTGGACATGCACTTTTGTTTTTCCATTTATCACTTCCATTCTAACTAATTGATTAGTAAGAAGAGGGAGTCAAGCTCTTCTCCAAAGCTCCTGAAGGCAGGACAAGAAGCAACGGATGGAAACTAACCAAAGAGAGAAGCAACCTAGAACTAAGGAGAAATTTCCTGTCAGTTAGAACAATTAATCAGTGGAACAACCTGCCTCCCGAAGTTGTGAATGCTCCAACATTGGAAGTTTTTAAGAAGAGCCTGGACAGCCATTTGTCTGAAATGGTACAGGGTTTCCTGCCTGAGCAGGGGGTTGGACTAGATAACCTCCAAGGTCTCTTCCAACACCATCATCATCATCGTTGTTGTTGTTGTTGTTATTCCAATATGCTTCTGCCACTCGTTGATTAATTATGAAAGTTTGTCTTGGATTTTATCACGGATTTTCTTTTCTAGTTACATTTATTTCATTATTACCTTTTTTAAATCTAGTATACTGTTATGTCCTGGGCCGGCAGGCACAGGCTGCAGCGATTGGCCTGGGCAGACCATGTGGATGCCTGGGACAAGAAAGGCTGTTCCCAGCCTTGTGTGCACACGCACGGCGGGAAAAGATACTTTGCAATGATTGGCCAGCAAGGTATTGTTCAGGGGGGGCTATAAAAGGGGGCCGCACCATTTTAAAATCTGTTCTATTGGTGTTTGCAATAAAGGAGAACTGTTGGAACTCATTGCTTAATCTCAATGCCTCTTTTCCTGGAACAGAACATATACCCCCCAGACTTCTATGGGATTGGGGTGGGTTATAATTACTGTAAAATGAATGAATGAATTGTGGTTTACAAACTCCAATAACTTGTCTTAAACATTGAGCTAAGCCATAAAACCAATGGAAGACAATATCCTACATTAGGGCTTAGCATGATGGGGAACCAGCCTTAGAATAAATGCAATACAGAAGATCTTAATGTGTTCTAATTTCCTGGATTATCAAGGTCACCCTTATGAACAAGAGAAGGTATTACTTTAATCTTTAGCTCATGTCACCTGCCAGGATGAAGGTGGATATGCCTGTTCAAAATTTTTATTTAAATCCCTTATGCTAGTAGCTTTGTTAATGAAGCAAATAAAACCTGCCAGATATTGATTTAGCCTGAGGTTTGGATCACATTTAAAGCTCTTACACATCTCTATCTCTCTCTTCTTTCCACCCTTTATCCAGTATGCCAGATAACAAATGCTACACAGCTGCACATTTTAGATGTCACCACGTGCATTTTTTAATTTAAAACTATATTGGCTTTGCCATTAGAACATTGGTGTATCTGCAATAAATGAGCCCAGTGCTGAAGAGATAGGACACCATTTGTTTAGTTATCTTACAAAAGATGATTTCTGTTATCGTTAGTATGTTGATTATTGTAATTATTAAAAGAGAGATGGCTGAGAGAAAAGTAGCGCAAAAGAGAAATGTGGGAATTAAGAGATAATAGTAAAAGATAATAACAGTCTCCTTTGTTCCTGTTTTTCTCACTTGACAACCTTCTGTACATACTAAATTTCAGCTTAATTCTAGAGTCAATTCTGTCTTTTGCTAACACCTCCCCACATATACCAACAGAAAAAATTATTTATTCTCTGCCTACTTGCAATTATGCAATACAATCACAAGCCAAGAATTGTATGTTTTTTTCCCCTGTAATTCCTGGACTCCGTTTTTTTTAAAATACATTTAAAAAAAAAGGTGTTGCAATTATATACACATGGACACACAGGAAGCATTCTGCACAGATGAATTGAGAGTCATATCTCTTATGCCATTTCTTGATCTCAGAAACTCAGATGCCACTGTTGTTATCCCAGGATTCTGGATTCCTAGAATACTCTAAATTCTCATAACTGGATCAGTGATGGAGTTAAGGCATTGTGAAAACATTTAAAACTGGATTAATTGATCCAGCAAACTAAACATCAAATCCAAATCAAAAGGGGTCCAGGAATGCATAGAAGTCAACTACAGGTAACTCCACTCAGTTGCCAAACTCAGTCTGTTTATTCATTTTTTAGTTAAATTTATAAGGCTGTCATCCTATGCATTGCCATACTGGGTGTGGGGTGATCTAATTTTCATGCCTAGATTGGCAATAAGCAAAAAAGCAATGAGAAAGTAACCTCTCCATTATGGTATTCACTGCCAAGGCTAGGCAACACAGAATGTAATTGCTGAAAGGGACAGGCTGCAATAACAAAACCATGTCCTTTACTGCCCAGTCTGGCCAATTGGAAAAGACTATAATGTAGGAAGCTTTGCCAGTTTATAGGGGGGGGGGAAATGTTGTTAAAACAAATGTTACACTAAGTTTGATGTATATTATTCAAGATATTCTGATGTTAATATCTATAAAGTCAACAGATGGATAAAATATTGAGAAAGTTTTTTATCATATGGGCACACCCCTAAGTTTTCCTAAAGAGGGAGGCGGGTTAATTACCCCAATTTTCAATTATACCACTGAACTTATTTGTTGATCTCCATTGCTTCCTGGAATTCAAGGCCTTTATTTCAAAAATGGGTTTAACTAGAAAGTTATTATCTTGTCTCTTCAATATCTTGGCAGACTCACAGCTTCCATTTTAGTCATGATTCTGTTGTTTTTCCCAATCGAATTACAAGCTGAAAACACATTTGGAATATGTGGAACAGAAGAGTTAAACATTATATGAGCTCCTATTAAAGGATGGGATTATGAGATAATCCAGTGTTTTAAGACTGCTGGTAAATCCTTATTCTGGAGTTCATAGATCCCCCCAAAAGGCAATAATTCTTTAGACTAGCTTATTGCTATTTTTTTCGAAATATGTGATGGTTTATCAAAATAGTTTGGCCTAGCAATGGCAAGGATGACGATGTGATGATGATGATGATGATGTTATCCATCCAGTCGTGTCTGACTTTTGGCGATTCAATGGGCCAGGTCTCTCCACATCTTCCAATCTTGCATTACTTCTTTGCGTTTTTCTATGCTCTGGCTGGAGTCAGCTTTGGTGGTGTCCAACTACTGTGTTCTTTGGGGGCCTGGTTTCCTTTACCGCTAACTCTTCCAAGCATAATTGCTTTCTCCGGTGAATTCCTCTGCATGACATGGCCAAAAGTGAGACAGTTTTGTGATTTTGCCTTCCAGTGACAAGTCTGGTTTATACACTCCAGTATTTGCTTGCCCATCACCTTTGCTGTCCAAGGAATACACAGGAGCCTTCTCCAGTACCAGAGCGCAGATGAGTCAATTTTCTTCTTGTCTTGCTTATTTAAGGTCGAACTTTCACAACTGTAGAGAGGTATGGGGAACCCAATAGAGTGGACTAGCCTACATTTGGTTGCCAGGCTGATGTATACATGCAATTTTTTAAAAAAACTTCACTGCAAAACGTGGCCCTGATGAAATAGCCACGTCTAAAGTTCCTAAACTAGTATTAACTATTAAAAACCAAGGCAATTTTGAAAAAAAATGTTTATTTACAATTCAAAAAACTGCATGGACAAAGTCATAAGTTGCAAGTAATTTGCCATAATGAAATTGAATAAGTATATTTTAAGTAATCACTCAGTTACAGTTCTAAGAACTTTCATTTCTTTTTGCAACATAAAAATATGGACTAGATATGTGGTTTGCATTTGGGTATTTAAGATACACAAATTAGTGTTTTCCACTTCCATGAGTTCTATATAATTTATGTAATTAATATGCAGAAGAAAAAAAATAAATGTTTTTGTATTTGAGATTATTAGAAGAAGCAAAATAGTTTTGGCAAAATAAAAAACATATTGAGAGAGATGTTTATATGCATGGAGCTAATGCTGTAACTATCTAGTAGTAATCTAAATGTCCCTGGGGAAAACTGACAAGTTCTTTGACAATTGTTTTATGATGGTTTTAATGTTGCTGTATTTTTCTTTCTACTATTTAAAAAAAAAGAATTAATTGAAAGTCAAAAAGTTGTTTTGATGCCTGGATTTGTAGAGGAATGTGAAAATACTGGTTCTCTGTGCATGTAGCCTTTTTCTTAGCATCACCCTGACAGCTTAGATAAAGGAACAGCTGCTGCTCTGGAAAAGTAATTAGAGAGTGAAATTTGAATGCGGTTAGGAAGACCCTCTTGGCTGCCAAGGGGTCAAAATCCAATGGATTATACTCATTTTACACAGATGAAATTAAACAAAGTTTCTCCCGTAAATGGAGAGAAGTGAGGGTACAATTAATGCCTCATTAGCTTCCATCCTAATCCTCTAAATCAGAGCATTATCTATAAATTAGCCAGTGCAGGAGTTTGAGGGAAAATATCCCATAATCATGGAGTGCTCCAACTCTATTGGGTATCTTGCCTGTAGTTTTTGTTCGTTTAATATACCTCTTTTCAAAGTTCTTCCACAGTGCTGTTGGTTTTATAGTGCCAGAGCAAATATGTTTTAATCCAATCAAATAACCAAGAAGTTTCCCAAGTTTCACCAGAGTCAGACTATTGATTCCCTTACTCTAAATGCAGTTTTAGAGCTATTGATTCCTTTCTAGCCTTTGATCTAAAGTTTGTACTTGCCCTTGAGCTTGGCCATCCAGTGTCCTTTTCTTGGGAGTTCAAATAGGCAGACTTGCTGTCTCACAGTGCTGAGATCAGTCCAGTTTGCCTGGCTTCTACATCCATTTCTTATGAACCTTTTTAAATCTATATTTCCAGGGTCAGAATCATAATTTCCTTTTATGTCTTGTTGACCTTGAGAGATTTGTGGGCCTTGGCCAAAGGGCCTAAGTACAGGTGGCCAATATTTTAGTGATAAAGGTTTACACATAACATTTCTGGAGAGCCTAAATACCATAGTGAGTGTGTTGTATTTATCCTGGGTATTTGGGAGGATTCTTAGTTTCAGAGTTAAATTTTCAAAAGGTTTATTTTATTTCATCAGTTATTATATTTACATATCACCTTTCTCCCTGTCTAAGCACTCAAGATATCTCCTTCTCCTTCTCCTTTTCCTTCTCCTTCTCCTTCTCCTTCTCCTTCTCCTTCTCCTTCTCCTTCTCCTTCTCCTTCTCCTTCTCCTTCTCCTTCTTCTTCTTCTTCTTCTTCTTCTTCTTCTTCTTCTTCTTCTTCTTTCCCAATCAATTTCATTTTTAATTACTGCTTGGAATAGTCCCTGCAGTTTTCCTAGCAAGATATCAAAAATGGTTTGTCATTACCTGCTTCCTAGGGCAGTGTTTCCCAAACTTGACAATTTTAAGGCATGAGGACTTCAACTCCCAGAATTCCACAGCCAGCAACGCTGGCTGTGGAATTCTGGGAATTGAAGTCCACATGCCTTAAAATTGTCAAGTTTGGGAAACACTGTCCTAGGGCTAAGAGAAAATGATTGGCCCAAGGTCACCCACTTGGCTTTGTGTTTAAGGCAGAACTAGAACTCACAGACTCCTGGTTTCTAGCTGTAGCCGTAGCGCCTTAACTTCTAGACTAAACTGACTCTCCAAGATGGCCTACAACAATTAAAGTGAATATACAATCTATATCAAGATGAAAGAAATGTTCTTAAATATTAAACAGTTAAAGTTAAAACAATTGGAAATGAGATGTATTTTTCCATTTCCTAAATACTGGGATAGTAGAAATTAACTGCTTATTAATTTGGAGAGCATTATATAATCTGGGAGCCCCACAGGAGAAAAAACTATCCAGTATACCAGATAGCTAGGTTTCTGGCAGTGGGAATATCTTCACAAACTCCCCACCTGCTGACTTAACAACTGAGAACATTTATAACATCTGAATCTGAATCAGAATCTGAATAGAAAAATATATCAGAATAGAGCTGGAAGGGACCTTGGAGGTCTTCTAGTCCAGCCCCCTGCTCAAGCAGGAGACCCTATACCATTTCAGACAAATGGCTGTCCAGTCTCTTTTTAAAAACCTCTAGTTATGAAGCACCCAAAATGTCTGCAGGCAAGCTGTTCCACTGGTTAATTGTCCTCACAATTGGGGTTAGGAAGTTTCTCCTAACCCAAATCCTGCAACCGTTCTTCATGTGTTTTAGTCTCCAGGCTTTTAATCATCTTAGTTGCTTTTCTTTGCATTTTTTCCCAAAGTCTCAACATCTTATCTGTAATGTGGTGACCAAAACTGGATGCAGTATTCCAGGTGTGGCCTTGCTAAGGATTTATAAATCAGTACTAATACTTCACTTTATTTTGATTCTATGCCTCTGTTTATAAAATCAAGGATTGTATTAGTTTTTTGGCTGCTGCCGCACACTGCAGCAGAAAAGCAGATAGCAGGAAAGGAAGTTCTTCAGATCATCAGGCCTTCAGCTACATACAGCTTTAAAGGTCACCACCAACATCTTAAATCATGTAACAAGTTGCCACGACAGATTCTTCAAGAAAGACATCCAGTGATTTCCTGCACCTTACACTGATTGTCAAAATCGCAATTGCAGTTTCCACATACTTTTCAGAGGTGACTTTCATGAAAAGCACATTGTAATTATCAAGATGAATTACAGTTATGATTGTCAGCCCCACCAGCTAGACCAAACTAGAAAATAAAGTCAACAAAAATCTAGACCTTTACTAGAAATATATTGTATTGAAATTGGCTATAATAACAGGAATTTGCAAGTCTGTGTTTAATTCTCCTTTTCTTCTACCCAAATGAATTAGGAATGTGTTTGCCTAACTTGCTTTCAAATAATATCTTGCTTCCTGGGACACAAAAGAAGGTTTGAGTCCTCTTTGTCTAAATACAAAGTTCTTCTAGTTCTTGCCTATTTCTGTCAACATCATTTCCATCACTGTTTACATGATGTGAATGTTTTTGCCAAGTCTGACTGCAAATGTTAAGCAGAGTTATAGTTGGCCACCTGTCAATAATTATGCAAACAAGCTTTTCTCCACAACTGCCATTTATGAATCTAACAACAACTGGAAGATCAAGAAGAATGATCAAACTATGGAGCTGCTCCTCCTAGAGATCGCAAACCCATCTAAAATAGGCTTCACTTCAATTCCCTAGCATACTTTGCTTCTTACCAACTTTACCTCTATTTTATCTGGAAGTAAGTTCAATGTTTAGTCCTCAGCCAGCAAATTATTAAGATTAGGCAATGTTCAGTAGTACTAATTACTTCCTTGAACTTAGTTGGCAGAAAACAGAGGAGTTTGAAGTCATCAGCATATTAATATTACTTCACTTTAAAGCTCTGAATTATTTTCCCCAGCAGTGGTTAGATAATAATCAGCATAGGGAACAAAATAGAATGCATAGAACACCATAGGTAAATTACCCACAGCTTAAAGAGTAGTCCTCTAAGAAAGCTTTCTACACATGATTCAAGAAAAAGGACCAGAACTATTACACAACATTGCCTCAATGTTCAGCTCAGACAGTGGCTCAGAAAGATTCAATTGCATCAAAAATCATTAGGTTCAGGAGAGCAAGAAAGGCTGCATCCAATTTCCAACCTTGATCATCCACCAAGGTAACCCAACAGTCTCAGTACCATACTCTAGATAAGATCCCAGTTAAAGTTCTATGTAATGAGTTTCATCCAAATGCATTCAAAGTACTTTCTCCACTGTTGCATCCTTGGCGGGAAAGCAGACACAAGAAGCAGCTGGAGTTCTCAGTTTCTTTTATTCAGCGTTCAGCTTACAGGAAGATGGCTTCAGCCTCGCCCAAACGCCTCGCAGCCTCTTATATAGGCAACTCCCGGGTAAATGGGTTACTTTTCCCGCGCCAGCACCCGCGCATGCGCACGGCGCTGGCGACAGCCTGTCTGGTCCCGGGCAGCTTTGTACCTGCCCGGGACTGCCTGCAAACGCCCGAGCCGTTTGCAAAGGCTCGGGACATAACACCCCTTTCCCCCGGGCTAAAACTACTACCAACATACAATATTTATTTTATATAACATTTTGCTCCCCAGTGCTCCCACTGTTTACTGGCCTTTGCCTTGCCAGCAATGTTATGTAGTCTTCTAGGTACTTGGGAGATTTCTTTGCTCTCTGTGACCTTCTTAGCTCTGGATTACTGGCATAAGTCCCCTGACTGGAGGGAGGCGTGAGCCTTTTCTCTCTATTGTGCCCTGGTGTCTTCCAAGGACTGTGCCCCAATGCCTGGCCTGCTCGCTTGCCCACCGGGCTCGTCAGGCCAGGGCTTCTGTTGCTTTGTGACCTGGTTGACCTGCCTAGCTGTAGACCCTCGGGCCCCTTGAAGTGATAGCCGCTGCTGGGCGTCTCTGTAGGACCTCCTAGGTCAGTCCAAGACCTGTCAGGAGGCTGTCCATTCCCTGAACCCCATTCTGTGTTCGGGCTCGTGTGGGTTTCTGTACTTTCCCAAAACTCAGGTGTTCCATGATTTGTGCTAGGGTTGTTGTAGTCGGGACTTGGTTCCTCGACTAGCTCTGTGTATGTTTGACCCCCTGTAGGATTTGGGGTAAGGTCAGGCCAACCTTGGGGATTGTGTGCCAGCTCTCTTGCGGGGAATGATTTGTTGGGATGCCCCCGGGTATCCTCCGTGACTGGAGTGCTGTGTGACGTGTGTGGAAAGTGAGTATGCCCCCGGGGTGACTCCCTGGCTGGAGTAGGCGTGAGAGCCTGTTGTGTGGGTAAGCTCCATGACTTCCTTTTCGGAGCAATTGCGGAATCTTGGGACGGGCCGTTTGTGGCTCCCTCAGTGGAGATGGGCAGTAGCTCTTGCCCTTCCCTTTGCTCCAAAGGGTCCCCCTCCCCCCCTGGAAAAGACCCAGGAGTCTCAGCAGAAAAGTCTCGCCTAGAGCGAAGTTGGTCGATGTGCCGACGTAGGACACGACCGTTGTCCAGGGCAACCTCGTAGGAGAGAGGACCTGTGATCCTGGACACAGAAGCGGGGACCCATGTATGACCAGGCCCGTAATTGCGAGCCCAAACCGGGGCACCCACAAGTAGTTGTCTAGGTGCCCTAGGATGTGAGGTAGATGAAGGCAGTCTGTCCGGATGCAACCGGTCAAGTCTAGTAGTAAGTTGGCGCCCCCAACGAAGTTCAGCTGGACTTCTCCCTGTAGAAGTGGACGGTGTGGTGCGATAAGAAAGGAGAAAGTCAGCCAACCTGTGATGCCAGTCCCCGTAGGTGAGTCTCTTCAAGGCGTCCTTTGCGATGCGCACCATGCGTTCAGCCATACCGTTGGTGGACGGGTGAAAAGGCGCAGACGTGGCATGACGAATCAGGTTTGCCTGTAAGAAAGCTTGGAATTCGGAGGAGGTGAATTGAGGGCCGTTGTCGGACACAATGACATCTGGCAGCCCGTGTGCAGCAAAAATCCCCCTCAGTACCTGAATAGTCTTTGCAGTGGTGGTGGATGAGACAGGCACAACCTCAAGCCATTTTGAATGGCTGTCAACAAGGACCAAGAAGAACTGGCCCTGAAAGGGCCCAGCGTAGTCAATGTGCACCCTAGACCATGGGGACTGTGTTTCCTCCCATCTATGCACAGGAGCTTGGGGCATCTCTGGGCGAGATCGTTGGCACAGGTGGCATGCGTGCACCTTAGCCTCAATATCTTTATCTAAACCAGGCCACCACAAGTGGCTTCGTGCAAGAGCCTTCATACGGACAATGCCAGGATGACCCTCGTGGAGGGATTCTAAGACCCTAGTCCTCATTGAGGTGGGAATGACAACTCTGTTTCCCCAAAGCAGACAACCCTGAGAAAGGGACAGTTCGTTTCTTTTGGACCAGAAACTCTGAAACTCAGGACTAGGGCAGTGCTCAGGCCACCCGGACAGGACCCAGGAGCGGACACGTGAAAGTGTGTGATCTGTACCTGTTTCAGCGGTAACATCCCTGGCACTAAGAGGGAGCTCGGGCAAGGCTTGGATTGATAGAATGTTGACAGCTGGCGCGGGGTCAGCTTCTACTACTGGCAGAGGCAACCTACTGAGGCCATCAGCATGGCCCATTTCTTTCCCAGGCTTGTGGAGTAATGAAAAATCATATGCAGACAAAAAAATAGACCACCTAAGCATTCTAGGGGAAATGATGTGGGGAGTCTGCTTACGTGTGGTAAACAGTCCCAGCAGAGGCTTATGGTCAGTGAAGACCGTGAAATGCCTGCCATATAGAAAATCGTGGAATTTTTTAATTCCAGCAACAACAGCCAGAGCCTCCCTGTCTATCTGAGCATAGTTGCGCTCGGCAGAAGACAGTGTTCTGGAGTAGTATGCAATAGGAACCTGAGTTCCATCAGACCTGAGGTGACTCAGGACAGCTCCAACCCCGTAGGGGGATGCATCACAAGCGATGCACACAGGAAGAGACTCGTTGAAATGTGCAAGAACACTGTTAGAAGTGAGCAAGGCCTTGACTTCTTTAAAGCAAGCCTCATGTGCTTGTGACCACAGCCACACAGCTTGTTTGTCTAGTAGCCTGTGAAGAGGCTCAGCTACACTAGCTTTATGTGGAAGAAAAGAATTGTAGAAATTCAGGAGGCCTAGGAAGGCCTGAAGTTCGGCCTTAGACTTTGGCCTGGGTGCTTCTAAAATAGCAGTTAGTTTGGATTCAGCAGGATGAATCCCAGCAGCATCAATTTTGAATCCCAGAAATTCAGTAGAAGGCACCCCGATCTTGCATTTGTCTTTTCTGAGCTTGAGGCCTGATTCCCTGAATCTTAACAGGACAGCCCTAAGTCTTTCAGCTAGAATGTGTGTGGAGTCTCCTGCAATCAAGACATCGTCAAAGTAGGGGCAGACCCCTGGTATACCTCGTAGTGTGTTTTCCATTACGCTTTGGAAAATCCCAGGAGCGACATTTACTCCAAACTGTAGCCTTTTTACTTTAAAGGCTCCCCTGTGGGTCACAATGGTCTGAGCTATGGCAGCATCATCATCAACAGGCAGCTGTTGATATGCTTGAGCTAGGTCAAGCTTTGCAAAAACACGCCCCCCCTTGAGAGAGGCCAGGATGTGACTGACCACAGGAACAGGATAGGCATGTTGCTGCAATGCCTTATTGAGTGTGCATTTGTAATCAGCACAAATGCGAATGTCCCCATTTGCCTTTAGAGGCGTGACAATGGGGGTCTCCCAAGGGCTGGAATCAACAGGTTCTAGGATTCCCTGTTGGATTAGTTTGTCTAACTCAGTGTCAATTTTACTCTTTAAAGCAAAAGGGACCCTTCTTGCTTTAATTCTAATGGGAGTGACAGTGGGGTCTAGCTTTAAGGACACAGGGGGTCCTTTGAATGTGCCCAGCTGGGGGCTGAAAACATCTGCAAATTCTTTGCAGACTTCCTGTAGGTCGAGTGTTTGTAAGCTGTTGAGTCCTGTGACGTGTATCCCCAGGGCCTCAAACCAATCGAGTCCTATGAGACTCGTTCGTTCACCCCCTACTACTAATAAGTCTAGTGGACCTTCAAAACTCTTGTATTGCACGTTAAGGGTGGCCTCCCCCTTAACACACACTCTTGAGTTCTGAAAATCTGTTAATACAATATCAGAAGGCCTTAACTTGGCCTTAGTCCCACTACTGGAACAAATCTTCCTAAATGTATGCAATGAAATGATGGACAGGGCAGACCCTGTGTCTAGTTCCATAGATAATGGAACCCCTTGTAGCTTCACGTTGAGTGACAGCTTTTTCTTCATGGGCTTGTGTGTGCCTGTTCTACAGATGCTTCTTCGCGAAGCGCAAAACCCTACCCTATTCTGGCTGGGGAATCTGGTACCTTTCAGGCGTTCTTCTTGGGGTTGTGCCTTTCGTCGGCTCAGACACACAGCTGCAATGTGCCCTTGTTTGCCGCATGCCCGGCAGGTAGTGGAGCGGAACTTGCAGTCGGTTCTTCTGTGGCGACCTCCACAGCCGATGCACTTGAGCGGAGCCGAAGAGCTTCCCTTCTGGTTCTCTTCCTTCGCGGGGTGTAGACGGTCGACTTCCTCGTCCGGATCCTCCTCGGAGTTTCGTCGGACGTCTTCCTGGTGCACGGACGCACCCTCTGCACTGTTTCTGATCGGCCGCATGTTTTTGATGGCGCCGCCTGCTGCTTCTTCTGCGGTGACTTCCCTTAAGGCATCTTGGAAGGATAATTCTTCCTTTGCGAAAAGTCTCTGTTGTAGCTCGCGATGCCTTAACCC
Organism: Crotalus tigris; assembly: GCF_016545835.1. Classification (NCBI taxonomy): domain Eukaryota; kingdom Metazoa; phylum Chordata; class Lepidosauria; order Squamata; family Viperidae; genus Crotalus; species Crotalus tigris. Next base: position 1,718,109 of record NW_024096794.1, read on the forward strand.
GCACACGAATCGGTCCCTCAGTCGTTCCTCGAGGTCCTTGAACTCGCAGGGCTTGGCGGCCTTCCGTAGCGCGGCGATGTATTCCTTGGCTGTTTCACCGGACCGTTGATCCCTCTGCTCGAAGGTGTGGCGCCATGAGATAACGGACACCTTGGGGTGGAAGTGCTCTTTCATCAGCTTCTTCAGGTCTGCGTAGCTTACAGACTCTACTGGAACAGGTGCTGCAAGGTTTTCTGCGATTTCGAAGGCGTCTTGGCCGCAAACGCAAAGCAGGGTGGCGGCCTTCAAGCTATCTTCCCTCACTTGGTTTGCCTTGAAGTAGTTCTCCATTCTGGATACGTAGGACTCCCACCGCTCTGGATGTGAGACGTCGAATTCCGAAAGCCTTCCGATTTTCGCCATCTTCGGATCTTCAGGAGACGGGTCTATCAGCCAGCCTACCCCCGAATGCGCACCGGATTGGCGGGCAGCTGCCGAGTCGACGCCGTTCCTCTTCCGCCGCTCAGGACTCCTTGGGTAAGCTTACACTTCTTCCTTTCCAGGTAGTGCAAGGCATCCCACCTTCGTCGCCAGTGTTGCGTCCTTGGCGGGAAAGCAGACACGAGAAGCAGCTGGAGTTCTCAGTTTCTTTTATTCAGAGTTCAGCTTACAGGAAGATGGCTTCAGCCTCGCCCAAACGCCTCGCAGCCTCTTAGATAGGCAACTCCCGGGTAAATGGGGTACTTTTCCCGCGCCAGCACCCGCGCATGCGCACGGCGCTGGCGACAGCCTGTCTGGTCCCGGGCAGCTTTGCACCTGCCCGGGACTGCCTGCAAACGCCCGAGCCGTTTGCAAAGGCTCGGGACATAACATCCACTGCAAGTCTGATTGTGCTCTAACTCCTCCCCTTATACCAGCAGTTCTCAACCTGTGGGTCGCGACCCCATTTGGGGTTGAACGACCATTTCACGGGGGTCGCCAAACAATGCAGTCCACCATTTTTTCCCCCTTTCCTTAGCTGTGCTACTCCCTTTTATTCTATTGGCTTTTGAAAGCCAATAGAATAGACTCTCTTGAATAGAGTCTAATTCTATTGGCTTTCAAAAACCAATAGGAATTGTCCAGGCTGTCTCTGCCCTGCTGAGCCCACCAAAAGTCCCATTCTGTAAACAATGCTGCAAGTTGTCTGCAGCGAAGGTGAGCTGTCTGGAAGTTTCCACCCCTCCCTGCTGAGCAACTATAAAAATGTAAGTAAAAGAGGGCCAGGGGTGGGAGGTGGGAGACCAGCGGGTGCAGGGAGAGTTGCTGGCGCGCGTGGGGCCCGGCGGGTGCCTTACCTCCCTTGGGCTGGGCCAGCTGGTGGCCCAGCCGGTGGTCGACCTGCTCCGTCTCTGCCTTGGCTGGCACACGGGGCGGCACCACACATGTGCGGTGCTCCCGGGCAGGGAAAGTCCTCGACTTACGACCGGTTGGGTAGTCCTTGACTTACGACTGGTTGGGTAGTCCTCGACTTACGACCGGTTGGGGGTCGCAGCATTAAAAAGGTTGAGAATCACTGCCTTATACCCATGTGAATTAGGGAAATTTCTGAGCCACTTCCCTATACTTTCTGCTTGTTCTGGATTTAAGGTATGCTTTTCTTCTTCTTGCTTTGGGCTCAGATCACATCTCTGCCAATTTGACCTTTCTTACACTCTACATCATACCACATTCAAAAAGGCATAGATCCCTTCTCTTAATTAATCCCAACCTAGCTGACTTAACTAGTGAGGAGAAGCAAGCTCCTCTGCTCTCAAAGCCATCCATAGGTTTAAGATATATGATCTGGAAAGAGCCCATATGCATGGATAAGCAATTACTAAGGTTCTTTCCCTAATAACCTGCCTCCAAAGCAGAGCCCAAGTCTAGGCAAATCAGATCAATGTTGCCTGCAGAGAATGATGAAAGCTGTTCACAGGGAATCACTGCTTATTCCAACGCTTGATGGAGGTGCCACAAAGTACACAAAGGATCCTTAAAAAATGAGCCCCCAGGTTTGCTCTGTGGTGTTCCAGTCTTTTGCCTGTTGTTTCATTTTTCTTAACAGCTTAGTAATTTAACGGCTTTTTCCCTTCTGCTAGAAGGAAGAGGTTGCTTAAAGTGATTGTGTCAAATATCTGGATCATCAATAGTATCATCAGTAGATGAAACAAGAAATTCCCCAACTATCCTTCTGAGGTTTGTAGCTAAAACTAACCAGAGAATTATCTGTTGGTGGCAATGGGAGGGTATATGATTAGTGCTTGCCCCACTGTCTATATTCTGAGAATGGCACTGGCAAGGACAACTGCAGATCAGCTCAAAATTGTTTCTGAGCAAGGAAATATGGTGCTCCTGTGGCAGGGATTACAGCCTAAGGAAAATGCACATTTGAAAATATTCAATTTTGTTTACATTTTTGGTATCAAACTGTCTTGGGACCAGGATATTCTAATAATGAGTAAGTC